>NC_041712.1:16191279-17391279 GCF_900700375.1 Denticeps clupeoides
ATTACTGGAATCTTTGCATTATACATTTAAATTGAAACAGTTTTAAAAACAGGTGACACTGCAGTATCCTCCCATACAACTAAACAAAATCTGAGCACATTTTCAGATAGGCTCTGTCAGTACACCTCACCACCACTTTCATAGATCAGTAGAGGAAGCAGTCATCTTCAGGCTTACCCATGTCTGCTTGTGTGTCTTGCTTTTTTGGTTCTGTTATTATGGCAGATGGACAATGTACAGTGTGTGTGGATAACTTTTGGCAGCAATTGAGAAATGTCAGCATGCATTTGGCACACAGAGAGGACTGATTTAATTGTCAAAATAGTTCACTGTTAAGGTGCTATTTTATTAGGTGAACAGAAATGGTTTCATTTTAGAAGATGGAAATCTATCAGAAGGTATCTCCTACACAATAGAATAACATTGCACTTACATTGCATAAGGGCATCTTCCAAAAACCATACACATTAGAGCGACTTTGCAATGTGCCCCCATGAAGCACCTCAGGATTAAGTGTTTGGCTCAAGGACAAGTGGAGTTTGAACCTGGTCTTCTGGTTCACTGATACTGCCACCAAACTTACTAGAAAATAAGAGAGAGATGATCCTTTATATATGTCACTGATTGACTGGTTTTGTTACTGTTTGTAATATCAGATGTCTCTTAGGTTTTTTGTAGACCCCGCTAATCTAGGTTTGTAGGCTAATGTCTGTTGAAGAAATATGAATCATCAGACATTAATTTCTTTGTTCTGCTTTCTCCATCTATCATCATGATGATAGTATCTTTAAACTGTGATTGATACAAATTCTGCATTCTCCATCTATCATGGGGGCAGTGGTGGCCTAGTGGGGAAGTTCGAATCCCGAGCCACCAAGGTGCCTCTGAGCAAAGCACCGTCCCCACATACTGCTCCCCAGGCACCAGTCATGGCTGCCCACTGCTCACCAAGGGTGATGGGTTAAAAACAAAGGAAAAATTTAGTTGTGTGCACCATGTGTGTGCTGCAGTGTTTTACAATGACAATCACTTCACTTTTCACTTTCATCATCATGACGATAGTCTCTTTAAACTCTGATTGATTCAAATTGACAAATGAATTAAAGTAAGGAAAGGCACTTGATCTGAGGATCAAAGATTTCACTTTAACTTCTTTATGAACTTGCTCTTGGTTTTTGACTGACTGTTCCTGAATACGTTACGGTCATACATTCATGCTTACACAAAGAGCATAAATATTGCAGCATAGTGTTTCTGTGACCAAAGCGTAGTTTGTTTGCATACTGCATAATATTACAAAATCAATATGAGATAAGTGATCTAAAACAAAATGTATCATAATATGATACACAATATAATAATATAACTAGTGCATGAGAACACAATATTATTGTGTTCTTTAAAATAATCAACGATGATTTTATTTTATGTTTGTTTTGTTTTTTTTATTTTGAGTAGATTTGAATACATATAAACCATACATATAAACCATATAGAGGGGTGGAATGATGATCAGTACTGGCGTGGGGTGGAGATCATTATGCGACTCACATGAAAAAAAAACTGAAATGTAAATATTAAGGTCAAATCCTGTCACCCTTGTGTAAGGTGTTTATATGTTTTGTTGACATTGTTTAAGGAACAAGTGCAGTATGATGTATGCATGAGTGGAAAAACATTGTTCTGTTGTTATGGACAGTTTTGGTATATATGTGTGTGTCTGTGTGTGTAAGTGCAGTAGATCTCAAGTCCCATGGCGCCAGTGGACATGTTATGATGATGAGGATCCAGTGTACCCCACACTGTTTTTCAAATGGCCTTTTGACGTTGACCGAGGCAGTTCTTCCCCAGAGATGAGTAGTCTGTGAAAATTTTGATATTTTCATCTGTTAATGGCCACATCTGAACCGAGGATGTCCCCGGACAGTAACATTTCAATCAGTAGCTGTGTGAAGATACCGATCAATTTTCAGCCAACTTTTACACATCCACAGACTTACTGTTACACAGTGCATGCAATCACTTTTTAATGCAGACTTCTCTGCATGACTTTTAAAAAGCAAATGTAGCATTTCAATCATTTTAAAGAAGAGCTAGTTACTTTTTTGGATCATTAACACAGCCCACAGCCTACAGCTGGTCATTTCAACTTTAATAGCAGACAGCTGGACCTGTGAATTCCTGTGAGCCTTGCTCTGCATAGTTCCTAAATATTCATAAATTGAAAAACGGAAGTGTCTGGTGTGCCTTTCTGTTAAGAGACCTCTGGTTGGGCTGCCTTCTTTTCTCTCTCTCTCTCTCTCTTTCCACAATGGTAAAGTGCAGTAAGTGAATCTTTCTTTATTGCTGGGACCCGTGACAGGTGTCCTTGTCTTTCTGCATGGATGACAGAGCTCTCCAGGGCCAGCTGACGACAAGCAAGAGGAAGCACAGAGAGGAGCTGAATTTTATTTATTTTTATTCTTTAAAAACAGGACCAGGGAAGAAACTGCATATAAATTGTTTAGCTCTATCTACATATTTATCTATCTATCTATCAGCTATCTAGATAGCTGTCTAGCTTTCAAGGAAGCATATGAGCAGAAATGACTGTTCAGATACTGGTATAGTGGTCAAGGCAGACAGAATTTAGTGGGGTTTTTTTGTACCCAGCTGTCCCCTTGATTCTGTTAGTGGCACAGGACATTGACTCAGATACTGAAAGATGAGCTTCTCTGAGGTCTTTGGACTGATGGAGAACGATGGGGCCTGCTGGTCCTTTGCAATTTGTGTCAGCTGACTTGTTGCAGGCCAAAAGCAAAGTGGGCAAATTGCTTTAATGATTTTATTAATTTTGTAGCATGCATTATGTTGAGTGCCTAATGAGTGCCTTTATAATCCATTAAGACGCTTGTTTAATGATTTGTAGATCTCAGCATGTTTGGGTTGACATCTGAAGATTTAAAAAAAGAGATAAGACTCATCTTTTGTTGGAGTTTGATTGTTATTTTGAGGATCATGTGGTGAGCATTAACCACTGAGGGGCTCATAAGCCATAACCTGTCTTGTTTTGAGACAACACTTCTTACACCCCTTTTCTGTCTTTTCTTTCTGGGGTAACACCATGTCTGTTGGTGATGTTCTGTGGAGTCAGAGACATGCTAGATGCTAGAGCTTGAGCTTTTTGCTTTCTTGTGGTGCCCAATTGATCCAGTTCAACCCTGTTATAGTGCAGATAAATGATGTGATCTTAAACCTCAGTGGTTTAACTTCACCACCAGATTTTTAGTCTCTGTTGATGTTAGTGAGTTCCAGCAATTTCTTGAATTGTGAATAGCTGTCCCTGGGTGGTGTTTCTTCCTCATTGTTCCCTTCTTCCTTCTAGTTCTGTTGTTACACTATTGATGGCACAATTAAAGTTAACAGTCATAAACAGAACACAGAAAATAAGAATGATCTGATGTGCTCATCTACATGGGTATTGACATTTTTTTCAAATGTACTGTATGTGTACAAAAATCTGAAAAACAGATGTGGAATACAGTACATTGTCTTTAAAAAATATGAATGAAGTAGATTGGAGTGAAGAATAAAATACTGGTTTATAAATGCACAATTAGACATTTAGAGATGTTTTCAGTGTTAATTGTGTGTACATTATGAATAATCATTTTGTCTTTTTTTGTGTAGAAAAAACACACCAAAAGCAAAGATTAAACGGTAGCATGGGTCCACTGTGTAATGGCTAATGAGTACTGTTCTCGTGCTGAGCCCCATTGAAACACTTTGTGATCTGCATGTTCCTGCATTTCATGCACAATCAGTCTTCTCTCCATGTTATTAAACCAGTCACACATCCAGTGAAGCCTAACCCCAACATGTATTCCCAACTCACAGTGCCTCGCTTTTATCTTTCCATTATCAACTCAAACTCCAAATACCACCCTGGCTTTTTCTAGCCTGCAGGATTTGCAGTGAGTGAAAGGGTACTAGCCACATATATCACACATATTATATCTGTAGGACATTGCTCCAGTTTGTGATTTTCGGGTTTTATTTTATTGCTGGTTTATATATACTCTGCTCTTCAGGTGTGATATGCAGGTTGAATGTCCAGACTATTCAATTGTTTCTAATATGGACAGGCAATAGAAGTATACAGGGAGTGCAGAATTATTAGGCAAGTTGTATTTTTGAGGAATAATTTTATTATTGAACAACAACCATGTTTTCAATGAACCCAAAAAACTCATTAATATCAAAGCTGAATGTTTTTGGAAGACAGACATTAACAATTACAGACCGGTTTCCCTCCTCTCATTTCTATCCAAAATCCTTGAGCGCTGTGTCTACAACCAACTATCACTCCATTTATCACAGAACAACCTCCTGGATCCTAACCAGTCTGGCTTCAGAACAGCTCATTCCACCGAGACTGCCCTTTTGGCGGTTACCGAGCAGCTACATGCAGCCAGATTGGCAAAACTGTCATCAGTTCTTATTCTCCTTGACCTATCTGCTGCATTTGACACTGTTAATCACAAGACTCTCTTGGCAATCCTGAAGAGGCTTGGAATTCGGGGCTCAGCATGGCAGTGGTTTGCTTCCTACCTTGATGAGCGATCTTACCAAGTGACTTGGAAAGGATCCACCTCTACCTCACGTAGACTCTCCACTGGTGTCCCTCAAGGCTCGGTGCTAGGTCCTCTCCTTTTCTCCCTCTACACGAGATCACTTGGTGAGGTCATTTCCTCACATGGATTATCCTACCACTGCTATGCTGACGACACACAACCTCTTCTCCTTTCCTCCCTCTGATCTTCATGCTGCTTCCAAAATCTCTGCATGTCTAACCGACATCTCGTCTTGGATGGCAGCCCATCACCTCCAACTCAATCCCACCAAAACTGAACTAATATTCATTCCAGCAGATTCTTCACCACATCAGGATCTTGCTATTTACCTAGACAACTCGCAGCTCTCTCCTTCTGCAACAGCCCGCAACCTTGGCGTAACAATAGACAACCATCTCTCCTTCTCAACTCACATCAGCAATCTTTCCCGCTCATGTAGATTCCTTCTCTACAATATCAGACGAATCCGCCCTTACCTGTCAACCCAGGCCACCCAACTACTGGTTCAGTCCTTAGTAATCTCACGACTGGACTACTGCAACTCCCTTCTAGCTGGTCTACCACTATGTACCATCCGACCTCTTCAACTCATACAAAATGCAGCAGCACGACTGATCTTCAACCTTCCCAAATTCTCCCATACCACCCCTCTGCTACGTTCCCTTCACTGGCTCCCAGTAGCTGCACGCATCAGGTTCAAAATACTGATGCTGGCCTACAAAGCCAAACATGGAGCAGCACCATCCTACCTCACAGCCCTTATTACACCCCGCACTGCACCTCGTTTACTCCGAGCCTCCAGTACTGCTCGCCTGGTCCCTCCATCTCTGAAGGTAAAAGGAAAACATTCATCTAGACTCTTCTCCATCTTGGCCCCTCGGTGGTGGAATGAACTTCCCCTCGAGGTCAGAACAGCTCAGTCACTGAGCACCTTCAAACGACAGCTCAAGACCTTCCTCTTTAAAGAATATTTAGATTAAATTGGAATTTTCTTGTTGTCGAACTTTGTGTACAGAATCTACAACAGAGTGAATTAAATAGATGTATTCATAGTTGGGGTCCTAGTGAACCGGAATTGATCTCTTCATCGATGGTAACTTGAAAGCACGTTGTAAGTCGCTCTGGATAAGGGGCGTCTGCCAAATGCCGTAAATGTAATGTAAATGGAAGTAGTTTTTAGTTTGTTTTTATTTTTAGCTATTTTAGGGGGGATATCTGGGTGCAGGTGACTATTTCTGTGCATAATTATAGGCAACTTAACAAAAAACAAATATATACCCATTTCAATGATTTATTGTACCAGTGAAACCAATATAACATCTTCACATTCACAAATATACATTTCTGACATTCCAAACACAAAAACAAATCAGTGACCAATATAGCCACCTTTCTTTGCAAGGACACCTCAAACAGCCTGCCATCCATGGATTCTGTCGGTGTTTTTGATCTGTTCACCATCAACATTGTGTGCAGCAGCAACCACAGCCTCCCAGACACTGTTCAGAGAGGTGTACTGTTTTCCCTCCTTGTAAATCTCACATTTGATGATGGACCACAGGTTCTCAATGGGTTCAGATCAGGTGAACAAGGAGGCCATGTCATTAGTTTTTCTCTTTTATACCCTTCTTGCGAGCCACACTGTGGAGTACTTGGACGCGTGTGATGGAGCATTGTCCTGAATGAAAATCATGTTTTTCTTGAAGGATGCAGACTTCTTCCTGTACCACTGCTTGAAGAAGGTGTCTTCCAGAAACTGGCAGTAGGACTGGGAGTTGAGCTTGACTCCATCCTCAACCCGAAAAGGCCCCACAAGCTCATCTTTGATGATACCAGCCCAAACCAGTACTCCACCTCCACCTTGCTGGCGTCTGAGTCAGACTGGAGCTCTCTGCCCTTTACCAATCCAGCCATGGGCCCATCCATCTGGCCCATCAAGACTCACTCTCATTTCATCAGTCGATAAAAAAAACCTTAGAAAAATCAGTCTTGAGATATTTCTTGGCCCAGTCTTGACGTTTCAGCTTGTGTGTCTTGTTCAGTGGTGGTCGTCTTTCAGCCTTTCTTACCCTGGCCATGTCCTCTGAGTATTGCACACCTTGTGCTTTTGGGCAGTCCAGTGATGTTGCAGCTCTGAAATATGGCCAAACTGGTGGCAGTGGCATCTTGGCAGCTGCCACGTTTGACTTTTCTCAGTTCATGGGCAGTTATTTTGCCGCCTTGGTTTTTCCACACGCTTCTTGCGACCCTGTTGACTATTTTGAATGAAACGCTTGATTGTTCGATGATCACGCTTCAAAAGCTTTGCAATTTTAAGAGTGCTGCATCCCTCTGCAAGATATTCTCACTATTTTTGACTTTTCTGAGCCTGTCAAGTCCTTCTTTTGACCCATTTTGCCAAAGGAAAGGAAGTTGCCTAATAATTATGCACCACCTGATATAGGGTGTTGATGTCATTAGACACACCCCTTCTCATCACAGAGATCACATATCATTACAGAGATCTCATTACATATTAGGCACATCACCTAATATGCTTAATTGGTAGTAGGCTTTCGAGGCCTATACAGCTTGGAGTAAGACAACATGCAATGAAGAGGATGATGTGGACAAAATACTCATTTGCCTAATAATTCTGCACTCCCTGTATAATGAGAGTAAAAACTTGCACTTGTTGTCAGTGCTCTGTTATTGTTTGGCTTACCTAACTTTGACATGGTTTTTCGTCTCTCTTCTCACACGCTCTTGTATTCTCCTCTGCTCTATGTTCTCTGACATAATCCACTGGATGCAACAAGACACATGCTCAGTACAGTCTGTACCACTTTGAAGATTGTTTGTTATTGTTATTATTATATTAATATAAGTATTATGAACCAAGTAATCACTATTGATTTATAAGCAATTTAGAAGTTATAATAGTTGTGTATTGAGGTGATAGATAAAATAGTAGCATGTATAATCCTTTTTTTAAATATGATATGTATATGACCATAGTGGTGAATATAGTTTATACCACATGATTATTAATCTATTATCTGCAGAATGCTAAAAAGTCAGATCAAGCATAAGTTGTGCAGTGTGTATAAAAACATACCAGTGGCTGGATGAAGAAGTCGACATATTGGTATGTCACCCTGCAGATGTCACTGACGCATACACATTTATTCTTTTATGAGCCACTGAGTCAGACCTCTTGACATCAGCCACAGACGTCTGTCCAGGGAAGCTGTAATCACTCACAGCGCTCACTGAATAAAGGAATTATATTACAGTAATTGGCAGTCAGAAATCCAAGTTGCTTTCAAAGTCGTTTCTCTCTCTCTGCATTGACATTTGCCTGCCGTAATGAAGATATACACAAAGCCCTGCACATATATATGGTAATATACATGGATATATACTAAGTATCAATAAGGATATACTTCACCATAGAAATGCAATCTGCTTTGAGCGATATGACAGTGCCATTAAAGATTTATTGTCACCAGGGTGTGAACTTGCAAGAGAAATCACACTGCCACCAATGTGACGAGCAGAGATGCAAATCCCCACCGCTTCTTTTCAGAACAGAATCATTTTTACTTCATGCCATTATCAGAAAAATATTCATGATCCCATTAACAGAACTCAGGGCATTTCATTTGAGGTATTGTCTCGTTCAGGACTCACAAAATGTTTTGTATATTAATGTTATCATTATTTAGAATTTTTACTGAAATAACCCTGAAAAGATCATCTGAAAACATCAGCCTCTTAAAAAACTATTTTTCTATTAAGTAATGTGTATGATTACTTAAACTAGAGTAGCTATTGAACAGAGACCAGAGGCATTGTCTTTTAAACTCTTCTTTTTCTTATTGGATAAATAATTAAATAAAGGGATAAAATCAAATGTCTTAATTCCCACTGGATGTTCTCCCAGCAGCTTTTAATAAAACACTGGGGCAATTAGCCTGACCAAACTGTTTAATGAGCCAACAACGCAACAACCGAAACTTTAAACTGAAGAAAGTGAGCAATTACATGTGTGTTTAAGTTGTAGCTGAGTGTAAAAAGTTCATGTGCCCATTCAAAAGTCAAAGCCCCGACAGAAGGCCAACACACAATGCTCTCAGGGCCTCATGCTATCCCGTCCCTGATCCCACGCATCCCCTCGATTTTGTACACCCGGGACTTCCCACGGCCCCTCAAACAGCCAGAATTGTAATTCAGGAGGTGCTTTGCCCGTATGAGACCCCGGCAGACGTTCTGTGTGACAGGGGTCCCCAATTCATCTCCCAGTTTTGTCAATGTTTCTGGAAGCAACTGTTGATGGTGAGATGGTGAAATACCTCTGGTGTTATGGCTCAACCCGCCCCACCACCTACTCCAAACACCTGCTGCTATTCGAAACTCGCCCGGAGCCAACACTGCTCCACAGCCACCAGGTCTCCATAGACACCATCGAGGGTCCCGTCCCTATCAACCTGCGCCTGCTTTAGCTCTGGATGACCTGGACCCTGGTCCATTGAATGCTGGACCACATCATGGATTGCTAGATTGCGACGTCATGGTCTTGTTTCCAACCAAGGCCTCCCCATTCGCCTTGGACTTCCTTCTGCTTCCACGTCAGTTCACGGGGGATGGCCATGGACCAGAGAGTCTGCTTTGACAGACTGGTCCATGCCAACCACCATTGGACAACTCCAACAGTGCCTCGGCTTAGCAAACTTCTACAGCTGCTTATTCACAACTACAGTCAATAGCTCATCCCATGACCACCCTACTCAAGGGCAAACCCACACGTCTACTGTGCAACCACCATACCCAGCATGCCAAGGTGAAGGAGCTGTTCACCACAGCCCCCGTCCTAACTCATCCTGACTCAGGGCCTCCCCATTCCCTTGGACTCCAAGAAGCTTGGGCCTCGATATGTTGGCCCATTCCGGATTGTTTGATGTGTCAACTTGTTGCCTAAATCTCTATCCCCCGCACCATGCATATAAGCCTGGCCTTCAATGTCTCGCTCTAGGTCCTCACCTCACCCCTGTATCATCCCCCCTCTCAACCTCCTCCCCCAAACCTTGTGCACAGGTTCTTTACCTACATTGTCCAGGGTCCGTCCAGTGCCAGGCCTAGGAGTCGGGGTCCTGTCACAGTCGCCACCACACCACCGAGCTCCCAGGGCAGGCGCCCCAGAGGGTAGCCACCCAGAACCGGGGGAGATCAGAACCAAGATCATCATTGGATTATTCATCGCTGCTGCTAGCCTTCTTACCTTGTTATCCTTGCTCCTGACTATATTTACTGTATTTGTAATAATTCTCCTTAATCAACTGTCCTGCTGCATGAAGAGTCAAGCTCAATTAAATCCATTTACAATACTCCCAGATCATTATCATTTGGAAATGTTGTTATAGGGCACATATATGTCCCATGATGGCCTGTATTAATATGCAGGGATGGTTAAATGTAGTGGTATGGACATGAATGAAATGTCTGCTGCCCAGCCGTATGTGATATTTAGGCTGTGTTAATGTAAGGCGGAGTGACCCATTTCAATGGGGACAATCATTGACCCAGTTAAACACATTTCAAGGGCTTGTTGGATGGGGAAGAATGAGTTGGTCCCATTTCTGCGCCCTTGATCCTTTTTTTTTTAATGGGGCTGAATGTTTGAGCCTACATATTCTTTAAAGTGCATGTCTGGGAGAAGGAGAATTGAACTCAAAGGTCAGTAGAAGAGGACAGCAAACTTTTTTCAAGCTGTTCACTTTCTACACAGAAGCTCACCTTTTTTCAAAAGTAATTTTTGAGCATTTTTTCAAACAAATGTAAAGATTTAAGTCTACTTATAAAATTCTTAGACTGAGTAAAACACTAACTACACTTTTTTCATGGTGTAATTATTTAGGTCAGGCAGTAACCCGTGGTGATGACTGACAGCTCTCATAAAACCTCCTTTTTTCTCAACAATTTAAACCTGCACCCAGCAATAGATCTCCCGCACCCGTGTAAGCAGATTTCATGTCCACATCCAATACCAAACCAAAATGGCGATTAGATTATTAGTGCTTTTTCAGAATTTTGTTTAGGAACTACTGAATCCAACATACCTGAAACCATCCAGCCACATTCACATTACCCTTATGTGAAAAGACTTATAAGCCATGCACCCATCTGGCTGCCAGCAAAAGTTGCTACTTTTTCTTGGCACTTAAGAGAAAGAATTTAGGGAAAATTGTGATGCTCAGTACCATCTGTCAGTTCTGCAATTTTTTTATGACATTGATTCCCCCACGTTACATTTGGTATGGACATTTCAGTATTGTGCAACTGACCAACATTTTTGTCAAGCTAGATAACAAAGCTGGATAATTATCTACCTACCTACCTGCCTGCCTACCTACCTGCAACAAGAATCATTATTCTCACAGCACACAATAAATGCCTACAAGTATTATTTTACTAGAATTCAACCAGTGTATTTGTAATTGTCAATGACCTAGAGACCAGAGATGCTTAAAATATAAAATCCAATATTTTTTTGCTTTTATTTTATTTGTTACTAAAATAGTAAAAATGAGTAAAATTATAAGACAGATTAATAGAGTAGGTCTAATGCTCATAATAGAAACACCACAGCCTAAAGGCCTTCGGCTGGAGCAGCATGGCTGACAGTAGAGGTCATGTTGTTCGAGGTTGGAAGTAGGGCAAAAGCTGCCTTGTTTCTTTAGAAGCTGTAAATACCACTCATCAGATGGAACGATGAAGTGGCTGGTTATTACTGCACCAGGATGATGGCGGGGCTGCAGTTTATTTCCTCATCCTTGTGTGGCCAGAACGTATGATTGTGATGCGGGAGAGAAGATTAGGGTGCACTGAAGGGCAGTGGGGGGCGGAGCCGAACGACTGGCACTGGAGAGAGTAGCTGAGAGGTGGCGAGGGTGTCTCTCAGTGCCAGGGGTCAAAGGTGTGTCTACTCCGCCATGCGTCTGACACTTGAGATGTCTGCAGATACCCTCGGGGGGTAAGACAGCAGAATTCAAATGGGCTTTGCTCTCTGTGAACAGTGAAAGCAGTCATCTGATTTACGAGGCAAAACATGTCGTCTTCAATTAACCACAAGTTCACTTTAAAGTTCAGTCTAGTACAAGGTACCTAAGAATAAAACCAGACTGCCTTTTATAAAGTATGTCATAGCTTTGAGTGTGAAAGCTGTTGAGGAGGTAACATTGAAATTCATGATGCTTTCTTTCAAGAGACTCCAGTTCAAGTCGGTCATGAAATGTGTTGTAAGGTCAAGAAAAATCTAGAGCAGCTCTACATTCTCAGCAGAGGATGAAGACAATCATGCAGATATAAAGGGTGGATGAATGCATGCAATGGATAATGTAATAATAAAAAATATTGTGATTTCTTTATATAAAAAAGACAAACTTTTAAGAAAAACAATAATATCAGACAACTATAACTTGTGTCTGGGGAGTGTAATAAAATTAAAACATTTTGAGAGGATTTGCAGGATTTGTGATGGAGAAGATGTTCTCTAAACCAGTCCCCCTGGATCCTTTTTTTTTTTACTTTGTACCCAAACCAGCATGCACATAGTAAAAACCGAACGGACACTGATGGACCTCAGTCTGTTAAATGCAAAAATAAATATAGTAATGTTCTTGAAGAGGACAAACCGACCTAAAATTACTCTATGGGCAAAGCAAATGTTATCAAGCCTTCCAATTGAAAAAAATGGAACACCATTTATGAATAGAAAATATAGATTTGTCTATAGATGTCAAGGATAGCTGAGCATATGAAAAACTTGTCTTCATGTGTGTTGTTTGATACCACTGGGAGTCAATTTGTGTCACGGCCACTGTTCCGCCTCCTGGCCCCCAGGGGCCATGCGACAGGAGACAACAAAGTGGAAGAAGACATTTCAATGTTCAGAATAAAACCTGGGCAGCCATCTCTTTGATGATTTATTTCTCATTGACGCTAGCCATTTGTATATTGACCACATTTTGAACCACAACCATTTGTCTTTTTTGTGACTACGAGTTGGCTGCCCCTTCTGTACTTTACCGACTGAATGACATCTACCCATTCTTCCGGCCATGACAATCCTAGTGTTCCAGTCTTTGACAAGCCAGACGCCACCGCACCTGCCTCTTGGCCTCGGACTGTTCTCAAGCCAACCGTGTTCCTGTTCTCCCCTGGCCCGGTAACCAAAAGCCTTCCTCCCACGTCCTAAATCCCAACACTCCCCACTGAACCAGGCGCTCCCTCCCATCACTCTGTGGCATGTCCCATCTTCCCCTCCCATTTCCACGCACCTGCAGCCTCTCTCCTCCAGCCAAGCGCCTGCCAGCCGCTTATCCTTCGTCCCCGGCACTCACCCGGTCTCCTGTGTGCAGTCCTAATTCCACTATGTCTGCCCGTGCGTCCCCGAACTCAGGTGCTGACAGTTTGTTTTATTTAGGGTCGGCAACACTTTAACAGTCAAAGAGCCATTTGGACCCGGTTACCACAAAAGATAAAGCACCAGGAGCTGCAAATTCTTTTTGACGTGTAAAATAAAGATAACGCTGCATATATTGTTACGTTTATGCTATACCTTTACTTTCATGTATAAAAATACTAGAGTAGTGTGTTGCTTGTGAAGTTGTATTTTTGCAAAGAAAATAGTTGTGGGGGTGGGTGGGGTTATGCAAAGATTGCACGTGCAGATGGGTGCAGGGGGGGCTGAATGCTGCTGGAACAACTTTTTTAGCACGAATATGCATGTAGAAGCCAATGGAGCAAAAAAAATTTTTTTGACAAGTTTAAAAAAGAGAAGATCTGGTCGGCCTAAGCTATGGTAACTCCACACAATTTACTTAACATATGCAAATCATTAAAATAAATACTGCAACAACCTTACTCACCCCATGAGGCATCAGATTTTGAAATGCTACTCTAAGTAAACAAACTGATTAACAGCGCTAGTGGGGGGTGGCCAATCAGATTTCAAGGGTGGCCGGTGGACACGCCCCTGGCTTAGCCTACCTGGCATCATATAAGCATATACTGGCATATATGGCATTTGTGACACATGTTTTGAGTGACTAAAAATTAAACATATTGCATTTTAATATTACAAAGTCACCATAATTTTCAATAAAAAAAAAAACAATGAATAAAAATATAATACACTTAAATTATTCTTTACTTTCCAAAGCCACAGGGAGCCACAGTGTAAGGATGAAAGGGCAGGTTGCTGAATTCTGGTATATATATTGCTCAATCTTTATTTTCTATGGTCTGTATTGTATGTTAAGTGTTTCTGTGTAAAGTTGTAAAAGATAAAGATATTTTTGAAAATTGTTTTGCAATTTTCTCAGTTTGGTTCACCACATTTCATCATAGTTTTATTTTGTTTTTCTTCTTATGGTCAGACTCCAAAGTTTGACACTGGCACGTTGGAAAGGTCATAGAGTGAATAGTGAATTCTGACAAAAACAAGGCTTTTTGAAGAGAAAGATGTTTGTTGGAGATGGAAAGGAATCAGAATGGTGCCGCAGTGTGATGTAGTATCTTGTCATCAGCCCTGAACAACCTGTTGGCCGGTTTAGCAGACATGAGAAATTATTTTAGCTGCTGCTGTTCAGTTTTGATGCATTATGCATACATTTTGTGTATTCACCGTGGCTGCATTTATGTTATTCATGAGAATCTAAGTGTAGCGATAGAGTTGTCTTTTCTCCTTTGAATCAGCATTAAAATGCAAGAAGCAATATCAATATTTAATCAATTTCATACATCAAGGTTAAACTAGTTGTGCTGCCTGTCATTTATTCAAGGTAACTTTTCAAAAACTGCTCAACATGTTCTGCAAAGAAATGTATTATTTTTTTATTATCATTGCTTTCCATATTAAAAATACTCATCGCAGCATGGCCAGATAGCTGTCTAATGACTGAAGGATTATTAGGCGGGTGTTGGCCGTAATTACTACAGCTCCAGTGCTTAGTTTCTGCCTCCATCTCCAAAACACAAATCAGAAATTCTGTGTGTGCAGCCGAGGCGATCAAGCCAATATTTGCACCATGCAGATCAGCGCCATCATCTCTGGATTTCATTTAATTTGAAAAGCATGCATGATGTGGACTATCTCCACGTGGCATAATTGTGTTTGGTGCACAATTAAGTCCTTGAAAGTGCTCCTTCTGAGAGATATTAAAGGAGCACAGAGAACAAAATGACTCTTGCCAGCAAAAGGGTTGGAACGCAAGCTGATATGTCCCACTCTAGTTACTGTAAGCTCTTTCATGAAGAATTTAAAGCAGTGCTGAAAGTATTTTCAGGAAAATGACTTAAATAACTTATACTGAGTACATACTTCACTGCATTATATTTACTGTACTCCACAAACAGCACCAGCAAAGGAACAATAGTTAATAGTTCATTTCTTGTATTTAATTTCATTTAGAATTGAATAATATGATTTTATTCTGGATAGCATCATATTCTGGATAGCTCTCTTTTGCGGAATGACTACAGAATGTCTTTTTCCCCCCACTGACACAGAAAATCATATGCATCATGAGTGAAAAACATGATTAATCAACCCAGAATTATTGATTACAAACCCATCCACTGAGCATCTGTTATGTAGAGCAGATATCATTCATGCCATTTCTGGGTGTTCACTTTTGTTATTCAGATTGATAGGTTTGAATTATAAATGAACCCCGTAACACCTCCAGAATCAGCACTACAGACAGGTGCTCTTAGTTTCTCAGGGATTACATTTTCATTTAATCGCAGAAACAAAGACATGGACACACTGATGGGTTCTGGTAGATGTTCATTAGTTAACTGGTTAAGTGGTGAACCCTCTGCAGGCCTAGTGTTGATGCATTGCCTGAACCCATCATATTAAGCATCAGTAGCACACACACTGCATTTCACGTATATATCCATCAAGTGTTAAGGCAATACTTTTGAAGGAGTTCAGGTGTCTGGGTAGAGAGGATCTCATTATCGCCATCCTTCCAGCCAACATCATAGCTCTCAGTAGATTTTATATGATGTTTGAAGAAAAAGGGAAAGACATTACTTGAATCATTTTTGGACATACATTTCAAGCTAAACATGAGTGAACGCCTGGTGTGTTTGGATTTCAGTTGATCTCTGACATTGCAGAGAATCTCGTCTCTTATTTAAATAAATTCAGTCACGCTGAAATTAACATCAACTCCTTCACATTTAAAACATCCTGAATTCATCTGCCCAGTGGTCCTTTGAGTGGAACGTGAACCTACACTGAGAGTTAATGAGATGGTTCTAACGTCGATATATTACAGGCTGTGACATTTCCCTGCTGACTGGGAATAGGTTATCTTTAGGGTTCCAGTTTCTTCCTTTAAAAAAAAAAAACATATCACACATTCCACTACTGTGTGTGTGTGTGTGTGTGTGTGTGTGTGTGTGTGTGTATTTCTGTTCTGATTATTGGGATCACACTACACATACATATTTATAACATATAGGATGGCAGTTTTTTGTAATTTTGACAGTCCCGTCATTTCCCGGTTTACTGCACCGGGATTTCATGTTGTCTTGTATCCCCAGTTACCCTGATTGTTAAATTATTAGTATGAATGTATCTTAGCTGTATTCTGTCCCCATGCTGTCATTTGAAACTCCTGTTTCTTGTCTGGCTTTTCTTGTCTTGTGTCCGATCCCCCCTGCCATGTGTCCATGACAGCAGAATGTACAGTACCAAACGCCAATATCTAATTCACTCTGGATAAGAGCGTCTGCCAAATACTGTAAATGTGGAGTGAAGAGTACACAAATGGAATAAAATACAGTTCCTAGGGTCAACTTCACAACTTTCACCCACGGCAAGTTTTTGGCCATATGATTTTGAATGTTGCTATCATTCACTTGTTTTCCTTGTTGTCACAGGTCTTAAGTTTGTCACTGAGGGAGAGTACGTCGAAATCACGTCCATTACCAAAGAGCAGTCAGGAGAGTATGAATGCATTTCCTCTAATGACGTGTCAGCCCCTGACGTGAGGATGCTTCAAGTCACAGTAAATTGTAAGATGCCATCAGAATTGACTGTTCCTTTATGCTTGATATATACAGTTGTGTATTCTAATTTTTTGCTCTTCATACCTTCATCTTTTTTAGACCCCCCCTTCATTTCAAAGGCTAGGAGTACACGCACAGCGGTCGGTCAGAGGGGCGTCCTGCAGTGTGAAGCATCCGCGGTTCCTGTTGCAGCTTTTGAGTGGTATAAAGAGGATCGAAAGTAAGTGCAAGTGACCACTGCTGATCTGTGTATGTTTATAAAAATATATTCATACATACACACACACTCACACACATATTTCATTCCATGAATGAATTCAAGTGCATTGAGAGGTTTCTGGTTGCATCCTGATGTATTAATACAAACTGAGAATTCACTCTTTACTTTGACTTTACGTTGATGAAGCTGGATTGATGGAATTTTGACTTGAGATATAATGTAAATTTAACTCTGTGACCTTGAAAAAAATCAGGGACATTGATTGCTAATTTTAATTACTTTTAAGCAAAGGATTACCAACAGCCATCCCATTAATATTCTGCTGAAGCAAAATGGTGTTCTTGATGATTTATGAATAATGAGAAGAGAGAGAAGTGAGGACAAGTAAATGTCCATCAAACTCAAGTGCAAAATCTTCATAGCAGGAAAAGTTTCTATACACTGAGAAACTGAATGCACCCCAGAGTCCAGTTAGGAGCCTTAACCACAAATTATTCAATGATATGAAACACTAATTGGAGATGAACTGGAAATGCTGTATTGATCTGTATGTAATATGTAATGCCTGGTGGATGAAATACTAAATAGTGCAACGTCATAATTGAGCTTCGTTCCATAAAAAAAAAAACGGCAAAATCTACATTTAGTCTTCATGACTTCAGAGAGTATATTTATTTATTCATTTGTACATTCACTCATTCACTTAGTTATTTAAGGTGAATGTTATCCTTTAATAAATACATTAAATGAATGAATTGATAAATGTACAGATATACATGCATGTGTATTTAAGGTTTTTGGGGTTATGTTAAAAGTAAAAGTATATAGTTTGGTATTATGTTATATGGCATGTTACTCTGAAAAATATTGCACTCTTTTATCAGAATGTGAGGCACTGTTGTAACTGAAATTAGCTGGAATTGGACTATATACATAAACCATATAAATAAAAGAGCTGTCTAATATTTTTGAGTTGGATCTGTTATTGCATAAATGTCTAAAAAGAGAAAGAGTGAAAGTGGAGTAGCTTACAGAGATCTGTATGCATTTTGTCAAGTTAAAATTTAAGGCTAAACTTTTTATAACTTAAACCTCAGAGGATGATCTATTGTTGTTTGTGATTCAGATGGCATCACACAAGTTATTTTGTGTGCATTGGTAGTGTATAAAGCAATGGAGTATAAATCCATCTTTGATCCCCCTTCCTGCTGTGTTGGTGCTCACTCATGGCCTTTAGCTGTCAGTTCAGGTACACTTAAGACCCTCAAGGTACCATGGATGCCTACTACAAAGACAGAGGCCCCATCAAGTCTTCATCACATAAACTTACAAGTACAGTGTGAGTGTGTATGTGTGTGTATGAAAGGCCAACAGACTTAAGAGTGAGAAAAAGTGACTTTTAACACATGATAGTACTGTAACACAGGAACATCATCCATACAAGTGTTCAAAATGGCACTAAAACTCCGCATCCAGCTGGCCCGTGGCTTTGAGGTTTTCACCTGCAGAGAGGCTTTCATCAATGCTCCGCCTGCCAGGACCTATAACAACCGTGAACTTCACCCTCCAAAATACATTGCAGACCATTTACCAGTGGTCAGGGGAAAGCCTCTGACATGAGCTTTTAAGAAAAATTTCTTTGCACAGGTTTAAGTGAATGCGCCATCTGCCAAAAAGTTACCCTTTTCTAAAAACTTATTTCAGATTTATAAAAAAAGTGGTGTGAAAAATCAATAGAAATAGTAGTAGTGATATTAATTGAAACTGACACAGATTATATATGATACAGTATATTCATATGTAATCATCATTATTATATTTATGTAAATACAATTAATGAGGTTGAATGTAACAGATCTGGCTGTTCAAGTATGTTTTACTTGGCCCATTATTAAAATTTTAATCAGTTTATCACAATCTGGCATTTCTCGTAGTGCACACAAAGAAAATAAAACGTATTTATGTAACAAAACCATCTGGTGTCGATTTAGTTCTAATATAGCTGAAAATATTATAGCAGGAAATATTTTGGTACAAGCAGACATTTAGTGGACCTTGATGCTGCCTTTGGTAGGATTAATAAATGATCTTTTGGAAACACACATCTTTGGGCTCAAGGACTCCACTTATTGGTAGACAATGAGCATATATCTAATTCTTAAGCACACATTTGTGGCTGGATGGTGCAGCGATCACAAGTCAGCCGACCTTCGGATGATTCGGCTCTTCAGAATTCGCCCGTGTCCAGCCATTCGTGTGGCTCCTCGCTTGTTTGTGCGGAGTAAATTGAACCCACTGACTCCTCCATTTACTGGATTCAGTGAAAGCATCTGTGGTGCTGAAACGTGTGAACTGATAATGCATTCTGTAGCTCGCAGTCCATGTTTCACACATGAGCAAAGGATGAACCAAGTCTCCAGCCTTTGTGGAGCACTTGGCAGCGAAGACTATGCTTTGCTAACACGTTCAAGTACAATGTTAAATAAAGCTTTTTTATCCTTGCTTCTGTTCTTTAGAAGAGTTGTTTCTTATTTATTAACAATGGCCTACAGGCAATGTCAGATCCTACTCATGGCTTACATGGTACAACCCTCAAATAAACACAGAGCACTATTAGTTCAAACTACTTTGCATATAAATTAGGTTGGGTTTTTTTGGGGGTATTTTTTCATTTTGTTTACCACACAAATTAAAATGTTATTTTTTTTACACTACGACATTTCAAATTCCATAGAAATTCCCTTTTACAGCTTGTTGGCAAATAAATATATTAAACATGTATTTAAATATAGATCAGTTAATGAGTAAGTAGAGGAACTTTTTTCTGCCTTTGTCAGTAGGATCACATATGCGCTGCAGCCCTACATTTTCTGATTTTCCTGTCCATTAATTCTAACAGCCTTAAGAGAATTGGTTATTTTCACTGGCCAATAATAATACCTACATTAATGAATGATTATGAATGTTCTGCAGTTATGAAAGAGAATTCGAGATCATGCAATCAATCACTTGAGTTTGTCACACGTTGCAGTCCCCTTTATGTGCACAGTGTTGATGACCATGTTTTGAAGTTTGTACCGGGGACCTGAAGTCATTAAAACGATGAATAGTTGCCGATAGGTAATTAGTGCCACTTACATGCAGTGAGAAATGGGAAGGGAAGTGATGTTTACTTCATTTGTCAGCAAAACTGCTCAACTTTACATTTACACTGAGAGTGTCTTTCTTTTCTCAGACTATTCAATGGGCTCAACGGGGTTAAAATCGAGAACAAAGGCAATCACTCCATGCTGATCTTCTTCAATGTATCAGAAGAGGACTATGGGAACTACACCTGTGTGGCCATGAACAAAATGGGAAATACCAATGCAAGCATCATTTTATATGGTAAGCGTGTTGTCATGTTGTGATTGTCAATTTTATTTATTTATTTATTATGTTATTTATTTATTTATATAAAGACTGCTTTAAGCAATATAGGGTCCACAAAGTGAAAATAGACATGGTCATGGAATATTAGGCAAATGCCTTTTCTTTGGTCAAGCTATTAGAGTACCATGGGGCAGTCCTATTGATTCTTATGGCGTCTTGCCACAAACTTGTTCCAAATGAATTTGTGTCTGAGACAGCATATTGTTCACATTAAAGATGGGGGGGGGGTCAGAAGGGAATGGCTGTAGAAGAGCCCCACCCCACTCATTTCAGGATGAACATATAGTGTCCTGGAAATTAATGGTTGACTTTGCTCTAAATGCAAAATTTAAAAACAGTTGCATATAAAAGGAAAAAAATTATCTAATAAAAATATATAATGATAGAGAGAGGCAATGCACCAGTGTAGATACTGGTGTTGAATAGATATCTGTGAGTATTTTTGTGTATCTAGATGTGTATCTCATGTGTTGTCGAAACTGATGTCAGAATTGCTGAAGAGTCGCTGCAGTCCTTTTGAGATCCTCCAGTGTATTCAGTGTCCCTGTCTTGAACCCACAGGCCCAGGGACCATTAACGATGTCAGCAGGGCGTCCTTGTCCCAGCCAAGTTCCCTCTGCCTTCTTGTGACTCTGATCGTGCTCTATCTGCTCAAGTTTTGATGCAAAAACCTGGCCAGCATCTCCAGCTTTTTTCTCAGTACTACACTCAAAAAAAAAAAAAGACTTTAGTTCCATACAAAGAGGAAAAGTCGATGTGGATTTCTGTTTTCCTCTCTTTTGGTTCTGAGGGATGAGGTGTTGTGTTGGGAGGAGACGGGAAGGTAGTGGGTCTGAATGTGGAAGCGTTGAAATGTAAACAGCTTTTAGGTGATCACGGAGTCCCAGTTTCTGTCTATAAAACCCTTTTTTTATGTGAAAGGAGGTAAAAAAGTGGTGTTGTGAATAGTCGACTGGTTTTTGCCCAATATTGAGGTGTGTATTGAGGTCACTGGTGTGCTATGTTCTGTTTGAATCTCTGTAAAATAATGTAATAATGTATGGTTTTTAGGTGACTGAGAACAAAAGACAATAATAAGAATAATGCAATGTGATTGTTGAATTACTGTATTTTTACAGTCATATGCAAAACAAAATAATACCAGAATATTGAAATATGACAAGAAAAATATCAACACATACAGCAATGTACGGTTAGTCTAATAGACTAAGGATTAGGGTTCAATTCAACCTGGTTACTTTGCTGTCAGATTCCATCATGGGGCTCAGTTCAGGTTTTTTTTTTTTTTTGTGCATTTTGACTGAACGGAGCCCAGGGTGAGTTGATCTCCTGCAGCATTTGTGGTTCTACAGGAGTCAATCAAAGTGATGATGTTCAGACCATTTCCTTGTGCTCCTCTATGATAATCCAAAATTAAAATCCCTTGGTCGACAGTGGTGGGCATCCTTTTTGTGTGTATTCTGGTGTTCGGAGTGTGTTTGGGGGGGTCGGGATAAATGCAGGTGTTCATTGTACCAGCATGACCAACTTTTCTCTTATTTAGCGGAGATGTGAGCTCACCTTAAAGGCACAAACATAACTGGACAACAATGTCTGGTTCTTCTTTAGAAATTACATTTTATATTTATCGTCAGCGTTTGGATTCCCTCGCTGTTATTGACGCTGGAGAGGAAACCTGTGATCCTCTTATTGCCAAACAGCCAAACCTCGGTCAAAATGAATTATTTCACGACGTTCGATGCCTGTAATGTTCTCCGTATTGGTGGGCCAGGTGAATTGGACTTGTCAAAACCATGAACAACAGCCTGAGGCCCTCAGGATAAGGGATGAGCGGAGCTCAGAGAGAGAAGATCTTCGACAACAGCGGTCTGGTATTTAATCTGAGAGAGCATCTTATCTGCTACCTTTTTATTAATAATAAAAAAAAACATTCTTTAATCTGTTACTCTAAAATCAGCAGTTATTTTACCACAGGAGACAGCGCTCATAGATCTCATTTCAGGGAAAATGTCATTAATGTTCTTTTTTTGTTGTCCTGCATCTGTGTTTTTCATAGGATTTATTTATTTTGAGTTTTTTATTATTCAGGCATTTGAAGGACGGCTCCTGGCCTTTATGAGCGTCTTGTGTGTTCTGCGTGGTCTTTGCCTCTGTCGCGCTTACCTCCGTAAAGTGACAATTTTGAAAATGTGAGAACGGTCCATTATGAATGAGGGACAAGGCGACGCTTGTCATTCAAGCCGCTCTCCCCTTCACGCTCCTTCGGGTCCCGCGCCGCAGCTGTAAGACGTAACCTTCAGCGGAGGCATTTATTGTTGCGGCTGCCACACCTGATACACCTTATCAAAGCGCCGTGGCGGCTCGTTCCAAACCGTGATGTAGAATTTTGGGCCCGGCCCAAAAAGGAGCAGTTATCAGGAAATGGCAGCACATGAGAGCGCCTCCACCACTCCGCCCCCCCAGTGTCTCTCTCACACACACAAACACAAAATGTGAGACGAGGCCATTTGACCGGGCATAGAAGTAGAAATTAGGCCTTGCCTGTCCAGGGACCACAATCCCTCCAGTGAACACTGACAATAGTGGCAGAGATAAACAGTGAAGAATGATAAGCTGGGAGGAGGCGCCAAGGTCTACAGTATGAAAACAAGGAAGCTGAAGAGCCCTTTTATTACCAGTAAACAGCAACATAACGATCCCGCCACGGCCTGCGAGTCTTTCCTTTCATTTATCGAGCGGAGAATGAAATAAAGACCGTCTGAAAAACACCTTTAGGTGCTGCATGGCATAATTATATAACCAAATACGGCATCATCCAGATTTTCATAATCAGGCTGACAAAAAAAAAAAAGATTGCTTGAGATTTACTAATGAATTGACTGTGCAGACATTTTTGGTAGGTCTTAGTAGGGCAGAATAAAAATGACCCAGTTTCATGCTCGCTGTGAACATGGGCTGTAGAGCGTAGCGCTAACATGTTTCTTTCATGGTATGGGGTGTGTGTGTGTGTGATGTTGGGGGGAGTGCTTCATGCATTTTTGTTAAGCTAAGTCATTTATTCAATGCAAAGAGTACAGTTTACTTTGGAATCTATTACCTGCTCTTTGGCACATTGCAAAAAAGGGAATGCCAATAAATCATAATGCAAGTATTTTGATTATTAGCAATTCAGTCCTTTTATTGTTTGATTAAAAAAAAAATTCTAGATGATCAGGATTTTTTGCAAGGGAGGATTTTACATTCACAGTCTTGACAAACACAGAAAAATAATTATTATTTTTATAAACCTCTCTGTAACCATGTGATTATCCAGAGGCTCTGACCCACCACCACGCATCTTCATTATCTCCATCGCCCATACATTCCGAATGTCAATGATTCCAGGGTAAACTGGACATTCGGCCACTTTGTCTTCTATCTGCGTCACTGTGATTGACTTGCTTTGTCAACTCGAGCAGTTCATTGGTGGGAGGGGGTTACTGCAGTTGGCCAGATTGCCGGCATCAGTTGCTATTTAGAAAGGCGCGGATGCGGCCAAGTGTTGGGATCTGAGCTAAGAGTCACAGCTGCTGGCTGCTTTGGTTATGTGCCCCTGGAAATATAATTAGCATAGTTCTCACTTCCGTGCCATCCTGATCAGAAGTGAAAAGCAGGTTAGATTGTTATGGTGCAATTTCTTAACGCTGTGAAGACTCAAAGGATGCAACAGATCATTTCCAGCACCTTCAAGGAAAAACAGGCCAGCAATGGCCTCAAAATAGGCTTCTGTCATAGAAGGGAATCAACGAGCTAATGCAAACTGATGAAATCATAAGGAGGAAAAGATTAAACAGCATATTTGATGTGAACTCTAGACGTACAATCAATGGCAATACAGATGAAAAAAGATTACCTATTGAGGAAAGAGGTTCCGTGGTTCCTGTCGTTTTGACTGCAAAAGCAATAAGGTGGCTTTTGGTGAAAAATTCACAGTTTCAATTTGGAGGTGAAATGCAAGTCATTTTGGATTGAAAGTTGTAATGAAGTGTACTGTTTAGACCCTGGGATTTGGGTCAGGATGTTGACTGTGAGCCTAAAGTAGAAAAAAAAACAGCAAAAACCAGGGCATACAGACAGACAGTCATATTCAAAAGCAGATTCAATTGCCTTTAGTGTGTCATCATAGCACAGTAATTACAGTGGGTACGCAATAACATTTCCTCCATTACATTTGACTGTTACAACATTACCAGAACAAAGCAGTAAAGGAATAACTGAGCAGGAAATAGAAATGAATAGAACCTCTCTCCCAAATTAACATTCTACTCAATAAATAAATCAAAACTCTATGTCATGAGTATTGATTTCTTCATTTTAATATAATATATTTATGTACTAAATAATTAAATATGTATCTTCAAAATCCATATGACCAATCTTTAAATTGCTGTTAATTATAGTGTTCATGTTTGAAGTGTATGCATATTTTAATTCAATGTCTAATTGAAAACAAAAACAAAAATGTGAATAGCCTAACTTTCTCTTATATGGAGTTGTCTGATTTTTTATTAGGACTTTTTATTTCTCTTTGAGGCAAGCTCCTCACATAAATGTCCATATATACACCACAGCAAAATGGTCATATATACATGTGCAGAGTGTATAATTGTAATTGGTTAAGCTTTTCTTAAGGACCCAATTCACAGGCAGGGCTCATAGATTAAAAATAGTCGATCTCTGCTTCTGACACTAACGTCCAATACAGCAAGTGTACTGCACCAAAGGTGTTTCCATTTCAGAAAATAGAAGCACTTCCCATGTTGCCGTGGCAGCCAGGCACTCGGCCAGTGCTCCACACTAATGAGTCCCGGCTACTGTCTGAAGAACTGTGATAATTACCAAATCTAGATGATTGGAAGACAATAATTGGGAAGGCTTCTAGATCATTTCGATCTAGAATTATTGGTGTGACTCAAGATATTGTATTACATTAAACCCAGAGAATTGCTATGAATCTGGTATGGAACTTAAGGCCACAGTCCATTATTTGCTAAAACTGAGCCTCCAGTTAAAAAAAAGCCTGATCCTAAGGTTCTAGCTTTTTATTACATTAAGTATTATGACGGGGAGTATTATACAGAATTCTGTGTCACGTATGTAGCCAAAAAACATTTTGGTCCAATTACATCCGATTTTATAACATGTAATGAATATTTTATTGCAATTAAAAAAAAAACACCATTTTACTTTTTTTACAACAAAGTTATGCTCTTAGAATAAAGTGCAACACTCTAAGTCTACAAGATAAAAGTCCTGAAATGCTTTTATCACGCCTCAGCCCATACTGCTCATCTCAGCCACACCTTTTTTGCAGTACTGCTTGTTTTAGCAGCATCTTCTAAAGAGTGACAAAGCTCAGGAGGACTGCAGGTTTTAGCATTCAAGGTGTTGCCATTGATTGTTAAAAGGGTGTGACCGTTTAAAATAATGGGTCCCAATATGACGGCTGAGTGAACCCATCAGCCAAAAATAGAAGAAAATAGAAGAGACAGGCCTGCTGCGCAGTGGCACAGATGGTGGCAGAGTCACCACTTACTTAATAGACAGTAAAAAGAACATTTTTATGATTATATTAGATTAATATAGTATTTGTGTGTTCCACAATAAAAACTAGACTAGTAGACTAATTGCCCTAAAGGTCTGGTCTGTACCAGCAGAAGTTATGTCGGGTCATTCCTCATCCACAGTAACATAAGAACATGTCAACAAGACCTACACTACAGTCAGACAACCTCGCATGAATCTTTATTCATTTTCATTATGACTACTGTTCTTTATGATTTTGATTTAATGTTTTTTATTTATCATGTTATTATCTGGGTAAAAGTAGACTTTTCAGTATCTGTAGCTGCTATCCAGTACTGATCAATGTCAGAAATGTGTGATGCTTGCATTATTAATATTAAAACACAATCTATTTCATAATTAATACATAGCTACATTTTTTTGACGGACAGATGATCAAATTGTGAGTTGGGGAGGGGGCTAATTCTACTCTAGTATGCAGTACTGAGCAAGTACTCATCTTGCTCATTGTCTTCAGTACAGGATCACAGTCTTTACAAAATCTGCTGTTCTTTTGTTAATGTTTCTCATGTATATATTTCTGAAA
This sequence comes from Denticeps clupeoides, assembly GCF_900700375.1. NCBI lineage: Eukaryota > Metazoa > Chordata > Actinopteri > Clupeiformes > Denticipitidae > Denticeps > Denticeps clupeoides. The sequence goes on from NC_041712.1 coordinate 16,217,762, forward strand.
TTGTAACTTTTTGTCAACATCTGTTGTCTGGCAGGCACACACACAACTGCAGCTTTAATTGATTTGAAAAGAGAAAATGAAATGACTGCATAATCACTTTTTCAATGCAATTTTGATGTATTTCTTTTTGTATTAATACTATTTTGCTCTCTGTATAAAATAAGGAACTGTCATGTAGATTTGTATTTATTTTTCTTGAAATTTCGAATCATTTCTTACTTGATAGGTTTATGTGGAACATTAATACAGTGAGTGTGCTCTAGTTATGGATCATGATATTTGCAATGAGACAACATCATCACAGTAAAGTCTTTGTGCATGTTCCTGCGAACTTGTATGTTTTCTATTCCAGAATGAGTAAGAAGTGGCTCATTATACTGAAATGAATATTTTCTGCCTAATAATAATTGTTTTCCCACATCTGTTCTTGTCATTTGTTTCATGAAAGCGCTTTCAGTTTGCAACAGATATGACTCGTATTAAGCCATAATTTGTCTCAATCTCCGATTGACATGTTTTGTGGTCACGCAAAATACATGCTGACTGTTGCTAGATAAGAGGCTGGTGCGAAGAAAGGCGAGCTGTTTCTATAGAAGGCAGTGGAACGAATGGCAATTCTATTGTCATGAAGATAAACAGCGGGCGAGGCATCCAAGGACCTTGCAAGGATCTTGAGTGTTTATACTCCTGCACAGTTGGCCGTTTTTGGTAAAGGTGTTAGGTGTTATGAAAATGCTTCAATAGTTGTGTGACATGGCACTGCACTGAATCTGAATGAACCCACTGCAGGAATCATGGTATAACCATGTGACATAACCATGCTAAATGGCCGTCTGGCTTCATTTATCCATCCATCCATCGTAAACATTACTGAACGATTCCTTGTGAGGAAAGAGATGGATTAAAATTGGAACCAGAAGACACAAAGTCACCCCACTTACTACCATTGTGTCCCCAAGCAAGACACTTAACCCTGAGTGTCTCCAGGGGGGACTGTGCCTGTATCTACTGATGGTATGTTACTGGATAAGGGTGTCTGATAAATGCAGTAAATGCAGGTTTGGTAAGCAACGAGCATCCAAATAAATAGGTCCAACAATGCAAGTTGCTAAATGAGCTTCGAGAAGCACACCACAGGACATACAATATGAATATGGATTATGTTAATGTAGTACATTAGGATATTAGACTAGACTCTACATCTTTATTACTGAAAGCCTAAATTTACAAAATATAAGATCAATGGAAATCCATACATCAACAGAAGAAGAGAGTTTGCCATCAGTCGTACGAGCCATTTCCCCGTGTTATTTTATCATTTTATCGTTGAAATAAGACAGTGACTTGCCAGAGAATTATCCTCCGATCCTATTTTAATTCAGCAGCACCCCACACAATCTGGCCCTAGTGGCGCTTATTTGCCATGCTGCATGGAGACCACCCAAAGTTTAAAGCCAGCACAGCGATTCTTTATTCCAAAACAACGTGTTGGCCTGGGCAGACAGAACAGCAGTTGAGTTGGGCGCCAGCCAAATGGCTGTTTCATCCTGTGTTTATTCTGCGCTTGTTCAGCGCACCTCCCGCCCACTCCCTCATTACAATAGCTTGCATATAATCAATGAGAGAGTCTAAAGTCAAATTGAATGTAATTATTTGTGGTTAGGACATGGATGCGTGATAATTAAGATCATTCTGCGCTTATAATTCACAGCAAGTTGCTTCCAGGCGTTCTGTGAAGAAGCGGCAATATGGACTTAACCTGTTTCTTGGTATCTCACAGAAGGTGATTTACAACCAACAACTATGCGAGCGCATGATGTTAATTGAGTTAAGTACATATATTCCGGTACAAAGAACCAGGTCCAACGGCACCAACTCCTGTGGGATTTAGCAGCATGTGCATTTCATTTCGGTCTGTTTCTGGTGTATGTCATCTTTTGTGGCTTTAGAACTAACTAACTAATTAAATAATAGTTACTACGTATTTGATCATATCTTCATGTTATCATAATAATTTAAAAGCAAAAATCCCATCCGGACAGTTTCTCAGAAGAAGGCCAGTAGAAGAATATCAGGTTTCCCCAGCCATTGCTGCAAGTGGGTGAATTAGGTGGGACATTTCACTCCTAAACTCATCCATCTTCTCTTCTCTCCTTTTTTTTTTTTTTTTTTGGTAGAGAGTGGGGGGGGTCCAGCCTCTTGCCTGGTGGTGCAGCTCTACAAAATGCTGCTGCATTATCTACTCATTTTTAAACAATGTTCCTCAGTAGATGTCCGATTCGTAACAGGCTGACCCATCCCACCTCTCCTGAAGAATATGTCGGTCATGTGGGGCTGGCTAGAGGTTAGGGGTGACCAAGTACAGTATAAAGAGCTACACCATCGATACCACACCCTACACCATCCATCTGTGGCTGCCTGGCTTCTACTGATTTTCTCAGTGGTCTAGACAACACTGAGTGCTGCTCAGTGAATTCATTACTAAATCACTATCGCTAAATCTGATCTTCAGTAAACTCTCTTCCTTCCCAGGACACCTTAGTGTACCATTGTGGGAAACAAATGGAAAATCTAAAAAGGGAAAAAAAAAATCTGGGCACAAGTTAAATGGATGCCAACTACCAAATGTCACATCAAATAAATTCATTTATTCATGTCTTGTGCTTTGTAAATAAATCACCTCTGTGCATGTCGTCCAAAGGGAAGATTCTGGGACGTAAGATAAAGACGCCCGTCTGGATTACAGGAAGAAAACACACCGGACTCCGCTTGTTTTTGATTCTTTTGGGCTTTTATATCTTTTTTTGATCCGCAACATGTTTCATGCACAAATGCCGACGTCTCCCTTGTTTCGCTCTTTTGAGCGCAGCCTGACTTTCATGTTGGAGGGACAGCAGCGGGGGTGAGGTCCATGCTAAATGACTGCCACATCGTTATTCAGGCTTCTTCATTTCGGATGCAGAATCAGCTAACCAAGATCAAGTGAGCTTAAACTGGAAATTAACTGTTTTGTGGCTTTTTATTCATAAATAAAAACCATAAAAAAACTATTTCTAGTCTCCAGTTTTTGAATCCTGGACTGAGAGGGCAGCTGGAGAAATCGGCACTCGGCATCTCTTTAAAAACCATTTGGCCTTATTTACCTGGTTCATGGTCACCGCATAAAGTGACAAGCATCTGCTGCCTACCTACCTGCCTGCTCAGGTTGCTTAGCAACAAAACCAACAGCTGGATTGAGCAGAAGCCAGATCTGGAGTGGCTGTAATGTATTTGAGTTGAGGCTATATGCGCCATCGCTTAATTGCTGGTGCAGCGGCTGTTTCTCCTCAACAAGACTTCAGATGTGAGACCCAGGGTGGGTTCACTAACAAACTCACACAGCGCCGAAGATAAGATGGACATGTTGCGTGGCAGCGTGTGTTCTCAAGGACAATGCGAATCCAGCCTCGCGCCCAAAGATCCTGAAGACGTCTGGGATGGACTCCAGCTCCTCCACAAGGCCGACATGGTTGTTGAGGTTTGGATTTAAATGGTTGGCAGTAATGCTGCTAAACTCCGATTATGCACCGTCTGAGGTATTCCCGGAGCATCTGGGGCAAATCTTTTCTCCTTCGTTTGTCCTGTCCACCTTTTATCTGTTGGATGTGTATTTCTTCTTTGCCAGGAAGATGATGCACCTTCATTTGTCAGCACAGATGTCATTTGCTTTGTTCCTGCATAGCTTTTCTGTGTTTCACGTAACAATGTTTAGTGCCTGTCAGCCGTTTCCTTCTAAAGTGATTCCTTGACACATATCACCAACCTAAACATTGTGCAGAACATGTACACCCCTTCAGAGACAATTGGCGTGGATTTAAAAATAATAATTTCCGCCAAACAGTAAAGAAGTCACCCCAAGAATGCTCAGACTAGCAAACTATTGGTTAGAAAAGTTGAAAATGTTCTGATGTCAAAATGTCCACCTCTGGCAGAAGGACTGCCTGGTGGTTAGTGGTTTGAGTTGAAGGTGCTGACTTGGCCTCCAAACCTCCCAGTTCTCTGTACACCCTGACATCCACCTGTCAGGCACCACAGGACACCGTCAGAGGTCATATGAAGAAGTCTGAAGAACTTTCTTTTCTTTTTTTTAGTTTTTAAATGTATGAGGTTTGGTTTCTATAAATTAATTATGCAATTCCGGATGGTAGAAGGTTCCCAACATGTTGTTGAAAGTATTGTTATAGCACCAATTTTGCAGGTAGAACAAAATGTAGCAGCGCATTTGCACTTCAGAAGAAAGTGGAATGGAACAGTGTGACAGAAAAAAAAAAGCGACTCACCTCTTATTTCTGCATAAACAGACTGCAAGGTGCAGGAGAAGAAAAATGTGACCACAACAAGTTGTTTTCTCCAAATCTCTCCTCTTTAGTGTGTTTTTAGTGTGTACCTGTTAAATCACAGACTACTTTAGATGTGTCTCAGCCATGCCTTGCTCCAGACCATAGCAGATGCGCACATTTAAAACCATGACCCGGCGGTGTGAGAGGGAGTTTAAAGTCAACAAGTGGCACTGTAAGACTTTCAGATCCAAGATCCTAGTGATGTGATTCTTTTCCATTCTTTTCAGATGGTGGGTCTTCCATACATAAGACACGTCTCAAACAGTTCATGTGTTCAGTGGCATATATTTGCAGGGACGGATCACAATGATGAGAGCAGGATGGTTAAAGAATGTGTAGATAGAACATTTTATTATTGTCAGTTTTAAATATGAACACACAATCATCATAGAGAAAAAAAATTAAGCAACGATCATTTACATTACAGGGAATCAAAATTCTTTTTGAAGTAAAAAAAAAAAAAAAAATCTCCGTGAAACAGGGACCTTGAAAACCTTACATTTTTCACATGTATCACCATGTAGAGAGTGCTATTGTTCATACTAAATTTGATGGTGTGATTAGAGAAACGATCATGCAGATTACAGGCTGCTGCTGTTAAAACCCTTGTTTTCAGTGAGGAGCAAGGGCAACACTCGGAAACCCTCTGATTCATGAAACGACTAAATACGTGTCCAACCCGTCCTTGTGACAGAAGCATACCCCAATCTGATCTGTTACATAGAAGGTTTTATTTGTTCACGAAAATAACTGTAACTCATACTGTATGAGTACTGAAATATGATGAGCACTAAGAGTGTGTGTGTGTGTGTGTGTGTGTGTGTGTGTGTGTGTGTGTGTGTGTGTGTGTGTGAATTAGTTGTATTTGTTAATTGCAAGTACCCAGGAGCTGATTGTTTGTACTCAAAAATCAATATTAAAGGCACATTCACAAATATTGTGAACGCAGTTCCTTCTTGCTTATAAACTCATTTTAATATCAATGAAATAATTTTCTATGTAATCTGGTTACCCAGGCCCAAAATCACAGATACTGTCTACAGACATTAAATGATATTTTGCGCCCATATTTAGCTTTTTCTTTTACAAAATGAATATTATACCACACTGAGATTGGATGACTGAGAAATCTTGCCAGGACCATTACACCATATTTTTACTGTAAACGGTTGCAACGTCACATTACTGCTTGAATGATGTTGCCTGACAACTGCTGCATCATAACTGGACCATTTCATCTGAGATCTTTAATGTCACAGCTGTAAATATAAAGATTAAAGATTAAAACTGTGGTGTAATACCATTAACAAGCTGAAGGTCATGTTGCACCATGCTCGACGTAAACACCACAGTGCCTACAATTGCAGTGTGACGTAGGTCCAGTCATTTAAATAGCCACAGGATCTGCCTGTTTTACCCCACCTTAAATCCACAGAAAATTCAATTTAATACTCACATTATATGTGTGAGTTCATTTTATATCATTTGATCCATTTAAAGGAGATGCTCATATGCATGCCAGGCCCGCATCGTCCTGCATCGCGGGCCGGTTTCTCCTGCTAATGAATGGAATGAATGAAATTGGGCTCCCTTTATTAAGTGAATCGGCCTCTCTGCGTAACAGCCCCCCTCAGTAAATGAAATATTGTGCTTGGAATGCTGTTGCACTGGACAGCGGTGCCCTTATAGTAAAAGAATGCACACGTCCTTCTGCGTTTTTTATCACAATTTACACAAAATGACAGAACAGGAACATGGGCTGGTCCTTTTCGTTCAAAATCTCCCTCCCAACACTGTGCTTGTATTAAAGCTCTGTTCAATCACACAGCCTGTCTGAATATGGTTCATTCTGAATACATTTGACAGAACGAGCTTCTGAAATGTGTTTCCTACAATGGACAAAATAATATATAATATCTCTGACAACTCAATCATGTATGCAGAAAATAAGCGCAAGACTGCAAGGCCAGGTGACATATATTTAAAACCAGCAAAAATAAAATAGAAAAAAGAAACAAAATGCACATAATGCATATTTTATTCATTCATTCATTTATTTATTTGCAGAAATGTATGTTTTTACCTGGGCCAAATTATGGCGAGTTGGTCATTTGAGGAAATATCCTTGTGTACTACATTGTAATATATATTAATTTCTCTATTAGCTGCTAATTCTTTGGGCTAGGCCTGTGCAAAGGAATGTTGCTCATGGAATGACTGACCCGTAAGCCCTGAGATGTAAGCAACAGTTAATTTAGATGGGGGCTTCTTAGAAAGTTTCTCTCTCTCTCTCTCTCTCTCTCTCTCTGTGTGTGTGTACATTCTATCTTTATACATTTGAAAAAGAAAGACTTAAAAAACTCTTGCAATAAATTACAAGAAAAAAAAAGTCAATCATACTCAGCCAACAAAATGGATTGTTTCTCCCTTTTTATGTAGAAAGATCAGTTTTCACTGCAACATCTTCACACGTCTACATAGCCTCAGTGTCTGTTAATATTATTATTCCAGGGCAGACAGAGGACTGACATCACATTCCTAACAATTACAAATAAAAAAAAAAGTATTCAGTACTAAAAAATAGAGATTAGCACGATCAACTTAAAAATTCACAATTTGAAAACCTGCCAGTAGGGAAGTGAATGGGCTTGAGGCTCAGTTTAATTTCCCTTCAGTCTAGGACTCAGTTCAACCAAATGAACCAATTTCTGTTTTTTTGTTTGGATGTTTTTTTTTTTTTTTTTTTGATAAAAATTATAATTTTAGAATTTTACAACTTAGACGTTGTTTGATACAAAGACAAGCAAAAAAACGTGAGTATTTTCATTCTGTCTTGAACACACTTGACTTTAGTACTTGTTCACTCTTTACACCGCACACAGTTTAAGAGTCGGCGCTATTTAACCTTTAGTTGTAAAGCATACAAATCAACACATAAAAAGGGTTATAGAGCATTGCGGGGGGGAAAAAGACGGCATAGTTACATAACAAACCCAAACAAACCCTAAGAAATATTCCTGTATATTATTTCAGATGTCAGAATATGGGAAGCCAGTGCACTCTGGGTAGCAGTTTGTGTGTCCAGGGGTCCAATTCCAACGGGCCGTCTTGCAGTCAATTGCCATTAGAACTTAATGGCATTTGGCGGCAAAACTGCCCATCTGAAATGAGGAGGGTCAATTCAATTGAGTTACCTTGTTGTCACATGCCGTTAGAACGCGAACTGAAACATTTAGCCACAAAATAGCTCGATTGAGTAAAACCCTGATCACCGCGGACGGCGACCGCCCCCACCCCCTCCCTTCAGAAGATAACTGATGCCCCCCCTTTGGCATCAAAACCTCATGAGGAGCTGGAGAGCAACCATGAGGAGTAGACAGGCCGGTGTGTGGGTTCCTGTCGTGGCACTGTTCCCATCCTGCACTGCTCCGGGTCCTGCCAGAGAGGAAAATCGTTTATATTGGCGGGGATTTCAAGGCCTCTTCAAGCCCTCCCTGCAGTCTTACACCAGCTTGCAATTAATCTGACCTGTGATCAGTCATTATTATCCTCTCCATGTTAGTTCTGCGGTGTAATTGTCTGGGGAGCGCAGGGGTCAGTGGCAGACAAATCAGCAGGGATTCTGGCCTTGGAGCTTTCTACACTCATTGTGAGTAATGTTAAAATCTACTCGGTTAGCATTCCACTGCTTTCTGTCAATCACGTTTTTTTAATGATTAGTCCGGCAGGATAATAGTTTTAAATTGGTCGTTACAAACCTTCCAATATCGCGTATGTTTCAGACGCTGCCTTTTCTAAAACTGATGAAGTCATTTCTAACACAGACGCTGTATCCACTAAAAAAGAGATTGTACGAAAGAAGGCACTTAATATGGAGAAGAGAGGAAGAAGAAGAAGAAGAGAAAAAAAAACACATGATACTGAGCTGCATCTCACAAGCAAATGATGTGAGAAATTGAGTCAGCAGACAAACCACCTTTGGATAAATGCCTACTGGTGCCATTAGGCGACCAATTCAAACTAGATTATCTGTTGTTCTCGGCGCTCTGTTTACCCATTAGAGTCAATTGAGACGTCACAGTTTGTCAGACATGGCCATGCGGCTGGAAACAGATCATTCGTGGACTAGAAACGGTCCAGCGCCACCGATGACCGCTAAAGTAAAATCTGCAGCATCCGAGCAGCTGTTGCGCTCCTCTCGGGCCTGTTAGACCCCATTGACCCTTCGACCATTATCATTATTGCAGAGTACGAAAAGCCATTCTCGCTCGACCTTAGACGCAGCGTGTCGTAAATAAGCTCAAAGGCTGCAGGTGTCCCTGCATGTGGGTGACAATAGTAACTATGGTGACTATACATATATCAGATTATTAATCAACATGGGCACATAAGTAATGCTAATTAATGCAAAATTCTAAATCAGCATATTAATTAATTGGGCCTTGGTGACATTTATATAAAATAAAATGTAATCTCAATAAGTTACTACATACTACATACTATGATATTTAAGATCAGTGTTACAATTTATTGCATGTATCACTTGTTAATGTGTTTTTTTTTTTTTTTGTACATTTGAAAGTAGTTACATCAATGTGCGTAACCAGAAAATTTGTTAGGGGCTCCTTCAGTGTTAAATAGATAATTTTCAAAGGCAAAGGTTGAATTAAAACTAGTTTAATTAGCTTTGTAGACAGAATAAAGAAACGTCTGCTCCACTCTTCTCTAGGCTCTGCTGAAATGAATCCCGTTCGTAATAAATAGATCATGGCTTATATGGGCCGTGCCTGTGATTTTAATTTTTTATTTTTTTTGATGGGTATTACAGAGTGACTTAATTTCCCAAGGATTTTTTTGGTGACGTTCAAAACCCTTTCTTTTGGGACAACCATCCAATTATGTTGCCACACTCGATTATTCAAAGTTCCGCACCAGGATAATTAGAATAATAACAGCTTCTCACAATCGAAATCAAAGCAATTAATCAACTTGTGCCGAGGATACAGTTAAAGCATGAAGACGTGCTTATTTTTTCTTTTTTCCCTCTATAAAAAAAACTCTATAAAACTGTAGCTTAATGTGTTTCAATAGTTCGGTTCAACTGGTTCTAACTGCATCTGACGGTGTGCTAGTAGAACGAATCGATACAGGAGCATCAGTCTGACAGTCCAGATTGTTTCATATAAAGGCATGACTGTGAGTGGAGAGGTCAGCTGCTCAGATGCTTTAATGTCTTACGCGCATGCTGCAGATCGCTGGACGATATGCTAGATAATGATAGAGTCGCCTCAGCAGCTTCCAGACGTTTAGTCCCAACCTTGATGTACATATATACTGTATTCATTTTATCATAAGTTGTTCTTTCAAAATGTCATTTCAAGAAAGCAATATTTTGTGTCTGGTTGTTGAAATGTAATGAAACAACATGCACTGTAAGTGCGATTGAATTGATGTTAAAGTCACCACGTCATGCCTTTATCACTAGCACAGATTACATTTGTGTAAATATCTATGCATTAAACTTACTTGATAATAACAGATTATTCAGCCCCAATGTTCTGGTTGTTCAAATACTGAAAACCAGTCAGTTATATTTGTTTTTGAAAAAGCAGTTTATCATTTATTTGTTTAAAAAAGCTGGGCCCAAAATTTTGGCCTGTGGTGTATTAACATGAATAAAAAAATAATGTAGCAGACTTTCCCAATTTAATAAATTTGCACCCTATTAAATTACTGCAAATTGCCCCTAGAACTCCATCTTGCCTTTAAAACATTTGCATTATTTAACAGTAAGTCTCTTCAGAAACCATTACAAACTATTCACAACACACAAAACACAGTCAGCTCAGGACAGGTACTTACACACAAACGATGAGGGCATGCATGATTAGAAATGAAGCCATGCCAGGTGAGGGTTTTGGGAGAAGGAACAGAAAAAAAAAACAGAGATGAAGTGGCATTCGTCATTTTCCACAAAGAACCCCCCACCCCACCCCAAAAAGAAGCAGGAAACAGTGACTCCTGTAGCCACTTAAGACGTCACTCACGGCGCTAAATTGCCATTTCAGAATGAAATTTTAGGCCCATGAACTTCATATTAAGAAGTGCCAACCGTCCATTTGCAATATGACAATCACTTCTGGTAGCACCAGGCTATTATCTGCACACTTCATGTTGAGGAAATGGCTCCATGTGGTGACACCCGTGATGTCTGCGTCATGTCACTTTGTGGTTAGTATGAAAATGGTTATGTTTATTAGGCATGCAGAAAAAAAAATCCACTGAGCAGTGGGTTGAGTGGAACACCGAGCTCATGCGCAGTACTAACCTTGCAATAGTGTTGAGCTAGTGGGCTCAATAATTTCTACACCAGAAGAACAAAGAGAACATAGCTAAAATCAATTGAATATTAACCGCACAAACAAGGAATAATACAAATCATTAAAAAAAAGAATGATCAAGTTGTAATGGCTAAAAAAGAAGAGTACATTCCCTGCAGCTGTCAGCATTTAGCACGTGCTGGACTCACCATACAGCACGATGCTCGTGTTTGCGGCACCAAGTTTGTTGATGGCAACGCAGGTATAGTTGCCGTAGTCCGCCTCTGACACGTTGAAAAATGTCAGCTTTGAAAGGGCTCCATCGTCCTCAATCTCAATACCATCAAAGCCGTTGAAGATCCTGCAGAGGAGTCAGCAAATGGAAGAAGTTGAATCATCAGATGTGTCCCTCACATCATCAGAGCCTCTTTGAAAATGGTTTAATTTCTGACAACATCAACATTCCTGGAAAGAGGGGGAAAAATACATCAAAGTGATGAGTCCTGCTTTGCGCTGCATTTTCCTTCGTGGGCTTAGGTCCATTTTTAAAAGACCCAGAGTGTGTGAACAAAGATTTGACAAAGCACTGATTCTAAAATACGAATAATGTACAGCAAATTTCTTTTTTTTATGAAGGTCCACAGTTCACTAACTGATACTTACGTTTTAGTGAAGCGCTCTTCTACCTGATCCGAATCTCTTGACTGAAAATATTTTTATGGTGATGCTGACGACATGACATTCAGATTCATAAACCAGTCAGGCATGCTCATGCCCTGTTGATAATGATCATTTATACTGCAGAGTTAACTACAATCTGTAGTTTCAAGTCCCCTGTGCAAAATAAAGGGTTAAATGTCTTGCTCGGCAGAGTTTGACCCTGTTACTTTGTGGTTGTCTGGGTCATTGGTGAGTTTGTTACCCTGGGCTATTACAATCCACACAGCAATTTTCCCCCTGCAAGAGCTGTAATTGTTATTTTAAGAGTTTCATTTAATTTGCCAAGGGCTAAGTCATCTTAATTCTACTTAACACGACTCTTAATTGGTACATTCAGAATTGTGAACTATATGCTATGTTATAAAACTAAAACAGTCTCCTATACACACCAATCCTTGTCATGTAGGGCTGCAGCCCTGCATGGTTTAGATCTTTCCATGTTCTACCACACCCAATTCATCTCAAGAGCTGGCTGATAATGAGCAAAGAGCAAACCCACAAGCATGCAGGATAAGTGCCCTCCAGGAAGAGGGCTAATGACCCCTGATCTAGGAGTTTCAATTTAAAGCTGAGATGTTGCACCAACTAAAATATATAAAAATGTCCGGATAATCAAATATGTGGACATGGGCCCAAGATAATTATCATTGTATTTTTCTATATCTGTCAAGTTTTATTATGAGGACAGAAACTGGGGGTAATTAGAGGAGTCAAGATCTTGTGCTCAGTGTTGCCAGATTGAGAGGGATTTTACTCTGTGTTGAAAATAGGCAATGCCGAGAACACAGCCCATGCTAACCTGTGTGCCCCACCAGAAGATTGTGTGTGTGTCTTAATTTAATAAAACCCATCAGACGTGGCTGGTACTCAGTTTTGGAAGAATCAGGCCACCATGCTGTCCTCTTACCTTCTGTCATCTCTGTACCACTCAAAGTCTGCCTGTGGCACTGCATCTGCCTCGCACTGCAGGACCCCTCTCTGACCCAGAGTAACACCGACGTCTTTCCCCTCCACCACACTCGGAGCATCTGCACACAGGAGGAGCGCACCATGCTTACATGTTATCTGAGAGAGGGCCTCCGTGGGGAATCGCAAACAGAAATATCTCTGCTGCATGCATTGTGTGAACGTGTTCCGTATTTTGATTACTGCGGGTGAAGGGCTTCATACAAAATTCCTAAAATTATTAAAGAATTATTACAACAAATGCACGCTTAGCAAATACAGAATTAAATATGCAAATGCGAACTGTAGTCACACGTTAAACCTTGTGGTAGCGTAACATAAGCACATGGTAACAATAATGGTAACATAAGGAGAAGAATAAAGCCCTGCAGCGTTTTAGCGTATGGAGCCTGTCTGTTGGCAGCGTTCAGAATAATAAAGCTGTTTCTGCAGAGCGCCGAGACAGACGGCTGCGGAGGTTTGGGGTAAATGACTCAACGCTTACAGTTGACTGTTAATTCCACCGTCTGGACGTCTGTGGACACCTCGTTGACCGCGGTGCATTCGTACATTCCCGCCCGCTGTCTCGTGATGGCCGGGATCTCCAGGTACTCGTCGTCGGACGAAAGACCGTGGCCTGTTGGGACAGAGGGGTAAATGCAATTACACAAAAATCCACTTACGCTTCAGGGGTCACCTTGTGGTAGCGGGCTTTAGTGACGCGCTCCCATCGGTGGGTGGGCGGCAGATAAGTCGGGTTTCTGCACGTCCTGTCATTCTGCTGTTCTGTAATACGGTAACCCTCGCCCTGTAACTGTACGTTCTCAGGGGAGCTGTTGACGCATGCAAATGCAAAGTTAGGATACACATTTTTTTTTTTTTTTTTAGAAATAACTTTTAATAACGATTTTAACCGTGGTGGCATGTCATTTATTTTTCCGACAAAAGGCATTTAGAAAAAAGTGCCATTATTTGATTGAGCGCCGTGTATAATTTGATATTAAAAACACCTGTCTTCGGAAGGTCACTGCTCTCTCAAATGAATGAAATTACAACATAAAGACACAGAAGGAGAAATATAGGACAAAAAAAAATAAAAAATGAGGATGAGTGGGGAAAAAAATAGAAGACGTCAAACATTCCCCTGGAGAGTCTTTAAGCCCATTGTAATGAAATGCTGGGAATGTAGCACAGCGGCGAATCTGGCTAAAAAAAAAACACGGCGTCCTCAAAAGCAGAGGAAGCCACCAGTCAAATCCGAAGCACCCATCCTTATCCCTGACAAATCTGTCCGGGACAGTAATATTCAATTCACGACAATCAAAGACTGGCAGGCGCACATGCTTTTCTTTTTTCATCATTTCATTTTCTTTTTTTTGTGACACAACAGTGTACATTATCCCAGACTTCGATTGTGACTGAAAATAGAAATAAAAATCTAAAATAAATAAATACAATGGTGGTGGTACATGGCAGACTGTCCAGGCCTAAAGTGAATCTTTTAAAAAAATTAACATGAGAATTTGAATACTGTACAGAAATATCTTTTTTTTTCAGCTCCTTATAACAAGAAAAGCTAAATGGAATGGGGAAAAATTTGATGGTTTCTTCAATTAATCGAAAACATCTGCATGAAATCCACACTTACTCCCCACACTGACCAAGATAAAGAGCGTCTAATTAATGTGATTTTGATTCCGTGCTGTAATACAATAAAATATGTAGATCTGTGTTTGGGGGGACAGGCGCATAGCCGCTATACACTTGGGAATAATTAGGACCGAGCAGATGGGTTCATCTTTACTTTGTGAGTCTGTCAGTGGTCTACAACTTTGATGTTTCAGCCATGCATATGCCAACGGCTTGGAAGTTGAAAATCTCAAATGTTCATGTTTGGCTCAGGGGACGGTGGGAAATTATCCTTTCTATTTGCGTCTTGTGAGGTGCTAAACTTCAAGGTGCATACATGGCTGACATGAAAAATGAAATATATAATATAAGAGAGCAAATTCCCAGGCGCTGGCAGTGACACTAATACAATGCACATCTATTCACTATAGTGGGTTTTGGAAAGACTCACACCTGGGAGGAGCAGCTAATGAGGAAGCTTTACTTACCTGAGGAACGTCTAGGGGAGCTCAAAGCCCTCGGCACCGCAAACTTTCACCGTTAATGTCACCACTAATTCCACTGCTACATGTGAAGTGCCATCAAGGGTTATAATAGCTTGTATGCTCACTGGTTCATGACAGTACCTCAAGACATCCAAAACGGTAAAATCCGGCACTAATGGCAGCAGTAGGTAATGGGTTCTCTTTACTAACAACTAATAGTTAAGGAATCATGTCTAAATAGCCCAAATTTTACATGAGGTCTTTCTAGAGAAGTTAAAACAGGATGTCGTTTATGTTGGATTAAAACCTTAATCTACCACTGTTTACCCATTTAAGGAATTGATAAAAATGTCTTATGAACAATGATTTGGTGTCCAATGACATTTAGGCAGCTGTGGTTCAATAAGGTAAGTTTACTGGATTTTAAATGGTCAAATATTGTCAGTGAAAGGATTCCTCTCCTTTGTGGTATGATATTGTTTATGTGCGATTTACATGCTATTTCTATATTCATAAATTTGATCACAATCCATTTTGTCATTCTTATGGTAAGAGGTACATTTTATTTGCCAAACACTGATGGTTTCTTATAAAAGCTGTTGTTGTGCGTCAAAGCAAATATCATATTGGAGATCTAATGCTAGTTCAAAAGACAGGTTATGATAATGACATTTTTAAATGACACGACTGACTGAGTGCTTTATGCAGCATATTAGACAATAACACAGAGCTGTGGCATCAGGTGTATCGAGAAATGCCGTCAACAGCAGAATCATCACAAGTTCTACACTCATAATGCATCAATATTCCCTGCATTTTACGGCTGCCATGATGGATCACGTCACGGTGTTGGAATCATGAAAGGACGCAGCAGCGCTGCCATTATCCTGCGAATAACACTGGCTGCTTTTGTATGCCAGTCACCTATTGTATTTGCCACCTAGGAAAGTTCATTTGCTTGAAGGCATCAGCTGGACAACCGCATTTTGTGCTGTGAAGCTGGCAGAGAAGGGCTTGCTCTGTGCAAGGTCCACTGCAACAAACTATCACTCACAGCAAGGACAAAAAAAAAAACATGAATAAATCAACTGTCATAAATTCAGCAAAAAATAAATTCTGTGCAAGGTGTGAAATTAATGCTAGAAGCAAGCTGGATGCACATACTGGAGATATTTACTGCTGTATAGTTATAGGCTATAACTCAGAATAATTCTGTTAATTGGTTGAGTATGACCCTGTAAATGCCCCATTTGCTGCTGCATCGCTGTTCCACTCACTTTTCAAGCAGCCCCATGACCCTACAAGTCTGTCAAATTGCCATTTCGCCAAAATTACCGGAATCTGGAAATAAAATCAGTGACTCATGGCGCAGCCCACAGTATGGCGAGGTGAAGGTGGACACTCTCAAGTGGGGGCACACCATCACACATCAAGCGTGGGCTCCGCTCACTCACTCCGCGGAGGGCCGGCAGAGCCGTGCTGCTGGTATGTTTCTGGCAAAGATATTGATGTGAGAAACCGGGAGAACAGGCAAGGGCACGAGGAGTGTATCAACCCAGAGGGCAGCTCAAAGTGTCATGCAGACGAGGACACACACGCACATTCACTTGATTTTATCTGTGCAAGGACCTAGGATAATAAATATGTATTTAGACACATATCAAATATGTACTAATTTTAACAAACACACACTGGTCTATTTTCTTACCCTGGAAGCTCAAATACTTGATTATCTTACCTATTAATGTGACAGTTTGTAAAATCCAAATGTCCACTTGAGACACTTTAGGCAAGTGGTCCTATAATATAAACTATGGTAAAAGAGCAATGGATTATTGCTGTATCGATGTAATTATACTATCTTATAATGAATCAAAAACTGCAATTTTTATTCATGCATGCTTAGTTTTAAATTGCACTAAAATTGCAAGTGACTTTGCAATATAACAGAATAGTAACTTTCACATAAACAACACGCACATAGCTTTAGGAACCTATTATTTTAAGAGGCTTTTCTCACATATCGGAATTCTTGTCAGCTGAGATAATGTGTGTTGACAGCCTCACTTTCATTTGACCCATCAAGTCATTTTATATGAACTTAATGAGACAAGGAAAGCACAACAGTTACTGATGATATTACTAGACCTTTTAGAAGTTTTACAAGTCAGAAATAGGACGAGTATATAATAAATAAAAAATATAGATAGATATAATAAATTAAATGATAATAATCATAAATAATCATTTAAAATAGTTAAAATTTTTGCTTCAAACTCATTTTACTGAGCTTTACATCAATATATGTGCCTGATATCTTAAACGCCTGATATCTTAAATGTGCCTGATATCTTAAATGTCTTTGTTAGCAAAGACAGACACTGGTTCTAAGGTTCTAAGGTATGAATTAATCGTAGATAATAATTTATACAGCCACGAACACCGCGTTCCTTTAATCCTTCATCAGTTTCGAAGATTGTGCCAGCGGCAACAGCTTCACTATTTTGTCACCGATTGTGAAATTCCCTGTGGTTCTACACAGCTTAAGGGTCTTAAATTGGTAATGGACCGTCCCTGCGGCATCCTGGAGACTTCTCGACTGTCACGAACATGGAAAGCACTGTGGCTCATTATTATTGGTAAACACTGTACGCAGAGCCAGAGGCCATATTTACATATTTCATACCAGATCCCAGAGATGAATTATTAAAAGCTGGACCACAGCGAGGATCTCTCTTCAGTCCGAATCAAATGCAGCATTTACACATGAACAGGCAGTGAATAAAACATCCCTTTACCCCCTTTTTTGCTTAGATCATAGACTCTGAGAGCTCTGATCTATAGGGTAAAAAAAACAAAAAAAAACCCACTATTTTGAATCTAAAATATCTTTCATATGAAGACCACATAGACCTTAATGTGACAATACAAACCCTGTCACTATCGACGAGGTGCAGACATTCCATATAGAGACATTTTCCTCTTTTAACACTTGGAAAGCAGTGTGTTGCTGTTATAGGTTTGTGCTTCCCATGCATGTTAATGCCTGATAAAGTGTACATGACATCATATGATATATATATACGGTTAGAGTAGTAGCCTAGTGGGTAACACACTCGCCTATGAACCAGAAGACCCAGGTTCAAATCCAACTTACTACCATTGTGTCCCTGAGCAAAACACTTAACCCAAAGTTGCTCTGGATAGGGCCGTCTGATAAATGCTGTAAATGTAAATTGTATATCTTATTTATGTTTTACATTAAATTGAAGACACAGGATTATGAAATATCACACATCAGGTTATGAATAAACATAAAATATAACAAACAAGGCAAAAATGGGACACTCTTGTCTTACATTTTACATTTAGGATATTTTGCAGACACCCTTACAAAGAGCTACTTACAATCAGTAGTTACAGGGACAGTCCCCCTGGAACAACTCAGGGTTAAGTGTCTTACTCAGGTACACAGTGACAGTAAGTGGGGTTTGAACCTGTGGCTTTCTGTGGTTTTCTGCTTTATAGGTTTGTGTGTTACACACTAGCCTACTGCCACCCCTGGCTTTTCTTGACCAAGTTGGACAATTTCCAGCAGTCCTGTAGGCATATTATTATCATCATTCAATCATGTTAATGAGCATCTCATGAAGTGGCTTTTGAATGAGAACAAAACAGTCATGAATGTAAAAATACCACAAAAAAAAACTAAATATGTGGGGAAATCCTCTTCAGGAAAAGCCCATGTGCTATGGAACAGGGCATACTGGATAGTGGCAAAAGACTGGCCTTCACCGCTTCTAATAAGGTGGATCTACTCAGTGTTCTATTTGCAATTAGATGAATATGTTCATGTTTCATTTAACTAGAATAAGTACATTTTATTCTTATTTATACTTATTAGTACATACTATTTGAATAAATAATTGCTAAATGATAAAATTAGTGTTTTAACAGTATGAATGTAAATAGCTCATTCTGGATTAACAATCAGACTGTCAATGGCACTAATCACACTTCAGAACAACTGCAATTCTGGTTAATCCACATCTATCGGGTTCCCATTACCTTCATTAACACTGCTGGGGAGAATCTGCACTAATATGGAAATTTTTACCCACCGCCTCAACCCAGCGGCACACACGAAACCCGATGCAACAAGCCACATGGAGTACGGATCTTCAAATGTTCAGTCTATTCCAAAACTCCGTACCCCTGGATATAAATTTATTTCACACTTTATTTTTGTCATCTGCAGGGAGAAAAAAAAGAAAGAAGAAGTCTGCCTTGAGGAAAAGGAATAAGCTCTCAATGCAGGAACTGTGGAAGGAGATATGGCTCCTGCTGCAGGGATCACTTGGCCTTTCCAAATGTTCTGCACATGAGGACTATTAAGGAATAACAGTTTCAGCATAGGTCTTCACCAACTCCTCTTTTATTTACTTGGTTATTTATGTATTGGAAAGGAAGCTTAATATTTGAGTAAAAAAAATTGCACCCACCGCTTTCAATGCATTCACACCATTTAAGACCCAAAGACGGAATACAACTTCACAGAATTAAGCAGTTTGACTCTTTTTGGGCAAATTCAAGGGAAACTATAAATAGGGTGTTTACCGCTCCTTTCCCCCGCCTAAAGCCAAATGCCCACATGCCTCCAAGTTCCCTGAATCGCTCAGTTTGTAGCTTGTGATTAAAGGAAGAACAAATCCCCTTCATGAATTTCAATGGATGCTTCCAGTCGGGGATTGTTAGGGGGATAAATAAACATAAGCACCATGTCAGAGCTTTTATTTGATCATGGAGCATGTCAAATTAAAACAGACTACTTTTAGGTTGCTTAAAAAAAATATTTCAGAAAATGGATTGTTTTATTGGGGGATTTCTACTTTTACTACAATTCCGCTGTGGAATAATAATGTGCCGGTTACTGCTTTCAATGTGACACAAAAAATGCAGCTATGCGCTTCAATTTCGCTCATAAGCATGACCAACAATGAAGTGCCGAGTGACTGTTTACACCCTAGGATATGCACTGAAGACTGCATGGAAACGTTTGAGGCAGGATCCAAGTACCCTTCATCCTAGGTCAACTGCAGTGTGCCGGTACCTGCAGGAAACTACAGGCAGACTTGTAGACAAACTTCTACATAAAGGATGCAAAGGATACTATTTTCAAACTGGTCCTGGGCCCAGCACTGCTAAGCATAGGGCTTGTTACTCACCGATCATCTTCTTCCAGACACAGATAGATGATTGACAGCTCTTGTGCACGCTACTTCCTCGTTCTGGATGTAAATGCTGTAAATGCTGAGGATGCCTTTGACTTTAGACTCACAACTAAACCCCGTTTGTAGTTTGTGGTGGTGCAGGTCTGGAAAAAAAATTAAACCTGACCTCTAAAAATGTAAATGTTAAAACAACTCTTTATAGGAAAATGCTAGTATATAATAGAACATGTCTAAGTCAGCATTGTCTAACTTAACTGTGACTTAAGATATGTATTTACACTTACAAGGTAAGAACCTTTGCATGTAGCTCAAGTTATAGATTTAAATTAATAAGCATAGTTTCCAACATAATTACAGATGAAACCAGGGTTCACGTCTTCAGAGTGACTGAGGAACAGTAAGCAGAGGGATGGAGAAAGTGCCAAGGGGAAAGACTCATGAAGTATTGCTTGAAATGGAGCACACAGCAGAAAGATGATCTTTAGAAAAGCACTTCCAGGTCAGCCAAGTCACAAATGTATTATTCATGAAAAGGACCAAGATGTTCACAGTAGTGCTGTGAAAAACAAGTTCAAATTAATCAGGGCTGGTGAATATTATTTGCAGATGTTCAAATCTCATTTCCACATTTGATGTCTTTTGCTGTATGAATATTTGGAGAATTGGCTCGTATTCTACAATTGGGGATGAGAGTGGCCAGGACTAGGATAAACTCTTATGTGGTTCTAGAGAACCACGAACCAAGAACTAGGGCTGCTAATGAGGAGCTTAATGGTTTTTGGAGGATAGAAAAAATGAGCATGTCCCAAATGTGTTTGAAGCAGTGTGGAGAAGTTTATAGATTTTGTTCACAGAATTAAAATTTAAAATATATATCCCTTTGGCTTTTTAAATTTTAATTCTGTGAACAAAATCTATAAACTTCTCCACACTGCTACAAATATATATATACATTTTTCATTTTTTTATTATTATTTTTCTAAGTATAGTAAAAAAGTACAAACAACATTAATTGGAATCTCAGCAGAGCTCAATGTGGTGGTCCTGGATGTCAAAGTTACAGATGATCTCAACTGAAGGACTGTGAAATAACACTCTTGCCATGAATGGAAGACCATCAAAGCATTCTCCACTTATCTTCTAGAAACAGTGCAGCTGCTGCCATGTCACATTAACATTTCAATTCCAAGACCCGGTACACAAAGGGAGAGGGGGAGAACAGTAATTGTTGACTTGTTTATATGCAAGTTTTTATCATTGTTTGCTCCGCTGTAAGGACTGACGTGAAGCAGAACACGCCATAGACAGGAGGGGGGTCTCGTCGTTTCTGTAACACACCCTGAAAGCCCGACCAAGTCATGAGCTCCTCCCAAAAGCGGTAGGCAAAACGGCACAGTCAGAAATGTGATTACAGTTTTCTATGCACAGCGTTTCCGGTGATGTAAATCGGCTCTAAATTAATTCAGATTCCCCGCATGCAAACACTCGTGTGTTAATGAGTCAATTATCACAATGCAATTACCTGTAATTACCAGGACACGGTTATTTAAAACAAAGTTTTTTTTATAAAATAATCCTGCTGTTTCGTTTTTTTTTTGTGCCAAGGATAAAATAATCAATGAATGAAATAAGTAAATGGGGATGAGAGAAGAAATTCTTATCTCTTACCTGATGGAGACAGCAGTTTCCAGGTTACGGAGGGCTCCGGCTTCCCGCTGGCAGAACACATCAGGGTGACATTGGAGCCTTCGTTGACCACTATGTCCTTAGATAAGCTCATGATTTTGGGGGGGACTGAAGGAACAAAAAAAATACAAAATTGCTTTTTACTGGAGCATAACCATCTGTTGGAGTGGTCAAGAACTACATTTTCAAAATGCACGGTCTTTCAGAACAAAAACGTAAAAAAAACAACATGAATAACATTGAAGTACATTCTGAAAATGATTCAATTGATAAAATGAATGCCATTGACTCAATCCATGTGAGCAATTTAGCTTTTTTCATTTGGGAGCAAATACATACATTTTGTAGGGGTAGTGACGGTGTTCTTGTGTTTAGAGAAGAAAAAAAAAAAGTAGACTCCCCACTGATGTGAAAATGTTTTCTTTTCACCCCCCACAGCTCCTGAGTGATGTCAATTTCTTGGCCTCATGCAACTTATTGATTATCTACAGTAACTGACCCACTCATGCTGTGCAAAACACGACTTGCTAGTATGCCTAACGCCACCTACATCCCAGGCTTCCAAGGTCTCAATTTGTCTCGAGATAGCAAACACTTCATCGTTAATCCTGGGTGGTGGTTCCCTGGGCTCACCAGATTTCAGAAATCCTTTACAAAGACCCAAGGACTACGGTTGAATTTCAGATTTACCTTCAGTTTTCATCTCTTTTCAAACATATTGCAGAACTGTATTGTGTTGTAATACACGCACACACCTACACAGTATACATTCAGCGCTATTATAAAGCTAAATAGCTAAATTGCCAACAGTGTTTTGCGAACATTGCTGAAGCTTAAAAAAGCGTTCCTATCTTCATGATGTTGCTTCTGGAAATGCAGGATGACCTTTGTTTTTTCCAATATAGCAAATGTGGAGTGTGCATATGTGTAAGAATGTGTGTGCCAGTGTGTGTGTGTGCGCAAGCACGCTTAATAAAGCATTTGGGCAGCATCTGAAATAATTGCATGCATGAGCTGCTAGGTGGATGTGTTCTGTAGAAACAGCACCCACTTGCATATCCTTGCTTCAGGGATGTGTGAATTGTGGCTTGTCTGCATAACCTTAACATGGAAGTGAATCTCAGCCAATGTCAGATTCAGCCCTAAGTTGTGTACAAGTTTTGCTCATCTGCAGTGGTGCTGGCTGTTACCAAACTCCTATTGTTAATGTAGTCAGAACCTTGTTTTACCAGCAGCTACACACACACACACACACACACACATACACACACACATACACACAGCAGTATCTCTATGCACTTTACATTACATGATTAGAATACAAGCTGAATACACTTAAATTAAGACTTCAAGTCCTATCCAAAAACAAAAAAATATTAGAGAAAGGTTTATTAAAATCATAAATCTTCATATATGTTTTAACTAAATGAATAACCAAAATGTTAAATGGTCTTTTTTCTTATTACTTATTTTTTATTCATTACCCTGCAAACATTAGGTTATTACATTAAGTAATTAAGTTTTTTAGCATTATGGGTTTAGGGAGTGACGTTCTTAACATGCATGTTAGACAATGCTCTAATGAAGCTGCTGTGGTGGCTATATCGTTATCTAGAAACGCTTCCAGCGAGCTGCAGCGTGTGGGTACAACATCAACATTCATTCCTGTGAAACCTTCTGGATTGACAGACTGATTTTCTGTGGATTTTACTATGATGAGTGGCCCACCATGGGCTCAGTGAGCAAATCAGAAGTCTTCAAACACACAATTCATCCTTTGGGATCATGGGAAATACAGAAAACCTTTATCCCACCTTTTTTTTCTCAGCCATTTTATGTCGTTCACTGACCCTTAGTAACCCACAGTTCCTGACATTACACTCTGCATTGCTAATATGCCTGAATGGCTCAGGGTATTCGGATGGTCCTCCTGAGACTGTCCAAGTGGTACAAGGATGTAAAAGATTCAACAAAGTACCCACATGTCCTAACCAGTATAATGAGATGCCCTGGAGCTGGTGAATCTGTGGTTCAACAGTCCAGGTTTTTTCAGGAAGATCCTAATTTGATTTTTACTCTCTTCCTCTTTTCTTACTGAGACATTTTGCAGTAGCAGGCATCAAAGCGCCACAGCTGGTTTAGGCCTTTTAATCCCCGACCCTCTCTGCACACACTTTCTACGGTGGATACAGCGTGTGACAAGCATCTGCTTCATGTTCCAAATCGGATTGTGCGGACCAATTATGGATGAAAATACAGAATGGACCAGGACAAGAGCTGTATTCGGGCCTTAAAAGTTAGGCCCGACCCAGCCCGAGCCCGACAAGAACAGCTGTTTACAAGCTCGAACCTGTTTACAGCCCAACATTGGTGGTGGAGGCCGTCGAATCTGACTTTACCACAGGAAAAGGAAACGTGTGGGGAAATGATCGGTTTGATGTAAATAGTTGAACGCTGCACGTACAGACGTGAGTTACACGGTTTAGTGTAGGTGGGCGGCTAGGCACCATCTCTGATGCGCACTGCCAAAGAATTAGAGCTCATTAGTCAGAAAGCAAAAAGTGGGCGTACTGTACCGTTGACTCCGCCTACCATCTTGTACAAATAAAAATCTTTTGTTCCAGACAGAATGGAAGGAACATGTTCGATAAAAGCTCACCATGTTATGCAAATGTGAACATGCACGCAGTTCATTTGCCTAATGTCAAGAATTATTAACATAATTTATTCATGGTCAAAATATTTTCGCTTATTTCTCGCCCTTATAGTAGTAGTCTAGGAACGAGAAGACCCAGTTTCAAACCCCCATTACTACTATCCAGGGGGACTGTCCCTGTAACTACTGGTTGTAAGTAACTCTGGATAAGGGTGTCTGCTAGGTGCCATAAATGTAAAAAAAAAGTTTAATCTGGACGCATCACATGACCGCTTATTTACCATGCAGGCATGAGCCTGTGTAAAATTATAGAAATTAAGTCCAAACCTTTAAACAAGACATGAGATCAGGGTTAGAAGGAATAGGTACTCCAAGAGGAGCGGTGCGTCGAGAGGGACCTGCTGAGCCAGGAATTTTATAAAACGGCCGAATCAAAGGCGGCAGTGGCAGCAGTGTTTTAACGTGCTGGTCCCTGCGATCAGAACACAGGCCTGCAGCTTTCATCCGAGTAATAATGAACATCTCGTGTCATTTCTGAGATGATTTTTTTGCGGTATAGCTCTAGGTGTCTTATATAAATCAGTCAATGAATAAATAATACAGACATCAGAGATGGGTTCTGTCCCGGCACTGCTGACTGACAGGCCTGTGCTAAACAGAGAGGTCGGCATGTTGCGTGAGCATTTCATCGCGTCGGCGGTGGTGACAGCACGGGTCTTTCAAACCTTTGGAGTATGACTGCGTGTTTGAAGAGGTGACAAAGAGAAGCCCAAATTCATTCCACTTTCCCTTTTATGAGGCTCATTACAAAAGAGGTGCATTTATAAGAAAAAAAAAAAGCAGACATAATTGCTTTTTTATTCCGCATCAAAAATGCAAACAAAATGCATTCCACCTGACTGATTTATTGATCGCTGAAAGAAAAAAAAATGGAGTGCGCTGGCTGAGGGCTAATCCCTGCTTTTGTGTAGCTTTTTCAGACCGCAATAAAAAAGAAACACTCAGCAAACTAGCACACAGCAAAAGGCATTAAAATATCGCATTAAGTCATAGAGCAGAGAATAATATGCATACATGAGCTCTTTGTCCTATATAAAATGCTGCCCCACTTACAGAATATGGCCAATTTATCCCAGCAGAACATTATTATAAATATACTGCAAAGTACACACTGGAGATGAATAGGGGAATAGTTAGCAATATGGATTAATAATAAAATAACCCTATATTAAAACTATTATCTTTGGATTCATTGATTTATTTAAAGTTGTGAAAAGTAACACAACTTTTTTTTTTCAAGAACCAAACTGTGCACAAACTGTGTCCTTGACACCACAGTGGAATCCCATCACAATGCATTTCAGCAAATTTCCATCTAAAAGGGACTTCAAGTGACAGTAAATTGTCTTGTTTGAATTCATCCCATGATCTGCCCTGTGGATCTAATAAAAAAGAAAGTGCACACACACACACACACACACACACACACACACACACAAATACACACACCCTCTGCAGGAAATGACCTCACCGCCGGAAGACAGCTGAGTCAGCAGAAATGCTGCTTGGTCAAGGCCACCGGCTCTTCCGCAAGGGTGCCACTGGGGACATCTCTCATGTGAGCAACGCCACGGCACTGACCTGACTGTGTTCCTGGAGTGTCCGGAATATATATGAGAAATGAATTCAAAATTGAACAGCCAGTGTTTTTATGGATTTATTTATTTACCGGTTGGAGTTTCCTGCACCATGCAACACATCAGATCTTAACAAGCCAGAGAACTTCTCTGTGGCTCCATTCCTGATTGGGGAACCCGGCAGAACCTGCAGACGTTCTGCTTCACTCTCAGTGTTTGCACGGCATAACTCTGCATTGATTACCATACATGCCGCAACATTTTTGCATTACAAGTGCTTCATGTGAGAGACATCAGTTGCACAGTCCCTGTATATTGAAGGCACAGACATGATGGCAGTTATAGAGTGCGAACGTACATATTGCACATTTGCAGAAAAAAGAAAAGGATAACTAATATTGAGTCACATCCCAAGTAAATGAGTATATCTATTTATCCGTATAAAGGCATGGGGGGCATGAAGCAGCGGAAATGGCGCTACATTCCAGAATAGGGACATTTCCATTTCAAAGCCGCACAGATTTTAGCAAAGGTTGAGGATCGCTGCTTTGTGTGCATCAAAATAGAAGCACACTGGTTGTGTTTTATCCCAGTTCAGTTACACCCGACAAGAGCTGCTCCTTTGGAGACATTTGCCTATAAATAATTTATTTTAAATCTGTTCAAATCCCTTCTGCCCGCACATGAAAAAGTGCAGGGAGAGTTCGCCTTAACTTGTTTAATTTGTGTGTTAAGGGTTCGTTTAACAGTTTTCTTATAGATCCAATTTTTTAAATATCATTAATGTTTTTTTATGTTTCCTTCCAACCTACATTATTGATGTGTTGTGACCTGCTTTCAGCATCCACTGGAATGCTATATCCCCCTTGAACAATTTTACAACCAAATTCAGTTTGTAAAAGTCATGTTGAATTAAACATATCAGGCACAGTTTTGACTTTTTAACACTGTGACGCTGCCGGGGTCAGGAGAGGATGTATTATCATTTTTAAGCACTGAGGAGGTTAAACTGTGACTTTTCTAGGCTTGAACCAGCTTTTCCAAATGTATTCATTAATATTTAGCAATATTCATTTATGGGTCATTCACTTTTTCTGACTATTTCTTCAGTGTAGAACAAAACTGAAAACTATAAGATGACACACATGAGGTTACGCAATTCTCAACCATCTTAAGTTGAAATTTTTTCCAAAAATGCTGCATAGGATGATGCTCTGAGTCACAAAACAATCTTTGTCTTCTTCTGCAAAAAGATTAATGAGTAAATATGGGTCCTCAAAACGGTACACGAAAGTGTAGCGTTTGTCGATAGAAATCTATTCTAAATCTGGCGACATGGCCAGGGGTTGTCATGAACTTGCTCACATATGCCTCCAAGATGCATGAATTGATGGATGAGCATGAATTTATATGTTTGCCATAAATTAGGATCGCCAGGTAACAGGAACAAGGGGAGACCTTGTTATAGAATGGAATAGAATAGAATAAAATAGAATATTGGCTGTACTGAAGCATGCAGAACAGCTGAAAAACATGCTATCTATCTATCTCCTGCTGCCTTCCCCGCAGGGGGGGACAGGACTGCCACCACGGGTTTCTAAGAAAAGCTCAACAGCATGAATTCATTTCCAAAAACAGAACGGAGGTAATTGGCAAGGCGTTAAGGCAGAAATCCCACATCACAACACTTCACAAATTCACTCCCAGCAAATGACAGACTGCTATCACTGTACCCACGGAGGAGAATTGCAGCCTTGCTGGAAATCTATTAGACTGTGGCGGCTACACCAGCAGCAACTGGAACGCGATAGCGCGGAGAGCAAAACGTGTGTGTGGTTTTTACCGCATCATACACGCAATACCCCAGCATCAAGAGTGGCCTGTTCCATCAACAATTATGTCCCCAACGGCACACTGTAGCTGTAACCTTTCAGCGAGATGCTTTTAAAATGACGTCCACGTCCAGCTCGTGAGCCAGGCAACTGATTACAATAACCGAATCGCCCGCGCCGTAATAAATAGCGAATTGTGTACAAGCCTTTATCAGCACGGCATTTAAAAGGCGCTGAAGTATCTCTGCCATAAGAAGCCGCTATCTGCCCTAACCATATTCCTGCACGCCGTATGAATAACTAGCACAGTGGACAAAAAAACTACATTCAAAGCCAATAAAATGCTTACTGTGGGGAAAAAAAGGCTCAGTTTTATTGCACAGGCTGTCACACATCCAATAAAGAGATCTGCCTGTGTGTGCCTGAAGACTGGAATGCTTCAACCTCTGTGTGAGGTAAGCCATGTTAAATTGCTTTCTAATAGAGTTGTAGCTTCCCCTCCAGTTTTTACAGGGGATTTCAAAGCTTCAAAGGTTTCCTGAGTCAATAGAATATGTTACCAAATTTAGATGTAAGGAGGCAGAGCCTTGGATTTAGCATGGAAGCGGAGATGTGAAATCAACATGAATAAACATGAGTAAACATTATGGTTTTCATATTATATTGATGTCTTAAATTTATAACATTGAGTTCATTAATTGTGTCGGCTGTACTAGTTACTCCAGGTATTAATAACTGCATGTAAATGCATATAAGCAGCATTTGCAAATGTATTTATTTTGCTTGCTCCTGTATTTTATTGTACTATAATGCACACTGTGCCACGTAAACCTTTAATTGCACTGCAGTTCCTATAGAATCCAAATACCATTTCTATGAAACCATGATTGTAAAGTGTTATTTGAGGGGCTGGGGGAGCTCACATTACACTAGGCACTTTCAATAGAACCAAGGGTAGTGGAAGATGGACATTGTTGACCTGAAGGACATTGTTGACCTGACACTAGCAAACAATCTGCACACTTAGCATGTAATGTCAGCGTGTTTAAATACATCAAGAAGATCATATATAATAAGTCAAATTATTACCCGCATCGCTCAGGATTATTCAGTTTTATAGCGGTCCTTTACAGCAATGATGCTTGTTCATGCTTATGCCAGACAGATGACTGTCTTGTTGTCAGATTTAGATGTACAACACCATCTGAAATGAAATAGGAGAAGGCAACGCCACCCTGCTGACAAGTAGAATGTGCTTGTGACAAATGTTGAATAAATACGCAGTGCAAAACTGCACTGGTTCAGAACATATTCAGATGTTTGGTTTCATAAGAAAGATCATAAGTGAAACTCAATTTGCTCAGAGTCTAAGGGCTCAGTTGATCCTAAGTGAAACAGTTCTAGCCTACACAGAGCCACAAACGGCAAAATAACAACTGACAAATAGTGTGGAATGCACTTCTAAATTGGCTACTGTTGTCTACGGCAATATGAAAGCGTGCCTTGGCTCAAAGCACCGGAGGATATTCTCTTTGTGCCCAGATGCGTCTCAGGCTTTTAGCATAAACAAACTGGTTACTACACTTGACAATCGGGTGGTGGTGGCCTAGCGGATAAAGAAACAGACCCGTAATGGGAAGGTTGTTCAAATCACCAGGTGCCACTAAGGTGCTACTGAGCAAGATACCTTCCCCACACACTGCTGCCCACTCACTAAGGTGATGGGTTAAATGCAGAGGACACGTTTCGTTGTGTGCACCAAGTGCTGTGCTGCAGTGTATCGCTTCACTTTCAGAAGCTCCAAATAGGAGCTTCTAGCCTTGATTCCCATGCCTATAGATGCAAAAGTAGGTTCTGCAAAAAACAGCTTTTATCAGTTGACATTGTTAATTAGTTGTAAATAACATATATGTTGTGCATGCTTCAGCATAAAAAATCACGAAATGGCAATAAAATAAATATTATTCATCAAAACTACTGAATGCCATGACTATCATCATTAGAGTCAGAACCTCCGAACTACACTAAGTGACCTAGTTAAGGTCATTACTTATTACTTCTGGTATTCTGAGGCATTGTAGAAAAAAAAAAATTAAGTTATATATCTAGAGCTGCATCGTAATACTTGTCAGACACCGCTTTTTGTGTCACTGTTCTCTTGACAGACTCCTTAAGGGAAGTTTTGCAGTGGGTTGTTACCGTGATGCCACACCATGATCTGTGAACAGCTGTCTGCGAGGCAGTCCCAGGGCACATTGGGGCTTTAATTGCTCATTGGGTAATTAATAGAAAGTATTGAGCAACCACATAAAATGTTGGAATTTGCAATATAAATTTCCATCACAAATTAACCAAATCATAATGTTTGATTCACAGCTATAGCCAAAATTTTAGAATCTAGAGCAAAATGTCATAATTGGAAATGCAAATGATGACCTCTTTCAGGCACCGACAATTAGCATGGTATTTCCTCAGTCAACCATTACAAAATATTATATGTGCAAAATTTTTTTTCAAGGCTTTTGGATGCAAAAAACACAGAAAAGGCTTGCCTCCTACATTTTGAATCATCATTCCAGGGCAATTATGCAATTATGGACAGCCAATCATCACCTAGTCTTAACTGGCCACTGCTCACTTGAGTGAAAGTGGGATACTTCTAAGGCCAATCATACATTGGTCTGTTTCAATTTAAACCCTGTTGACATTCACAATGACACTTCATATTC
The DNA here is from genome assembly GCF_900700375.1 of Denticeps clupeoides. Lineage (NCBI taxonomy): Eukaryota > Metazoa > Chordata > Actinopteri > Clupeiformes > Denticipitidae > Denticeps > Denticeps clupeoides. The sequence goes on from NC_041712.1 coordinate 16,248,011, forward strand.
TCTTTTTTGGCAAGTGTCTTGTGTGAAAGTCAGAACGCATCGACAGGGAGTGGGAATGATTCCTGACAGGATGATGGATAGCAGAGAACTTTGGGGCAACATTAAGTTGCTGAATTCTCTAATTCTAACTAACTAAGTTGCTGAATTCTCACAACTGAGTAACTGGGAGCATGACAACCTGGAAATCTGATGCAGATAATCAAGATTTCAATACCGTGGTAGTGAGCTATATGATTGCTTATTATTAAGCAATCATATATCACGTACCTTATTATTTATTAGGTACGTAATTATTGCCATTTCATTTCCAGACAGTAATCTGCTCATGTCCTCCTCTCCATTTTGTGTGGTTATGGTGTGTTGGGCTGGAAAAAAAAAAAAAAAAAAACGACTACATTGCAAGACAACATTAGGTTTTCCTGACTATGTGAAGTACTTACAGTAATTCAACGTATGATGAACTTAGAGACGTCTCCAGCCCAACGGTGGATCCTAGTCAGCCATGATAACAATTGCTATTTGTGGATAATGGGAGTTGGTAGTCATGACCATGTATGCATTCTAATGGAGCAAGTCATAGAAGGCAATCAACCACATAACGTAGCCTTCAGAGATTACAAATAAGTGCTGACTGAATGGGGTTGTGGAGAGAATTGAGGTGGCTCTGGGTTCATTCATCTGATCCATCTGATGGTTTCAAACAGCACAGCCTTCAAATGCCTGCAATGCGAAGAGTGGTGTAGAGCAAATCTCCCAGGGTATCTCCCAGGGTAAAGATCTACAGTTGTGAAAAAAAAAAGGTATTTCAATTGTCTCTAACATTTAAATGTCACAATTCAGAGAGATTATGTCTCATACATATAGGATTTTTACATTTTCATTAAAAGGAGAATGGTAGATAGCCTGCATGCCTTCATTATGTTTAAACTGTCATGAAAATGTCATGTATTTTCTGCTGCTTTTAATCTAACATTAGCCTGATTCTAAAAATTGAACTGTGGCCATTGAATCATGTGAAACTGTTAATCAACAAAACCTACAAAAAACGCAAAACCGGACTTATGATCAGCACAACAAAGTGAAAGGTACTGAAGCGCCTACTGAAGAGTGGGATTCTAAACAGTGGTATCCCGAGGTACCACAAACATTCTATGCACAGGGAAAGGCTGATGTGATTTTAATTACTCATGCTGGCAAAACACCCACCAATGTACATACTGGACAACAGACATTAGTGAGCAAATTACCCATATATCTTCAATTTGAGTTGAAACATTCATTGATGAGTAAATCATGGGTGGATTGCATTCCATGAATAAAATAATCATGAGGAGCAAACATAAGCAAGGTAGAGTGAAAAATGAGAACAAAAGTATGAGCTGCAGCCCCAGAAAAGTCTAAAAGACTGATTCTTTTGTAGGCTGGAAAACAAACTGGACTTTATCAAACAAACTGGAATTTGACTTTAAAGACAGCAATACATTAGAGCAGGTAGAGCAAATATAGGTCAATATATATTTTTAAAGTATTTATTTGAAAGATGCTCAGATTATAAGAACAGAAGAATGTAAGGCTTCCCTTATCATTAATTATTTAAAAATAATAGCTGAATATAGGCCTTTTATTTTACTGAACCTAAAAGATGGGCATAAGCAAAACAAGTTAGTGTGTTAATTCCCAAAGGCTCAAAAGTAGTCTGATTTCTTGACAACAATACATTTTAATTGTACTTAGTGATTGATTATTTCATTTAATGCATAATTGATTTTCTCCTCTTTCTTTTTCTAAAAGGGAAGCTTTTTGGTAACATGACAGCCACTAAATGTCTTGGGAAAATATGGCGATTCTCATCAACTACTGCAGTAATTATGTAAGTTGTATGAATTGGTCATGGCTGCTTTAGAGACAATGAAATGACAATGCTGCTGTGGTTCAATTAATATAAAAAAGGGAGGGGCTTTGCATGCACCAATGCTGCATTAAACCAAAATAATTATTTGAAATTTTTTTGCAGAGGTGACGAGTTAAATCCTGGACAGCACTGGGTGAAATCTAAATCTCAAGGACAAACCTATTGTTGTTTTTTTTATTGACATTCCAACATATGTTCACTCACAGGCTGCTTACAGTCTATCTTATTATTAGCGATAAAACTTAAGAACCAACTGGAAAGGAGTATTGTTAAAAAAGAAGAAGAAGAAGAAGCTCTCTCAGCTTCTCTGAGTTAGTGAAGTCACTGCAGTGAGACAAACTAAACAGTGTGTCATGCTGTCCTCTAGCCTGGAGCAGATCCTGACTCTTCTCATAAATATAGCTGTACAGTTTGTGGAGATTAGTCTGAGTTATCTCTGCTTCTCCTTGACCAATGAACAATGCACATTAACGGACAAAATGCAACAAAAAGTACTTTGAAAAAAATGTGTTCTATTCATAGTCGGGGTATTCTGCTTTCAGTGAATTAGAGCTGACAGATAAACATGTTCCACCTCTGCAGACATCATCGCCGCAGTGTGTCCTCCTACACGAACAAATCTGCTGGAAAACATGCGTCAACACAAGAATAGGTATGCAAAGATACATGCTGTTGTAGGATTTCCCTAGTTAAATGACAACCCCCCCAAATAAATACATAAATAAATATTTAGATAGATAAATGAATGTGTTTGTAGGAGTGTATAGGAGGATACACACACTGTGTGGTTTTCATAGTTTTGATGCCTTCAGAGAGAATCAAACTTTTCTTTATCGGATTTTAGCACATTTTTGGTAATATTACCAGACTGAAACCAAAGACACCAGAGCTGTTAACAGTTTATTAACATATAAAACATGCCTCAGACATCCCAACCTGCAAAACCTGAAATGTGTTTTATATTTATATATATTTTTGGCACTCTCCTTCTGCTACGACCAAGCCATTTTTGCAAGTTTTGGAATTAATCTGTTGTAAACCTTGACCAGCGTTTATTGCATGAAAAATTATCCCATGCCTATTTCATAACGAGAAAATTTGTACATACCATCCCTTCCATCATACAATCAACATTTAACCAATTGCAGTAATTTGTCTTAAGACTAATTATGCACATAAATGCTACGCATATTCACAAAATAAAAAACATGTCCTATTAGCAAAATACCAAGCTGTAACACTTTTATAACTGTGGCTTTTCAATAGACCTATCAAATTCATCCATATAATTATCATGTCCTTACAGTGTGAGTACAGATGCTAAATTGCTGGATGGAGCACTCAAATTTCACACGGGTTGCAACACTTTGCTCTCTGAAAGCGACAGAGAGAGAGAGAAAAAAAGCTTAATCGCTTAGGAATTGCATTTAGCGAATCAAAACCTGCTACTAATTTTAGTCTGTGGACTTCACTGGACAAATTAGTGAGAACGAATGGAATTTGTCAAAATTGTGATCTTGAATTGAGCTCTTAGTCTAGAACATCAAATCCTGTACAGAATCTGAACAGAACAGATGCATGTTTAAAAGATATGTAATTGTACGTTTGCGCCCCTTCATATCAGTCTACTTTTAAACAATAAAGAAAGCTATAAAAAAGACATGTGGCTATAGAAATCAGCCATTTGACTACTGCGCACAATCCCTGAATTGTTCGTGAAAGTATAATATTGCTAAAACCCCTCTGTTAATAAAGTGATGCATGTAATTGAGTCCTCTGATGAGTTGCATAATTTAGAAGGATTTTAGACAGGATTTTTCAGAACCTCGGTGGTATTAAGCATTTTCGCAGTGGTGACTCTACTCTAATGTCACCTAGAAATTTTGTTTACGGTGGAACTGTGGAATATATATATGTGTGTGTGCGTGTGTGTGTGTGTGTGTGTTTGTGACTCAAGAAGCATTTTAGTGTTAATCAGTCTGACTCAACATACTCCAGGGTAGAGAACAAGGACTAAGGGTGTTATTTTGCATAAGCGGTTACTTATATATTTCACTTATCATCTGCAGGCAGTTGAAATTAGGACTCCAGAGTGCTGTTACCATACTCGCTTGCCTCAGACAAGTTTGAACAGAGTCAGTGCAGACTCTTGTTTTCACGCACAGCAATGCATTTTATGATCTGAATCTTCTGTAGATATTAGATGCTTGATTTTCCATGTCCAACCCCTCTGTGTGCATCCCGGGTTTTTAGCTCGATTATGACATCACTGTGGAAACTGAACATTTTATTAATTACTTTTTAAATGCATAATCTGAGATCATGATGATGGTGAAATTAAAATTTGCATTAAAATACGACAAATTATTATTATTAGAGTAGTGGCATGTTGTAGTAAATCCCCCGTGCATTTGTGTCCAGGCACTACATAGAGTGTGACCTTTCTGTTAAAGCATCGCAGAGCGCTCTCAATCAGCCGCTTTTTGACCCACTGTTGCCACAGCAACAGCGCAGCTCTTTCATTGGCCTGTTTACTAAACTCATGTGTTTAGCTGACAGCACAGGTAGTACCATAATAATAAATGCAGTAAAAATAAAAATAATAAATGCCGGACTATGACAAATCGAAAATGACGATTATTAATTAGTGATTTTACGCAGTATTGTGGTCAAGACTGTTAGAGAAGATGCACAGGAGATAAATGTTTTTTTTTAAATATCTGTGTGCAGAACACTTCACTATATTATAAAAGATTTATAAAAGAATGTGTCAAAAATCTTCCTCCCCCAAGCAGTGGTTTACAATCTGTTCTGAAGTGTATTTACCTTCACAGGCTGGGAAATTTGGTTCCCTCAGCCAGCGGGGAGCAGGGGTTCTGTGACATGTCTGGCATAAAAAGCAGTTCACCTTGTGACTAAAGAAGGTATCAGAAATCCTACGCTTTTCCGATTAAGCGAATTGTGTCCTCCACTGTACAGTCAGAGTGTTCAGAGTGAGCGAAAAAAATTTCACCAGATACTTGATGCAACCCCCTGAAGCAGACACAAGGTCTACACAGACTGGGGACTAATTTAATTAGAGATTCCTTTCGGATAAAATAATATCTGATCTACAATGGAAGATTCTGATATCGACAATGAAACTGTACACTAGGGCCAGTGGAGTTCAAATTTATCCACAAGTCAAAACGTCATGGTTTTTCTTTTTTCAAAGATTTTCTGTTTCTGAAAAAAATAAATATCAAACTTAAAAATAGCTAAATAAATAGCTAAATAAATAAAAAGTCCACTTTACCAGGCAATGCATAGAAACAACTGGGCAAATGTCCTGAAAACATTAGCAGAAATGATAGCTAAGCAGAACCATTCTGCTCCTTCGTTTCAATTCCAGCGGCCAACAGATTGAGTCCAAAAGAACCAGTCTGTCCCCATTAAATGCACCTGGTACGCCGAGGCCAGCTGGAAGCTCTGGGAGCAGCCAGGGAAGTATAGTATCTGCCCAGGGATGGGTGAATGTGCTGAGTACACTATCCTCAAACGACACTCTGGCTGGCTGACCCCGGCCCTGTCACCAGCGCTGGGCCACACCTGGCCACCCTCAGCTGCACTGCATCTGACTGGAGAGGCAGTCAGGCAGCGTCCCATCTAAAGCAAACTGAGACGGGTTACATCCGAAGGCCTGCCCAAACCTCAAGGCCAGGCTGACCCCTACGAGAGCCAGCAGACAGATTTCCTCTCTGCATGAATACTCAAACGGGCATCAGTCCCCAGGGCTTGTTTCCAGCAGGTGGAACGGCATATGGGTGCTGGACCATAGTGTGCGGCATCACCACTTTTATGAGGCCTCAGAAACAACCGGCATGCCTCCTACGTGAAAAAAGTTATCAACATGCTTTTAGACCACAAAAGCTGAGCAAATCCACTGGGGAATCATTGAGGCCAAAATTCATATTGACACTCAAACCATTGTAATACAGTTCTTCTTAATCTACTGTAAATTGTAAAGAAAAAAAAAACTAATAAAGGATAATCTTATCTTATCTTAGTGCGGATCAAACTGTGCAATTGTGCTTTAGAACTTTAATTTGAATAAAATCATGATTTACCAAATGATGATTAATTTCAACTTGCAGAACAGTTTATCAGACACATAAGAACTGTACTTTCTGATAACAGCTTTAAGATATCAAAAATCTGACAACCTGAATAAAATGCATTGCATTTCTACAATTACCATTCTTTATATGATGACATACTGTTAACCTTTTAGGAGGATTAAGGTTTACTTTCATTATCTGTGCCTTTATTGTCATGACCTGACAAGGACAAGATACAATAGGCACACATTTATACTACTACAATACTACAAATGCATACAATCAGGGCAATCGGGAACACAACATTGACTAAGCGAAACTCTGACTATACCGAACCACTGAGACAGAGCCCCCCCTCGAAGTCAGATCATGACATCTAGCTATGATAATAAAAATAAGTAAAATAACTTTCATTTAGCCAGATTTCTAGACAAATACATTTAAAAAATAACTTCAACAGGGAAAAAAATTCAACTTCATGAAAAAGGTAATCATTGCATTAAATCATTGCTGTTGTTTCAGTCACAATAAATATATACATTTAAAAATTCATAAGGCCTTGTGAACAGTCTAGTTTAGGTTATTAGCATCATGATAAGTGTTTTAGCAGAAAGGAAAGTTTAATTCATTTTATTTTATTTTTCTATATCAATATTAAGCAAAACAAAATATAAACAGTGTGGAACGTATGTATATGTATTTCTACATTTCAATGCAGCACGTATCATGAACGTTTAATAGCACACCATCAAAGAATCATCTATCTTTCTGTATATCTGTCTATCAATGAATGATTTTAATGAAATAATCTGCTGCCTGTAGTCATGACCATGATGCCCCACAGCTGAATCCCACTCAGACTTCAATAACTGATCAGATTCATGACCTATAATCTGCACCTTCTCCCCAGCTTTTAATGCTTGATTCAGGTCATCACCTACTTATTAAAGCCTTTATGGGTATAATCAACTGTGTTTCAGCAGTTGGTGTGGAATGTAAAACTCTGCAGTTAGTGTTTGCCCCCCAGGAATGGAATTGAAGAACCTTGCCCTGCTGTGATTCTGTTCTCTTGAAGGTTTTTTTTTCTTTTCTGTTCTTGTTCATTATTTCTATAACAAGACCAATAATGAGGGAATGTCTCTGATTGGGCATGCTGACTTCAGTGTCTAGATCCTAACCTTTCTCATTATCAAATAAAAGGCAAAAACTGATCCAGCAATCCCACTTCCTCATTCTTCCCAAATGGAAGCTGTGATAATTAAACAGCCGTCTGTACTGTGCTTCATATGCCACAGTCGGTTGAAGTACCATTAAGGTCAGCTTCCGTGTGAGCAGGAAAAAAATTGGCCTCTCTCATTAATCAGATGCTGCTGGTCCTTCAATTAATAAATGGATAAAAGGGGGGGGGTCAGAGGAAAGCTCTGTTACAATGCCCCAATGCCTCAGTACCCAGGAGTGGCACTGTCATCAATCATCCTACTACAGGTTCCACTGATTACCATCTCAAAGGTATAATGTTGTTGATCAGCATTAATTGCATAATTATCCACTTCATTAAAGAGTATGACATTGCAATACTGTAAATTGGTTCAAAGAGATTTGTGGTGATCATGCTTTTTTTAACCTTAATGAAAGTAGAATTAATGTGGCTTTCTGGCTGAAGATCATCTTGGGAGCACTCACTGTCATGCTAATGTTAATGGTATTACATAAAGCTGCCTGTATTTTTATTTATTTATTCATCCTATTTTATCTTGGCAACTCATTTTATGGTAAATAATCATAATACACATAATAAGTAACCATACTCATACCGATTGTTAACATGGTAAAATAAAATTCTATAGATAGATGGATGGATAGTCTGTTGACTGAAGGTCACATCACACGATTTATACCATTTTCAAGCTCATCAACCATTCAGTGACACTTATATCATGGACACCATCATCCTAGAAGATATCCCTCCCATCAGGATAGATGGGAATAAGTCATCATAAAGGTGATCACTCACCATTACTTTCTATTGATTTACACTGACCTTTCCAGGGACCCTACAAGGAATATCTCCAATAATTTAATTATGTTTTTCTATTAACCTGTCACCCGTTGCACATGGCCAAAGGTGAAATAACACAAACCCTACCTTGCACGATGATGTGCACAGACGTTGTTCTTGGCTTGCTGCTGGTCTGAACTGCACAAATGTACTGGCCTTCGTCTGTCATATCCACATTTTCGATCTTGATGGAAAATTCCTCTTGGTTGAGTGTCACCAGGCTGACCCGGGGATCCACTGACCATTTGTCCTCTCCGGCATACAATATACTCGATCTGTTCAGCCAGGCAGTGTGTGTCACAAAATCGCCCTGGGCACAACTGTGGGAAAAAGAAGCCAATTTATTTTGGTTACAAGCAGCATAACCATGTAAAGCACTTGGTCTGCTCTGAGTTAAGATGAAGTAGGGAAATTCATTGAAGTTCTGAAAATAACGATGGCCCACAAGTTGAAAAGACATGAATCATCTGCGCTACGTTTGCCAATGAAACAATTTGTGGTACATTTGCCCATGTAAGTATGCAAACTGTAAATAAAAAGTTGCTTTTTTCAATTAGCAGAAACATATTACAGAATGATGGGGAGGGAATGGGGGGAAATTATCTACATTATGTAAGAATAAAAGCACAGCTGTGAGAATGTGAGTTCAGTCAAAGAAGCATTTAATCAGCTATTTGCAAAATGGCCATATTATCTATTCTCTCACAAAGCGCCAGGAAATAAATAAATAAATAAAATAAATACATCCATACATATAAAAAAGTGCTTTGGATGCACATAAGCATAAAGTTTATTGATTAAGTGCACAGCCATTTTATATTACGCTGTTTATGACTGAAGCTTGCAAGATGTCCTTCCTGACTTTAGCCCTAATTGCCTCAGCTCAGTTAGCACTTAAGACAGCAGCCCAATTACAGTAATATATGTGAACAATCCAAAATTCAAATGATGTGGGGGCCAGAGTCTGGCACAATGACTCCGTTTGATTTATATTTAAACGATCGTTAAATTTACCCAGGCCGGGCAAAGAATAACCTGAATCAGAAATTATCCCCATTTTTCAGAACGTGCCGCATGCCAGCCATGCTCTCATTATGCGAGACTACAGCACTGCGAGGGCCAATGCGGAAAGCACAAGAAGCAGTACACTGGGGTAAACGTGACTCGTTGTACTTTTCTTTGCCTGGCAGAGGGAGAGTCAAGGGTATGTGCTGTCTGGGGGATAGGCACAAAAAACTGTGTCCCCGTACGAAGCGTAATGGGCACAATGAGAATTGAAGTCATTGAGGATCAGTTGGTGGCCCACTGGGATAGTTTGCGATGCAATGGAAAGACACAAGTAGAAAAAAAAAATTATTAATAAAAATTGGAGCGTTTTGGGGAACGTTTAAGTGTTGCTCTATTTTTATTTCTGTTTAGGATTTCAGAAACAAGTATTCATCATGTATCCTCATCCACTCTGACAAATGTGTCCCATGGCGAATGTAACCAAGAGGCTGTTCAAGGATTTGTTGCCTGTAATAACTATAGAAAGACACATGGCTGGGTGAAAAATGTGCAAGGTTGCACTGGGATATTGCACATTAGTGGACTCTCGAGGGTATTGAAACTAGCCCAAACAATGAACACACACAAACTGAGGAAACATTTTCTTCATAATTGAGCAAAACTCCTGAGAAAGTAGTTAGAGATATATAAATAATTGAATAAATGCATACATGAATCTGGCTTGCATGATAATTATTCACAGTCAATTATTCACAGACTTAAAAACTGTCCAGTGAAATAAAAAAAAAAAAATTAAATTTAAGTGCCACAGTTGATGGCGGCAAGCAGTGACAATTTGTCTACTTAATAACATTGCATGTTGGAAAATTAGCTGTGCATGCTTACTGCGTTGTACACCACAGACTTTTGATCCTTTTCAAAACGTCTTTCAATCACGCTTTCAAAAATGCTGCCAATGGGGGAGCACTTTGCAATAAACGATTAGGCCCCTAACGATGTGCACTTTAGCTGCTAGAAATTAGTCGCCCTTCTCTTTTGTACTGCTTTCATTGTGACGATAGAGGAAATAACTGTGGTTGGTGAGAAGTTAAAACTCTTAAACAAATGAAGCTAAAAGTTTTTACTGCCAGCAGGTAATTTTTAATTAAGAGGTTTTTTTTTGAGCCACAAAATGGCTCATTTTATTGCCAACAGCTTTAGTACTAATGTTTCAGCGCAAAATGAAACTTTGAAAAAGTCTTTTTGCAAAGACATAAGTGTTGTCGCCTTGTCATATGAGCTTCACCGGTGACTAATAATGGATGAATGAGGTCTCAGGTGTGTATAAAAGAACCCCAGTACACTAGACCTTCACATCAACTGCAACTAGACCTCTGCAAACATGCCTAAGATTCACCCTGAGACTAAAGTGTTGATTATCAAGAGGCTGAAGACCAGATCCACTGATGTGGCAGACAACTTCAATGTGTCTCATCATCAAGTACAGAGTATAAAAAAAGATTTGAAGAGACTGGAGGCGTTTTTGACAAGCCCAGGTCATGCACACTTCGCAAGACAACTGCTCGGGAGGACCTGGTCATCTGAAGTCCCTGTGTCAACCAGAACAGTTTGTCGTATTCTGTCTAGAAATGGCCTCAATGGTCGAATCAGTGCCCAGAAGCCAGCACTAAACAAAAGACAATTGAAAAACAATGTGGCATTGCCAAGGTTGAATACTGGAAAAGAGGCAGAAGGTGGATTTTTCAGATAAATCTTTAAATTACATAAATTACACCACAGTTGCTGCAAATATTTCAAGAGACCACCTGGAGCCTGCATGGATCCGAGATTCACCCAGAAAACACTGAAGTTTGGTGGCAGAAATCATGATCTGGGGCTACATCCAGTATGGGGGGGTGTGAGAGATCTGCAGGGCGGAAGGCAACATCAATAGTCTGAAATACCAAAAAATCTTGGTATATATACCAAAAAAGCTACCTTTTATGTTCCCAACCCCCAAAATAGGCTAAATTCTGCAGCAGAATGGTGCTCCATCACATACTTCCATCTCCACATCAAAGTTCCTCAAGGCGAAGAAAATCAAGATGCTCCCGGATTGGCCAGCCCAGTCACCAGACATGAACATCATTGAGCATGTATGGGGTAGGATGAAAGAGGAAGCAAGGAAGACCAAACCAAAGAATATTGATGAACTCTGGGAGGCATGCAAGACTGCTTTCTTTGCTATTTCTGATGACTTCATCAATAAATTGTATGAATCATGGCCAAAATGCATGTATGCAGTCCTTCAAGCTCATGGAAGTCATACAAGATATTAAATTAGGATCTCACAGCACCACTACTTAATTTGCTGACATATTTTTGTATTTGCCGTAAATTTGTTCAATTTCTTTATAGGCGACAAAACTTTTGTCTTGCCAAAATGTGACCTTTCTGTGTTGATTCAATGATAAATATTTTTTCAGAAAAACTAATTCATTTCAATGCATTAAACATCAGTTGGTTTTAGCTTTTCATATGAGCTATTTCTAACACCAATTGATTAATTAAAAGTCAGGTTAATAGCAGGTGTTTCTGAAAAATAGATAAGCGACAAGACTTTTGTCAGGGACTGTATATGAACAACTGCCAACTAAGGTTAACAGACTGATGTTTTTCGGATACTTAGTGAGCGGATAACAATTGGCCTAATAAGTTGCTTGTTATTTGGTTAATTTAGTCAGAAACTCGCTGATCTGTTTGAAAGCGGTTTAATCTCATGTGGGATAGCACCGATGTTTGTCGGAGGCATTTGTCTAAATGATGATGTTTTCCATCCCCAGTGTTAGCATCAGTGCTCTTCTTTTGCTAATGGAACAGCTAATAATGGTGGGGAAAATCCACAAACCAATCACAACACATAACTGGAATCTGAGGAAATGTCTTGTAAATTCTCATACAACAAACTACAAAAGAAAGGCCAAGTCCAACAGCCGAACAGAGCACCAAATTTTGGAATTTTGCCACACTGTACATACAATAACTAGCCTAAATAAAAAAAAATAGAAATAAATAAACAAGCAAGCCTTATATTCCCTTATCAGCATAAGCCACACAGCAGACCAATTTAATCCAAATAAAGTGACTCCCCTTTCAGCGCAATAAAAAAAGATCTAAAGACAGGATGATGACATGAAACCCCAGGAACTGACAACTTCAGCCGTTCTGGCTCTGTCCCACCTAGCTATGACACACTAACATCTGTATATGATTAAAAACACACAGGTTTTTCTAGTCAAATTCGAAATTCTGAACTCAAGATGGACGTGCCGTGTCAACAGCTTCTAGAGAGTTCAGCAAAAGCAAAGCTCCTCATTAATTTTTATGAAATGCTTTTAGTGAAAGATGAAGATACAATTTTGATGGCAAGGAGATGTTTGTATACAAGACGTTCATATACAATTTGGCTGGTTTACAGAAAAAGATGAAATCTTGCACTATGCATATTTTATATTTAGCTTGTGGCTGTTCCAGCAAAAGACTACTAGGAAATACATACTATTGCTTTACTTGTGTATGTGTGTGTGTGTGTCTGTGTGACAGAGAGAGAGAGAAAAGAACATTATTCCGTCTGATTAGATTGCATAAAATGGACACAATGTGGCCTACGTGGCCTTCATCTGCCCGCTTTCATTGCCAGCAAATGAACAAGGGATAAGAGCAATTACAATGCCTTCAAGGGTGTCATTTACTCTTCAACGTCCACTCCCTGCTAACTAATTCAGCTCTGTGTTCTGAGGGGCTACGCCGCCCTGAGATGCACCTCTGACCGACCTGTGAAGCAGCTACTCATGCAAACACTTCTCCCCACTTTGGTCTGAAAAAAAGGAAGATGATCCACTGCTCACTTCTCTAGACTCCAAATAGGTTTAACCAAATTAGGTTATATAGCCAGAAAGTGAGTGTCTTTGAACTGAAACACTTGTTGTGAAGCCCACACTCACTCTTGAGCAGATGGGTCAGACCAGAACCAAGCTGGGATTTCAGTCCTTAGAAGAAAGGACCAGAGTAAGGGTCCTTGTAAATATGTTAAACCAGGCGAGTCCTCTCCCCCATATTTTATGCAGATCTGTGATTCAGATGCATGCTGGTGATGTGAGTTCTGACTCAGGCATTCATCTGTTAATGGATCTGAGCCTGCTGTTACAATAGGTGCAGTAAAAATCTTCCACAAATCAGGACCAGTCTGTCTTCGCTATCTGAGTAGGACTCAGGAACAAAATTCATCTGGAATGTGAAGAGACTAATGGGCCTAAGCCTTAAACTAGGATTCTACCAAAACGATATAGTTCTGACAATATAAGGCTCGCTGAGCCCTCACCAGCAAGGGCGGCAATTCCGCTTAAAACCACTTCATCCAACAAAATGACCTCGCGCTCACGAGCATCAACAAGACAATTCAAGATCTGCCATGACTGTCAGCCTATTGGCTCTTCCCAATTTGCGACTTCCCCTTGAGGTGCAACTCAGTGGGAAGAAGACGGTATTTTTCTGACGGATGCAAATTCTTTTCATGATGATGTCTGAGTTGAAAGAAAATTGCTCTGTTGTGTGTGCTGGTGTCATCTTATGAACAATTACTGAAGGTGGCTTTCATTTTTCTATCTCTTGCCCTCCGGAGGCTGCGGCGCATCCTGTGGCCCGAAGGTTTATGACAAGGTGCGAACACTTCCTCTCTGATTCCCCGACGATGCTCCAGTTACTGAAACATGGCTGTTTACCTGCATGTGGTAATACAACAAGGCTAATATAACAGTCCGTTTCCCTCGTTCTCATTCCCTGATTTAATTTTTAATAAAGCAATACGCCTCGGGATGAAGCGTGTTACAGACATTTTATCATGGTTAACGCGTGAGAAGGCACAACATGAAGGTTTTTAACAGCAATATGCAGCTGCTTGCCTTTTGAAAATAGCTTGCAATATTAATTAAATGAAACCAAGGCAACACTACAACTGATATTAATAATAAATTGTAATAATGTTAATATCCTTGTGTTGGTAACTAATGTAGTTCATCCACATTAGGTTATGGTTGCCTAACAACATTTTAAGTGAATTTTTTTACAGAATTATTACAGAGCTTACAGTTCTTGCATGTGGCCCAACTTACTGTCACTGGAACTAAGATTCTGTTTACCTTCATTAAACCATTTCATGAGCCTCGACAATTTTAAGTGCGACAGGATGAGCCTTGGACACGTAAAAAAAAAAAAAAAAAGAGGTATCAACATGCCCGTGATGCACTTGAAATAATTCCCAAATCCCAGCGTGACTGAAAATCCTCCCCATGCATCGTGTCACTGGTTCCTGTGTTATGAGCTGATTTGCATATTCTGTCATCTCTACAGAAATCCCCAGATGCATTTGACTACCAAGCGTAAATGCATCTGGAGACAATCTAAAATGGGTAGGATTAAAAAAAAGAAAATTCATCACACTAACACTTCCTAGGAAATGTAATCTAATTGATCATTTAATCAGTCTTTAGACGTTCAAATTGTGAGGGGTAGCAGTAGAAACATAAAACAGAACCATAGGCTTGGTGCCCCTTGATCTTGCCTGAGAACAGATTTTCTCAGTACTATGCGAAGCCCATTGATTTCCACCTTTCTAAGAACCTATTGAGGCCCGTGTGGTGTCTGGACTACAGTTACTATGGTTATCACCTCAGACTTAGCTGAGCTTGTGGGGTTGAGCAGCCGTTCGTCCCACTACTCTACGTCCTAAATGAAACCTTACCAACAGTGAAAAGCAGTGCTTAAGAGAGATAATATTAAAGCTATGCTGAAAATGAAATTTTTGCTTTTTTAGGTAAAGTGAAAAAAGTGAACACTGGCTAATGTGTCATAGATTACTTACATTTTTTAGCCCATGTTCACTTTTTGCAGTTCACTGGATGCAATGAAAGAGGTAAACCATAGCTGTTCTTTGTTTAATGTGTTTTTCTCATTACAGTAGCAAACAATATTACTTTTAATCTAAGCTGTCTATGCTTATGAGCAAATTGTAATATCATAATATGGACGCGTTAGATAATAGTACATGTAGTTGTCATCTCTAACTCATTGGTGTCTTACTGCCATGTTTGATTGTATATATACACACACACACACACACACACACAGACCTCAAGTTCACAATAATTTTTGATACAAAACAGTTGCTTTGTGATCTGCACTGTAGTGGCATCGGACGCTGGATATTATCGCTGCAGGAGTTCATCCCCCCAAGCCTTATCCATGTTCCCCATTCAGCACGGCTTCCATCTCAGTGTTAAACACTGAAAACAAACCAATCTGACAGAAGCAAGCGGGGCTGACTGAAATGTTGCCATTTATATGAAGGCAAACAACACTCTACCCTACTCTCTCACGCTCTTTCTCTCTCTCTCTCTCTGAACATCAAATGCAACTCTGGAGCTGTCAGGTATCGTAGGTCGGCCAAGAAAGACATTTGTAGATGATACAAAAGCAGTCATAGAGTTTTGTTGTGTGAATTGCAGAAATGAATGGTAGCTACAAACATTAATTCATTCTCCAATAAAACCCTGAATGTTTTCATCCTAAAAATGACAAGACATCTCAGATTCAAAAGTAAAAGTCACCCTGGAAATGTGTCTCTCTGACTGTGACAAAGAGGAAAAAAGGCAATATACATTTTAAATATTGAAACAGAGGGGCTTAAAATATTAATTAACACAAAACCTGTGACCAAATGATCTAAATGCATGACTGGAACATGTCTTTTCCATTTCCCCTGGTAGCATGACATGTCAGAACATCTGTTTACGCTGGACAAACTTGTAATTGTGTTATAATTGCACACTAAAAGCATGAAAGTCACCTAACCAAGAAAAGAGGGGAATTTGAAGCGAGGGGAGAGAAAACTATCAACGCAATTAATGAACAATTAGGTAAATCGCTTGGACTTGCGTGGCCAAAAAAGAAGTGTGACCAACATTGTGCGGCCCCGTGCGCCCTCTGATTTGTAGTCGCGCAGGAGGAGAGGCTGGATTATGGCTTAGCTGCAAAATCACCTTGTCTTTTGATGTGCAGTCACACAAATGAAGGTGCCCTTTGCATATAATACCCATTAGCATTCTCAAGTCACTGAGCCACTGCGAGTGGAGGTGATGGTGAAGCCAGGCTGGTGCTCACAAAAGAATAAATAAAAAATAAAGAAATGGCTCCAAAGAGCTAGGCCGTCCTATCTACTGTTGTAACACATTTCGGCAATGTGGATATATATGAAAAATAATTTATTTAAAATCTAAAGGAGAAGGTTAAATAAATCCTTCAATTACAACCTTATTTATTGTAATGCAATGGAGGTTGGAAAACATTGCGCAAGAAAGGGGTTTGATATTAGAATTATTAATAATGCCGCGATGATCAGAACAAACAGAACATGGGTAGAATTACAAAATATATAGAAAAATTAAAAACCTGGACTAAACACAAACAGTGAACAGATAGTGAACCAGGAGTGCAAGAGAGGTGTGAAGCACACACTCTACTTTTGAAGAATCCTAATCCCCTGCACCAACAGTTGTGGATGATTAGGACCCATGAAACCTATACGAATTTAACTCAAGTTTAATTTAGTCAACTGCTTCCAAAAACAGTTGCTTCCAAAAACAGCTTCTGAAACCTAACATCGGAACCAAAAAAACTCTGCACCAACACTACTGAGAACAGCCCGCTGTCCAATAAAATGTTTGGTTGGATTAAATTGGTCGGCTCAGAAAATGTCAGATCAGTTAGATTTCAAAGCTTCGTTTTTAGAGTCACCTCCCAAATTCTTGAAGGGCTTAGAGTGACATTACTGCGAGGTCCCATCTCCAGAAAGGAAAGTGCACATGAATTTTTAAAGTGGGTCATTTGTTGAACTGGAATTTTGCAAAATAGCATGGTTCCATATAAGAAGTGAAGTGATTGTCACTTGTGATACACAGCAGCACAGCACACGGTGCACACAGTGAAATTTGTGCTCTGCATTTAACCCATCACCCTGAGTGAGCAGTGGGCGGCCATGACAGGCGCCCGGGGAGCAGTGTGTGGGGACGGTGCTTTGCTCAGTGGCACCTCAGTGGCACCTTGGCAGATCGGGATTCGAACCGGCAACCTTCTGATTGCGGGGCCGCTTCCTTAACCGCTAGGCCAACACTGCACAACACAACACTTTAATTTAGTTGACTAAATTAGTCACTTAAGCAAATGCTGGCTTGTTGTGAACTGGTCAATAGAAAAGGCAAGAAATTGGAATCAAGGACATTTTTCAGGAAGGGGAACCATGTTACGATGCTTGCAACAATGCAACTCTAAAGCCCACCTTGTCCTCTAGTTGGCACAAAGCAGCAGACATGCCAGAGGAAGGTAAGAGTCTACCTTGTGATCCTATAAATAACAGCCACTCCTACCTCTTCATCGATCACAGGCTGGCTGCCGGGTGCCAGGGTGGACCGACCCGAGTTCTTGCCTGAGTGCTTCTCCTGTGTAGCATGCATGATCTATCAAAGTCTTTTCTTTTTTTCCACCTCACATTTAAAAAAAAGAAGAAGAAAGATGACACTCTTTAATTGGTTGCAGAGAGAGGTCCGTGGCTGAGCCAGGGTCAAGGTTCGTGGAGAACAAGGTTAACGTTTTTTTCAGCAGCTCGGGGCAAGAAGAACAGACCGCGTGGAAAATCTTAAATGCTGCCAACTCCATTTTCCACTGTCAAAAGAAAAAAAAGAGATCAGGCTTGGTGTCCTATACATCACGGAGTGATTTTATGAGCCCCATGTCAGTGTTTATATGCAGTAGTTAAGTTTTTGTGTCCTGAAATCGGTCAAACAACAAGGAGGACTACAGTATAAAAGGAATTGTTTGAAGCGATCGTTCTTCAAAAAATGTAGTTATATATGGGGGGTGTATTGAAAACGGTTGCAGACACAAGGTCAAAGGGTGAGTGCTATAGATTAGCAAACCGATTGCTCCTGTTTTCAGCATGACAGAGTGTTGTTTCCCACTTTGTTTAAACAGAGTAGTTGATTTGTCCAAAATGAAAATAACAGCACTAAGATGACCATAAAGGATACCCATAAAGTAAACTGATATGAAATCCATCTTATAGGGTGTTTGTAGGGTGGTAGTAGCCTAGTGGGGCAGTGGTGGCCTAGCAGTTACGGAAGCGGCCCCGTAATCAGAAGGTTGCCAGTTCAAATCCAGTTCCGTCAAGGTGCCACTGAGGTGTCACTGAGCAAAGCACCGTCCCCACACACTGCTCCCTGGGCGCCTGTCATGGCTGGCCACTGCTCACTCAGGGTGATGGGTTAAATGCAGAGGACAAATTTCACTGTGTGTGCTGTGCTGCTGTGTATCACATGTCACAATCACGTCACTTTACTTTTTCTTTACTACCATTGTGTCCCTGAGCAAGACACCGAACCCTGAGTGTCCCTGTAACTAATGATTGTAAGTGGCTCTGGATGAGGGCGTCTGATAAATGCTGTACAAATAAATGTGTCTTCTGCATAGCCATGTTTCAGGTGTCAGTCATTTTCTGTGCTGCTCATAAATAATGAAAATGGCTAACTAAGGTTTACAGGTTCAGCCACTGATGTTCTCCTCTGGGAACAGAAGAAGGAGCAGCTGGACCCGGAGAAAATGTCACTTAACAAGAGTATTATTGTGATTTATACCACATTCTCCACAGTCTACCATCAGAACTAAACACAATGGCAATGAAGATGACTGATGTCTTAAGAAAAGTGATTTAGAAACAACTGCTCGCAGGCCTAAACATTTTATTGGTTACAGCCAACATGCTGGATAAATGCAGTTGCCTAGCAGCCATAACCCACATGCTATACCTTTCACCTTACACTAGGGGTGGCCGGTCATAAAAGGGTTTTCTGAATTATAATTGATTATAATTATAATTTTCTATGTAGTCCTTTTGCCTTGGCTTGAGCAGCTAAATATGACCCCAAAACCATGCTTACACACAGGCCACCCATACCTTGCACTATTTATAGGCCTGCATTCATCTTTGCCCGTCTGCCTGACTCTTCGTCTGTCAGTCTGTCTCCACTGACCACCATGGACAGCTCCTCTTTATTATTCAGGAACTACATGGAATAAAGACACGGCACAGACCTAATGGGCCCTGCTGAGCATAAGAGGTTAAAATTTGTATGGAAGTGACATTAAAATTCACTACTGGGGCCTGTATCTAGGTCAACGAGAAGATTTAAGGCGTCCGCCAAGCATGACATTTATCTGATTACCACAAGTCGTCATTAGCATGGGACCAGGGTGGAGATTAAAAAGAGAGGACCAGGGGTCACTCGAGTGTCTTGACAACCATGCTTGGTGTCCTTCAGAGACAAGGCTGGGATGAGCAGTGTGAAGATGTTCCAGAGTGCCACAGCCTCAGACAAAGGCAAGAAGATGCATTGAAGATATATCTTCACATATCTTAAACATGAAGACAGTTTTAATTAGAAGATATATATATATACATGAATAGAACTGAATATTTTTCCCCTGATTTTACACCTGCTGTGTTTGTGGCAAACCTCCAATTAGCTGAATAAAAATCTGTCAGGATGATATCATCATCACTGAAGGCAGTCAATGGTCTCGGAATCCACTATTCTAACATGATTCTGACCCTACATGTGGGCAGATTAAGGCCATAGCTAATTAGGGCGCTGAATGAAGTGTTGCTTATTTTTCTGCAGAGCTAAAATGGTGTCTTTTATGTAAACATATGGCAGGAAATTTAATGGAAAAAAAATATGACAAATATTCAAATAAACTTGATGGCAGCCCAGCTCTTGCCATGAAGTTATTATTTCTTCTATACGCTCCTGGATGGACGTTTTGTGTGTGTGTGTGTGTGTGTGTGGGTGGGTGTGTGTATCTACCCAGCAGTTATAGCTGAAGTAGCATAAAACTTGTGAAATTAGCAGTATGCATCTGAAACCCTGGATGGCACTGTGCTATTGACAGGGTACACACCATTTTTAGACCCATGAACCATTTAAACAATCAAACAACAAACAAAAATATGGCAAATATTTTAATAGAGTAAATCTATTAATTAAATATATGTACTAATAATAATTTGGGAAGGTACCCCAAAGTAACTTGTTTTAATTGAACTTAATGACATATAAAATGTTATAAACAGCATGAAAATATATTTTAAAAAGTTGCAAGTTGGAGGCGCCAGCTTCATTCCTTTTATGCACCTGGGCTTTTTCAACCACTTTCTTTTGACAAAGTAAGCAACACTGAGATAGCCATTACTCTATTTACGATTTATGATTTATACTGCTCCCTAAATCTAAAAGAGGGCTGTTAAAACTACCTGGTAATAAAATAGCTCTCCCATTTATCTGCAAAGTGCCAGGCATGGCTTGCTCTGAATAGCATTACAATTCCCCATAAACTGCCCTCCTTTTGATTTGGGAAGGTGCGGGTGCAGGCGGCAGGTAATATCTTCGGTGGATAATAAATCATTTGTCTCCCTGCGTCTCCATCCGCATGACTGTCAGCTATCTGTCTGATAAGAATCGTCTTCACAGGATCCCCGCATTCAACAGATGGGCTGCAGGAACTCAAGAACGGCCGACCATATGTTTAAATGGAAAAGCAATTGTCTAGCGTTTGAAGAACGTAAAATGAGTTGTTGTGTAACGTGTGTAGCAAGCTGACACGAGGGCTGTCTTCACACTGTTTTTTTGTGGTTTTTTGTTCATCACATTATGTATTATCACAAATATTCTTCTAAATATTTGTACCCAAGATCTTTCCTGAAAGACAGCCGGGATGCAATTAGTTCAGCGGTTTGCCACCATTGTCTCCTGCCATTGTATTCTGCCTGTCTGTAAATATGATCCTCAATGTTTTTTTGTGTGTTGATTATATTATATTGCTTTCTGTACTGTATATTGTCCTGTGTTGTTTGACCAACTGCAACAGCTGCAACCAAATTCCTTGCGTGTGTTAACATGCTTGGCCTGTAAACATGATCCTGTTTCTGACAAACATTTGACATATTGATATTCCAGGAGTAACTGAAGTAAGTTTTGTTCTTCTATTCAGGCATTTCAGGCATTTTAGTGGTGGGAAAGTGCAGCCTTCATGCGGAAAATCCAACACGAAAAAAAAAAAAATCCTTTTCACAACACACAAAACATATTATCGCACATCTGGCCTGTCTGACAGCCGACTATTTGTGCACCACCTTGCTGTCAGAACTTTGTCTCAGTGACGCTCGTTTGTTTCTTCTATTTATTCAGGAGAACATGTTTTGAGCACCTGTCAATCAAGGAAGGAAAAACAGTGACAGGTGATGAAAGAATAAACTCTTCCACTGTGGTCACAGCATAATGTATATAACTCTTGTTGAAAAAGGTCTCCACAGATAGATGTGTCTTCTGCAGTTTTATCTCACTCAGCTACTGTTAAAGCAAGAGTCTAGCTCAGGGACACAATGGCCAGTGAGTGGAACCTGCGAATATGATTAGGTTACCGACAGCAAAATTAAAAATATACATTCCGAAAGGTCTCATCTGCTGGAGTCCATGCAGGGACTCACCCAGTATGGGGCACCAGCCCAATCACTCACACTCACACCTATTGGCATTTTTTTGGGGCTAATTTTGTTTTCATATACAGTACAGGCCAAAAGTTTCATGAACATTTACATTGGTAGATTCTCACTGAAGGCATCAAAACTACAAATGAACACATGTGGACTTATCTACTTAACAAAAAGTGGAGACCTGGCCTCCACCAGACCTGAACCCAATCGAGATGGTTTGGGGTGAGCAAAGGGGCCAACAAGTGCTAAAAACACATTGAATGAGAAGGTGTGTCCAAACTTTTGGCCTGTACTGTATTTTTTCTTTATTATAAACAATATCCAGTATTACTTTGTTATAATTTCAGCAGTGATCAATAAAAAGTGTTTCTAATGAAAATACATTTTCATGTTTATCAACATATAAAATAAAAAGATAATCAGTAGTATTGTTGTGCCCAACCCACATATCCACACAGCATCACTTATGTTGCTCAGGGGCACAACAGCAGCAGCAGGATTTGGTCCGACTACACTATTGAACACAACATGTTCAATAATATGCTCCAGCCTATGTATTTCCCAAGGTTTCAAAAGGCTCATTCACAGCTAGAGAGAATGACGTTCTATGGTATAATACTCTCATCAGAGTACTTTTTGCAATAGCATAACTCTCTGCACCTCTAGATAAATGGTCTTACCCTTCCATCTTCTAATCAGCTGAAGCTGATGGAAAAGTTGGCACAGGGACATGGAGGAGGCATTAAGAAAATGTAGTGTGCTGCGGTATAATTGCTCCCTGGAAGTATAGCCAGGATTATAGTAGAGGTTGGTGGGCTACAGATCAGGAACTGAAGCTGTATTCAGTCTGATAATTGCTATTTTGCTTGATAAATGAACACTGATCCTGCTGAACGACCCAGACTACAACACAGTTTCTCTTAAGACATTTAAGTGTATTGCAAATGCAAAAAAAAAGGATTTTGTGTATAAATGAGAAATGGATGTAGAGCGATTGTTGCACTATAAAAATAACCACACTACAGACAGACAATTTCTATTATTATTTTAACGCAGTTGCATGACTTGTCTCACCAAGCACCGGGCATAATCAATACGTAATAATGCCCTTACACTCAACTATGCATCGGGCCAGTGTTCATTTTTATTTATTTATTTGCTGGCTCAATTTCAACATGCAAACAATAGGCCAGGGCACTGGGAACAGTAGAGAACTTCTGTAATTATCCACAGGCAGCTCCCCCCTCCGCCCGCTACCTAGGTGATTGCAAACAACGTTTTTTTTTTCTGGAAGCGTGTCAGCACCTGGTATTGATAATACCATATGCAGCCTGAATTAGTCTATGAAAATCAATAGAGTGGAATTGTCAGGCTTTGCAGTGACCTCTGGCCTTTCCCAACGGCCATCGATTTTGACTGGGCAGGAGAACAGAAGATGATGATGGGTAAACAACCGAGAAAATGAAGGATGAACTTGGCTATAGTACTAATGCTAACATGAAAAATAATACAAATACTACAAGTGCTACCATATTACACTGTTATTATAAGTTGAATAAAAGTGATTGTGTCATTGTTATACCATGGTACCGTGCTCAAGGGGACCTCAGCCTTTTGGTTGTGACTTCATTACCTGCTTCCTTAATATATACATAAACTACATATTTAAATAAATAGATGGTGTGGAAATACACACACATAGGTGGTTGACTCAAACAGACCTGCTGTAAAGTTCATTAATCTCATTAGCCAGTCCATACAATGTCACCCGTAAAGGAACCCAGTGCCACAAAGGAACACCCTTTAAACCCCCAGAGAATCCGAAGGCCGTTCCACTGCACTGATGAATGAAATCAGTTTCCTCTGAGACGCAAGGTCTGAGAATTAGCAGTGAGTCTGGAGCCACTTGGGAATTGTAATGCATGAGCTGTTATGTCTCAGTTATGCTTTCAGTGCAGGCGGCTGTGCAAACGGCTGACAACACTAAACTGCCATGACTGAGTAATTAAATGTTTACAGGTACTGCAGTTACAGGTCAAACTGGGCCTATATTTCCGAAGACCTTAATGTATGGGGGTCAACCTCAATATATCTACAAGTGAACCATTATTATATCCATGCCCTCTTTCATCTACAGACTCACAGTGACTTTGGGGTAAAATATTACAACGCCTGCATGAATTAAAGAAAATCATCAGACTGATATTTTTTTTTAAACCAAATGCTCTTTGTCACAGGCTCAAAAAGTAGGCATGGTTAACACCATCACTGATGTGTTTCATAACAATATCTCTTCATTTCAGAAAGTAGGTTTATAGGTATCATGTGATATTTCTACACACCTGGCAGACCTACAGCAGCCGGAGTCTGCAGAGGCTCGTGGAGCGTTGTTTGGCTGTGCAGCTGGAAGTGTCACTCGCTGCTTCGCACACTGCTAGCCGCTCTGCTGTGCTCAGCGCAAGACGCTCTTCAGGTGTGCATCCCATAGAAAACAATGGGGTGCCGTGCTGGATGCGTTCAATCTGTGAAGGCCTTTAGTGCACTCAGTTGGTGGAAATCCGTCATATTGACGTCAAACTTCACACGTGTGGGGTCAAAAGTCATTGCAAATAAGGGGAACATGACTCTGATTGGTCTTATGCAATGGCTGCCAGAGATTTTGATTATGCATGAGTAAAAAGTTGGTTGATTTGAGAAATCAATAGATTTAGCCTGCACTACTCCCTCATCCACCCTCTTACTGCACACCTGTTAGAACCTTACATACATGGATTCTTACCCCTTGTCATGAGTTTCACGTTAGTCCTGTGTAATGTTCCCTAATCGTTTTCACCTGTGTCTAATGTATAAAGCTGTCCTGTTCATTTCTGTTCTTTGTTGTGTTACACGTTCACCAGTTGCCAGATGTCTCCCCTGTCCTGTTCTTCACCTATTAAACCCTGGTTTTGTGACGTAGTGTGATTGTGTCCATCTTCCTCGTCCAGTTTCGTCATCATCTCCGTTCACCTGCCTTGTCATGCCATCATGGTTGTGACACCCCTGAAGCTCAAGATTTCAGCTCTGCTCATGAGTCATAAGGGAACAGAATAACATTACATTTTGAGATCAAGACTGGCATGAGGGAGAGTGCTAATATGACCATGTGTAAAAATTGTCTGCCAGCTACCGGTCAAGTCTTAAATTTAACCAGGTGGCCATATATGTTTATGAGAATATGAATATAGAAATTTGGACTAGGACTGGTCCTACAGTTGAACCCTAATGTATCCCACAATAGACCCTGTTTGTAGCTTGGAATCTCTCATTTTCATTTCTTAACTATTTTTCAGTCCAAGCTTGTACAGGTCTTCTGGAAATCTCCATCAATTGCCTTTGGGAAATCTATCTAAATCATAGGCCTTGATTTGGTCAATTTCCTTTGTGTTCTCAAGTAAGCAAGTAAATTAATGAGACTGAATCTACCTCTCATTAACCCATGTTGGCTGTACCTTAGAATGTTATTAGCATTAAAGTATCCCTGGATTATACAAGGTAATTGATCTGTAGTTTGAGGGATCAATCTACTTGCATTTTTGAATATGATTGTTATATTAGTGTGCTTTCAGTCTGAGGGTACCAGACCTCCATTTTTTGAAACACCCATGTCCTATTTTAGGTTTCTTCTTTAAAACTGCAGCTAAGATGCTATCAGGCCAAAGTCATGTATAGGCCCACTGCACTGACGTCATGCACAGATTGCGTACCATTTTCAGCTGGTTACACTGTTTACCTTACTGCACTAAGTCTAACAGTAAATCCTCCAGGATTAAAAAAAAAACCCTCATACTGCCCACTCATCAAGTTTAAGTAATGGATTTTGCAGAAGTGTGATAGACTGCAGAGGTAATTTGCAGAAAATTTCCTGTGGGTTTGGCTTAGACTCCAGGTTTGGGTAAATTTACTTGTATGCCCACTGTCCATATGTATATGTAGGGGTGCTTGTGTGTGTGTGTGCATATGTGAATTAGAGGTGTGCAAAAAATCAATTCACATTAGAATTGTGATTCTATCTATTCACATTCAAAATCAATACACACATTTCAAAAGTCAATTCTTATTTTTTGTGTTGTGTTGCACTTTTTTCTTTTAGCTGATTCGAGTTCAGCTTGACAGTCCTATAGATGATAGTAGGGGTGTTGAATGTATAGAATAAAGCACATGTTGAAAAGAGCACTTAGTGATGAGGAGTTAGTTCGACCGCAAGTCCCTCAGGTGAGTTTCCTGAGTGTGGAACAAGAAAAAAAGACCTCATAAACATAATTACATTTCCCCTATACTGTCACATCTAGATATTTTCAACAATGTGGCAAAACACAGAAAAATGGTACGGTTAGAATTTAATGGTCATGACTACTTATTAAACGTGAACACAAAAGCCTGTACATGTTGATTCAGTGATGTTTATGTGCATATTTATTATAATGGGTTATTGAAGATGTATTGCATTTTGCAGTTACTACTAGTAATATATATATATATATATATATATGTGTGTGTGTGTGTGTGTGTGTGTGTGTGTATGTATGTATGACTGGCTTGCACTAGGTTGACTGGCTTGCACTAGTTTGCTTTAGGTTTCTGATTTGAATTATTGACTGTAAGTGGTCGTCACATATGTTCTTACAAAAGAGTTGTTCTTTTTCCGATTCATAAAAAGTAGTTTGGGTATTGTTCCACTCTAAACTTAGCACTAAGAGTCAAATACCTTAATTTTCTGAGGACATTTTCTTAGCCAAGCCTAACTCTTGAATATGCACGTGCATGCATGGAACCGATTGGGCAAATGGCAACTGACAGCCTCTTCACCACGGCTGACCATGCGTTTATAATGTGTTGGTGTACGAAAGTCCTGCCTCAACCAGAATCACATGTAGTGGGCTGCATCTACCAGAAACATACCATGAATTATACACAATTCCGGATTCCTTTTTTATTTGTTGGATTCCACAATTTCGTTCAGGTTTTCTGCATCATGGAAATCATATGGCTGTAGTTGTGAGTCACTCTGCATAAGGGCGTCAGCTAAATGTCATTAATGTAGTGGAGAAAGATTGAATTATTAAGATTTAATAAAACTGCAATCTGGAAACAAGTATATAGATATATTGATTCGAGAATTGGCTTTGATCTAATTGTGAGCGCTAGAATTCATAACAAGCAAGAACTTCAACAAGTCTGTATTTAATGCTCAGTACTTGTAACTGCCATAGTGGCATAACTGTCATTACAATGGGTGCACCCATTCAGAGAGCTGCAGTGGAGAGGGCAGAGGGTAACCGCCTCGCCACTGACAATCCGCAGCTTCTTCCGTAACAGTTTGTACTCGATCTGTCTGCCTTCCTGTGAAACAGCTTTGGGTCATAGATGTGCTGAAAGGCTTGATAAATGGCTTTATAAAAATGAAGGATAAAACTGAAAAAAAAAAAAAAAAAAAACACTTGATGATAGGACCTGAGCTTCAACACAAATCTGGGCCAAGAGCCTTAAGTGTTGCATCGTATTCAATTCTGTTTTCTGGATTTCAGAGTAATTAAAAATATAATAATTAAAACCATTATAGTTAATAATTATATTTATAGTAAAATTATAAAAATAATTATAATAAATATGCATTTTTCAGTTAAAAAAATATAAAACTATTGTAATGGTCGAGAGATTACAATGCTAGACCACCGCAAACAGAGCCAATAGGATTTCAAATGCACTTACGTTTAACAAAATCAATCCATACACTTTGAAAACTACAGAAAATTATTTAAAAATTTAGCTTAAAATGACCATTTGTGTACCCATGTACTGTGGATTTATAAATTCATTGTTGTGGAATCCAGCCACATTTGTCAGACTGAGGCACAATGGAAGTGAATATGTTCAGTAGACAAATCAAAGCCGCAATCAAAAAATAAAGCTGTTTGGTGAATTGTCCCTGAAGCGTCATCAGCTGCTGAATAGCTTGTTGATTTGTCCTTCACTCCCAGAAAAACGTCTTGTTATGTTTGTGTACTGTGAAGACCGGTACAGCTGCGCTTCAAAAATCACAGCTCTGCTCAAATGACAACCATTTGACAACAAAGGCTTCCTTTATGAACTGAATGCATAAATATAAGGAGGCAAGGGGGGTGCACTGCATACATACTCCATGTTAAACGAAGCCCGGTGGTAAGATGATCAGATCCCTTACAGTAAACACACAAACAAAGACGATGATCTGCATGGAAATTAGTCTCCGAAGCAGTTGTAACTGCTCCTTCTCCAACTAATTTCACAGAGGATCATGTCTACCAAATGCTAATTCTACCCTTTAATTTTGTGCAGTTCGTTTCATCCCCTGTTAATAAGCTTGAAATTAAAAGAGACAGAACATATTGGGCTCGTTATATAGGAAGCGATAAGGTTCTCAATTGTACAAAGGAGGGTTGGGGGAAGATAACAGCAAATGGCAGCGATTTTAAGCCATAAAGAGGCAAGCTGCAGCTCAGGTCTTGAACTGCCTTTTTATACATTTGCTCAGTGAAATTCGCTCCTGAAAGCAGCCAAATCTATTCCAGGGATCCATATCTGGACTAATTGCAAACTGCTTTTAATTTAAGTATTTGTTAATCACCTGACTGTGAAACATTCATATGATATGATAAGAAGAGTAAATTGGAAGTGAAGTGATTGTCATTGTGATACAGAGCACAGCACACGGTGACACAACAAAATGTGTCCTCTGCCTTTAACCATTACCCTTGGTGAGCAGTGGGCAGCCATGACAGGCGCCTGGGGAGCAGTGTGTGGGGACAGTACTTTACAGTTCGGAACCCGAAACACC
Source organism: Denticeps clupeoides (assembly GCF_900700375.1). Classification (NCBI taxonomy): domain Eukaryota; kingdom Metazoa; phylum Chordata; class Actinopteri; order Clupeiformes; family Denticipitidae; genus Denticeps; species Denticeps clupeoides. The sequence goes on from NC_041712.1 coordinate 16,276,577, forward strand.
AACCTTCTGATAATGGGTCCGTTTCTTTACCTGCTTCGCCACTACTGCCCCAGTAACCACTGTTATTGATGCCAATTGTTACAATGAAATATAAAGTGTATGTGCCAATAATTATGAACTAATTATTTAGAGAAATTATATAGAGAACACGCATATTTTGGTGAGGCCAATCTACACTGTTGTGGTAATTTAATTTGTGGTTTAGCTTTATATTTGCTGTTTGTCATTTCAAAGAGAAGCATTAGAAGAACAAAGATTATTTTAGTACAATATGAGTGATGGGCCTGAAATTCTAATAGATGCATGAAGCTTCAACACAATGCCAAACCATCTTCACTTATGAAATATGTGTGGACATAATGGCAGTAGGTGTCAACACAATAAGCAACGCTAATGTTTGTTGGGAAATGGGGCACTAAATTAACAGCTGCACAGACTGATGTTTCAAATGTGTTAATTGTGTCAAAGCGATTGAGGTAAAAAACAAAATCTAAGGATTATAAAGCTTTGTTATAAAAAAAAAGGGTATTCCCAAATGGTTTGCATATTTTTTAAGCTATAATGTTGCTATTATGAATCATTGAATTAGCTGCCTGACCAATTTGAACAATTTTTCAGCTGTGATTCATTCTTTGAGTCACATTGTGAATATACCAGTAATGTTACGTATGCATATGTATGAACGGTATTGCACCAACAGAGCTAAAAAGAATGATGCTGAGCATTATGTTGGCATATTAATGAAGTGCTGCAACATTGCACCTTTTTAAGGTTCTCCTTTGTGCTATCTTGATATCTGTATCTCAAAAAGTTGAATAAATCTTAGGTGACTATAATATGCAGGAAATACTGTAATTTTCTTAAAATGACACTGGGGAGTAGCCAACAAAGAAAACCATAAATGCGTACGTGAAATTCTATGACTTTGGAAGAACTAATGTTTGTATGTTATTAACTGAGAATAGGCACATTCGACAAACATCTGTTAGACTAACAGATATATAGCTTAACCAGTGCTAGGCATTTGCTGAAAATTCAACTGCACACTGAGCTCTACTAAATTTTACATTAACTGAACAAACAATAAACTGTACAATAAACAATAAAACAACAAGCATGTCCATTAATTTGTTTGCAGATGGTCAACAGGTCCAGAGTACTGTTCCTTATACATAAGACTGAGATTGACAATTAAATAATTTGTACTGTATACAGATACCATATGACTTATGTACTGAATAATATATGCTGAGTGCCCATATCAGCAATCTGAGATGCCATTTTATACTAATAAGAGGCATTCGATTTGCAAAAAGCTGAAGCTTTTAGTGAATGTGACACCCAAATAGAATCTACTTTGGTGAACACAGAGATAGTACCTGCAGCCAAATCTGGTCTTATGCCCACACACCACTCTAGGTGAATTGACACGTCTCAGCTTCTTGTATAAGACAATGGAAGAGCTGTCTGTCACAAGAAGCACTGCTGGGTCCAGCAGAGATGCCACAAAATGCACAAAAGTCATTTATTGTCACCAGCAAAATACTGAGATGCCAGTATAATTTGAGTGGTAATGACCACTTGTAAGTTGACAAACAAATCCTCTGACATCTGCAGAATGCCTCTACAAAGGGGAAAGGCAAAAATGGGCACTCTTTCGGCACTCTGCCCTGAAAACCATCGACTAGTGTTCAAAGATTTCATTAAGACTGAAAGCCCTGAAAGGATTTTGCTCTGTTCAGTTAACATCTCTTTACATTGCGAGCATCTGTTCATGACTGTGATAAGTCTGCCAGGGCACAGGTGCCGGATGTGGCTCGCAGGTTGCACCAAAAGCAGACCGGCAATAATAAGAACCTCACAAGTCAGTAAACCAGTGTTCTTTTCCAATTACCAATATGGCCTTTGAAGTTATCAGCCAAAACTTCTCTTCTGGGATCGTCAGTGATGCCGTGAACAGAACTGAATTCAGCACAAAGGATGGAGTCGATACTTCAGTAATATTAAAAACCCTGCAGTGACTGATTACATGAGACACAAATGCATAATGGGTAGAAAGTTCAATGATAAATGAAAAAAGAACAGAGAAAGAGTCCAATGGCCAAAACAAAACTCAAAAGGTCTAAACTTGTACAGTATTTATACAGTAGTTTTTATTTAAACATGGAAGCTTAAATAAAAGATGGTAAAGTAGTATAATTTGATAATTAGATAGAGTGTTGTGGTCTCACACCTCCAAGGTCGTGAGTTTAAATACAGCCTCCAGTTTTGCATGCTCTCCCTGTGTTGGCACGAGTCCTCCTAGTCCTTTTGCATCCTTCTGCCACCCAAAGGTCTGCACAAAAGGTCGATTGGTGACTCTAAATTGGCCATTGGTTTGAGTGAATTGTGCGAGACCCCAACTCTTATCTGAGTTCCCGCTGTGGCTGGGTAAGGAAGCGGACCTGTAATCGGAAGGTGACTGGTTTGAATCCTGAGCCACCAAGGTGCCACTGAGGTGCCACTGAGCAAAGCACACACTGCTCCCCGAGCCCCTGTCATGGCTGCCCACTGCTCACCAAGCGTGATGTGTTAAATGCAGAGGACACATTTTGCACATTATGTGCTGTGCAATCCTTTCCCTTTCACTGTGAAAGCTGCAAATGAAATGCATCCATTTTCCACCCTTCCTTATCAAGTGTTTTGAGGTTTTTAAAAAGGCAGTTAAAAAGGCAGATGTGCCACATATCTTACTCGTGCAAAGCAGTAATAACATGATGAAATGTGATAATAGTAATGTCTTTAGAAATGAGTGCTCGACCCACATATGGAAATATATTTCTGCTTCTACGATGGTGGCTAAAGTGGAAAGAGATTGAATGTCACCAGAGAAGACGAGGCCACATTACTAAAGAGGCCAAAGAAGTAAGTGCTAACTGGATTACTATATGTGGGTCATCCTTCCAGTATTGCACCCATTGATCTCCTGTCAATCATTCTATAAGCAGAACTCCCTTTCTCTCTCTCTCTCTCTCTTTCTTTCACACACATAACCAGATCTGTGATAGTCTTGGGTAGTAACTACACTGATTTTTTTTTTTTTTAAGTTTAGCCAGTGTTTTCATTTTTTCAGTGTATGTGATAAATTCATATATATGCAACAATAATGACATATTCAACATGTAACTTTAATCAGAGGGCTATTTCTTGACAACACTGCAATACTGCAACTGTTATTCTGATTGAACATTTCCAAATATTACACTGTGGAATTACAGCACTCCCACACTTAAAACACCCAGCAAAAAGGTTAAGCTGAACCCTTCAGACTTCATATTTAACATATTAAATAGTATTCATATGTTTGTATCTGAGAGTAGCGTGCTGTAGCCTGAAAGCATACCACATCCATGACCCTAAACCTCATTAAAATACTCATTATGCTAAATTTGAAGATATGTTTCTTCCACGGCTATGGAGATATGTTTCCCCTCCTGGCGAAAAAGTTACGTCTGCCAACATATCATTTCAAATTGACAACACATTCATACCAATCATCCCCAACTTTGTCAAACTCCTGAGAAACTTGTTATGCTATGAATATTTAAGCTTGGCTGAGGCAGTAGGGACTAAAGGTGAACAGAAATGCTCTTCAGCAGGTCCTCTGTGTTTCAGTGAGATGGTACTCCAGGCACATGGATCAAGCATATCCCTCTCTGCTATGCATTTTATGACACAGGACACAAACATCACCTGTTACCTCCAACATAATCTGCCAGAATGACCAAGTACTTTTTTTCCCCTCATAAAAAAAATAATAAAATAAAATAAAATTTCTGATGGCAACGGAATTCTTACAGTACCCTCTTTAATAGTGTATTCATATAAATAATACATAGCAGCTAGAGTAGTAGTGTGGACAGCGGCATGACAAACAGTCTATGGCCTTTAGTTATGCCCACAGAAGTGTGCGTGTGACCAAAGTGAGATTTATGACCCTGTGTAAGAGCTATTAGAATCAGACAGAGTTCAGCTATAAAACATGCAGTGAATGCATGCATGAATAAAACAGCATCATGGTTAAAAACACTGACAGGTGTACAGAGTGACATTCTTTGAAAGGTGCCGCTCTAAACAGATAATCAATATGTTTTTACTTTTTCTTATGCAATATATTGCATTGTTTCCTCAGATCCCTTATCAGAGTATTGAAAGACTGTATGAGATTATCTATGCATCATAAAAAATTGTATTAATATTGGATATTTATTATACTTATATTATCAGTTAAAACAAAGCATTGTCCATGTACACTATTTTTATAGCCTGTGGAAAGACAAATAACTTACCGCACACTAATTTTACCAATGTCTGAAAAGACACTGTGCGGACCAATTGGCACATCATTCTGCTGCTCAGGTTTTGCGCCTGAGGATCTACTACATGGAAAAAAAGCCTTCATGAATTTGAGCAAGAATGAATATTAAACAAGCTGTAAAAATGGGTATGGACACGAAACATGTAGTTTTTTCTGGTACTGTAATAATGAAAATAATACCTTAAAAATAACAACAACAAAAAAAAAAAACAATGTCACAAGATAGCGTGAAGCATGGGCAAACAAGCGGTTTACAATGCAGCCTTTTCATGTATTGTAAAATAAAACACTTGTATTCCAGTATGACAGCTTCATCACTACACTGAGTAACAGTGATCAGTATACTGTACACTATATGTATTATGTTAGTTTTCATTATGAAAATGTAACAGGCTTTGCTAGTCTATCTTAAATAAACCGTTTTTAAAAATCTTTTAAAATATCTGTTATTTTCTTTTATTCAGAATGAAATTTTTTACTTCCTGTATGGGGTCTGACCTATGACACAGACACAAAATTCATCCAAGCCAGAGAGAATCACTTCATTAAGATGGAGAAGTTTTTAGGGCTGATACAGATGACACATCCCTTCAGTGTGCAGGGTATTTAATAAAAAATGTAAAATAAACAGATCTGAGCTCGTCTGTCTGTCTCAGCCTTTTTCACACACTAGTTTTGTCTTATACCCATTTTCTACAGCTCTGGTGCCATATCTCCACTGACTCGAGAACTCAGTGGCAGCCACATGACAAAATGTCACAAACCGTGTGTACTACACAAAACAAATATGACCAAACACATATTGTGCTTTCTACAAGTCATTCTACAAGCTTTGAGTATATATTTCAATATCCAAAGGCAGCTCATTCAGTGCTCATTTATCTCTGCCCACCTGGAAAAGAATAGCACTGGATCCAAATTGGGATCTGGCACCGACATTGTGTTATAGTAAACATTTGTAATTATTTGTGAGTACTCATGACTAATTAACGGCAAAATGTGATTTTTTTTTTTTTTTTAGAATTTATTGGCAGCCCTAAGTAATAGGTAATGGGGAATACACTGTTCCAAGGTATCAATGTCGTGGACTGTTTCATCAATTGAGGTTCTAAATCAAGATAACTACTCTCCCTTTAATGATAGTACATGAAATAATGACGAGTGAAAAATTAAGAATGAAAAGAAACCAAAACCCCTTGACATATATATGCGCTTTATCACTGTATCTGACTGGTATTTTGAGGTTCTGCAGAAAAGTACCATTAAGAAACTTGTGTGCAAAGCCAGTAGTGCTTTAAAACCCAGAGACCATAATCTCAGGTCTCTCTCTCTGTTCCACTGGAGGGTAAATCTCTCGGCTCGGCTCGCAGTGATCTAAATGCCATTTGTGAAGAGATAATATGTCTTAAATACCATCTGATTCCCTCTTATCCTGAGACAGACCACTAACATCACTCTTCCGCTGTGTTAATGATAGAGAAGCTTCCCCGGAGAAATAAACTGAGAGGAGCTGGAGGTCCTCTAGCAAATTGCCTTGCATTAAGAAACAATTCCAACACAGGCGCATGCTAAATATAACCGCAACCCCGGGAGCCTCCTCATTCAGCCAAATGAGGGAAGGCAAATGACAGCGTTCTGAACTTCCGCATATCACTGACCGTGTTCGAGGAATAAAAAAAAAAAAAGAAAGAGGAACGGCGTCACCCTGTGTTGAGTCTAATCTGTTTTTCACGATCTGTTTAATCATGTTTTAAATAACAATGCTCCGACCCAGTAATTAAGGTAATTTTACTCTTCAGCAACCTGTGCCGTGACACTGTCATACATAAAATAGGACGAGGTCTATCCATTTCCCCTCAATATAGACTATAGTCTATGGGAGTGAGGGATTGTGCATATATGTGTAAGTGTGTGTGTGTGTGTGTGTGTGTGTGAGACTGTAAGACCTCATCGTATTTGAGTATAGATTGAATGAACTAACTTTATGACTTTATGGACTGTATTTGTGAGACAGTGCATTGAGTTTGGGCGTGTGTGTGTGTGTGTGTGAGTCTTGTGTTCCTGGGTGCAGATAACCTTGCCCCGTGGAGGAGGTGGAGCTGAGACCCTTAAGAACATTATCCAGAGCATCATGTCTCTGATCACTAATGCCCAGGCACAAATCCACACCACCTCTGAGTAGGGCTTCACCAGACTGCCACACACACGCTCTCTGAACCACACAGCTGCACTACGGTAAAGCTTATACTGATTGACGCAACTTCGTGTGGCTACCTGTCAGACGTGAACTTTATCGCTGCAACCACTCTGGCCTCAAACAAAGCCACGATGTCTCTGCCTAAATGGTGGAGCGAGCACGGGCCCTGTGGTTAAAGCTCAAGGCTCCACCTTATTTCAATATGCTATAATAATATCACTTGCCAAGTGATATTACGTTATTTTCCTTTAAACTCCACCCATGCAGTGTATTCTTTTTATTCTTTTTATGCAAATTTGCATGATGAGCCTCTGACACATTTTAAAAACGACTCACGCTGCATGCCACTATCGAACAACATCCGCTTTATATTCACAGCGAAACAGCTTTTCATCAGGCCATTCTTATTTTATTTTGTTGGAATTAAACATGCAGAACACATGCCTGACAAGCAAAATCCATATACCAATCGCAGATTAAACACCGGCCATGGGACGTAGTTTAGTGAATCCACTCTCCTGTAATCCACTGGAGATATGAGATTATTTCAATAAACAAAAAAGCAGCTTCCTCTGCATATGCTTGGGACGCAGCAAATTTTGTTTCATTCCTATGCCCCCCCCTTCCTTTTTGGTCAATTTTCTATTTATATCAGTTGGCATGTTGTACTTTGTTTTTTTTTTTACAGCACAAGTGGCTATTACCTGCTTTCAACAGGAACTTGATGAGCATCAAAATAACGGAATTTACTATAACGCCGTCAGCAAAACTGGAATGCTTTACTTAAGCGCGGCCAAATGTTCGAATGGAGAACAAGAGACGCCGCGACAACCCGATTTTCGGGCTCCTTTCATAGTTCGCCAAATTGCAGCCACGCAATTTAATGTACAGCGAGTGATATGGGGTCTCCCATGAATACACCCACCTAATCCTTACAACACAATGAGTATAATGAGGCTAATGATGGGCCTTGGTGTTGATTTGGCTGGTGCGTATGAGCCAAGGTCAAACAATGGTCCATGTTAACTTTTTTAATCTCGTATAGCCCTGCTGCACACTGGACGCATTGTGAATAGAACGATAAGCAGGTTTGGTCTGACTGGTTACTGGCAACAGCGACAGTCAATCCAATACATTTTCCTTTGTTGATCATTACCAACATTTGATTTAATTATTTTTAGACTGAGACGCTGTATGCCAAAGTAGGAAAAAAAATATTTTGCTGCTAGTAAAATGTCTATATGAGCGTCAAAACTGCAAACCCCATCCAGTGCACATGAAAAACAGACTTCACACCAAAACCTTAGGTGATACCCCGCTGCCATGCTGCTAATGCAGGCAGTGTGAATGCTCTAGCCTGTTATCACAGTCGACAATATTAAAATCTCAATGCTCCACAGCCACAATGTGCGGCATACAATGTAGTGAATTTTTATTGTATGCCTCAGTTCCTGGGAAGACAGCAGTCAATGAAGAACACGGTGGGGGAAAATGCTTTTGTGTACTATTTCATTTTTTCAGGACAATTAAAAGGCCAATGGAAAGACATATCAAATGAACTGAGGAGATATACCTGATAGTATTGCTCATGATTGCATGAAAAGATGAAAAAAATCTTGACAATTTAAGTTGTCGTTTTCATGCATATTAACTGCAGGTGTCAAATTAATCACGCCATCCGATATTTTTTGACAATAGACAGTCATTTCTTTCTTCTGCATGGTGACATTATGCTAATTTGGATTCAAAGACAAAGCATGAAATCCTGTGATGACAGTGTGGAGTGTACTGATGTAAAGAACGGGGAAATGGAATTACAAAGAGAATCTTTAACATTTTTCTGTGAAATCAAATTAGCACCTTCTTCATTTTTACCCATGGGTCCTTATTTGGGAGGTGGGTTCTTTCTCATAACTTAGTTCACGCATTGCAGCCAAACAAGGAAAGGAATAAAGTGACAAATCAGAGACAACTCATTAGTGGGCTCCTAGGCTTCTTAACCTGTTCAACCCATAACCCACGAAGTCTGTTTTACAAACTTCTTTGCTTTTACCATTATTTGATCATCATAAAATCTTATTATGGTCATTACAAAATATGTAAAAAAAATCTATGAAATAAATCCACTGACCAATTTCCATTTTAATGGCAGGGGTGGAGGGATTGTTGTCAAGTAGTCTTTTATTGTACAAAAGTACACACAAAAAAAGGGTTACTAGGAACATGTCTCACAAAGTTATATAATATAAAGCAGGCAGACAGGAACTAGGTGGGGAAACTGAGCGGATGACAGAGAACAGAAAGGGACATCTCCAATCTCACCATAGGTTTACACAGAACATTCAAAAGGTTTAGCAGTAAACAGAACTCGGAAAACTGCCACCCTACAATCGGCAGGGAAATGCTAAATAAAATAAAATAATAGCAATATGTGAGGGTTTCCTCCGGGTTGTCCAGTTTCCTCCCACCATCCAAAGGTGAATTGCCAACTCTGAATTATCATTAGGTTTAACTGTGGGTGTGTGTGCCCCACCATGGGTGAGTCCCCACACTTCGCCCAATAGGACAGGCTCTGGCAGCTGCAACCCTGATTAGGACTAAGCAGACTGAGAAAACATTTAATTACTAATCTTCAAAAGCAAATCAAATAACCATTTTTTTCAGGGTTGTTAATGTGTGTGTGTGTGTGGGTGTGCATAGTTGAATTCTGTGTATTCATCCACCAGCATCAAAACAATGGCCCTCATCTGTTACACTAAGCTACTTATGTACAAGGGTATTGCTGCCTGGTTCGCATTGTGAAGTGCTTGATTAACCTTTTCCATAAGTACCTAGCGCCCTGCGGCCGAGTTTCATTTTCAATCAATCTTTGCACAAAAGTCTTCCTAGGGTGAGTTCAACCTAGGCCAAGTGCCAGAAGAGAGCGAGAGGGAGACAGACAGAGCAGTATACAAAATCTGATCATAGCTGTGGACTTAGTTGGTCACACAAGGCCATATATCACTGCTGTGCGGACATATATATGTGGTAATAGGGCAACAATGGGAGAAAAACAGTTTTCCCACTTATTGACCAAAAGTGTCTTGAGACAACAGATTACGGCTTCTGTTTATATGGCCCCTCAAGAAGAGTTACCAAGCAACGCGTGTAAAAGCAGAGCGGGGGGAAAAGGCGGGGAAAGAAAAGCCACCAACTTGAGCGAGGCATATCGCACAGCTGGGATCAGAGTGAAGCATCTCTGAGCTCATTCATGATTGGGCATCTCTTTAGGAAAACTGCTGGCTTTGGCAGATATGTGGGGAGGAAAATGTGGCGCCTAGAACTCTGTATGGCAAGCTGAAGGAGGCCGTGAACACCCCAGGTGTATTACTATCTCGCTGGATCTTTTTTTTTTTTTTATGGCACTTATTTGAAGTGTATTTTTGTGAAATCTATTGCTATCCGGTATATGCTCTATGCATATGAAGGGTCTTGTTTTTATTCTGTCAATTGATCAAGCTTCTGGCTCCTCTCGATTCATCACAAATACAGACTTTGCTGGGAAGGAATTCATTAGCTGCTTATAGCAGACCTCTCCATTAGTCTCATTTTTAATTAAAGCCTAGTTCGCTAAGGCAATAATTACTTTCGACGAAATGTGAAATTTGTCAGGTTCTGTCTTCTGTGAGGTGCAGCTGCAGCCATGACAACGCAAAGCAATCCACCTCAAGTGTGGACATTTGAAATAGAAACGGGATGAATTCCTGAAAGGGATAAAAAGGCACCACCCCACTACAGCAGCAGAATGGAAGTGCAGTTCTGAGGTTACTCTAACAAGCAGCAATGTCCCCGACGTCAAGAACTTGGAAGGCAGCCATGGGAAGAACGGCAAGAACTTTAAAATAATGGCAGCCGGTATTTGATAACTAGATGACAACAAGGTCTCTGTTTGATTTAATAATGTGCAACGTGTGTGAAATGCTAAGAGTGTGTGACGATTTCAATTAGCACAAGGAGACATTTCACATGAAGAGGGCTATGAAATTCTATTCATTATTAAAGTCGGTCACATTATTTGAAAGACCACTGTGACATCCTAGTCACATCCTAGTCCCATCCTAGTCACAAAATCCAAATCCAGGGAGATAATGAGAGAACATCACTTCAATATCTTCGAATATCAGTGGCTTCTCTGCAGCAAAACATGTTGCTATAGCGGAATAATTAAAACCCATAATTGCATACTTATATAGCATAAAGACCACAGGCCGGGTCTAGGCTTATTTGTCTTGCATTATAAGTGACAAGGTTACCCAGAAAAAAGTACAAGGTTACCCAGAAAAACAAAGTCAGCTAATTGTACCACAAGTAACATATAAAACTTATGGAACAGTTTAGCATACTTTGGTTTTCTTAACACACAGCAGGAAACTATATATATAGTTAGCAAATGAAATAGAATTGTCACAACCAGTAATTAAGCTCCAAGAATTACTGCTAGTGTTGGCAGATGGGTTCATAGTATGATTTATTCATATTATTTATGTGCAACTTGCAAAACATCTACCTCAATTTGAGAACAATTCACACTTGTTTCTCCCCTCATCCAGGCTGTGTCTAAAAATGAGTAGGATGTCTGTGTGCCTGACGGAAATGAGTCATTTGTAGTAATTAGTACGGTAAATGGTAATTACACATGCTGAACTGATAAGCACCATAAAGAGACCAACTCCAGCACCAGGCTACGACTGAAAACTGATACGCCTTTTTTCTTAGCATTCTAAACAAGCAAACTGATTAATAACTGGTTCAGTATCATTAACTGCGTTCTAATTTCTCAATGTTTGTTCAGACATTCAGGTTCCTCCTGACAAACATCTAATCATAAATTATAATGTAATTCTTGAATCAATTGCAATATACTAGTGTAATGTGATCAGGCTAAATCCAGTGACAGGCAGATTTTACCATGCTGATCAGATTAATATCATCCGTCCTCACCTTTAACCAACTTCTCCGGTCTGGTTAAACGTCACATTAGCAAGGGACCCGTGTTGTCATTTTATGCGACATTTAAGCATCTGTGTCACCGAAGTTTTCGACAAAAAGAGAGGGAGGGAGGGAGAAATGCGCGTACCTGAGGAACACCGTCTCTCCTTGTCTGACGGTGACATTGTCCATCACTTTGTTGTCCGACTGCGAGTCCCCCTGGCTCCGGACCGGCAGACCTGCGGGCAGAAAGAACATGAGCCTGAGCGACAGCAGCGTCGCGCACCTCCACCAGGCGCCCAAGTGTCCAAACGCGCGCATGTCGCCGCCCGGTCCGCGTCGGTAGTCCCGCAGTCCCCGCCGAAGAGAAGGACAACTTCCTTAATCCAAGAAAGCAGGAGCCTGCGGGGAGCTCGGCGGCGCAGCTCAACGGAGGCGCACGGGCACCATGTGTGTGGTTCTCAGTCCGGTTTCCGACACACACACGCCCGCCTTCGATAAAAAAAAACAAAATAATATAAAATAAAATAAAATAAAATAATAATAAAAACCCTTCAGCGACGGAACAGCCTACCCTGCGACAACTTTGACGGCGCCAGCCTATCTAGCCCTTTAAAGGCGTGCGCAGCTCTCTGTGATTGGCTCTCCGCGACGTCCCGACCGCGCGCCTTATGGCCGCTCCTGGGGGCTGAGGAGCGGGTGTAAGTGCGGTTGGTAACTGTGGGGTGTAAGTGTGGGGTGTAAGTGCGGGGTGTAAGTGCGGGGTGGAGTAAGAGTAAAGGACGCTGCTCGGATCAGCCGAGCACAGAGAGGATGGGGCTGTTGTCATGGCAGCAGCAAGTGATCTTAATAGAAGCCTAATCATTATAATGCACTGATTATTTATGTAAATGTATGCAAACTAAGGGAGATATTGTTCACTTTTGCCAACAAAAAAATAAATCATTAAATGCATAGAAATGGTCAAATGTTTTGCGAACAGGATAAACAGAATATGCATAAACTTCTGAACCCCTGGAGGTGCAATTTTAATGAAGGAGAATTTTCTCGGTCACTCTAATCATATTAACTCACTCACACATTTTCTATAAGCGCTTAGTCCGGATACTCATGGCTGCACCCGTCCATTTCGGGACACTGGGCGCAGGGCAAGGACTCACCCCGGGGCCCACCACAGCACACACTCACACACACACACACCATTCACTCTCACACAGGGAAGCGGTGGCCTGGCGGGTAAGAAAACAGATGCCTTATCGGAGGGTTGCCGGTTTGAATCCTGAGCCGCTGAGTTGCCACTGAGGTGCATTTACATTTACAGCATTTATCAGATGCCAGTCAGTTTATCACTACTGATTGTAAGTCACTCTGGATAAGGGCGTCTGATAAATGCTGTAAATGTAAATGTAATGTATTGTGAATAAGTGGGATTTGAACCTGGGTTTTCTGGTTCATAGGCGAGTGAGTTACCCACTAGGCTACTACCACCCACTGAGGTGCCACCGAGCAGAACACCGTCCCCACACACTGCTCCCCGGGTGCCTTTTATGGGTTAAATGCAGAGGATGCCTGAAAACTCAGCACACTCTAGGATCAAGGTGGGATTTAAACTCACAACCTAGGAGGTCTGAAGGCACGTCGCTAACCGCAGGGCAACCGAACAGACCTGGCCAAGCATTCAGTAGCGCACTCACATGATGGCTGGACAGTAAGACAGAAAAGAGAAATGTTGAGATCATTAGAAATTACATCCATCTACAGCATGTATAAGCATAACACAAAAAAACAAACATGTTCAATAGTTGTGTTACTGTTGTGGACTTTTGTTCCCAGCTGTCTATAGCGTGGTGGTATACACTGTTCTTCCTGAATACGCTGGATTTTCAATGATGTCAGAGGGGAAAAACACCTTGATTTACATTGGACTAGTTTTGGACATCAATTTCCATCAACCCACATTCATGACAGCATTTCCACTATGAGAGCGCTCTTGGAAACTGGTGGGGTAAGAGTTAAATGAATGCATCCCCTGAATATTTTATCAGCAACAATTACAATGGCTTTCATTTTATGGTTTCATTTTTTTTCTTTCAGAACCAAAATTGAAACATTAAAAAGAGGCTGATCCCAGCAAAGCCTCTGAATCATGTTAAAATAAAAAAATATGCAATATTTAGGGCAGACTCTCTGGAGTTCTACAAACACTGATCCCTGAAGAAAGATATTTATGCAATGCTTTATGAATTTTTAAGGTCCCAGACTCTCATTTTCATTTGAAGCCTAATTTGGGGGTAGAGAAAAAAACTTACTGTGACTAGTCATGAGCTAAATTTTGTGCTGTCCATTACATGCCTAGAATTGAAACCAAGCAGCAACTTCTACATTATATTTCCTAATGCAAGATGTGGATAATAGTATGACAAATTAAAAGATATGACAAATCATTGTTAACATGTGAATTCTGTATATGGATTAAATGCTGTAAATTAGAGATACACAAACAAGCTAACTGGCTTAAATGAAGACAACTGGGATATTGTTTGAAATTCACTTATATGGTTAAAAGTTCACTTTCAACACACATACTTTCAACATACTTTCCTGAACGTTCCAAATTCCTCTTAATGCCTGTAGAGAGGGGCTCTTGTGTGGCACATCCATCATAAGCACCGTTCTGTTCCACAGCGATGTGACCTACTGTTCAAATAATCTGCCCGGATGTGAGCTGTGCCATCTTTTCACTCCATAGCGAGGTGTCTCGGAGAATAGTATTTGCTACTGGGTGGCTGTTGCAAGGATTTTCTCCTACCCACTGCTCTGCAGAAACAACTGTGAAATGGGGCTATCTACGGCAAGCACAATGAGGCAAATGGCAACAATGAAAAGTTCAATACATCCTCAACTCATATAACACAACATCTGATGCATTAAAATGTATAGAAATATCTACGAGCACTTCAGCTGAGAACAACAACAATAAAAACAATAATTTATTGATCTTTCATAAACTTTCTTCATTAACTGAATGACAAAGATACAAACAAGCAGATTATTTATTGCATCCAATGTCAAAGCATTACAGAATTTTTGAAAATATAGCCATCATTTAAAAGCAATCAAAAATATTCTTATTTAATGGGTAAATGAGGCCTCACATACTATTTCTCCTCCCATGTGAATTAAAAATTAAGCAAAAATTTGTCTTGTTGTAATCACCAATTTAATGGGCTGTCATCTGTCTCATCATCCTAACAGATGTGTTTCAGCAGGGATCTACAAGAGCTACAAACAGGTCAGCAGGTCATTTACCATGCAATCCAGTCCAAGGTGAATCCATGTCACTATTATGGATAAGCTGTCAGCAAGCATGCAATTGCAGGACAGGACTGTTAACTAAGATTAAAAGTCATAATTTCTATTTTAAACATACACAAATATTTAATATGTATACTAACAGCGTATCCCATTTGAATTGGGATATGCCCAAATACTGGATCCTTGAAGCCTTGCTGTGATCAGGTTCAAATTGGCATAGATTTAGAACATCACTGGTCACTGGTCTGTGGTGAAGGTCATAACCCATAAAATGGCCACACTCCAGCAGGAATACTCACATTTCAAAGATTTGGTCTAATAATAAAAAACGTAGGCTCATACTATGTATAAAGAAAATATTTTTCATGTCACACCAATAGCAGTCATAGAACTACCTAGGTTTCAGCAGGTGAATGCAAAACTGGCAATGCTGACAAGAATTCTATAATTATAGAATTCTATAATTCTATAAATTTAATACGTATTTGCTAAATAGCTACATTTACTCAAACATATAAAACTTTATAAGGTCAGATTAAGCCTAGTCCCAAACAAAACGTATTTATGAATTTGTACCTTTTGTCATGAGGTCAAAAAGCATTTGGCTAAAGCTATGACTACACCACCAGGATTACAAGGACAGGCAGAAATATTTTGTGATGACTCCTGATGTAAAGGGATAGAAGTGAAAACATTTAAGATTTGTGAAATGTAAAATGTTTCGACAGATGGCAAAATGTTTTTTCCACACTAACAGTTAAGCGACAGGAATATTGCCAACAAGGCGTAAAGATAAAACTGATTAAAATTGTGTATAGAAGTCCAACAAAGGTTTATTTATATGCAACCCGAAGTTGGATGCAAAATGGAAGTTGGAAGGTTGTGTAAAATGTAAATAAGACAGAATACAATGCATGGTAATTGAAAGAGGTGTCATGACTGGGAATAAATATTTATTTATGTATTTATTTCTATCTTTCTGTAGTCTTCTCTCCATAAATTTTTTTAATTTGTGTGTGTGTGGTGGTAGCCTAGTGGGTAACACACTCGCCTATGATCCAGAAGACCCAGGTTCAAATCCCACTTACTACCATTGTGTCCCTGAGCAAGACACTTAACCCTAAATTGCTCAAGAGGGGACTGTCCCTGTAACTACTGATTGTAAGTCGCTCTGGATAAGGGTGTAAATGTAAATGTAATTTTGCAGAATGCTTATAAGTTGCTTAATCTGTATCAGATTGGACTTTAGACAGGACGCAGCTCAATAAGATAATATCACGCTGTACAAAACTGTTCAACACAAGAAAAAAAACACAAAATGTCATCAGTGATCCACAATGTTCGCTTAAATATTCACAGTTACGGATTTTAAGTAAGGCTGCCCACACTTTTTCGTGGTATTGTATTTGTTACTTGTTGCTCATAAATTATACTCTACTCTCCAGTCATTTTCCTACATTTTCTATACTGGCTTCATGTGGAGTACCAGTATCTGTGGTGTGGAATATATTTTGAACAGCATACCATATACTGTATCCTCTAATTTACATTTGTATAACTGTAACATAACAAGTTTTGACATACACAAGTTCCAGTAGCGCTGCTTTACATGTCTGCACCAGTCTCAAGGGTTCGGGTGTCAAGGCATGTAAACGCAGCTTAAAGGACATTTTGACACATTTGGAATTAGGGGGGGGGTGTAAAAACCATTCTGATTCTTCAAAATTTGAGATATATGTGTGTGTGTGTGTGTGTGGGGGGGGGGGGGGGGGTGTTTTATTGCTGGAAGAGCAAGAAAGTTATTAATTTAATTTAAAAAAACGGAGCCAATCTCGTGCAGAGTTGCCGGCAGGCATGTGGAAGACTTTGAGACCAAGTGGCAGAACATTCTGCGGTCCAAGGGGACAATATGTGAGCTTTCTATCCTCGGCGCTAAGCACTGTGCTTGGAGCTAGCGCAACACTGTACATCACTTTGATAACACTACCCTGGCCATGAAACGCAGTGAGGGCTGCATATTGTTATGGGAGTGCTATCCAATAGAAGGCATATTATGGAATGATAAGCTTTCTATATCCTCCAGTAGTCACATTTATATTTTACCAGGCATAAAACAGCATGAGAGTCTTCAGCGGAACTGTTCGCTTGAGGATCATGTGTACATCAGAGGATGTAATATTGTAAGTTTCAAAGGCTTTACCTCAAAAAGCATCAGAAGGTAACAAAATAACATTGCTGCATGACATCATTGCCTTGAATGTTGTATGTTGCACAGTGTCAGAGTGAGTAGTAAAGCACCAGTAAATTGTAGTGCTGTAGTTTTGCTGTAGCTTGCGGGGAACATCAACTACATGTATTTCTACTCCGATCGCAACTGGGTAAATGACAGTTTGCTGCCAGAGTTCCTTTGTCATTCATTATTGCAGCAAAACATATGAAACACTTCTTCTTGCAGAAAATAGAAAGATTAGAACGTGGATGAAGCAATACTTCCCCACTAACTGGGTTCTCATCTATGCCAAAAAATGTGCAAAGGATTCCAAGCCAGCACTGCATGTGAGCAGCTCTTCAGTGTTGGCAAGGATTTACTCAAAGGGAAGCAGTCAAGGAGTCAGATGGAACCAGATGATATTGACTCATGTGCCATGAATTCACTTGTTTAAAACCATCATAGTTTTATGTGTGCACCTACATTACATTCTGATAGTAATGCATGATTAAAGTGTATGTTAAGGAAATATGAACAATATGGGGATTGTTCGCTGGTCCAAGGTCAAAGGCTTTATCAGAATTTACATTAACAAATGAGATGAGAAAGAAATGCTTGGTAGATATCTGTAACTTGAAAGAAAAATCCTGTCACCCAGAACACAATCTTAAGTACCTTAGTTTAAAATGGGAGGAGTCAGATGATTGACTGCTTAGCTTAAAGTAGCACCCAAGCACTGTACGTGCTTGGCATCAGCTCAATTGTAGCACCCAAATTTATTTATTGCATTAAGCTGACACCCTTGTCCAGAGTGCCAGTCATGCTAGGAGGAGGCACAGGCGAAAAAAGTACCATGCCCACACACAGCTCCCTGGGCGCCTGTCATGGCTGCCCACTGCTCACCAAGGGTGATGGGTTAAAAGCAGAGGACACATTTCGTCCTGAGTGCTGTGCTGCACTGTTTCACAATGACAATCACTTCACTTTTAGATTCCCCCACAATTTTAACATAAAGTGTCTGGCTCAGGGGCAAGCGGGGTTTGAACCTGTGACTTTTTGGCCACCAAGTGTGTAACCCACTAGGCTACTACCACTCTGTGATTTGGTAGGAAAAGAATGTTTGATCATGTTTGACATCTGAATACTGCTTTATATAATATATAATATTGAGCTACTAAGGTACTAGGCATGCTACCCAGAAAATAAGTCTGTCCTGTCTCATAATGCCGCTGTGTACCTCAAGAGATCGTGGCCAATTAGAGCATCAAGGCTGGTGATCTGTTTTTTTTTTTTTTTTTACCAGAAGAACACCCCAGATTTCTGGAGATGGAGCATGAATTCACCACGTGTCCAAATCGTACACAGGGCAACCTAAAGCAAATGGCTTGACTTGTACACACTGTGAGCATTTGATCCAAATGGGGCTTCTCCAGGTCGGGATTTGGACAGGAATTTCGTGTTTGTCCGGTGCTATTATGTTTCCTGATTGTTTTCACCTGTGTAAAAGCTGCCCTGTCCATTTCTGTTCACCGTCGGGTCGTTGTTTGGTGATGTTTCCCCACGTAACAAACCCCCTGTCCCGTGACGTTGTGCGTATGCGTCCTCCTTCCTCGCCGTTTCCAGCCATCGTGACACGGACACACACCAGGGAGAGTCAGGACATTTCAGATGACCTTCAATGCTGTGTGGGAGAATTTCTTTTCAACTGATTCAGCCTACTAATATAGGCAGAAATGTACAATGCATCCAGAAGGTATTCACAGTGCATCACTTTTTCCACATTTTCTTATGTTACATACTTAAATAATTTTTCTTTCTCAGAATTCTACAAATAACCCATAATGTCAACATGAAAAAAGTTTACTTGAGGTTTTGTCAAATTTCTTAAAAAAAAAAAAAAATGACAAAGTTCATATGAATTTGAAGCCTTTTCCATGAAGCTCAAAATTGAGCTCAGGTGCATCCTGTTTCCCACGATCATCCTTGAGATGCAGTTTAATTGGAGTCCACATTTGGAAAAAAAAACAGTTGATTGGACATGATTTGAAAAGGCCCACACCTGTCTATATAAGGTCCCACAGTCAAAGGAATTGTCATGAGGAAAAAGTTGGGGGAAGATTTCTGCTGCTTTGAAGGTCCCAATCAGCACAGTGTCTAAAGTCTAAAACCACCAGGGCCATGCAGAGCTGGCCGGCCACCTTAACTGATCGGGGAGAGAAGGGACTTAATCAGGGAGGTGACCAAGAACCCGATGCTCACTCTGTCATCTCTGCAGCAATTCACCACACAGGCCTGTATGGGGTGATTTTTCTTTCAGCAGGACGACCCTAAGCACACAGCCAAGATATCAAAGGAGTGGCTACAGGACAACTCTGTGAATGTCCTTGAGTGGCCCAGCCAGAGCCCAGACTTGAATCCGATTGAACATCTCTGAAGAGATATTAAAATGGCTGTGCGCTGATGCTTCCCATCCAACCTGATGGAGCTTCAAGGTGCTGCAAAGAGGAATGGGTGAAACTGGCCAAGGATAGGTGGCATCAGATGCCAAGCTTGTGGCATCAGATTCAAAAAAGACTTGAGGCTGTAACTGCTGTGAAAGCATTGAGCAAAGGCTATCCATTTGATTTCTTAGTATTATTTAGTTTGTATAAATTTGCCAAAACTTCAATCTTTTCACATTGTCATTATGGGGTGTTGTGTTTAGAATTTAAAAAATACATTTAATCTATTTTGGAATAAGGCTGTAACACAAGTGATGTGCTGTGAATACTTTCCAGATGCACTGTATGATAGAAGCGTGTCAGTGGGTTTAATGACTGCCTTGAAATCGGAAGATCATTGATTCACTGATTGATTGATTGATTGGATGATTGGTTGGTTCATCAGTCTTTTGTTATCCCCTAAAAGCCAATTTAGTCATGACATGATATAGAATTTCAACTCCTTCATGCTGTAAAAGGCTTAAAACTTAGAATAACTAATACATTATGCCTGTATAACCAGCAATGTGGTAAATATAACATGGCCAGTAAAAGATGAGTTTAATGCGGAGTAGTAGCTCAGTAGTCTGGCCAACTTGTTGTGTTCCAGATGTCTGTGTCCTTCATAAAGAATGTGGTATCGCTTGGTCACTGTTTATAAAAATATAGACATATGAGTTCACACCAAGCCATTTAGATAGTTGAATCTGCACCGAAGGATCTACATACAAACTGAGATACTTTTTAAATTCCTTGCCCTGCAAACAGTCATAATTACCTGTGGAAAAGCAATAATTAGGCGTAAACAAACTGACCATAAACATAGGTGTCTATATGGCTGTGGTTCAGGGAGGAAATTCAAGTGGCTTGATGGTGGAATGCACTGGCGGGGTCTTACCTACACCGAGATGAATGAATGCTTTTTTAAACACAGAATGCTCGAACATTGGGCAGAGTGAGAAAATGGCTTTTACCTCAGACAAACAGACAGACAATTCGATGTGGTTAAGTACACCCTCATGTGACCAGCAATAAGCAACAGTTGAAACAGGCTGTAGCTGCACATTTCGGTTCTCGCTTGATCAACATGCATTTGGCGAAAGATGAGAAAGTATGGAAAATCATCAAGCATATCAGTTAAATTACCAGTAATTACACAGCTTTTGAAGTCTCACTTAGGAAAAAAATCTATTATCACTAAATACCGATAAGAGTCTGAACTCGGCCTTTAATATTTAATTAGGAGGCATTAGAAGTTTACTAGCAGCTATTTAGACTGAGATTCAAGGACGAAGTTTTTGGGCAAATGAAAAATTCATTACATCCAGCTCACAACCTTAAATGATGTTGCAAAAATATTACACTGAATTATTGTATTCTTACCAGAAGCTCCGCCTTCCTTCAGAGTCTTGTGTTGTGTGTTGTGTAAATATCCGACATGTCATCTCCGAAAATATGTCACATGCATGCTATGCAGATGTCAATTATGATTCAACGTGTAGCGCTCTGTACTCGACACAACATTTTTTATTTCGCATTGTGCAATTTGGCGGAATTGAATATGTTTACCAGACTGTAATGGCAGCCTTCTCAGCACTGGCTGCCAGCGATAAGAATACCCACAAAAGACAGGTACCTTCCCAGCTGCCATTCGGGAAGCATTCATTCAGGCAAGCTTCAGAGCCACATTGCACGGTTGTTTACATAGATGTTCAAGGGCTGCAAACTCCTGCGCCTAAACTTTGGTGCGGGCGTGGGCTGAGCGGCAAGCCTCAGAACAGCTCATATGCCGTGTGCAAAGAGCATGTGACACATGATTAACGCTTGTTGGCAATAAGTCCTTCAAAGTCCAACGTACATCAGAACTGAAAGTCCAGCATGTAGTGGAGACATAAAGTGATCATAAACAACAAACACACACACACACACCACACACACACACACACACAGGGTAGATTATACACACACACAAGTTTACTTGAGTTTAATAATGAAGTGTCAGTTATTTTTATGTGAATGTCCAGGAAGCTAGGAAGTTTAAAAAAAAAAAGAATAATTAAATGCAGTTGAGTGAAAATCATATCATAATTAAATGAAGGTCAATCAGGGATATTTTATTATATTAATTATAACTAATGTTATTATAGTCTAATTGCATAAAAAAGAAGAGTACTTTCCTTTATGACGCACTCACTTTAAGGAGACTAAATAAATGTTGCAACGTCATTTCTCACTGTAATGAAACACCCCCACCCCAGCGCTCCCACTAATCACCATGGAGATCCTCCACAGACAGACGGAAAGTGCCAAGCTGTAATGAGCTTCTCCCATTGAATTCACAGCATTGACTTAAATAGACTTGTCCTGTTAGATATTCTTCCTTACAAATTAAAAGCCCAACACATTTCTGTTTTGTCTGGACCAACATGGTGCAAAGATTTCAGACATAGTGTTACTAACATGCTTAACAGCCATGCATTAAAAACAGCATTCCATTTCACCTCTACAATGTATATGAGCATGCAGAATTATTATAATTATTTTTATTATTATTATGATAATGCATTATGGATTTTTTAAACCAATGCATTTTTGTTTCTCAAAAGAATAGTAATAATATATCTAATTGTGTATCAATTTCATTTAGCTTCAGGCCTTTAATATCTCAGATTGAAATCCATCCCCACCATGGCGCATATCTTATCTCACTGATGTGCACCGAGCTGCTCAGAGGCGGCCATGAACACATGCAAACCAATATTCCGAGCGGAAAATGGAATGTGCCGTTCAAAAAACTGCACACCCTGAACTGTTACGCTCGACACAGACATAAACATATGTAAAAATAAATAAATAAACCCCAAAATCCATAACGATAACCATAAAATATTTTAGTATGGTATGTAATTAAAAGAAAATGCCCCCTCCCCGCTGCAAAATAAAGATAAGGACTCCATTAGGCTCTTATAACATTTCCAGATAATGGATTTTTTTGTGGTTGATGGAGCAGCTCATGAGGGACAGGTGGGATTTACTCCCGGGCACGGCAGCGCCAGCATCCAGCAACGAAGAGGAGGAGGAAGAAGAAAAAAAAAGAAAAAAGAAAGTCATCCGCGTTTGATGCACCACTGGCACCACAGGCAAATGAGATTATGGAAAAGGAGGGGAGAAGGGGAATTTACTCACTAAATGACAGATTTACAGATCCCTACTGGATATAACACAGGCGAAAGGCTGTAAAACCCATCATCTGTGGGAGTGAATTACACACAGCTTGGAACAACTTGTTTGGTTTAGGGAATCTGCACGCTGCCACCTCCCTTTTGATTTACCTGGGCCTTTTTTTTTTTTTTTTTTTTTTTTAAGCTTTTCTTTTTATTTTTTTCCGCTCCTTGCCATCCTATTCTCCTTTGCTCTCCAAGGGCAAAGTGAAGAGAGAGAAGAATTTGTCACTGCTGTGGCTCAAGGATCTTCTCTCATCTCTTTGTTTTTTTTTTTGTCTTTTCTTTTTTCCTTCTTTAAAGCGTGACCGTAGGCTCAGGACCGTGCACCAGACTATTTCCTGTAGTGCCATACACTTATATGTGTGGCCTAGAAAATAGATTACTTTTTTTTTCCCTCCTCCAAGTGAAGGAAAATCAAAAAATTTAAATATTAAACCCAGCCTACCTACATAGACATATATATATATATATATATATTTTGCTGGTACATTTCTTATATACCCACAGCACGAGCACACTCAGGTCAAACGTGAATGCACTGGGCCTGCAGTAGTAAACCTGTCAGAGGTATTTATTTCACTTCCGAAGTCCAGGGAGAGCTAGAGGTAATAAGAGGAGGGTGGTAGGGGGGAAGAACTCTAATATCACAGGCGGATTAAACCCTCCATGATTTATTGCACGTATTAAACTGTTGCATTTCATTTCGGAGAGAACGTGCAATAGATAGAATGGTGAAGTGTGACGTTTGTCTGCTGTCCTGATTGTATTTGCAACACCGAGATAAACCTGAGAAAGTTATGTGGTCATACAATCTGGTGGGCTGTTTGCTATAATGCCATATGTTACATAATGGGATTGTCAAAAACGGAGGCAGAAAGTGAGCCACACCAATGCTGGCAATCTTCTGCAGTCTAGATTTAGAATTAATGCAACACAGCAGTGGAATACGATGTTCAAAGCTCATCTCTCTCACCGTCATTTGCTGGATCAAAGCCACACTGACAGTGGAGGTGGGCTTCAGAATTCATCGTACCCCACCCCTGTGCTAAAAAAAAGTCTCCGTCATAAGCAAAATTCACATTTATATGAACTTATATTGTCTTCTGTGCAGTTGAGACCTAAATATCAGGCCTGGTCTTTACAAGACAAAGCTGACATTTTTTTCTCAACTGTAGTCCCATTTTGCATTTCCATTTGCGGCATTTGGAAGGCACCCCCAGAACAACTTACAACATGCTTACAAGTTCAGTTCTTCTTTACTAGGACCCCAACTGAAGCTCTTTCAGTTTAGTTAGTATTCTCTAAAGAGGAAGATCTTAAGCTGTCATTTGAAAATACTCAGTGACTGTGCTGTTCTGACCTCGCGAGAACGTTCATTCCACCACCTAGGGGCCTAGACAGCGAAGGTTCTAGATGAGTGTCTTCCTCGTACCTTCACCTGGTCCCGGTGTAGGGACCAGGTGAGCAGTATTGCAGGTTTGGATAATAAGGGTATATACCTTTACATTTACATTTACAGCATTCATCAGACGCCCTTATCCAGAGCGACTTACAATCAGTAGTTACAGGGACAGTCCCCCTGGAGCAACTTAAAGTTAAGTGTCTTGCTCAGGGACACAATGGTAGTAATTTGAACCTGGGTCTTCTGGTTCACAGGCAAGTGTGTTACCCACTAGGCTACTTCCACCCAATAATAAGGGATGTGAGGTAGGATGGAATCTGGAAAGGTCGAAAACCAGTCATGCTTCTGTAGTAGTTGTAGAGGCCGGATGGCAGTCAGAGGTAGACCAGCTAGAAGGGAGTTACAGTAATCCAGTCTCGAGATTACTAGGGACTGAACAAGTATCTTGGTGGCCTGTGTTGATAATCATGTCATATTAATGTAAAATCTTGTGATGAGTGCTACAAATATCAACCTAAGGACTACACTTTAAGCTGTGCAAATCTGTGGCAGTTATGGAGTCTAAGATGCAGCCATTATGAAGAGTCCAATGCAAGAAACATATTTTATATTTTTGTAGCAACAGAAAGTGAAGTTTATTTAATGAATCTGTTATTTCAGAGTCGTCTCTTTTTACCTTCACAATTGCTTTGTTCACTATTGTCATTATCAAAAGCCGCTTAATGATATGCTCATTAACATGAGAAATGATAAGAAAGTGTTCAACATAAACCTTCAGAGCTGTCAGAAATTTTCATTCATTTTCTGATTCTAGCCTGTAATAAAAATAATGCAAGACCCATAAATGAGTAGGTCTGTGTCCAAACCAAGTGTGTGTGTGTGTGTGTGTATACACATCACAGATTCACATTTATATGGCTAAATGTGAATCTGTGATGTTTTCAAACAGTGCCGGGGAAGGAGAAGTTCAATTCTCGCGCAGAAAGGGCCAAATCATTTTAACTGTGAAACTGGGTATTCAGAAATGGAATAGTCTCTGATTGTAATAAAAGCTATTAAATGTCCAGCAAAAAAAAAAAAGGTAGCATCATGTGCCATTCAATGCAATTCATGTAGAACATATCAGACACTGTCATTAGTGCTGAATGACACGTTACGCTGCAATTTGACAAGCAAAAATGATTTTTAAAGCCCCTGAAGGAGTTTAGGTCTCCTTCCAGCCATTACATAAAACGTTTGACATTTAGAATGAATTCAGAGGGTCCGACATTCAGTGCGGTTCCTGTCTCATTTACAGAGCATTCTGGTCTTTCTGTGTTAACTGTTAACGGTGCAGAGAAACAAGAAAATTATCCTCAATAAAAGTTAGAAGTTACTGAAGAGGTGGACAAATAATTGCTACATTGGTCAGAACATAAGGCAACCATCCTTGTTCAAGACTAATTAACAGGCATTACAAAAAAATATTTTGGGACTGCTCTCTACATTTTGTATTTTGTCTAGGCTCAAATCATAAGACGACACTGAAACCAGCAAAAAGTCATTAAAACACAAATTAAAAAGTACAAAGCCTTAGTTTACATTGATGTATAGTGTCATGTTTCATAATGTGAAACAAAAGGGAAACTGGATGTTTTTGTCATTGTGATACAGTACAAGGTGCACACAATGGAATGTGTCCTCTGCTTTTAACCCATCATCCTTGGTGGAGCAGTGGGCAGCCATGACAGGGGACCGGGGGGCAGTGTGTGGACAGTGCTTTGATCAGTGGCACCTCAGTGGCACTTTGGCTGTTCCAATTTGAACCTGCAATGCCTCAGTTATGAGTCCGCTTCCGTACCTGCTAGGCCACCAATGTTCTTAGTTCCGTCCGATGATTAAAAAGCTCTTGCAAATTTACATTTGCATTAAAAAAATTTATTTATGGACACCTGATGTCATGTTATGACATGTGAACACTGTCACAGCTCCCCATTCCAGAAGATTAACAATGTAAGCATCTAAGCAGCAGAGCCTAGTTCTCCACCCGCTGTCTGCAGACCAGCAGAGTGTGTTTGGAGGAATTCGGTCGATTTTTTTTTTTATCTCATTTTAGTGCCTCAGGCAACCTGCCCACACAGAGGCAATCTCTCTCTGTCCCTACGTCTCTTCCCCACCCCATTCCTTCTCTGTCTTCCTCTGCTGGACTGTCTGCCTCATTTTCTCTCTCTCTCCACCCCCCACCCCCATTCAATCACTTATTATGGAAATTGGTTGCTATTATTTCTCTTAACCTGGTACTCTGAAAACACATTAAACACCTTGCTTAAATAATTCAAGCTTTTCTACCTATTATTTAATTTAGAAAAATGAATGTCACCAAGCCCAATGTCTTTTTCATTTAAAGGAAAGAAATTGGATGTTGATTGATTGTTTGGGGTGGTAAAAAATAATTCCCACTGGAACATGATCTCAAATCTGCAAAGCATAACCTTGAATTTCTAGTCCTTGCTCATCTGCGAACACGGTCTTATTGTTTCATACTGTAAAATGTTTTATTGATCACACAGGCATTTAACACAGCTTCAAGGACATTCGGATTATTAGCATCAGACCTTGCTAAGGCACAAATCCACAAAGAAAAAGACACATTTTTTTTGGTCCTCAGAAAAAATATTGCATTGGAAATAAATATCATGTCACATTTGAGCAAGGATTTTTTTTTGTTATTGTTGTAAATTTTGCATTTATTACTCACTGCATAAGGAATGTCTTCTTTGTCATCATAGACTGAAACTAGCGTGTCATTTTATACCAAAAAAGTAATATGTTTAGATATGGTTGACATGATTCATTTAACTGGCATCAACCTCCATTCAGTCAACATGCTGTAATGGCTTTCATCATGGCACTGAGTGCTGATATGTATTCCTGGGTTCCACGGACTTTGCTGTCAGCGCTTATCCAGCAGAATAAAGAAAAAACATATTTTCATGATTAAGGTAAATCTAGTCTTCCACATCTAAACATTATTTTGAAAATATTATGGCGAAGCATTTACTGTGAATTACCTCTGGAGATAAATCCAGAAGATTGCACTTGAAATCAGACTACTGAAGTATAAGCACATGCTTCAAAGCTAAGCTCTAAAGGTTTTTTTTTGTGTGTGTGTGTGTGTGTGTGAGTGTGTGCGAGTATATGTGTGATTTTCTTTTTTTTTTTTTTTGCAATATCACCTCCCGTGCTATGCTGGAGAGTCTTTAAGCCACAGATGTCTTTCAAGATGAGTCAGGCGACGTCTGTCTCACACATCTCGAGCACATCTCCTCACCTCTATATTTACTCTCTTTTATGGGAATTATCACATTTTCCTCCACGAGTGCTCCAGGAGGCAGAAGGCCTTGAAAGGGAGCGTTCAAAATAGTGGTGCAAAGGTGATGGTAATAATGTGGAGTGCTTTCAGAGAGTTCAGGTGTCCTCAGCGAGGGTGTCCTTTTGCACTTTTTTTTTTTCCCAGTTCTGCAATAAAAATCTTCAAATACCTCCACATTCCAGCCCCCTCCACCCCATTCTGTCTGGCAGAAGCGGCTTTGTGAGAACTATATTCACGTTTGCTGATAGGCCATGGATAGGTCCTTGAAAGTGAATGGTGTCTGATTTATTTTTTATTCTTTTCGAAAGGAAAAGGTCTGTCAAGGTCTGTCTGAAATGTTGAAGGAATAGTTGTGCAATCTTCAATACACACCTGCTGATATTTCCGTCTTGCCAAAAGTAGAAACCCATTTAAAATTACATATATGGCATTTATCAGACGCCCTTATCCAGAGTGATTTACAATCAGTAGTTACAGGGACAGTCCCCCTGGAGACACTCAGGGTTAAGTGTCTTGCTCAGGGACACAATGGTGGGGTTTGAACCTGGCGAGTGTGTTACCCACTAGACTACCACCCCTATCATCAAGCTGAACAACAAGTGACATAAAATCCTTCCTAAATAAAATGCACATTTGCATACATTAAATGTCAAAAAACAATGTCCACTACAATTTCAAATTATAGTGAAGATTAAAATATACTAGAGGAGTGATAAACAATATGACAAGTAATAAATTATGACCAAGTCAGTCATTTAGGCTGCATAAGAGTATTGTAATTGATGACAATATGAACATCATAATAACAAATAACAAAAAAATGTCAGAACTAAAACCAAATCATGTGCATCTAGTTGAAATTAATGAAGGATAAAGTTCATCAGTTCAAAATAAGAGCCATTCATCATATAAGAAAACAGCTGAAGATCTGACAGAAGACCAAACCCAGTAAAGTAAAGCAAAGCTCACATACTGACAGTTTGGGCCAAACTGTCCCATCCCATCACTCCGCATTAAAACTAGCCATTACTTAAATGCTAATTTGTTTGGGTTGTGGTGATGAACTGCTATAACTTCCTGAGCTGCTCAAAATGTGGCTTTGTTCTCAACAGGAAAACTAAATTTAAGGATATCATGAAAAGACAACGTAGGCATTATGAATACACACATTGTGCCCTCAGGCCGCTTCCTTTTTATGACAAACATTGCTTTATAAATCAAACATGACACTGTAACACTGACATGCTCTATTCTTCATCCCTGTGATGAACTATTCCACTACATAATCACATAAATCAGATTACGGTGAGATGAGGGTGCAAATACAAATTGCGCTTGCCAAAGGAATTAATCAGAAGGTAACATAACAAATGAGTAACATCATTTCTTGAAACCAGAATCTTACACGATGTCACCAGATGTCTCGAAGGCCTGTGTAAAGCAATCTATAGACCATAATATGAAGCAATGAGTGTAATGTGGCCCATAAGTGACACACTCTGACCCACACATGAAGTCCTTGCATTGAAGTTGCAAAGACGTTGCGCTGGACATCTGCTTGCACCTCAACAACCGGTATTCTGAAACATCTGCTGTTCATGGCATCGTGCCTTTTTCAGACTTAATAAGGAGTCTGCATTGCTGCATAGCAATGTCAGCTGTGCTTTACGTTGAAAAGACCAGCTAGGTGTTCTAGCTCCCTGCTGAAGAACATTGCAAGTTCATTTATCCCTAGGAAGGTTTAGGATGAGCACCAGAGACAACAACTCACTTAAGTCTGAGGAAAAAATATTAGGAACCTACAGAATGGATGCTGTTTGTCAGTGTGGTCCAAGTGTGTTGGTAGCAACACAAGTGTAAAGCGGGTTAACTTACCCTCTGCTGAGAGTTGTTGAGGTTTGAGTTTTGATTGTGTGTTAGAAGCTTTTATTAAAATTTTCCGACACGTATACCCAAGTCAGCATTCTGCTTCATACACATCTAGACCACGGTGAACTCCTGGAATAAAATATCCACACACACACATGCCATGAAGCACTCCTGTCAGATGCGGTAAGACAAGCAGTCACCAGTCAAAACGGATTTTTTTCTGCAATAATGTCTTTTGCTCAGTGTGAAAACTCAGGTAAATGGCTGATTCGGCGAGCTTATTCTCTGCGACACATGGTCTTCTGTGCTGTCAAAGCAGCAGGCAGAATGGGAGGAGACATTCAGACTCACAACAGATGGGAAAAATCCATATTGCATACAGCACAAGCTGGTGCGGACTGATACAGGGGGGGAAAGGAGCTGCAGTCGAGAAGAGGCTTTCTGCACAGGGTCCCGCTGCACTGCATGCCCAATCGCTCCTTTATGCCGTATGAACGTGTCTAAACCGCTGCAAACAGTCGTGAATCGCGCATTTCAAGCCTGAGGAGAGCGTCAGCTTTCAAAGTCTCTAAGGAGGAACTAAAGGAAAAGCTAATGTTTCCATGCTACATTTCATTCATCTCTCTCTATATATACAAACACACACTTATATATATATATTTCTCCATGGCTGCTGGACCCCACCCTGGTATATTGGCCACAGGTCAGAGACTCACCACAGGGCACAAAAACAACTAACACTCACACATTCAAACCTGCAGTCATACCTTCAGCTAGAGTGCAGCGGAAACCCACCTTCGATGGCAGGGGGAAGCAGAGAACCCAGAGTGAGTTCAGCCATAATTATGACCACAGGTAATTATGGGGCCACTGAGGTGCCACTGAGAAAAGCACCGTCCCCACACAATGCTCCCAGGGCACCTGTCATGGCTGCCCACTGCTACCTCAGGGGATGGGTAAAATGCAGAAGTCACATTTCACTGTGCACAATGGGTGCTATGCTGTGGTGTGTCACATGTGACGACTAATCACTTTCCCTTCAATATCAAGTAAGTCCCCTTTTTTGCCACCAAAACCCCAGCAGTTCTAGCCATCATGTTAAAGTTTTTTCTGTTCCCAATGTATAAACAAGTACAAACCCCGCCCCCAGAGATTAATTCAAATGATTAAAAAATTTCCAAACCCCACAGATAAATGGTGGTCGGAACGCTCTGCACATAAGACAATGGCCCGTGCCGCTGCACATTAAGAATATGCTAAATGTGCACTTCCCACTGCAACCTTGACCTCTTCTTTTCCATTCTCTGACCTCTCCAACATTCCCCACTCTCCTGGCCAGCTGCCTGCTTTTACTTGCAAAAAAAACGAGGTAAGTTGGGTCAGGTGATGTTCAATTTAAAATATTGCAATGCGGAGCAATCCTAGAGCCGTAAATCGCCAAACAAAGTCGATTCAAGGTGATGACCAACACCTCGGAATAATAAATCACAAGCAGGATGCACAGATTTACGATCCGGTATGGTCCAGTTTGTCTCTTTTGATCCACATTGGCGATTCATATTTCCTCAGCAAAACACATCAAGTATTGCTTGTGATTTTCTGTCTGTGTGAAAGTGTGTGCTTGTATCTGTGCTGGAGCGAGTGGTGATTGGTGGTGCCGTTAAGCCCCCAACTCCAGAGTAATTTTGGCCAGTGGCACAAAGCATGAGATGTGTAGAGTATTGATTTTCACACTCTCCAAGAAAGAGTTATTGGCAAGCCCATTTCAAAGTTCCTTATTTGTTCTTGTAGGAGAACCTGACCGGCACCAAGACCAGAGCTTTTGAGGGAAATATGAAACTCGATGAAACAGGGCCTGCCCAATTTTGATGGACATCCATATCACATATTTGAAAATGGTGGTTGTACAGCCTGACTTTTTTGTAAGATATTTATGTGCAACATTTGAATCATCCCAAGCCATGATTATATCTGTCATCCGATATTCATGTGTAGGGAAACTTGCTTACTGTTAGAGGTGTAACTCTTCACTGGTGGTGAATCCCATCACTTTTTCTACATTACATCATGTTTTCAAATGTCAGTCAGATGAGATTTACTTCTATCCAGAGCAGCGCTGTACTCAGATCACGCAGCCACTGTCACTATCAGGACTACTTCACTAAAATCACTAAGTCATTATGATATAATCATTATAATTTATTCATGTATGCATCGATTATAAGATTAATTTACACACCCATGCTTACTATGTTCATATATGTACATACATGAACACACACCATTTAAAATGTCCGATTTCTATGATGAAAACACCAAAAAAATGATGTAAAATAAGATGCATAATTTTGCACACCCTAAAATATTGTTGAAGCACCTGAAGCAGTCTTATTGGGTGGGAGTTTGTCTTGGCAACATTTACCCAGTCTTCCTTGCAAATGCGCCCCAAATCTGCCAGATTCCAATCATGTCACCCCACATATTTCCTACTGCATTTAGGTCTCGGTTCTGTCTTGGCCATTCCAACACTTTAATATTCTTCTGGTGAAGCTGATCTTTTGTTCATTTGGATGTATTCTTGGGGGTACTGAAAGGTAAAATTCCTCTTCATCTTCTGCTTTCTAGCAGAAGCCTGAAGGTTTCTGGAACTGTTCACAATTCCCTGCATCTTCCCAGATCTGAACCTGAAGGGAAGCAAAATACCTCAACATCTCAATGTGTGTGTGTTATTCTTTTTTTTCTTTTTTTTATCTTGATGGTTTCTCACATGCCATTGGGAGAATTTTAGATTAGCATGGACATTAAGGCTTCCATCTTGCAGCCTTAACCCATAGTACCGACAATTTGGAGAATACAGGAGATTGTTGTCATATGTAGTACAAAGCAAGTACATGGCAAAAGTTCCGGTTGGTATAGGTCTCTTGGAAGCCTATCTGACCAATTTTCGCTTCGTCTTTTCACCGGTTGCAGTCTGACATCCAGTTCTAATCCACTAATATATTGTCCCATATTTTCTACATTTTTGGTGACTGTGTTCACTGTGTTCCATGGTATATCTATTGGTGTGGAAGCATGATTCAAGGTGGCTGGAACCGAGGCAGCCACAGCCCGAACATCAGTCTGCTGCAGTCCCAACGTCACATTGCAGGAGCACGAGGTGAGGGGTGAACTAAGGGAAGTTAACCCTATGAAAAGCACACAGGGTGACTGTGAGGGTCCTCAGAGAATGCGCTGACCAGCTGACCAGAAAAGTCACCAGGGTTTTTAATGCTTCATTGTCCCAGTCCTCTGTTGCAAATGGAAAGGGGAAGGCCAGTGTCCAGTAACACGTCTGTCAGTCTGTTTGGAAGTATTGTATTAAAAGCCAAGCTAAAGTTGACAAAGAACAGCGCCCCTGCGATTCCAGGTGGGAGATGGTAGTGTGAAGTGCTGTGATCATGGCGATCTGTTAGCTCTGTATGCAAACTGGTGGGGGTCAAGTGTGGGTGAGAGGTAGGATGTGATGTGGTGACAAACCAGTCTGTCAAAACACTTAATTTTGACCGCTGTCAGTGCCACTGATGGTGGTCTTTTTGGCCAGTGGGATAATTGTGGCCGACTTCAGGCACTGGATCTCCACGGGGTACTACTAATTTCTCTTATGTACATGGTGTACTTGTATGACTGTGTCATCAAGTATGCTGATGACAGCACTGTTGTGGGGCTCATCTCCAATGACGATGAGACAGTGTACAGGGAGGAGGTCAAGAGAATGTCGGATGGTGTGTGGAAAACAACTTCATAATTACCTCAAAAACCAAGGAACTCATCCTCGACTTCAGGATGGCAACCTACAACCATCTACATCAACAGGGAGGGTGTGGTGACCAGTTTTAAGTTCTTGGGTGTGCATATGGGTGCAGATCTGAAATGGAACTCCAACACCTCGGCAGTATTAAGAATGAACACCAGCAACTCCATTTTCTGAGGATCATCAGGAGAGTAAGGAGCTGCTGACAGTCTTCTGCTGCTGCTCCATTGAGAGTGTGTTGACATATTGCATCTCTGTGTGGAATAAGTCAGGGAGAAGTCATTGGTCACTTGCTTCCTTCCCTAAAGAACGTCTACAACACTCACTGACTCAAGAAGGCACGCAGTGTCGCTAGAGACGCCACACACCCGGGATATGCGGTGTTTTAGATGATGCCCTCTGGCAGAAGATTCAGGGCACTCATGGCACTCATTAAACTCAAACACATAAACTGCAAACATACACACTGCATCTGCTCTGCTGCTACTACATTACATTTACTACAATTCACACCAGTACACTACCTCACTCTGTTGACTTGTTTTGCTCACTCATGTACAGATTTGTATTTATTACATATTTGTTTTGATGTTACTACCTTTTAATCGTCTATTCTTTTATGCCATTTTTCTAGATAGATAGATGGTGGACGGGACCTCAATATCGTTGTACTGTTGTACTAAGTATGATTGTGCAATGACAATTAAGTCTTTAAACTTTATACAATAGCCACTTTTCTTTTAAACGAATGAGCATGGGTGGTAAATAGGTCTGAGAAGTTGAGTAGTAGGTAGCAATCAGTTCTACTCTCCATGAGGTGGTCAGAAGCCAACTTCATGATTGTTTGGCCTCAGTCTATATAAATAAACATGGACCTGCACTTTGGGGATGCAATCAAGCTACACTCTATCTGAATGCTGCTGGGTTTTGTGGCATTTAGACTGCAATTTATTTGATTGACCACCTACCCAAACCCCCCAAGCCGCTGAGGCCATTAAACATAGAATCGTTTAAGTATACCATCATCCGTGTAGTACAAATAGCAAGCTTCCTGTGATTTACCCGGGAAAATAATGTAAAGGGATATTATGGAAGTAAACATACAAACTTTATGTACTGGACTTAAGTTTGTGTGGACTTAATGTCCACTTCATAAATGCCCAATGCATGAACCCAATCTTCCTCAGTAATGCATCTTTAATTACCATGCACATCTTTAAATACCATGAATTTTATTTATGAGAATTTATATGTTGGTATAATGATCATTTATTTCTGCCCATAGGCTGCCAGTATTAGTGCTTTTAGTGCCAGAAGGTTCTATAGTGAAGATCAAATGAGTGGCACTTCCTCAACACTGATCAGCCATAATGCGAAGTAGTTAGGCCCTCCTATTGATGCATGGACTCCACTTGACCTCTGAAGGTAGGGAGCGGTATGCTCTAACACATCCAACAGATGTTTGAGAATGTTCTCCAGATTTCTGTCCAAATCAAACACACTGTTGTTTCCATCAATCCTTCCTGGGTTTATTTTCACACAATAACAGAAAAACTGTTGACCAGCAGGACTGGTTTGCCAGCAGAACATTAGGCAAGCATCACACCTTGCTTTCCTCGGAGTGCATCCCTTGTGCCATATCTTCCCAAGCTAAGTGATGCACATGGTGCATGACAGTTAATATCACATAAAAAATATGATTCATCAGAGTGTCTTACCCACTAGGCTACTACCACCCTTGCATTGCCTCATCTTTCAGTACAAAGTTCAGAGTTACAGCAGTTACAGGAGCTCTTCTATTGGATCAGACAAATTCAATCGAGAGGATTAAGAGAATATCTGACCAGAACATTCATTTGTACAATGATCATAAATAATAACTTACTGGAAAACTGTTGTACTACAATGGCTGTATGTTGTACTACATATCAATCAACACATGAGTGTCATCATCTCTCAGTTTAACATGAGCTTCAGTGTAATATGTTGTAATTAAAAACCAATGTAATAGGTAGATAGATAGATTACAATATTTGCATTTTCATGAATGACGTATTTGGTCCCCTATCAATCAACAAGATTTCTTTTGTATTTTATGGAGCTGACATTGGAAGCTTCTCAACTTGTTACCTCTATAAAAGACACTCGTCCATAGTAGCAATCAATCTATCCAGGTTCCAAAAGAGTTTTCCAAGAATGATATGGACAAGATTATGGACCTACAAAAGGCTGGAATGGCCTTGTCGCTGTGCT
Source organism: Denticeps clupeoides (assembly GCF_900700375.1). NCBI lineage: Eukaryota > Metazoa > Chordata > Actinopteri > Clupeiformes > Denticipitidae > Denticeps > Denticeps clupeoides. The sequence goes on from NC_041712.1 coordinate 16,311,993, forward strand.
AGAAGGTGGTGCACTTATTCGCAAATGGAAGGACCATAAAATAACTGCCAATCCCCCTCCATGCAAGATCTCACGTCTTGGAGTTTCAAAAATAATGTGGAGCTACTCGGGAGCCACCAAGTACTAAAGCACATTTGCAAAAGGTATCAAATACTGTCAGGGGCAGTGGTGGCCTAGCAGTTAAGGAAGTGGCCCTGTAATCAGAAGGTTGCCGGTTCGATTCCCGATCCGCCAAGGTGCCACAGAGGTGCCGCTGAGCAAAGCACCGTCCCCACACACTGCTCCCCGAGCGCTTGTCATGGCTGCCCACTGCTCACTCAGGGTGATGGGTTAAATGCAGAGGACAAATTTCACTGTGTGCATCGTGTGCTGTGCTGCTGTGTATCACATGTGACAATCACTTCACATTTTTTTTTTTTTTTTTAAATACATTCATGAAAATATAATATAATTTATAGCTATTCTGAACTGCATCTATCAGGATTTTTCTGTTATTGTTCTGTCTCATACTGTTGAAATAAACCTACTATTTGACTGAACATTTCTTTGTTAGTGGGCAAACTCACAAAGGTACTGAAGGTACTTTATTAATCCCCAGAGGGAAATTGTACTACTGATATATAAATAAAGCACAAAAAAAAAACAGTTTAAGGTCTTTGAAATGCATGCTGGGATGCAATTCTGTTTGAAGTATACATTTTTAGAGACATGCAGCCTTGCACCAACTTTGGTGAGAACCAAAATCCTGTTCAGAATGGAGGTCGGAATATCCCCAAGGGCAAGTGACAATGGAACGTGTTGGAGGGCTTGTCTCTCTCTGTACTGGAATACAGTCTGAAAACAGCCTGGGGAAGGTTCCTTCTGGATCACTGTTGAGTTACAAAGTTCTTTGTTCTGCCCATGGGCTGTTGGTTCTTGGTTACAAAGACAGCGCAGATGGCACTGGTTCCTAGGTCTGGTAAAAAAGTGTAATATGAGTGTAATATTCACGGGTGTTGGGTGGTAATAGCCTAGTGGGTAACACACTCACCTATGAACCTGAAGAACCAGGTTCAAATCCCACTTACTACCATTCTGTCCGAGAGCAAGACACTTAACCCTGAGTGTCTCAAGGGGGGGACAGTCCCTGTAACTACCGATTGTAAGTCGCTCTGGATAAGGGTGTCTGATAAATGCTATAAATGTAAAATGTAATATTCCTTCCTATATGCACTTGGGTTAACATGTTTATCACTCAAGGGTTTTAGCCAGAACCCCCCTGCTTCAGGCTTCAGCCAGTCCAGACTGCCAGATTAGCGCTTCTCATTCTGAAGCGTATCACTCACAACATGCTATTTCAGGAGTCATGCTTTTTGTGTGTCAGCTGTCAGGTAGCTCAAATCCGAAAGAACCCTCCCGACACTGTGCAGCTCAGGGTCTCGAAAGCGCAGTTCCAAATTTACCCTTTTCCTGAAGATTCCTCTCGGAGAATTTCCGATTGCAAAAAGCGCTGTCAGAGCATGCAATGGACGTGTTAGCAGGGGCCCTGCTCCACTTTCACTGTAGGTATCACCACGTCAGAGGAGCCAATACTAATACAGACTATTCATTTCCGGTGTATGGCTTCCATCCCATAATATTTCCTTTGGTGTGGGGACACCTGTCCATTTGTATGCAACAACCACGCCACGTGCCAGAATGCATGCGGGTACCCTGTGCCGTCACCAATTGCGCATCCAAAAACACAACTCGGCGTTCCTCATTTAACCCCTCTGTGTGCAGCGTTCATCAGAATACCGCTTGCAGTAACAGCAGAGATCTGTCATGTCCCAGGCAGGCATGGCAGTACCACAGCGCCCTCCCAGGGGTCTGGGTGATAAATAAACGCTGCTTAAAATCAGCGCGGGGTGCAGAGAGCGCTCCAGGGAGATGCTGCTGTGTTTTTTTTTTTTTTTTTTAAACACCAATGCCAAATCCTCCCCTTATCCATTACGACACAAACTCCACAAAAACACTGACTTTGGATCAGCATAAAAGGACAAGGCTACAGGCAATTGGTTGGTGGCCTTAGGCTCCTCTAGAGAAAAGATTAATAACAGCGGCTGCTTTTTTCGCCCTCTACTGATTTATTTGCAGGGTTATTGATGCACCTGTAATGGGTCTAAATTCCCTTTAATAGATGTCACTTAGCAATTTGTTGTAAGATTTAAGCAACATCTAATGCGCATGATGGCTCGATGCTGTTTAATTAGACCCGGGTTAACATGTTTAAAACAGTGGACAGAATTGGGGTTGTGCTATTCGGTCATTCTGCCTCTAAAGATTTCCTCAGCAATCAAAACACTTGACCTTATCAAGTCGTACTGCCTACTGTACACACACATACACACAAGTGTCAGTGCTAATTACCCTTGCGGTATTTAAGTCTCTGTTTAAGGTTAGCGGGAACAGAAAAAAGGACAAACTAAATACCACCAGGACACAATGAGGCAGCATCTGTCTATACTCTCATCCCATCAAATAAAATCAGTGCTGTAGGAAGTGGGATTTATCATAGCAGAGAATAAAGTAATAAAGAAATGGTGCTATTGGACTATCAAGCAATAGACTCAATTTTTCTTTCTTTTTGCCAATCTAAAAAGCCTTTTTAAAAATAAAAGAAATACATAAAGCACATATGCCGTTTACTCTTAGCCGCACTGTTTCAGCTAATAAATCATCTCAAAACACAGCCATGATAAATGAACTCATTTGCTGCTTCATAATGTCCCGTGTGACTGAAAAAATGTGAACGTGAACCCCGGCAACCCTTCGCACATTTTGCAAATGCAGGCTGGAGGTCTACGGTATTGAAATTTATGTTGGTGCTTAACAGAAAAGAGAGGATAGTATTAAAAGAGTGACGTGTGAAAAATAGGAACTCTTAAGTTTGCTCCTGCCCTCGTCGCCAAAACAGCAAATGGGTCAATAACCCATCATTATAGCGCTTCACACTCCGGTGGCTGCAAATTGACTGCCCGAAGGTCCATTTGAAGGATTAAGGAAAACGAGTAATGCCATTTCAGGAGATGAGACAACATTGTTCATCTTTTCTACCTACTAAAACACCGTGTGTGAATTTTGAATGGGGGTTTCTGTCCGGCGGGTGAAAAGAGAGCTGTGGCAGAACATAATCCTGTCACCAGGGGCGGGGAGAAAGACTGCAGGAGGGCCTAAATTCATTTGGATCATGGTCCCTGAAAAGGCTGTCTCCTGGCAAAACTAAACAGAGAACCCCATGTAGGGAGAGAAAAAAAATCAATGAGCCAGCTCAAGAATAAATAGCAAGAACCCAAATTCATGTCTGGATTTTTCCATTGGTTAAAATGATAGTAGATCTCCTAACCTACCCGAGGCCAAACAACTGTACATCACACGGACTATTCGAGCAATAGAGCTGAATTCTAATACAATAAAAAATTCATTTTCCATAATTGTTTTTCTGACAATGCATTTTTTTTCCTATGGGATATTAAACTGCCGTATAACCATAACTTTGAAAGTGCATTCAACCACAAAGGTGATTTTGCAAATGTACAGTATAGATTATATTATGTCAAATGAATATACACAAAAAATTTTTAATTATATTGCTGTGTGTCCTTCATTATCTATAAACATTTAACTAACTGGGCAAAACTGTCTGAAATATATGACAGAAAATGTGGTGCCAATGTGCCAAATATAACATTTATTTGTCTTATTTTAAAATAAGACCAATATGGTAATATACTTGATTCAAAGTCATTACAACTATTTAACCAATGTTAACAATATAACCAATATTAACTATTTCCAGGAACAAAAGTTAAAAGGATTCTATCTCTGGAACATCAGGAAATGTTCCTCTCATGCATTTGCAAAGCATTCATGCGCATGGTGGTTGAGGGAAACCCTCGAGCGGAATAAAAAAATAAATATATATATATATAGATTATGTGGTTTTAAAAAAAGTTTGGGGGGAACAAATATTTCATTCAGCAATGAACCCCCAAAAGGACTGAAAAGAAAAACATTGTCAGTCAATACAGCTTTAATACTTCAGCACATCCCAGGGGGAGCGCTTCTGATTTGCCGATATGATTTTATTATCTCTTTGAGGCTTGTACAAGGTGCTGGCTGGCTGGCTGACTGGCTGGCTGGCTGCTGGGATTAATGGAATTCCAACACTGAGGTCTCATCTCTCAGTTTTGATGGCTAGGTGACAGGCCTTGATGGATCGGTGGAGCTGCCAGCGCTGTGACAGTTGTGCTCGGCTGATGAATTGTGAAATGAGACAGACACACAAAAGCTGTGGGCAGCCATGGCCGCGCCGCCCCCCGTCGACCGGTGTGTTCCTCCACGATGGCGGATGGAACCCAAGTCACATCCATCTTCCCCGCTGTGGTTTCCACGGCGGCACAGAGTGTGGTTTGTATGCTACATAAAGGCCAGACTCCCACGTGTCCCACGTATCGAAGAAGTCAATAGGAGTGTGGCAGTTCAGCATGGAAAACATCCATCCAATGTGGAGAGAGCGTAGAACGTGGAGTGATGAACAGCATTCATAAACACTGGTGCGCTCTCAACACTCTGTAATACAGATTAATTGCAAGTACAAGTGGGGCATGAGAACAGCTCATGAATTTCGAAAAAAAAAAATTAAAAATATATATAGCGAAGCCCTCCATGTTTATGGAGCACTGCTCCACTCCTTCAAGCAATACAGTAAAACATCCCTGACCTTTAAAGCTTTTCATTCAAGCCTGTCATCTACTGGAAATGGTTGCCAGAGATAGAAAGGAAAAAAAATGGAAATGTTAGAGCGATTTAACGGAAATCGCAGTGAACCAAGGTTTAAAACTGGTTTCCTCAATTTGCTCGATTTTACAAAGGTCACTGTTATTAACCAACACGTCAGTAGTCATGCACAGCTGTAGACGTGGCCTATACGCTGCCATAGTAAATTACAAGAGTAACGCAGATCAGTTTACTATTAATTCATTTGAGTTACACCAGCGGCATGTAAATGTATGTTTATTCGCAAGAGTTCTTCCACCAAGGACAGCAGAGTGGAGAGTGACGACCGTGACATCAACACCAAGAGCGATGTGGCGAAATTCATGAGCGGCTGCAGCAGGGATCACAAGATTATTCATTTTTCATTATTGTCACCTGCATCATCCTCATCATCATTAATTTTATTGCTATGTAATAAAAGACAAGCCCGCCTCCTCATTTCCAGAATAATTTTTATAGATCAAATCTTATTTATAAACAAATATCACGAATGTTTATTTGCAAATAAGAATGATACGGTAAACTGTTGTCCTCTTTCGCCTTTTACAATCTGGTTACATTTAAATGTAACACTTTTAAAAGTAACATGGAAAAATTAATGTGTATTTCATTTATGCATATAAAAAGTGCAATAAACACTAGGTATCAGGTAGATACACCAAATACTCCAAATTCGTCAACTGTAAGGCATCAGCACTTTTTCAAATGCGTATTATGATTTGGATCAATATGGTACGGTTTGTCTGATATGATAAGGGTGGAGTAGATTGCAGTTGACTATTTAACATATTACTGATATAAAAAAGTGTGTCAACTGTAACTATTTAATGTTTCATGCCTCGCAAATCATTAAGTGAAGTGATTGTCACTTGTGATACACACCAGCACAGCACACAGTGCACACAGTGAAATTTGTCCTCTGCATTTAACCCATCACCGTGAGTGAGTAGTGGGCAGCCATGACAGGCGCCCGGGGAGCAGTGTGTGGGGACGGTGCTTTGCTCAGTGGCACCTCAGTGGCACCTTGGCGGATCAGGATTCGAACTGGCAACCTTCTGATTATGGGGCCGCTTCCTTAACCACTAGGCCACCACTGCCCCATTGGGCAAAAAAAAAAAATGGAAAAAAATGGAAAACCTGGTCCTTATCCTCAATCTTTACAGTGACATGATACCACACCTGGTGAACGAATTATAGGCAGAGAACTGCACCCTAAAAAAAAAAAGCCAAAAAAGCTTTCCCACCATAATCATAAAAAGGCATAATTTAGCAGCCTGACTATGTTGCTTTTATTAGCTGTTCAGAGCAGATGGCACCGAGAGTGTTTCATCCTTGCGCCCAGATAGTTTTCAGGCTCAAGACTACAGGATTAATGAAAATAAGCAGGCGCTGAGCATGTCAGGAAAGCAGTGCCTGTGGATAACATAATGAGGGATTACTTCAGTATAATAAGGTCTGCTCTCTCTCTCTCTCGCTCGCTCTCGCTCGCTCTCTTCCTCCTCTGTGTTTGTGCAGAGCAAACTTCAAGGTGATTACATGACCCATGATTCTTCCACTTTCCCCGAGAAAGATTGAAGATGGGAGCCGCCATGCTCTGCCACTCCCCTAAGACGTATATTCCTCCACCGCCAAAACCCGTTGTGATTATAAGGCTCTTAGTGCCTCCCCGGAGATGTGAACACTAAGCTAGGGATTCCTTAAAAAGTAGCTTATTTCCAAAAAAAAAAAAAAAAAATCATTGTTTAAAGCGTTAATCAGCGGCGCTGTGAAAAGGCCGACGCGCGGCGCTGCGAAAACCGACGCACTGCGAATAGAGGCGATTTGGCGAGATCAGCAAGGGCTCCAATTTGTGCCCACGTGTGGCACCGTAGTCTAAATTTAATGCAATTATTTCTGATATAATTACTTCTGAGAGAATTTGTTTCCAGAGGTGAGCGTGCATGACCATGGCTTGTGGTCAAATTGATTCGGTACTCCAGATGCCACCAGACACAAGACCAGAATTTTGCACAGGGCACGTAGTAGTGTGTTGATTTGATTTTTTGTATTTTTTTTTCTGATCGTATCTTACACACGATTCATATTTAAGGTTGTTTAATCAAAATTTTAATTAAAACTTCACCAGGCAGCAGTACACTAATTTAACGGATAAAAGAACTGAGTAATCTCTTAAATCGAAATCTAATTGATTCTGATGGAGGGTCATTCTTTGTTTTCAGGGACATCATTTCCTGAGCAGGCGACTTTGAAATGACGTTTTTTTATGATTATTTATCATTTACAATGCTGCGCCTGACTTTTGCCCTTGGGCCGGTTTATTAGGGATGAATGGGGATTTAGGTCCAGAATGTTCCCTTTCATATCCAAAGCTGACGTGCACCCATTTCCTGTAGCCCCATGGTTCAAGTTCACTAAATCAAGCATGGCCACTGGTGCTGACTCTGAAAGATTAGACTAATGTTTACAGCAGTCCTCGACGCCGGCTTTATGCCACGCTGCGTGCTGTGATCTGGGGCTTTCACACATCCCTGTTTCTTGCTCGGATACATGCAGGCGGAAAGACTCTTTATCGGCCAAGCAGAAGAGTGACATCTCAGATCGTTTCCGCCCCGTCAGATCTTCTGAACGGACACACTCGCATGTCGAGGCTGGCAAAGGTGCGTTTCTTGTTCCGTTGTCAGTGTATATGAGGAGAATAATTGCCGCTCCCATATTCTGCTATACAGAGATCACATACTCGCACAAGCCTGTGATTAAAGACAGCCCCTGCACCAAGTTCTGTGCGCTGCTACCCCGCCACGCGTTTCTTTGTGAATCAAAATCAGAGTTTCAAATCTTAGGCTCAGTTCTAGCTGAAATTGTGGAAGATTTGGGACTGTAAAAAATCCCGTAAAAGATGAACAACACAATGTACTATTTCAAGGTCACATTACAACTTCATGAACGAGGCCATGTCAGCACTTTACTGCTAACTCTGCTGAGATCACCAGATATTGCAGAGGTGCGCACTAGGAGCATGGTTGATCCGTGGCTTGGTTTGGACCTTGTGGGCTCCAGACCACGGCTGTTAACAAACCAAATATGGAGACAGATTATAAGCTCTTTGATTCAAGGAGTCTGATGAGCCAACTATTGAACATGATGTTTATGAAATTTTGCCAATAAATGCACACCAAGAAAGCCTCCCTGGTTGTGTGACATGGCCCTATTTTCACATTGGAAAACTGTCCTCAGGATGTATCTTCAAGAACAGAAAATAACTATCCTTTTTGTGTAATTATTTCTGTCACCCAGAACACCAGAATCAGAATCAGTTTATTGGTCGGGTATGTGACTGAACACATACAAAGAATTTGTTTCTGGTCAATGGAGTCAAGTACAACAGTTTAGAAACAATAGCAATATTCAATATAGCCAAATATCTTTGGCTATATTGCCAAAAGATAAATAAATAAATAGAAAATATTTAATGATGTATACATAGAATACATTTTAATACATCCCAGCCCATTTTCATACATCACATATCTATTTACTCATTGAAGTAGTCACGACGCCTTTGACCTTAGACTGACAAAGAATCTCCACAGTTCACGCGCATTACTAGACAAGTAGAAAATAGTGCATGCATGGTGTTCATTATGATATGAAATTAGTAACATAATGAAAACACCTTGCCCTTGTAAGCATGGCAGCAGGCTGGAGAGATGTCACATCAGAGCTGCCAAATTCTGCAAAATGTGTATTGGGATTCTGTCTCCTGGAACTGTGGACATTTGAATCCCTCAAACTGTCATGCAGACAAACAGCCACAACAAAAACAGAAATAATGCACCAAACAGAAGGAAGCATATCACTAATTAATATACTTCAAGCAGGAAACAAATCAGCAGAGAATGGCAGGGCAAGACACAGGCAGGATGGTGTGACAAGCACATCAGGAGAAGGATGTAGAGATAGAACACAATGTGCATCATGTCAACTGAAGTGCCGACAGGAAACTGGCTCAGTGTCACATGACGAGCCGTGAGAAATATCCTCAACGGATGGAGAATGGAGCCGTCTAATGCCCAAAGCGTGAGACTAAAGAGTCTAATCTCCAATGCTTGCAACAAAAGGTCGGACAGGTTAACGCACTCCAACAGCGCTTTATCCGCCTTGCCAAAGAGACTGGAACATCCAGTTGAACAAGAAGCAAAAAAAAAAAAGAAAGGAAGAAAGAAAGAAAGGAAAAGAGTATTTAAACAGGATTCAGAGGAGACTGGGACAACTCTCCACTGTCTTCTTGTTAACTTGCCCTGCTTTCATTCAACATGGCATGCTAGCATTCACCCTCCAAATCAATGCATTGTCAGATAAAACACTGAATATTAAATGTGAAGCTACAGTATAGCCAATTAATGCCACCCAGTCAGGTATTTGAGGCCTGTGTTTGCTCTGGGTTCAAACCACAGCATGCCGAAAATTCCACAAACACTGCAAATCCCACCCCAGAGGGATCAATTAAAAACCATGATGCATAATCTGTCGCAGAAGGAAAAAAAAAAACGGAAAGAAGAAAAAAAATTCTAATTTCCACTCCCCTCTCAATTGAGACCTAGTAAAGTGGCACCTCAATGGAATTCAAAGAAAGTGGAAACACAAGCAAACAACCCTCGAAATTCTAAACACACTCATGATGACCAACCACATTTGCATAGCAGATCCTTCCCAGATGATGTGACCTACAAACACATTTGGATGAATTTTCATCTTGTTACACTCTTCACTCTTACACAATAAACACATTTTAAGACCAACACTACCAACATATCAACACCACATCATGACAGTAAGAAATCAATTGTACAAGCTAATTAGTGTTTTCTTATTTAAATATACAATGTAACAACACCAAATTCAAACACGTCCAAAGTCTAAGTTTTGTATGGTTAAATGTTTTGATAGTCAGATACAGTCCCCATTCAGCATGTATTAATGTTCAGAGTAAAACTGTGGTGTAAATATAAACAATATTAAACTGCTTAGCATATGTACTGATGTGACCACAATATAGCAGTGTCCATTTCAAAACACACCTATGTACTACAGTTGAATTAGAATTATTAAACATGAATAGCTAAATATAGGTGGCAAAATAATGTAATGATACTCAGGATATGCACCTCCTTTCACACTATACAGCTCACAGTGATGAAGAGCAGGCGTTGATTACCAGTGAGAATGTCATCACATATTATTTTCACATAATGGCTTTTTTTTTATCTTGAGCCCAGTCCAGAATGTGAAACTTCAGACTAATTGACTGTCACAAAATTGCTGTAGTCTAACTTGAGTAGAGGTCCACTTGACAAGGGAAATTAGAAACAAATAAAAAATGCTTCAAACTAAAGTCCTTTGTGAGTCCTTTGTTTGTATTGTTATGGACTTTATTAAACCAAAAAAAACATATATTGCATCAAGGGTACTTGACATTTCACTATCAATATTAACAAGGACTGTACCATGAGATATTGGGACTGCTGTTCTGCAGTTAACATAATCAGCACACCAGGTATCATGGAATACTTTGACCTACTGTTGTAACCTTACCACAGTGTGTTCAATAATTTTTATTCATGGCTGTTGCAACAAAAAAACATAATTAAAAAATAGAAATAATTCCATCTATAATCTCTCTGTTCCTAAGCAACATCATTCATGTAATAATAAGGTGGATGTGGAGGTTTGTCAGACTGCCACAATGTGAAAAAATGTCAGTCACAGGGACTCTTTAATCAAAATGCCAAATGGGAATACCTATGGAATAATTAATATTACTGACGTAGCTTTGAAGCTTAGAAGATGTAGTAGATGCAACAAAACAGTTTGTTAGGCTGCATAGACTTGAAGGACACTGTTGCAAGTGAACATAAAATGATTTATTTACACAAACAGAAACCAGGTAGAAATCCATAAAGCTATTGTGTAGGCAACACATAGAATGTGTAGTAGAGATGGTGTAGGTAAAGTAACCACAAAGGAAACAGAATATAGTATAAATGGGAGGTCAGGAAATAAGAAACAGTGGAGCAATATAACAAGACTAAGCACAGGTGAACACAACAAACACAAATAACTAAATGCATTCAGTATAGTGTCTCATGTGTCCAATGGCGACCACTAGGGTCTGGGACCCGCTAGAGCCAGGACCCGAACGTTCCTTTTTTTCTTTCTCATTGAGCTTTCTGAATCAATGTTTACTTCATATGAACAACACATTAATGGGTGAATGTGTCCATATTTCACCGTATACTCACTTTGACAACTAATTAAGGACTAATGAAACCAAGCAAATAATACTATAATAGCAGTATTGTGCATCAGCTGGGGAGCCACAGGCATGTTCACACACACAATTTGACTAAATAGCCAACACGGGCAGGCAGATATCAGTTCTCTCCCAGCTTTGCGTCACATTTCTGGGAGAGCCATACTATTATTCTAGGGTCAAGGTTAAACCAATGAGCATTAGCATGTCCATTTTGAGCACTGGCATCTGCGGTGGGAGCTGGAGGTATTTGCTGTTGCCAGCCACAGCTGTGTGGACCCATGAATCCAGACATCCCTTCGGACCACTGCAGCCAGGCCAGCTTCATGCTGCCTGAATTCCAAAATGGTTCCCCTGTCCTCTCATCACAATATCACAGGCCCATCGCACAATCTGTTCCTCGCCAACACCTGTGCCCTCCTTGCGCTTGGAGAAAACCAGTCGTGCAATGCCAAGGCTCCTCTAATGGTTGATGCCTGCTCTATCACCTCATCATATTTTATCTCTGCTTCACAGTACAATCAGCGGGTGCAGGCAGACCCGGAGTGTGGCATTGTCAGTGTGTGCCATTATAAAGAAAACTCATTTCAGGAACTATCTCTCACAAAGTTTGAAGGTTTTAATATTTACATTTACGACATTTATTAGACGGCATAATCCAGGAGGGCTTGCAATCAGTGGTTACCGAGAGAGTCCCCCTGGAGCAACTTAGGGTTAAGTTTCTTGCTCAGGGACACAGTGACAGTAAGTGGGGTTACTTTGTGGGGTAACCAAGTGGGGACTTAGTTGTCTTTTGGTTCATAGCCGCGTGTGTCACCCACTAGGCCACTACCACCCTAATTTGCTAAAATAATCTCATCACCCATAAAAAGTGATTTAGATTGAAGGTGTGCCTATAACGTTTAACCTCGTGTGGTTGCATTTAGTATAAAGGCAATAATCAATTTAACACTAAATAAATACAATAGCAAGGTACGGATATTTAAAAATAAATAAATAAGCACAACATTCCTTATCCGCCCGTCTCATAGAATAAAAAGTAAGCAGTGCCGGTGTAATTACAGCAACACGTTACAGACTCCAAAACTGCATGCAGTCAGCCCTCAAGTGGAGTCAAAGAGTCACAAATGGGCCGTTTAATCAATGCTGAGCTACTACAAAAAATGTTAAAGATGGCTAATAAATGACCATTAGATGGACAGCACAAAGAGAGCAAAAGATGCTTTCAGATGCATGTCAATGTGGCTTTTAGCATCTTCAGGGGGGTTAGGGTATTTCAGATGCACCAGGCAGATGGAAACGACTTAGTGATCCTTTATTATCTGTCTCCTCTTCTTCATAATGCACATTGCTTTCTACATCATCGATTGCGGCCAGTGTGCGTTGTCATTAAATCAATTTTTCAGAGAAGAGGAATGGTATGAATAGCCCTTGCCCCTGAAATCAGTGCCAGCTAGTGCAATTAAATAAATATAGTGAAAACATATGCAAAGAAATATGCAATGCAGCATGAAAGCATTTAACACTTCCTTAGGCTTGTTCTATTCAATTCATGCTAATTAGCCTTTTAGCACTTTAAGAATTCCGATATATGAACACCATGGCAGCAGTGCTGATTTTGTTCTTTTCACACGGAGCCCCGGCCTCGCTGGAGATCTGTAAGTTTTAATGAGTGACAGGAAGTGTGACACGAGCCATTTCCCCCGCTGTTAAACTGTGTCCTCTCGTGGATACTGCACAATGATCAAATATTTTTTTTATCAGATGATGCTCTGAATGTAATGCATGGCTTCTTCTGGTGTGTTGGGAAAAAAGAAAAGAAAGGAAGAAAGAAAGAAAAAATGGACGCAGGTCAAAGTCACTGCAACTTCTGTTCATCGCAGCAATTCCGGCCCAGTGCGGCAACATGAACGTGTCCTGTAAAAAAAATGCAGTGCTTTGCTTTCGGTATCACATCATTCAAATTCTGGGACACTGTCATCTGTCTGACAAGACTTGCCGAAAGCGTAATTTATCATGTTGGGTTGATTACACATCAATTACGTGCCGATGTGGTAAAAAATAAATTTTAATAAAAATAATTGTCAGCATCGTGGCTGACAGGACAAACGCCAAAATTGTTGTGGGGGGATGCGTTCCACCCTCCACATACGTTTTTATTGTTGTAGTTGTTTTCTTCTCTCCACCTTCACATGCATAGAAATCCCTGGCACTGTCATATATCTTCATAATTGAAAACCATGAAGTAAATAAAGAGTGTACACTACAGGGCCGTTAACAATTTGGGAGGTGGCCACAGGCCATTGGTTTGCCAGCAGTGGATCTCTTCTGCCCCCAAGTGGACAAGAGAGGATTTCAGCTTTGTATTAAACAATACTGCATTATGGCTCCAACCCTAAAATCAAAAAAGGGCCTAAAAGCCAGGATAAAAAAAAGAGATGTCCATGGTATTAAAAGGACAATGCATGAAATGAGGCGTTCAAACATCCTTTGTCTCAAACAGGAACTTGGGTGCCTACTTGGCGGCAGCCCGACCCACCCTCGTGCAGACTGAGTTTTAATTAGTACGTCCCTAGGGCCCTTTTATCAGCACAGTATTTCCCTCTTAATGAGGAGTTATTAAGCTGTTCACTAAAGGGCACCGACTCTGCTCGTCACCTATGGCAGTGGGTGATTATACGGGATTCCATGTCCACAAATCCCTCCCCACTTCCGCAGACGAACCTTTTGGATTTCCTACCATTTAACTCTCGTCTCTGTGAACCACGTTCCAAATGTCAGCCCACAAACTGCAAAAAAAGAGGCAGAAAAACAACAACTTGATGATTAGGCGGTGGTCTCTTTTCAGCAGAAAAGGGGGAGGCAGGCGCAGGCTGAGGTGTGTTTGGGAATGACAGCCCCATCACGGTAGAATGGCTGACTGTGAGTCCCCATCATGTATCCTGACAGCGCTGTCTGCACAGCTGGGCCTATGGAAGAAGCTGCAATTTAAAAAAAAACCCTCGGGAATAATTACCGAACTTGATCAGGAAGAACTGTCAATTTGACACAATTGTTGAGAGGCAAAAGCATCAAGGGGAGAAAAGAAAACAACGGAACAATACGAACAGCAGACCTTGGCGTCCTTGCGCCTGCCAGTCTGGTGTTGTGCTGATAGATGCTAATAGTTTTCACTCCATTGAACTCCGCTGACTGTGTCTCCAATATTCCCTCCATTAACACAGCCGGTGTCTCGAAGGAGCAGGATTCCAACACAAATCATCTGCCAGGCCTGTCAGCCTCCTCGGGGCTCGGCTCACCCGCCGGCCGCGCTCCTTCTGTGGCGTGAGAGCCCCGGTCTTACAAGGACCCGCTGCTCCGCCCGCTCTCGCGCTTTTTCCTCCCAGCATGCCAGGTCTTTCCGGTCCTCGCCTCACTTGACTGAGGTGGTAGTAGCCTAGTGGGTAAGACACTCGCCTGTGAACCAGAAGACCCGGGTTCAAATCCCACTTACTACCATTGTGTCCCTGAGCAAGACACTTAACCTTAAGTTGCTCCAGGGAGACTGTCCCTGTAAAATACTGATTGTAAGTCGCTCTGGATAAGGGCGTCTGATAAATACTGTAAATGTAATGTAAAATGCCCGAGTACAACCTTTACAGAGAATAATAATAATAAATGGCACATCCTTGCACTGTCAAGCTCCTGCTGCTCAATTTGTGCTGAGGGCTCGTCCCGCGCCCGAGTCCCCTCCGAACAGGCCATGCAAAAAGCACTTGAATAAAAGAATAAAGTGCAACGTGCAGTTGTGGTGGGAGATGGGGAACACTGAGCTGATCGGATATGATAAAACCTGATTCCATTTCCAGAGTTTGGACTATTCCCACTCACCGCTTTGTCCTACTCAGGGACGCGAATGCCAGAGCCTATCCCAAGACCCTGGGTGCAACCCCACCCTCACACAGACACATCACTGGCTTCTGAATCTGCTAAATGTTCACGTATCAAACATAATTGCTGCACTATAAAAATAATTCTGGCTACTCCAACTAAAATTGTCTAGTGACCTGTTGCTCATAGCACTTGAAGTCCCGTGAAGTGCCAGTCCCATGACTTTGGCCAGCCTCTTCCGCCACACTATGTTGTTTCAATTACATGTTCCAAGTTTCAAAATGGACAAAATGATTGAAAGTATATTTGAGTGCAGGTTTTTCCACTGTAGCCACATTTCCAAACTTTAAACACGTATTAAACCCTATCAACGTCGATGAACACAGAAACACTGTGTGTCAACAAATATGTAACAAAATATGCAAATAACTTTTTAATTTCATATAAAAAGCCACGCGTCCAACCTGACCTATAACCCCGAACGCGTCATACATACAACAATGGCGCATAACATGTTCATGGTTGCGCTGCAGCGGCTCCACGAAATCCTCTCTAATGAGAAGATAAAGCTGGAGAGTAGAGACATGTCCTGGCCGTTTGACACACATCGGTAGGGACTTAGACGTGAAACAAGACGCGAGAACCGGGAGTTACAGCGCCACTTACAGGTGTGTCGGGGGGATGCTCTCCGTGTCACCATGTGGACAACAACATTTCAGACAATGCTCCGTGTGGATGCGGCTTTTTTTAGAAACCAAAAACTCATTTTAAAGAAAATCTTTCCGTGTTTGCAACAGATGCAAAACCAATGCACCATCAATATCAATGCACCTATCATTTAGACAAGACTGCTAGGAAATGCGTTTGGGGTGAGTTAGCGAGAGTCCGCATCTAAATAGAGAGGTCTTTATTATCCAGGGTTCTCCAGGGCTTCAATGACAGTGTGCAGGAATTGTCTCAATTTGTATGAGGTACGAAATGCCAGTCGTTGGCCTTTCTATTCACCCTGCATCAACACCTGATCCACGCCCCGTCCACAGGACGTCCACTGGCCGTTTAGGCTTCCTGACTCAGCACCTGTCAGGTTGGTCAATACTCCATCAGTCGGGAGTCACCGGCCAACACGCGAACAGGGCACTCTCAAGGGTCCCAAAAGCGCCGTTCCTTTTCACGCAGAACCTTGCTGCAAGCTGCGATGCAAACAGGAAATTGCATCTTAGCACCAAATTGCATCACGCCGCAAATGTGTTGATCACACTGGTTGAGTACATCAAGGAACAAAGCAGCAAGGCTTTCATTCATCCGGCGTCCGTATGACAAGAAAAGGGCTCTTAGTTTAAATAAATGCGTAATAGCTTCTGCTTTTCGGAAATGCGGACAAAGCCTAATATTCGGCAGGCGCAGAGAATACGACAGTGCAGAATAGCTGCCGTTCATCAGCCTGGGGACCGCCTCACCAGGGACGGGAAGAAAGACGAATTTCCTCCTTCCACAATACGTTCACTCGAGCCCATCTATACGTGCGCGAAATTAAAATATTCTGAGGGGAGTGATGGGCACACCCTCTCCAGCGGCTTCCACGGGCCCGCCGTGCACCTCTCGCTGTTGTTAATTAACTCTCCTGGCCGCCGAGCAGCGTCGCGGCATACCATGGCATTTCCTATTACACCTCAAGTTTCTTTATCACTCCGGAGCCTGGCAGCAGAGCGCAAACCAAAGGGCATATACATATTTGCATCGATCAAGTGACAGAATGATGTATGTGTCATTAAGACGGAGGAAGAGCGAGAAAATCCCATTAAACGTACCAATTCCGCTTGCCTTTTAGTGTTAGGGGGAGATAATGCAAGACACATGGGAAGAGTCCCCACCGGTCCATTAACCTTCGCCTCAACCTTCACTGAACATTGCGTGCCAATGCAGTTGCTAAGATACAAATGAAAATGTGGAGCACCGACATGCTTTGGAAGAACATGGCCAGTCCCACAGCAGCAGAAGGCTAGTCAGGGTATCAGTACAAATGTGGCTACATGTGTTTATGTGCAGGTTCCATAGTAATTAGCAGCGCTAGGTCTTACGCGAAGGGTACGCTGAGTTGCCAACTGCTAGTTTCCGTCTGCATAACATGACTTAAGTGCACTACAGTAAGAGTGGATTGACTTATTATTATAGGTTTATTACCAAAAGTTATATTTTAGATTTTTGAATAAAGCAACATTTCTAGAAAGTACAGTAAAAATCCTTGCATGGTTAGGGTGGTTGTAACTTCTCATGACGAACATTTTCATCTCCATGTTCTCCAAGCATAGGCCAATTTAACTAATTTACACAGAAAGTTATTTTATGGCTAATTTAAACATTATTTCTTATTGATAGTGATTCTCTGTCAATACTTCTTTACACACAACAAAAGTGAGTATATTAACTGTACTACTTTGAAAATAAAAATTTAATGAACCACTCAAAAATCAAATTTAATTAACCCAATGGACTCACTCTGGTGGTCCTATGCATTTACATTTACATTTACAGCATTTATCAAACACCCTTATCCAGAGCGACTTACAATCAGTAGTTACAGGAGCAACTTAGGGTTAAGTGTCTTGCTCAGGGACACAATGGTATTTAGCGGGATTCGAACCTGGGTCTTCCGGTTCACAGGCGAGTGTTTTACCCACTAGGCTACTACCACCTATGTTTAAAGAACTCACAACTCATTATTCTCTTGACACTACTCAAACTTTTTTGAGTAGAAGACAGATAATCTTTCATTTCATCCTAATTTGAAGGTGGCTGAATTCAGCACATACCATTTCCAGAAGCAGGTGACCACTTAGATTTGGAATTTTGGTCTGACCCTTCATAACCTTCGATTATGACTGAGAAACAGAAGACGGAATAGACAGCCTAAGGTAATATTGGGGTACCTGCAATATTTTATATCTCACATATTGTGAGGGTGCGGTGTGATATGGCTGAATGCATGCGACACATCCAACTTATTTGGCATGGTCCAACTTAACCACAATTGTGCAAAATAGAAGCAGTCTTCCTTTCTAACTATCCACTTTCCTTAGCCACTTTTTGCAGCTGCCAGATTTTATTCCCCAGACAGGGAATCAGTCAGCCTATCGTCGGGGGGGACAAACAGTCTGTGTTTTGGTCTACCACTCTAACGTCCCATCTTTACGACGACAAATTAGGGGCCCTTGTACAAGGCTTGCTAACTTCCTTCACATATCACTATTCCTTAATTACAAGTGGCAAGCAGTCCCAGCAGAAAACAGTCTGCTGAACAAGGCTTTCTTTTCCCATTGACTAAATGCACAACTAGGACACAACTAGGACAGCACTTAAAAATGAGTTCATCATGGGTCACAAGCATTTGCATCCAGACCCGTGAAACAAAACCTGACTTGAACCTACAGGGTGCATTTTAGTGGAATCAGGGAGGTGTGGAACCATGGGCTGATTTCTCATCATTGTTTACTGCGGTAAAGTATTGCAGTTTTATAAATGATATCTATCGATGCAATCGCTCCTGCAGATTACAGTGAATCATACTTTAAATCTTGCACGTAACAGTCTGACAACCAGGTATGCTGTTTGATGATGAATGTGTTTCATTTTCCATCAGATAATTACATGATCCAATCAGAAGTCAGTTACCAGATGTTACCCAGGCTAACGTTGCCATTTCAATTTGAATCAAAATTGTGAAAAACACTGATGTTTCTAAACGACAAGTAATCTGTTGATCTTATTGCAAGATGGACCTTGCGCACAGAAATTAATTCAGAAAAAAATGCCAGAGGTCGGCCGAGTGGTTATTGTGGGCTATAACTTCTTGAAAGTTTGAAATTAAGGTCTTGAGAGTGCTTCATGAAAGAAAAAGAAACATGAAGACTAATGAGAATCCAAGCAAATAATGTATTCTGAGGACTCTAAGGTATTCAGAGAATAAATTATACACTGACCTTGTCAGTGGGTAATATTAAAGAGGAATGTTAACGGCTTTAAATGAACACAAAACTAATTCCACTCAACACACAGGGTAAAACAGCTTTATAAAAATAACATAAGAACTTCAAAGCCTGTTGCCTGTTTATAGGAGGTTGTGACCTGGCTATTGCCTTGCAGTAACAGCAATCCTCCGACAGATGGCGGTATAACCTAACCAAAAAAAGGAGTGTGGCGCATTGTTTTTATGTCAATGTGACTTTTTCCCTTCTTCCTCAGAAATATCTACACACTTGATGATGCTCTTTTCATCATATAATTTAAAAAATACCTCCATTAATTCTAAAGAAGCGTAAGATTGACCTGAAAGTATCAGGTGAATTTCCCTGGTGCCCAGTTAAGCAGGTTTTCACTTCTCGTACACTGGTGTGCATGTATGCTTGCACTGGTTTTAATTAATTGAGTCCTTAATTGAAAGTAAAGGCCAAGGGATCATCTCCAAGCAGCCCGGCACACCCCTGACGGCCCTGGCTCGGAGCGATGAGGATGTGGGGCACAGACATGTGATCCAGCCGTCTCTCTGTGCCATGGAGCAACAGGCCCTACAGCTCAGCTGGACAGCATTGAAAATCTTTTTTTTTTTTTTTTGCTACCAGCGGCTTCATCACAGTCACCCCCATTGAGCCGAGGGCAGGAGAAATATGAGCAGCAACACACTACAACATCGCTCAGCAGCCAGGTGAGGCGGTCAAGACTGGCTTAAAGCTTTTTGGCAAGCCATGTTTTTTTTTTTTCCCCTCCACTCTCAGCCTTTCAGAAACGGACCTACAGTGCCCAGACCTGACACTGGAGACAAGCAGAAAAGCATCTAAGAAAGGCGGAGCGCACCGCAACGTTCTGTCTCTGCTCCGGACTTTTTTTTTCCTCTTTTCCCCGCCGCGAGCATTACTGGCCGAGAACTTTCCAACTTTTTTTCTTCAAAAAAACATGCCCGACTATTCATTTGCAGGATTTTCATTTACTGTATATCACCACCATTTACTTTTACTTTCTTATGAATATTAATTGAGGCCCATATCAACTTTAAAACTCACATTCCCCACAGAGGTGTTCCATTTAATCCTGATCTCACATGAAAGGAGCATCCCGCTGTAAGGAAATGAACGACACACATTTCATACAGATTTCAGCGGAGAGAGCAGGGGCTTCACAAAGAAGAAGAAGAAAAAAAAAACAGAAATGGCCCCTGAATCGAGCAGAGGAACATGTTTAAAGTTTGATGACACAGACTGTGTAAGGCTTTTACGCTTTGGGCTCGGATTTGGCTGCAGTGGGCCTAGCAGACCACTCCGTTGCCCCTCACACCATCGGAGGACAAAAAATGGCTCCAGCCATCCGATGGGTACCACAGAGCTTCAAGGCACTGCACCAGGTGGAAATGGATAAAGCACATTGCTGCTAATGACTTATACACTAATTTTACCCCATGTATCATCCATGATTATCATCATTCTGCTGAATGGAAAGCACTTGCATTGTTTCTGGTTTAGATATATCAGAACGAGGGCCAGGCACACTAAAACAGTTCGGCCTGCTGATAATAGGATCCCACTTTCCGCGGAAATGAAGTCGTCTGAACGTGATGGACCCCATCCGTGTCTACCCCCGGAGAAGTGTTACTGCCAACAGTATTGGATAATGTTGTAATAAGCCGGCGTTGCCCCATTACAGCGTCCCATTCAGTTCCCATTACTGGGTCCCAACATTCCTTATTTACAACAACGCTGCTTTAATTTTCACACGGACGGTAAAGGCTTGCCATGCCAAAGAAAATGCGACAGAAAGGTTAACGAGCCGAAAGTGTTCATTTTCATTTATTGAGGATGGGGAGATCTGATGAGTCAAGCTAGCTCTGTGAACAGCCATTATTGCTCGTTGGCTTTTGGAGCAGAAACTGTTTTTAATTATTTATTTTTTTCGTCTGTTAATGAAAAATCTATAGCATTCTATTTTATCAAGCTTCTACCTCAAATATTTCAAATTCTCCTTCGGCCTCAGCGAATGCAAGGGCAGCAAATCATAAGAAAACTTCCTGGGATGTGAGTCTGCGAGGACGAGCAATAAAAGGAACAAGAAACTTTTCACATCATCCATCATCTGTGGCCATTTCTGCCCAAAACCCCTCGACCAGAGTTGAAAAATGAGACCTTAATTTTGCAATAATTAATTTCAGCAAATTATAGAGTACTCTATGTCTGTAGGGGAAATCACAAGCCAAATGACTGCAATTCATTTAAATTATGGCCCGGCTTACGGTAAGTAGGAACGTTGTACCATATGGTACATCTTTTACACATATCGCAGCGCAGTCTGTACCCTCCAGAGTTACAGAGTTCACTTCATATTTGTCCTTTTTTCCAAAAGAAAAAAAAACAAACCTGCTCACAAATCACCGTAAACGAGGAATTTTGAGGGCTGCAGAACGCAGCTCATTTGCACTTGAGGTGACGCTTTAGTCACAGCTGACGCTGTAGATCACTACTTGACACCATGTAAGCGTAATAAGCCCGAGACAGACACAAGTGTAAAATGCCTTGGAAAGTATCATTTGCAAATTGATGCAGAGCGAAGTGCACGGCCGCATGGTTGGGTATTTTATTGCACATGAGGCAGGGTACCTGTCAGTCTGATTTATCCGGCAGGTGGGTTTAAGGGGCTGGGTTTTTCAGTGAGGTCAAAAGCTGGGTAATACTAGGTACTTATATCATAAATAAAGTGTTAAATTACAAACTTTACAGTGTTAATTAGTTTCTACTTACATAATGAGACAGTGATCACATTTTCAAAGTAGCTGTATTTGACATGCTGGGAATTGACAATATATTCAAATTGCATGAAAAAATACCTAATTGTACTCTTCTGGTTTCTATGTAAAAGAAACCTGACAGACATTGCATACACACAGTGTTGATTTTTAGAGATCTGCCTTAATGAACAAGTAGGATGGTGCATCTTTTGTACAGAGATTATTTTATTTATTAACAGAGATTATGTTGTTTTTTCATTTGACTGCTTGGTTGTAAAAATAAATGCTGCCTCATCTCTGTATACTGTATGGAAACTAATATGGACGCCATTTTGAATAATCTAGTACAAAAAACTTCATGACTGCTTTGTTCACAATTGTCATCATCTTATTGAAATGCTGATTAACATGTGAATGATATGAAAGTGTTCAGCATAAACCTTGTTGTTGTAAAACCACCATCCCTGTTGTCTAACTTATGGTGGTGGAGAGAACCTATGACAGTGGTGGCCTAGAGGGTAAAGAAGTGGACCCGTAATCAGAAAGTTGAGGTGCCACTGAGCAAAGCACCGTCCCCACACACTGCTCCCCGGGCACCTGTCATGGGTGCCCACTGCTCTCCAAGGGGTGATGGGTTACAAGCAGTGTGTGTGTGTGTGTATTAAATAATGAATACCATTACTCTGTGTAGTAACCAGCAAGGGTTATAATGCATAACACATAAGCCACTGCAGTCCTTCAAGCAGTTAAATCCATATTATTTATGTGAAGTTTTTATTTTCTGGAGCCTGCACTTGGCTAAACTTTTTTATGATGATAATGATGATGATTATTATTATTATTAATAATATTATTAAATCTGCATGCACGTGATGGTGTCATTGCTTTCTCTGCCTTTGGGTTTAACCTGTAACCCTTGTATTGTAATATGTATTATATTAGAAGATTCTTGCCAATACAGAGCCCCAATGACAGCATGCTGACGTTGATTTATTGAGCAAAGCCCTTTCAAAATCCTTGAAGGCATTTTTACAGGTAGTTGCAGCAGTTCAGCATGCAATCATTGAGTTGGAGCTGTTCATGGGTCTTGCAGCTTAAGGGGATTTATGTATGAAAAAATATATAAATCAGAAATAGCTGGAAATGACCTTTTAAATCAACAGATAAATGGTTTCCCTGAACTGGCCAGGGTGTAGTAGCCTGATATTATGACTGACAGCATTAGGAATTATTAATAAGTAGGGGCTGGGGTGGTTGTGGCAGCGGGATTTGAGGGATATTTCTATAAACTAGGTTATCAAGTGGGCTACAAAAACAGATGACGTGTATTGGTGCGGTGGTGCTGCTGCAACGTTTGTTCTCCCAGTGTTTCCTCCAGGTTCTTCAAAGAGAACCGGGCCAGGCTTTCTCTGTTCCAAACACATGGGGGTAAGGTGAGATGGTGATGTTATATTTGCCCTGGGCTGGGGCATCACTTGATGATTGACTGGTTCCCTCAACAACTGCAGCTGTTCTTGCCTTGTGCTCAAAGATTGCTGGGATAGGCTCCAGCTCTCTGCATCCCTGAACTGGATAAGCAGGTTTAGAAAACGAATGGATTAGTGCTGGGCCGGCTGTACCCATGAACTGGTTCATGCAGCATGTTTGGAAAGTCAATTCAAGCACTTAAGTTGCATGCAACTGAAAACAAACCAAAAAGTGAAGCATCTTGAAATACAACAGCTGACACACAGACACACAACCAAACACAAACCAAACAGTGAGGCCCCTGGATCAGTATGGATGACCATTTTGCTTGTGCTACTTTAATCTGGTTGGCAAGACACTTAACCCTGAGTGTCTCCACGGGGACTGTTCCTGTATATACTGATTGTAAGTCACTCTGGATGTGGCCATCTGGTAACTACTGTTATTCTACTGGGTTCAAATAAGTTGGAATGCAAGAATAATGGCAAAAACATGAAGATGCACAAGACAATGGACTGAGGAAACAAGGTGTAGGTGAAAGTCATGCACACAACAGGACAAGACAGGTAGACTAACGCTACTAATGCAGAAGAAGAAGCCCTCCACAGTGCTTTATGGGTGGTGCCTTCTGGTGGTCAAGAGCTGACGTATAGTAAACAATGACATTTCAATCACATTCAATCAAAAAGCGACTGGCCTAGTAAACAATACAGTACTTTAAAGCCCTTACAGTTCCAGGCTGCAGCCCGTCTGCTGCCATGACAACTTTTGACACAGTTTACCTAAAGAAATTATGGTTAAGAATGTACCTCTTGACATTGACCTTTTTTTCAGATGATGGTGCTGCTGTACATTGCCATTGCTCCCCTGAATCAGAGGGTCACGGCTTCTTTCTCAGCATTTTCTGAGAGGCCATGTGATTGCAGTTTACCTACTTCTAATGGCTTTCATTTTCATTACAAACATCCATGGGTAAGGAAATTTAATTTGTTCTACCATTCTGCCTTCCCAGCTAATGATCTTCCTCTTCTCCGTTTTTCAATTAGTGCCTTAAATTGCAAGTCAAGATGTTTTTTCCTTACTTTCTCTTCTTTATATAAAATAGTCACTTTACTTTCATGGTTATTGTTAATTCAGCAAAGATGTACTCTTGAATAACAAACCCAGCCGATTTTTCCCACATCTCTCCACAAAGGCCACAGGAACAATGTGGGCTTTACAGCTGAAGCCAGAGAGCAACATGGCTTTTTCAGGACCATGACATCTTTGCCGCATGCAATAATGTTAGAGCTGACATGTTGGTTAACAGAGAGAAGTTGCTATAGAGAGAAAAAAGAAGACCATTTTTGTCTTGATGCTTTAGGTGGAAACCTCAGCTTCCTTTTTTCCAGCCTGACAACATCCTTCACAATCTGATAAAAAAAAAAGGCCAGTGAAACATTTCATGAAATCTGCTCTGATCGTCTGGAAGTCCCTTATGTGATCAAAGGTGATGTACACAATAAAAACAGGGATATAATAGGCAAGATGACCTCAAACAGCTTAGGAACACTGTGCAGCCATGATAAAATCGCTGTCTCGAAAGAGAACTGATAAGACCCGTGTCCCTTTCTTGATCTTCGTTTGAAAGGAAGAAGCCAGCCCCTGTTTGCATGAAGATAAATGCTGAAGGCACATTAAAAGTGGCCAGTCTTCTGACTGAGGGACCAGCATTGCTGTTACCGTCAACTGGAGTGGAGACTCAAGAACAGCTCAGGTTGGATGGATTGCTCGGCAGCCAGTTGGTAGTTTAAAGGCCCATTCGAATGCAATCTATGAGATTTCACCAGAGATTTATGTCTCCCCATTGCTTTCGCTTCTACCTCCTCAACGAATGGTAAACAGTGCTGAGTTATGGTGTGGGGTTCTTTAAGTGAGCCACCATATACTTTCATATACATTACCTAGTAAACTGTAACATTTTTGTACCTATGTATAAATGCATGGAGACACCATACAGTACTTTGTATTGAAAGCACTGCCAGGTGAAGTGAATAACAGAGATTTTCACATTACAATGGCTTCTGTCAGGGGCAAAGTATATTGGAAGTGGGAAAAATGGAGTCTGAGTGTAATTGTGATGCTAGATGATTGGATCAGAGCACCTTGGCAGGTCGTGCAGAGTGTCCCCAGTGTCCAATAGTCAGATCCTACAGAAAGTGGTCCATAGAAGCATCAGCCCGTCAGTTACTTGACAGCTCAGACTGGTTTCTTTAAAGGGCCTAAGAGAATTGATATGGTATTTGGTTTTCTTTTACGATTTTCAGTGCAACCTGTTTGCATTTGGTTTACAGCACATGAAAACAGAAAATATGATTGACAATGTATAAGATTTAGATGTCATTTGACTTTTTTAAATCACCTCAAGACTCAGATCTAGAATTAACTCTAAATGTGCATAAAATATGAAAGTAAAAGCAAATGAAAGTGATGCACTGCAACTCCAGCATGGAGATGTACCATGTCCACCACCGAACATGACGAATTGACTCACTCATCTTTTGAGGCTAAATTGTGATTTAACTTTTCTCCCTAAAAGCAGAAATGTAAAACACAGCATAGCTGATAATGGCACTGCACCATACCTGCAGTGCATAAGGAAGTGCTTGAAATACAGCACTCGTGGGCGCAGAGGGGCACCTAAAAACACACACACACACACACACACACACTGTGCACCTATGAGTGCTGTCACGCATGAAACCGAAGTTGCATTCCTGGAAAAGGAGGGAAAAAATAACATATAGACCACTCATTACTGTCAAGCAGAAGTGTTGCTCATAATGCAGTGTGTCAACAACATGAATCGTGTGGGCCTTGTGTATATTTTTGGAGCTTAGGGTAGAGGCTTTCCCGACTTATCCTCTCAACACACCAGGTGACCCCCAGAGTACATATACAGTCTCTATACCTACGGCTGCTACTGCAGCTCGAGACGCATGATAATCAGGACTTTTCACAGTTTCAGCATGAACGACATTGTGGGCACTGTTTTCGAAGCCAAGATTGAGGCTTCAGTATTTGCATACATAAGTATATGCAATGAAAAAAAAAACATCATCTTCAATGGTGTTTGTGCATGTGGCTTACTAACAGGTGCAGTTGCAAGTGATGGAAAATGAGGAAGTAGCATGCATGAGAGCTGTAAATCATCTGGCTCCTCACATTTTAAACACCATGAAGGATTGTGGTCTGGGTGACAGAAATATTTACAAAAACGACAAATTTTTTTTTTTTTTTCTTGTTTTATCATGTGGACCCCTCAGCACAGTTTGAAAATAGTGAAATAGTGTACTGCATTTTTGGGGAGAGAATTAAAACAATATTAATCAGGGCAGGTTGTGTGAACAGAATTCAACAAATATTATGCAGTCCGGACGAACAGTGACTGCCAATGGAGAGCAATTACACCAACAGGGTAATGGACCAATGTCACCAGTGCCATCGTGGAGGGCATACACCTGCTGAGCACAGGCAGTCTGTCACCACGTATTGTCCGAGATGCTGCCGAACGCAGCCCCGGATGACCTCGGTTTTGTATGCCTTGTACTTTTTTAAGCGCATTTAACACCCCTGCCTGCTTTCAGTTCGCATCAATGACTCAGGGTGGACGTTAAATATATTCTGAGTCAGCCGTGCTGAAGAAGCGGCGGTCAATATTAAAAGCCAGACACAAATGCTTCGTTTCGGAGGGCCGCGGCGCCAACGTTCGGTGGGTTCCACGCTGCTGGGTTTTTTTTTTGGACGGGAGTGAGGAAAGACATTATCTGAGCACTGCTGGCAATAAAACGTGATAAATATCCTTGGAGATGAGATCATCAAATGCCTTCCAACACTGCATGTATAATTAGAGGGGTGCCATTAATCATGTGTTGCAGGGCTGTTTGGAGTAATGAGATTCCAAAAATGAAATATATTAAGCTGGGATGGCCCCGAACACTCGCGAAAGAAATATTTGACATTGTTCTGAATTCAGTGGCCATACCTGGTCCAGCATGGGGACGGGCTCGTTTGGGGGCTGAGCGAGAGACACGGCGCGTGGCGCCGCTCCTCCATCAGTATGCAGCATTAATTAAGCTGCAGCTGGTGAAGTGGCTTAATAATATGCTGGCTACTCATCAAATGCCTAATGCTAATGAGCTTTTCCTAGATAGCATTATCGTTGGCGCTACAATAACTCTAATAAACCCGATCAGTATCATTTTCACAGCCGCAGATTTATCCGGGAACGCACACGTCAGGCAATAAAATCATTTCATCATCTCCTGGGTGGAGTCTTTAGAGAGAGACACAGAGGTGTTTAGCCTCACAGCAGTTTAATGCAGCACAAGAAGAACGGGACAAATGTCTGATTTCATTTCAGTGACAGGAGCTGAGCGGGACACTTGATCAGGACAGTTGCTCGAGGGGGACTGTCCTGATTGTACTACTGATTGTCAGTCACTCTGGAATAGGTACATCTGCTAAACGCAATACATTTAAGTTAATGAAATTATGGTCATGTGTTTACTTCCAGAATTTAACACCCGCCTTGTGCAAAAATACAATTTTAAGGTTATTTTTTTCATGTGTGTTGATTTCAATTAATTCGAATGACCTTGACCCGTCAGCATCAGATTTATCAGAGGCTGACACGTTGCTCTCAGACAAGGCACTTGGACTTGTGATATTGTGAACGCCTGTGAATGTAAATGAATTGTATTGTTACATGGCTGTAATATGTGTACCACATCACGTAAAAACTGTTATCAGACAGCATGACATAGCACAGCTCTACTGGACAGTGTTATTGAGAGGAAAAAAACACCTTATGGAGTGAAAAAGTAATCAAAAAGTAATCACTGCTGAATAGCTTTGTAACCTCACACAAATTCCATGGTGAGGCTGCCAGAAAGCATCTGGCTTTCCATGTGGATTTTTGAATTTCCAATGAAGACTCAAATATGATGCTACCACCCCGTCCCACCACCACTTGTTTTTTTTTTCAGTTTCACTCAAAGCTTGATCTCTGACCCAACCCTCCGTACTTAAGGTCAAGGCGACAGTTGAAGCAGAAACTAATGGTTTTAGGTTAATTATGAATTTGCCTTCCTTGCCCCCTCATATTCTGGTGAGCTCATTAGCTTGTGGTGTCAATTTCAGGGACCCCTGCAAATGCATCTCAGGGGTCAGCGTTTGAAATGGTAAAGTGCACAACCGTCACCTGAGGCTCAGCTCAATCAGGCTGTTTTGCAATTAGATGAAGTCCTTGCATGGCACTGATACCACTTGTCAAATGGATTAAAAACGGCCTTTATTTCAGAACATACACCGAAGGAAAAAACTGGAGTGCAGCCACCCACACGGGCCCCTTTTCTCTCCCCGGCCAAAATTCGATTTTGTGAAACACTGCGGTGGATTGTTGATCAAGGTTGGGTGGGGGGGGTTTGGTAGAGGAGAAACTACCTACGGAGACGGCCCTCCGCATTGTTTACAATCCCTACCTTTTCAATTAGCCGCCATTGATTTCTCCAGACTCTCTTCTTCCCACATTGTGATTTCATTATGGCTCCTGGACGTATTGATGCTCAGGAGCCACGCTGCCTAAATGAATAGCACCTTTTACGTCCACGTTATGTGTGTGCGTGTGATCTATTTTCTTTTCTGCGCCTTGCTGGGTTCTCCACGTGGCTGATAAACGACCTACGTTCATCAGAAAAGTACAGTTGCCGCACTGTCGCCGTGTTCTAATAGAAAAATTGAGATATTTAATGGCTTGTTTTCTCGCGTCGTTAATGGCTTGTTTTATGAGCGTAGGCTGAGCTCAAAACCACAGCCCTCTCCGTGCATCCCACGCAACCTGAGCACAGATGGAGGGACCTACAAGCCCACCGCACTAAGCGCTGTCATCTCTTTGATTAGTGTCGTGGCTAAGATCTGAAGTGTCAGTGGTTTTTGTTCGGTGTTGCACCGCGGTCGTCGTTTCGTGCAGAGACCTCGAAGCCAGCGCCGCACGGTCGGGAAAGGAACTTGATAAACAATGCCCACGGCCCTCGGCCTGCACCAGAGTTCATTACAGGCTAATCACCGTGTCACTGCACCTTCCACAATGTAATGGAGATAAAGAAAAAGGCGCATGTGTGGGTGTGTTTGGGTAGCGCTGACGAATTGGCTTCCTACAGAGTCTATTCTGCCCAAGTTAAGTTCCGCACCGAGACACAATGGCCTACAGAGAACGTGCCGCGTCAGATAAAGATGAAGCATGCGCCTGGAGCGGCTCTGTTCCTTCTGGCATGTGAATGTGACTAGAATACACGCATGCCAATAATGTTGCACGGGGGCTCCTGGAACAAAAAGGCTGATTTAAGGTTTGGAGGAGAAGGTGGGTTGGACACGACGGACATCCAGAGAATGTTGTGGTAAACACACAAGGCGAGGGGGCATTACTTAACCGCAGAAACACGTGCACAAAGGGATTATGTACGTGTGAGACAAAGGCACTCACATTCTGGGGCTCTTGTGCAACCCCGAGGCGAGTTAGCTTCACGGTCTCCCGTTCTGTAGCAGAGCACAAAGGGAAAAGCATTCCAGAAGCGCCCAGACGGCGGGGACTGACCGCACAGCGCCACCGGCCTTATATTTGCACGCGCGGTGGAATGAATGCATTTTCTTCAAGAGGGGGAGTGGGGGACTACCTCAATTACCCCAGAGCACGACAGCCGTCCTTGCATTTCCAAATAAAGTCCTCACCGTGCACACACAATTTACCAATTGCGACCTGGCATTGGCAGATAAACGCATCAAAAAGATGTAGAGAAGGGGGGGGGGGACATTTCCATAAATACACAGATCACATTGTCACAATAAAGCAGCATAATTGCTACATAACTTGCTTTATGATTTAACAGTAAATGAGAATGCTGTTATTATCTTGTTACAGTCCCCTTAGAATAGCATTTTCTACTTCAACACAATCACTTGATTAAAAATCAGCTCCACACATGTCCCATGTAATCTCAGTGATAAACAAAAAAAAAAAGTAAAAAATGATCTGGCCACGAAGCCCCATTAAACTAATCAGGGGTATAAGGGGACCTACGTTGTGGGAAACCTGTTTCATTAGTGCTATGCTATGACATCTTATTTATGACTTGCTATTATCTGCTGGGAATGTGCAGAGTTAGCGCGAGACATTAGGTGCATGAATTATTCCATGGGCGTCTCTTTTCACAATAGCGTAATTATGTCTGGAGGAGAACGATGCATTTAAGAAAATAACGGATGCATTTATATATGCATGTCGGTACTTCAGCAGAAGCCAGCGGAATGCATGCCTCTATTTGGGGGGTTGCATCCTTCCGAGGTGAAACAAGGCCTTCAAAGATCAGCGACCCCCTTTGAGTGCATCCCAGAAACCCGTACGCTTGATCGTAATAAAAACAGCATGAGGAAGTTACAAACAAGAGCCCATCCAGCTTGCTTGTAGGGAATTAAACTAATAATTTATAGTTGTCTTGTTAAGATTTGAAGGAGTCTGGGGTTTTAGGCAGCACTAAGCCTTCGGGCAAACAATTCTATGCTCTGACTAGACACTCAGAAAAGGAGCTCTTCCTCGAATCTAAGTGTTGCCCTGCTACTTTTCCATTATTTGGATCTACGTCAGCTAAACTGTTCTATACCTGCACCGCGTCACACCTTAAGGATCATTTATGTTACCTGCATAAAAAAAACAAGCATAACCATGCATGTATATACACATATCGTCGTTGAAGTTAAGCTACACATCCAGTGAATGGCATTTGATGTCAGATTGTTCATCTGACAGAAGCCACCATTTCTCCTTCACTACTATTCAAGTGACATTTAATTCCTGCCCAACTGTTCTGTATAAAATTTCATCCCTGGTGCTCGGGTGAAGGGATGATTATATGGCTCTTCTGAAAAGCTCCACCATATCTGCTTTGTGACTCCTTTGAATGATTTTCAGCTTTCGGAGCTTTCTGAAAGGATGAATTAATCAATGGTCATCTGAATACGTCTTTAACGCTGAGCATAAATGAGCCTTCGTTCTTGTTTTCTGAATTTGAAACATATTCAGCACTGGCCATCAGAATCCTATGTAAAAATGTAATTTGTCTCTTAAGGTGACCACACCCAAGGTCACACAATGCCAATGTGAAGTAATCCATATGCCAAAGGTCTCTCATTTAACAAAGTTCATATTCTGCAATCATACAAGGATATGGTCCGTGGGGGCCAAAAATCCAATGGAAGTGTCAGATACGTCCTCCCAAGGAGCCGACCCCAGAAGTGAAAAACACCCACAGTAACCAGCAAGACAAGAGTCTGAGCACATGACAAAAAAGTAAGCACCTGCACTCTATCAGAGAAAAAAAGTTTTGACATCAAACTTGCCCTAAACATGTCCTGGAAGCTATGACACATATTTGCCAGGCTCCCGGATGCTCTCACCCTGAAACGACAGCTTTCTTCGGCAATGTTGGTCTTTTTAGCTGCAGCAAGTCTATTTCACTCACTGAATGACAGGTTTTATTTTTTATTTTTTGCACCCCCGTCTCGCTCTTGTTTTTCCAAGGTGCAGGGGTTCAGCCGGAGAGAGGCTCTGATACCAACTCTGATGGAGGGAGAGGCTTCGGGTTCACGGAGCAGAGCGAGCCGAGCGGACGGATATCGACTGTCTATACCGAGATTGAGCTGTGTTGCTCAGCAGGCTCATTTCAGCCACTGATAAGCATACAAGTGAACGGGGCCTCGGCTAACGACTTTTTCCCTTTAAAACGACCTTGGCTGGTGAAGGCAATTACAATCCGCCACTGGCATTCCATTTTTATTTATTTATTTATTTATTTATTTTTTATGTCACTGTTGTTTTGCAGGGGGCAAAGAGACACTCTGTGCTGGAGGTGCAAGACAAGCCGTAAAAAATCCTTTCCCCCAAGGGTCCATCAATCAAACATTACAGGTCTGAAGCACAACGGGGCCGGAAAAAAAGGGGCACTTTAGATTTCCAGCATCTGGATATTTACAGGCACCTTTTAGGACAAAGGGATTTGCTGTGAATCTTGTTAGTTTTACTTAAATGAAGGGCCATGTGTGTCAGTTTGTGCACCAAATCTGGTGAAAGGCATCACTGTCAAGAGGCAAACACCATTCAGAAGCTCCTGGTTAGTTCTAAAACTATTTTGATGCATGCTTTCTTGTGCCTAATGCAATATTTCTGCAAATTAGCAACTGACTATTTATGGATTGGCACCAAGTGAGTGATGTGCACATTGCAGCAGTTAATGGAGAAACAGAGAGCGACACAATAGTCAATTGTGTTCTGTTGGAAAATGATGACACTCATAATGCACTTCTCCTTCATTATCCATGGTTAGATGTGTGGCTTTTAATCACGTAACGGGGCCACTTTTGGATGCAATCATCAATTCCTTTATTCATAATTTTCGATTAAGCCAATCCAACGATTTACTGTGCACGTTTTAGGGAAGTGATAGGTAATTTGCTCCCAATTGCACTGTAATTGAAAAATGGCCGCTATCTGCAGGTCTCACTTTAACAATGGCCCACCTGCATTAAAGGAATTTATGGCAAAGTTGTCCAAGTGATGGATCCCTCATTTAAGCCCACCGAACTGGGAGAGTTTAATGTCAGGATTGTAACTGCACAGACTATTGCTGTCCATAAATCCCAGAAACGCAAGCATTAAGAAGCCTTTAATAATTAAAGAAGCAATTACTACTCACGCTACCTTAAACTTGGAAACTGTTTCCAGGTAATTAGAACAGACCCTGCTATCTGTTCAAGTCTTCTGCAATGCCCTGATGTTCTCTAGAACCCTCCTCTAAAGTGACAGAGATATATATAATATCAAGATTATTACAACATTCAGAGGACAATAAAGAAAGAAATGGTATTGCAGCATCCTGCTGTGGTGTTAGTGTTACTGAAAAATCCTGTTACTATACCAGCAGACCAGCTGATGGATCAAGAACCCCAAGCTTGTCCTCCTTGAGAAACAATGTGATATTTGCAATTTCTTCACTTACCTAGAAGCAAGAACAAAGAAACACAGGCAGTTGGTGAGAAGAATTAAAATACATGCGGCATACAAATTACACACACTTGAAATATTTCACTCATCATTTGGAATAATCACAAGGACATTTTAAGAAGCACTTGGCATGCTGCTGTAATGTAACAAAAGAAAATAACATATTAAAAAAGAAGATTCATTAAGCATGATAATGTGTTTTTATATGCACTTCCATTAGATCCCCCCCCCCCCCCTCCCGAATTCCGTCTAAATCGTATGTACCATATCTCCCCATCCAAATTTCTATCTGAAGCTCTGTAGGAGGATAGCACTCGATACTCCGGACTCTGACCGACTTCCCACCTCCTCGCCCTCCTGCCTGTAGCGCCTCGTGCACCCGGCACCACATTACCACATTCATCTCCATTCTCTCCAGGACACGAGTGAGCCCATCAGACATCCCCCCAGAGTTCAGCAACCCCTCCTGCCCTCCCCTCCTACTAATAAATCCGTTAATCTGAATCTAGTAGAAGGTGAAATCAATCCTACAAACGTATCAAATTCACTGCAGGACATGGAGCCGTTTCACTCTAGCAGGCAACACCTCTACTGCTTCCCCCTCCCTCATTGGCAACAAAGACCTTCCTGTTATTTTAACTAAGTTGCAGCGAGGCAACAATCAATCAATAATTATAACAACTTCCAGGATTCTGCCTGTAAAGGGTACAGCTCTATTTGGCGCATGGCCTACTGAATCACATTTTATAAATACACTCCTGCTAAACAATGAAGTTCAATAATCACACGAGAGCTTTGAAGACCAGTCACCTCCCCCCGGGACGCCCGTGTCTCAGACTCTGTCCCATTTTGTCCTACATTAGTCTCCTCCTCAGCCAGGAGCTGTCACTTGCGACGTGAACATGAAGGAAGGCGCGCGCCTCTCTTGTCTCTTGGGAAAACGTAAACGCAGAGTCGGAGCTAATGGCATATATTAATAGCCACTCCAATATAACATTGAAAAAAAAGTTTCACCCGGTGCCTGACTTCTCGACGAGGAGGACGGCCATAACCATTTAAAGCTAATTACCATAATCAGCATTTGCTGTTGTAATTAGTATTATGTAATGATTTTAATTTGTCCCCCCTCAATGGCCACAACAGGTAGGTTTTAATTAAGATCTTACCTAATCACCTACGGTATTTCGGTTTTTGTCGGGGGCTGATTATTATGAAATTTCTGTTCACCGCACTGTGCACAGCAGTCTGACTAAAATCGATTTTAAGCTCAAGTCTTCCATAATTAAAATTTTATTTTTCTGCTGGAGAGCATGCAATGTTTTGCTTATTCATTAAATCGGTAGTGCAGCTCCACATTAAAGGCCTCTTGTCGATATATTTGCAACAAACATCTTTCAACTCCTTGAAGTAAATAAGGGAACCCCAAAAAACAGTATGAAGAAATGATCAGAGTTGGTGAACTGCGAAAGGTTTAACACAGCATGGCCTATACCTGCAAAAACCTATTCGAGATAAAGCAGAGGCATTTTAACAGAGCTTCAGATAGAACATGATGCGCTCAGATCGTCATGAAGCTGACGAAAGGAGAAAAGAGGGTCATAAAGAACAATGGGGGGAAAAGCAGAGTTGGCAGAGTGCTCAAAATCCAGCGTTGTACAAACAAGCAAAAAAAAAAAAAAAAAGATTTGAGTGACTGTGGCACTTACATAAAGTGCCAGACGAATGAATAAATAAATAAATAAATCTTCTTCATTGCGCCAAGCGGGCACAGGGGGACTGGAGATAGACTTTC
The DNA here is from genome assembly GCF_900700375.1 of Denticeps clupeoides. Classification (NCBI taxonomy): domain Eukaryota; kingdom Metazoa; phylum Chordata; class Actinopteri; order Clupeiformes; family Denticipitidae; genus Denticeps; species Denticeps clupeoides. The sequence goes on from NC_041712.1 coordinate 16,347,088, forward strand.
TACAGCCGAGATGTTCTACACACAACTACCAGCGGCACTCAAGGCTCGACAGAGGCAAAATACAATGCATATTGGCCTTATTACATGCACCTTTGTTGGAAAGTGTTCGAAAATTAATTTCATGCCTGATTTAAAACCTCCAAATGCTTGAGTGCACCTATGCCTGATATTACAAACACCCACAGCTTAATCTTACTCCAGCCTCCGACGCGAAATAGCCTCTTTTTTTTTTCGCAAAGACTTACAGTCATGGGCTTTACTGTGATGGGCTTGCTCTGCAGTGATTTGTCATGTTAGGGCATAGGTGTCTTAGTGGTCCCCCTTATATTGGAATGCCTCAGAATAGACACACCGCCGTTTTATATTCCACGGGGAGGAATATTAAACAACTGCATTGCAGTTGTTCCAGCAACGGTTCCGATGCCCTGTTTAAATTGTGTAGATACAACAGGGTTGACTGTGTTCCTCCCCCCACCATTCGTTGTAGGGCTGAACACTGATGATTTTTAAATGCTGCGATGCACTTTGGGAGTGGGTAGGTGTGTAATAAGCCTATAAGACCCAGAGCCCAGACAGCTGGGCTTATGGTTTTTAGACGCTATTGACATTTCTGAGGCACTCAACACAACAAGCTTCCTTTCATCCACAACAATATTAACTTCCCATCTTGGCATCCCAGCTTCAGGTATGTACATTTCCTGACCAGAAATCTAATTGAGGTGTGAAAGCTCATGAGTGATGGGACAGGAGCGGATCGAATGAAAAGGCCTTTAGCACATCATCAGCGTACAGTAAGTTAATATCATCCTGACTGAGCTGCTCCAGAGTATTCCATCATCCTTCCGTTGTCTTCTACCTGTCTGGGTTCTCCAAATTAACGGTACATTATGATAATGAAGATGACAATGATGACAACGTGCATAGACTAATTTTAAGTGGACAAAGTTTTCTAAATGAATGAAGTCGCATGATAACTTTTTTTTTCTGTAACACATTCGGAAGATAATATGTCACATTAAGATGTTGCATTTGCTCATTGCTTTTGAAATAGCATATTGCCAGTCATGATTTTGAGGAAAAGTGGATGCACCTGTGATTGTCTCAGTAATACTACAGGCAGGAGCCTTGAGTAACGTACCAAAATATTTTTCAGCTTCAATAAACACCACATTAGTTGATATCATGTGTTCATTAATATTCCCCTGTGTAGCATGGGTGTCAGTGGCCATAAACCACAGTTCTGGATATCCTGGGGCAGCGCAAGGCGTGGCCCTTTCTAGATGGGAAAATCGCTAATATCAAAGCTCTGGCTCCCACTTAATTATAGACGATGCTGTAGTGGTGTGTTCAATAAATGTCAAGTTTAAGCATTAATCACGTAGGACAAATGAGTAATGACCAGCAAGCAAGGGCGTCAGCATTCTACCTGTCTGGCAGTATTAATAGTCGAGTGGAACTCAAGAGTGCTTCAAGGATTGGTTTTAGTGGCGCAAGTTTCGTTTGGTAGGTCTGTTGACAGTGGTGTATTAGTGATGCGAGTCCGGCTCTCTAGAAGGTTCTATCTCGAAGTCTCATTACGCGGGACGATTATATCGCCGCTCGCCGTCCGTGGCCGTGTTTATATTCATACCATCTTTTCAGCTCCATTATCGCATATTGTTGTTGCAGGATGCCGCATGCAGTCGAATCCCCTCGGGAAATCAAATTAAGTTCAATTAGAGATTATTAGCCTTTAATGTCCTATTCCTCATTACTAATTAAATGGCAATTTCACAAAGGAAGCATCGTGGCTGGAATGCGCTCTGAATCTCAATTTGGAGTGAAAGCTCATTTAGTCATCGCTAGCTTAATGTGAACGTTTTATCAAATTAGGGAGGAAGGGGGGACTTGAAACATATAATGTCAAGAGACCAAACATGCGAGTGCAAATAGGAGCATCAAATGATGACTGACAGTCACATCCTCAACCCGAAACCTGCATTTACTGTAAGGAAATGGCAACCAAGCAGGCCTTACTCTATTAAAGGGTATATTGTCTCAGATCCCATCCTTATAAAAAGAAAAGCTCCCTGGAGCCTCTGTTAAAAGACATCTGTCACCTGGAGAGACCACGAAAAAGAGGACAGTTGCGTCATGAGTAACACTGTGTCCTCTCAAAGTGCCAAAAAGAGAGCAGGAAGAAACTATCATGCTGATTACAGAGGGGAAAAAAACTAAAATCAGAAATTGACTCTAATCAGAGTGATGGCTACTCCCCCGAGCAGAGTGCCTATGTCCGTTGCACAGATTGCATCTGTTGCTCCATGCCCCACCAACATGGTAGTGAGATCTTTTTTTCTCTCTCTTGCACTCTCATCTAGTCCACTTCTAGCACAGTCGCCTGACAAGAGCCTAGCATTGCTGCTGGCCAACTGTGTCTTTGTCATTCTATACAATTCTGTAATCTCACTACTCATGACACCCGGGAAAAAAGTACCCAAGTGGAATAGAGCAGACTGAGCAGCGTCATTCACCTGGTAGTAGCCTAGTGGGTAACACACTCGCCTATGAACCAGAAGACCCAGGTTCAAATCCCGCTTACTACCATTGTGTCCCTGAGCAAGACACTTAACCCTAAGTTGCTCCAGGGGGACTGTCCCTGTAACTACTGGTTGTAAGTCGCTCTGGATAAGGGCATCTGATAAATGCCATAAAATGTAAATGTAAATGTAAAAAGGCTCATGCCAGAAAACCAGATTCACAATCTAGCTTTGTTGTTTTACCATCCCTGAATTTACTAAAAGTGGCGCAGGAATACATATATTTTTCTTTATACATAAGAAAGATGGACAAATACATTAGTAAAAACAGATACATCAGTACAGTACATACTGAGAGCTACACAATATTTAAAATGCATTTTAATTGAATACTTGACACCTTAACTCACATAGAAAAATGATAAAAAATAATTTAGAATCAAAATTAAGAGCAGTATAGCTTTAGAAGAAACTAATCTTTTGCAAAACCTGCTAATTCTGTTTTTTTTTTTGAGGGGGTACAGTCAATTAATTAACTTATAAATCGACCATTATTTATGTAGCACTTTTCATGCAAATAGCTGTAATATCAATGACATAAAAAACTATTTGACAATGGAAGGTAAGTGTCATAAAAATACTAAGCTAAGAGATTTTTTTCAAAAGTGCTTAAAAATTTTGATACCTGGCAGGGGTGTATACTCTAAAAGCATGTCTAATAAGTACTCAGGTGCTTGTCCATTGATTCATGGTGGGTTCTCCTCCTGTTCTTGGTCAATAATTGTGCTGCAGAGTTTTGAATAAGCTGTACAGTTATCAAGCCTGCTAGGAATAGAAAGCATGCATCAGCTTCTCTGCCTGAAAAAAAATGGGTGCACTTGAATAGGCATTTGGTTGTAAAAAAGCATTTTACTAACATGTGGAGTTCAAAGATCAAATCATGGTCCAAGAGCAGACACTGATTTTATAAGGGGCTATTGGTTTGTGCAACACAAAAGCAATTAGTACACACGCACACACACACACATACAAACCGGATTCCAAAAAAGTTGGGACACTATACAAATCGTGAATAAAAACTGAATGCAATGATGTGTACGTGCCAACTTCTAATATTTTATTCAGAATAGAACATAAATCACGGAACAAAAGTTTAAACTGAGAAAATGCATCATTTTAAGGGGAAAATATGTTGATTCAGAATTTCATGGTGTCAACAAATACCAAAAAAGTCGGGACAAGGCCATTTTCACCACTGTCTGGCATCTCCCCTTCTTCTTACAACACTCAACAGACGTCTGGGGACCGAGGAGACCAGTTTCTCAAGTTTAGAAGTAGGAATGCTCTCCCATTCTTGTCTAATACAGGCCTCTAACTGTTCAATCGTCTTGGGCCTTCTTTGTCGCACCTTCCTCTTTATGATGCGCCAAATGTTCTCTATAGGTGAAAGATCTGGACTACAGACTGGCCATTTCAGTACCCGGATCCTTCTCCTACGCAGCCATGATGTTGTGATTGATGCAGAATGTGGTCTGGCATTATCTTGTTGAAAAATGCAGGGTCTTCCCTGAAAGAGATGACGTCTGGATGGGAGCATATGTTGTTCTAGAAGCTGAATATATTTTCCTGCATTGATGGTGCCTTTCCAGACATGCAAGCTGCCCATGCCACACGCACTCAAGCAACCCCATACCATCAGAGATGCAGGCTTCTGAACTGAGCGTTGATAACAACTTGGGTTGTCCTTGTCCTCTTTGGTCCGGATGACATGGCGTCCCAGATTTTCAAAAAGAATCGTGACTTGTCTGACCACAGAACAGTCTTCCATTTTAAATGATCCCTGGCCCAGTGAAAATGCCTGAGCTTGTGGATCTTGCTTCGAAATGGCTTCTTCTTTGCACTGTAGAGTTTCAGCTGGCAACGGCAGATGACACAGTGGATTATGTTCACTGACAATGGTTTCTGGAAGTATTCCTGAGCCCATTCTGTGATTTCCTTTACAGTAGCATTCCTGGTTTGTGGTGCAGTGTCGTTTAAATGCCCGGTGATCACAGGCATCCAGTATGGTTTTACGGCCTTGACCTTTACGCACAGAGATTGTTCCAGATCCTCTGAATCTTCGGATGATGTTATGCACAGTGGATTATGATAGATGCAAAGTCTTTGCAATTTTTCACTGGGTAACACCTTTCTGATATTGCTCCACTATCTTTCTGCACAACATTGTGGGAATTGGTGATCATCTACCCATCTTGGCTTCTGAGAGACACTGCCACTCTGAGAAGCTCTTTTTAAACCCAATCATGTTGCCAATTGACCTAATTAGTGTTAATTGGTCTTCCAGCTCTTCGTTATGCTCAAATGTACTTTTTCCAGCCTCTTATTGCCACTTGTCCCAACTTTTTTGGGATTTGTTGACTGTCATCTACGTTCTATTACAAATAAAATATTGACAATTGCCATCTCCACATCATTGCATTCAGTTTTTATTCACAGTTTGTTTAGTGTCCCAACTTTTTTGGAATCCGGTTTGTAAATCTACTACCAAACCTACTATGATGTACTCTTAGGAGGAAACAGGAGATCTCAAAAGATGCTGAGTTACCGTCGAAAGAAGCAAATCTTTTACGTTATACCAGGTATATAATACCTGGTATTATCAAGTATTATCAATAGTTACATTATTATTGCATTCCTTTAATTCACATAATCTGAGCACAGAAAGGTCCATGCTAACGACAGCTCATTTCTGATGTTTTCTGCTACAGCCATTACCACCTGACAGCTTCACAGTAGGACACATTTTCTGAGCGCACAACACACAGGGCAAGAAAGCCCAATGTTTGTGTCTCCAGATTCCAGTGTCTCCCACATGCCATAATGGAAGCCCTTTCAACAAAGGCTTTTTGTTATAATCCCCAGGAGTAAGTAAAGTATCCCGACTATTGTTATTGTGTGGTGCTTTTCACAGCACAGCCATGCAAGGCACAGGCTCCTCAGTTGCCTCTTTGTCTACTGCTAGTCTATACTGGATAGACTTTTGGTCCAAGCTGGGGGTCCAACTTCTAATGTGCCATGTCTTGCTTTAATAACACAGTGATGCTTATGAGATGCCACAATGCTAATCTAATGTCAGATAGCTCTTCAGGATTTACTTGAATTGATATAAACAAATACATTGTTAAAAAAACAATGTCTTGCTTTTGTTACTGTGTAACTATTTTTGTCACCTAGAAATAAGTTTAAAAGTGTATGACTGCTGTCATACACTTCACTTGCTCATTCTGTATTAGGTAAAGATGCTCATGTCTATATGTAAAATAGGACAGATGGTTTTGCCAGATACCTAATTATTTCAGCATAAACGTTACCAACAAAGGTGCAAAAACTCACAAAACCAGTCAAAACTATCTGACTGCGGGACTACTTAACATAATTAAATGAGATTTCAATAAATTGATTCCAGTTCTAGACAGTTCTGTTTTTACTTCGGTTACTGTCCTCCTGATAAAAGTTGTTCATCAGTGTTATTAGTGATCACGTGTTATCATTGTTTTTATTGAAGAAATCTGATTGCCAAATTACTGAATCTGACATTTAAAGACAAATCTAATATGTCTTCAAAAATGGCTTGAAAATATAGTCCTACATATGCATATAACCTCTGCAAGCATTTTTTTGTGTGGAATATGAACAGAAATTCATTAAAAGAGTTCTATAGTCCATATTATCACTTTTATATATCTTCATATTTATAAAGGCCATAGTGGTGAGAGACTCAAGAGCTTTCAGTTGAGCTGGTTTGGAGAAGGCAAGATCATTTCTTGTATGCCTCTGTGATTAAAAAGTATTATTATCTACACATTAAACAAAACTACGCTATAATAGAAGATCCTTTTTCATATGTTCCAAGCAGGCAAGCATAACACTTGCGGTGAAAAGTCAGTGAAATCCCTTTCCAACTTGTAAAGGATGGGTTTGTGCATTGACAATAAATAAAACATTATGAAGAAAAAAATGACTGTAAAACAGATTAGCAGCATGTTAACACCCAAGCTACAGGGTGTCTCGTTTTAAATTCTCTTAACTCTTCACTAATAAAGGCAGAATAAAAGTCAATTTCTTCAGTCAGACTCCCTACTGCCCATCTCCCCTGTTCCCTACATCAGCAGTTCGCAAAAGTCCTGAATAATGTTCTTATTTCTCTCCTCTATTAAGGATAATACATAATTAACAATTTACAAAAGTGTCCCGGTGATTCCTTTTTACGCTGTTCAGTAGCAGCAAAAGGTTCAAGGACCCCTGCCCTGGACTTTGGTTCATAAGAACCCCCAAGACAATATACAATTATATCCCAAATCCTAGTGCTTCAGAGCTCTATTGCCTCTGAATATATCTCAAGTGTCAGGACACTTGGCATCCCTGAAGACAGGGTTGCATGACGGGCTCCCCCAGTGAGGCTGGTTATTGCCCTTGGCTTCTGGGGGTTTAAAACTGAAAAAGAACACAAAATGCCCTCTGCTCTGTACCAGGTTGAAATTATTCATGTAAGTCAAGTAACTAGAAAACAGAAAAATGACAACAGAGCAGATACAAACCACCAAATTACCACATAGTGTTGTACCAAGAAACATGTATACCGTATAAGTTTACTTGTTATGTTGTACTACAACATAACTACAGTGTACTATAGCCAAACGTAAAAATCTCATTTACGTCCTGTTTCAAAGACACATATTTACTTTTATTATACGTTACTGTGTGGCAACATGGTGTCTTGTATAATTACAGTTTTATTCCAACGTAGCTCCACACGACTGCTTCACTAAAACATCAAGGAGGAAATCAAAAGTACATATTCCTGGATGTTGGCTAAATACATTTGGTTAGTGCCCAACTCAATTTGTGCAACCAAATTTCAATGTGAAAACAAAGCTCACGATATATGTGAACACACTCTGCGGTCCGATGTTTGGATGCGACCTGTCTGCTCGCACTACACAAGCAGTATGGAAGCAGAAGAAGAAGAACCCACATCACTAGCGATGCCGAACAAAGCAAAACGTGCTGATTTGGACAATTGTGCAATTTCGTGTGCAGAAAAATCCAAAAAGAGGTGTCTGGGCATAAGACACACAATCAATTTGTGATTCATCCAGATTTGAGGAATTATTGCATGACTGAAAAATCGTAACAAGTGTACGCACGCATGTTCTGACATGTTAACATACTTTGCCAGAATAGCATACCGGTAGTGCAAATTGATAGCTGTATCAATCGGTTCAAGATGAAAATAGCATACCTGCGTATAGTATGCGGTTCTGATAGCACTGACAAATACAGTTGTATTCTATTGTGACACATTTACTCTAACATATGCACAATAAAACTAGTACTAATAATTCAGATTGCGGCATGTTGAACTCATAGGCATCGGAACAATTTGGCAGTCTGTTGGGCACATACATGCTGCTTGCATGAAGTAAAAGTCAAAAGTCAGATCTGCTCTGCACATGCACAACATAGCCTGTTTCTGATCTACGCATGTGCATTAACCAAGAGTATGCCGAACACTCGTCTAACAGATCGAATGGTGACCTTCTTAACTGGCCATAAATACACAAACATATGGCAGATTAGAATCACATGCAGTAACATAAAACATACAAAGGACTACGCTTAATGCACTGCATGCACTGCCTTACAACATAGCAACATGCATTACCTTTTTTTTTATCATACTTGTTTTTTCGTGTAATTTACATATATTTTTTTATCATTTCATGGTGCAACAATCTCACAAAAATCCAGTGAAATCTTGAAATGACTGAATAGCTAATGCCTCAGCCAGGACAGGTAACATTGTAGCTCATATCTGGTCTCACATTTTGACCCCTATTGCACAATGTTCATGCTCCATAGCAGCTCAGTCAGCACAATAATAACATTTTACCTGTTTTTTTTTTACCTGATCCATTGAGATTTATATATATATATATATATATATATATACACACACACACACACACACACACAGAAAGCAGTGATGTTGGAGGGGAATATTTAGTGATCACTGTAATACATGGCACCACAAAGCACTCTGCAAATTCCCTATGAAACAAAAAAAGGTGCATCTGAGAAGTCACTCCCAGTGTGAAATTGCCCCGTGGCTCTTGGAGATTCTGATCACTTGGAAAATTAACTTAAGACGTTAGCTCTTCTTCTCATTTCCTCCAGAGTAATAACCTAACAAGGTGGCAAAGCAGATATGAGCTGCATGGTTTATATCTTCCTCGATTGCACAGCTGGGGGGTTATTTTCAGCTTTATTCTGTTTATAGTCACAGTAAAAACAACTACATAATGTCTTAAACTAAGATTTTAATTGAATTTTAGCTCTTTTTCCCTCATTTTAAATCTCCACAGGTTTCCAAACTGTCATGTTTTTTTTATTCTGTATTCGTTTCACTGTTAATATCCGAGAATAACTTCAAAGGTCTACTATTTTAGAAAAATGCTGAGACAGACATTTGCATTTTGGAGAACCTGATATTAACACAACTGAAAGAAACAAGTTTACCAAAGTAAAGGCAGAATGAGAAAATGGAAGAAGTAAATTTACATTCACTTTTTCTTATAAAGGAAAAAAAAAACATCAAGGCAAGGAAAGCACACTGTGTTCACTTAGCCGGTTTGTGCAAGCTCAGCTTGTGTGCAAACAGTGCCGGCATTTCTAATAAAAATCAAGACCCTCTTCTCTGTATCAATTTGGCACAGTTCTAAATTCTTGCTTTATTGAGTAAAGTTGAGTATTAAGATATACTATGGTTGATATATGGTTGTTATATTATTTTGTATTAAGATAAGATATTGTAGCTTAATTACATGATTTAATAAATCAGTGCTGTTTAGTACTGCTTTATGCCTGAAGGTTCCTGGGGTTGTGTCCTTGGTCGTTTTTTCATCTCCTGATAACAGATTACTATTCAGTTTCAGCTTGCATCTAATTCACCTCTGAAAGGAGATTACTGAGTGAGCAGTTTCTCGAACTTTCTGTCTGTTTAAATTAGCAACAGATATATTGTCTTCAGATGTTCTGCTCACTGCAGTGCTCATCACCACGGGGCCAGTGAGCAGGTGGACTCAGCGGTCTGTGAGGCACCCTGTAAGCAGAGCGCACGCCCAGGGCCGGGCTCCTCAGCTCCAGGCCCGGAGGCCTGCCGCACACACGGCACCGTAACACAGCCGAGCAAACGCTTGAAGGCTTTGGTGATTGGCTGATGGGTAAAAAAACACCCAAAGCGCGGTTCACTCTGCCTGAGGGAATCGATCTGAAGAAGCTGCTGCAGTAGGGGTGGGGAGACTTACAGTTATTGTTCATCAATATCAGTCAACAGCAACTATATGTAGAACAAAGTACATGTTGATTTGTAGAATAATAGACAGTATTACTTTTTTAAAATAGCTAATTAAACATTAATTTCCCCGTCTAATGGCAGAAATTGCATTTGCAGCGTATGCACTGTGAAGCAATTTAGCATCTCGTAATTCAGAAATGTGGTGTCTGACCCACTTGCTTATGTCACAAATCACATCATGCAAATGAACGGGGAGGGAAAAGCTGTCCGCTGCGTTATTCCCCAAAGAAACCTATTATTTCCTTCAACATAAAACATTTTCAGTGCCGCGCACGACTCTCCCTCCTTCTCTCCCTGTCATTTCCCCAGATGAACAGAGTTTGATAACTTCTTGGCTACAGTACCTGGCAACCCGCTGAGACAGTCGAGGTGCTGCATGGAGAAAAATAACATATGCATCTATGGAAGCATAAGCAAGGCGTGTTTATTGTTGAGCAGGCGCCCGTTGTTATGCGCTGACTTCTATTATTTGAATTTGTCAGGTGTAGGAATTTACAGCAACAAAGGGGTTCCTGTATTCCTTTCGGCTTTCCATTAGGCTCACATGAATGAGCCGCTAAAGAGGCATATTTATTTCACACCTTTGAGGTTGTGTCTGTAGTAGACGTAGCACATGGGGAGAGTTCAATAAAGTCACGTCAAGTGTGTCTTCGGGATTTGCAGAAATAAACATATGTTAAAAAAAGGACTGCCTGCTATGCCATGGTGAGGAGAAGAACAGCAAATTCCATTTTGCTGGTGTGTAACTATTTCTGACACCCAGAAGATGGGCTGTCAAAAACAACGCAATAAATGAATCATGATTAATGATTATTGATCATAACATTAACTAATAAAGATGGTTTGTAGCAAACAAATGCTATGAACCATGTTACACTCTGAGGTGTACGTGTCTAATTATTCTCATCTGGTCGCATCTGATATTTGCTCCCATATCATCTCATCTAACATCCCCACAATTCACCCACACATATTGTTGCATCTGAGAAAAACCTTGGCCCAAAATGCTGGTAAATAGGCAAACTCTACCAGTCAAGCAAGGGCTTTAATAAATGGCAAGACATTACCCCCACTTGATGGAGAAAGCACGGATTTATTGACCCAGTGCAGGGAAGGCTGTAAACAACTCCCTGTAATTCAGCTTTGGTTTAGTCAGTGCACCCGCGACTCCGTTTGTTACCTCCACGACGCGAGCGTGCACAGGACATCTATGGGCTATCATTAAACTGACTAGAAGAAAGAAAAGAGTGTTTCGTAGCCTTTCCAGAAAAAAAGGCGATTAAGGCATGTGGGTACAATAAGCTTTACTCAAAGGTAACATGGCAGCTGCAGAAGTAGGTGCGCTAACTTTAAAAGGTTTGTTGAGACTTGGGCAATTTATTTTCAATCTGGAGGAATCACACTCTGAAGATAACAACGCGGCTGATTATGAGCAGCGCTGCGGCGGGAGCCTGACAATCTCCAGTATCCCGGTGCCTCCAAAAAAAGCACGGGTGCAGCCTTCAAACACGTTTTAAAAGCATGAAAATGCAACTGATCTCATCTAGTTCAAACAGAATCCTCCAAAAGCGGCAAACTAGATGCATCTCTCTCCAGGCTGTTCTCCTTATCATTTCCACTGTACATTTTCACAGAAAGAACATGAATAATTGACTTTTTTGATGAATGTTTGGGTGGGGGGGGGGGTGCTATGTGAGGGAAAACACGTATGGGCGTGTGGGTCATGTGAAGGGAGGTATGTGTTTGCCAAATCGTTGAATATTTTACCCTCCTGTTCTGACCTCCCTGTAACCTGAATCTGACTCTTCTATTTCCTTACGGCTCCATTTATAGTCATGACACTGAAACTAGGGCCGTTAAAATGAACCCATTGTTCAGTGCAATTCGTTTCTACATCTGTAATAAGTTAACGCAACAGCATTTTGTTTACTTCCAGTGTGGGTCTGGCCTATGACACTGATGCCAAATGATGCCAGAGACAATCCGTACATAAAGATGGAGACTGACAGACAGTGAAGGGGTTTGGGCATGAAATTTAGGCACAAAAAAATAAATAATGAGGACAAAAGTATTTTGCACTAATTTCAGATATTATTTGCAGGGTGTTCCGTTAATAAAAAAATGACCAAATCATCCACCCATCTAAGCCTCTGTCTCACACTCGTCTCTGTCAGACTTTTAAATATGCATTAAAAACTTTAGTCATACTTGGGATTAATGAATTTGTGGTAAAATGTGCAATTAATTAGTTAAATTTTTTAATCCATTCACATCCCTAACTAAAACTAATTACGACATTCTTCACTGGAATGCAATATTCAGTGCCCACTGAAAAGGAATTCAATCCCAAGGTTTCAATTGGGGTCGCGTCCTTAACTACAGCATTTCACAGCATTCCGAGAATCATCCAGGTGCTTCAAGATGCAACTGAAGTTCACTCCAACATCAGCAGCTTGGTGCGCCATTTCCATTCTGCACCAGCTTTGTGAATGAAGGGCCATCAATGCTGCCCTTAACCGAGTCTGCTGAGACGCTACTCTAGAGGTAGTTTTTTTTGTGTGTGTGTGACTTTGATTTTATGCTTAACTTGTGCAGAGCTTTTGGCAGGACAGCCACTCTCAGGAAGATCCTCTGCTGTACTCTCCAGTATGTACCTCTTATTCTGGTTCAGCGAATAGGCTGACAGAAGCCGGCCGATTCATTTTTCCCATCGATGGCTAAGGCCAGTGCTCATCTCATTTTAATGTTTATTTGAAAGACAAACAGAAGCAAGTCTTTCAGACAATTTCTCAGTTTGGCTAGTATTTATGTAAATCAGAGATCTTTGTTTCATGAACTGAAAAATGAATACAGCCCAGTGCAATGGAAGCTGAGCAAATTTTTATGTACTCTCTGATTAAACCCTAAGAAATGCACTACAATTCCCAGTGCAACTCTCCTAATTCACACTAAATCCATTTTAAACAGAGCTGGAAAACTGTAACCGTTTTTCCCAACAATAAGATCTTGTAACTTGTAATCTTGTAAAGAGATCCCATTCGAGAGTAAACACAGTCCCACAAAACAAGTGAAGTGATTCAAGGCACCAAAATGTGTCCTCTGTTTTTAACCCATCACCCTTAGTGAGTAGTGGGCCAGTGGGAAGCCAGGAAAGGCACCCGGTGAGCAGTGTATGGAGAAGGTGCTTCGCTCAGTCGCACCTTGGCGGTTCAGGATTTGACCCCACTTCCTTGCCCGCTAGGCCCTCACTGCCCCAAAAAGTAGCAACAAAACAGATGAAATCTCCATGTCTGGGGCAGTGGTGGCCTAGTGGCTAAGGAAGCGGCCCTGTAATCAGAAGGTTGCCGGTTCAAATCCCGATCTGCCAAGGTGCCAATGAGCAAAGCACCGTCCCCACACACTGCTCCCCAGGCGCCTGTCATGGCTGCACACTGGTCACCAAAGGTGATGGTTAAAAGCAGAGGACAGATTTCATTGTGAGCTTCATGTGCTGTACTGTGTATCACAATGACAATCACTTCACTTTCACTTTAAATTTGCCTGTTCTTTGTTTATAGCACAAAGTGCAGAAGCATTCTCCTTGTTGCTGGAGATTTTTGCACCAGCTTCCAAATGTTTCATTTCTATCACTTCACTCAGGCTCAGGCATGGGCGGAAAAGGCGAGGTCAGGAGATGCGTTTTGATTAGCACTAAAATGGAAGCTGAGGTGATAAAATGAACAGGAGTCTGAGGTGTAGAAAAAAAACTATCAATGAGTCATAATGTACAGTCTTGTTGGCCGGCATCCGCGTCCACAGTAATGTCCTGCCCTTCACGATCTCTGATTGGTTTAGAATATGACAGGGACCTAATATGTGTTTGTTGCATGCTGGTTCGAATCCACATCCGACAAGGTGTCACTGAGGTGCCACTGAGCAAAGCACCGTCCCCACACACTGCTCCCTGGGCGCCTGTCATGGCTGCCCACTGTCACCATGTGCTGTGCTGCAGTGTTTCACAATGACAATCACTTCACTTTCACCTGTGGTGATCAGGACGTAACACACATGTGAACAGGCAGAACCTAGCTAGTCCAGTGACATTAAGGCATCACAATATAACAGGGCCGAGCTGATTTCTGGGCCATTCTGGGCACCTCCATAACTGCCAACGCTGCATATTCTCAACCTGCCATGTAAACATAATGTTCACATTTCATAATGCACGTAACTTTTAATGATTCCACCACGCTGCAGTTATAAATTATGTTGTGAACCTTAAAAAACAATTGTTAATGCAATGGCCAAAAAAATTTATTTTTAAAACTTTGTTTTAGAACTCTAATGTACCCTAGAGAAGAGCTTAGTTCCAAAAGTAACAAGAGGGCACTTGCGTGGTACAGTAAGTAACCTTCAATCCAGTTTGGTCACTCTCAAATATTGACAGCATGTAATTCTACACCATCTCAATCATTTAATTATTTATGAAAAATGTATTGGGCTGAAATGAGAAATGTCGCAACAGATTTCCTTTATTCCAAGTGTAGCGCAGTCTGCAGGGAAGCGGCCTTCTGATAATAACCGCAGACATACATTCATGCATATATGCACACACATACACACGCCCACACACGCTCAAATTAAAGGGGGAAAAGTCAATTCTCGCAGCCTGAGAACGAGGCAGGCTGCGCTTTATTTTGTTTAATTCTCAACTATTTCGCCTGAAGAGATTTGATGAACAAGTCCCAGGTTCTGAGGAGGCTGCATGAATGTGCGTCTTATACACGGATAAAGTGAAGCTTAGGCTGATACACCGCGTCTGCTGAAAGAAAATTTACTCAGATTGCACGCTTTACGGACTTCTGCACAAAAGGGTGTCTCAGCAACGTGCTCTTCGCATTGTAATCGATTATAATTAACCTGCTGAAGCCGCATGCTGTGCCACCCCCACGAAAAGAAAAAGGCACCAGCCAAGCCGTTTTTTTTTTTTTTTGTATTATTTGCACTGCTGCCTGTCCACAACATTCACAGACTCAATAGGCCTTAGCACTTAGCATCATTACAGTGACCATTACGCAAATAACAACAAACCTAATATGGTTGTGTGATCATCTCGTCTCCCCATCTGCTCGGCCCTCTGCAGGTCCTGGTTGGCAGTGACTCGATCTGGCCTCCCCACTTCAGCCATCTGGCCTCATCAGCTAATCCGTCTCTCTACTCCTCCATCACTGCGATGAGCCCGCTAATAAGCCTTCTCTCCTTTGTCGTCGGATCAGTGCAGATTGAACACAGAAGTAGCTTTGCAGTTCTCACCCACGTGTTATTAAGCTGTATAATTTTAGAATTTATCATTTTGCACGGATGCGTTTACATGCTTTATGAAGTGTAGCTTTTTGGTTCGTAAGTGCAATGTGGGTTAGGCCTACATTTTTCATGAAAAGGTTACTCATGGGCGGAAGCCGCGCCAATGATGTTTGACAGACTGCATGCATTCCGAACTGTTTAATTGGGAGGTTGTCATAGTAACCGGCTCAGCACAAACATCTCCCCCTCGACCCACAAACCCCCCCAAAAGAGGAAGCAATTCTCCATACTGCAGAGGCCCAGAGCGGATATGTATTTTCCCATCGAGGGACAGAGGGTTCGAACGTAGTAGCTGTTCGGGGAACGCTGGTAAACGCGCAATACCAGATGAAGACGGCAAACTTGATTTTCCTATTACTCACAATGCACATGGGTGCAGACGAAGCGCCGAAGGTGGCCTTTTAGGCAAAAGGTTTACAAAGGGAAAGAACTTCAGAGAGAATAACCCAGGAGTGTTTTTTTTTTGGGCATTAGTGTGCAAGACAACACAGTCTGCCTCTGTGCATGGGTTTAAATATGTATGTGTGTTCTGTGTGTGTAACTGTGTGGGTGGCTGTGCGTGCTTGTGTGAGTTATGTGTCCTTCCAGGATGAGGACAAAGGGCAGCTAAGCTTTGAGTGCCAAGATGTTGCAGACTTGTTTCTCCCATCAAATGCTGTGAATTCCACACGGACACATGCAGCACGGCATCAGACAAAATGACAGCCCACTCCGGCTTCTCAAGGGAACATTGTGCAATTTAGAAATTTTACTTAAAAAAAAAAAAAACGAAAAAACGCAACTAATTGCTCGGCTGGATGACTGACAATTTTGATACATTTTTACATTTACATTTACAGCATTTATCAGACGCCCTTATCCAGAGCGACTTACAATCAGTAGTTACAGGGACAGTCCCCCCCTGGAGACACTCAGGGTTAAGTGTCTTCCTCAGGGACACAATGGTAGTAAGTGGGATTTGAACATGTAAGCAACACTGCCAACTTGTACAGTAGCTCTTTCATAAGCTCCATCATTGACAGAGCATTGATCTTCTCTGCACATTATTGCATCATTCAGAGCAACAGCTCTCATTAAATCGAAATGAGAGGTAATTACTTCTGTAACAGGACCGTAGTCTAAATTATCTGAGAACAAAAGCATTAAAAGATCTTGAATTGAGTGACTATTCACTGGTACAGTACCGAGTCGATTTCTCAATATTGATGAGTTATGAAGTGGAAAAAAAAGTGTTCTTTATTAGCACGTTTTTACAACAGTTCCCTAAAAAGCATGTAGTTTATGTGTATCCACTGCTCTGGAGCAGGATTTAAAAAGCGCTGTGCAAATAAGCTGGTTGTCATTAGAGCAGGAGCAGAAAGATTCAGAAAATTCTGTTTCATCTACCTATTTAAGAAAGTACAGAAGATGCCTTTCCTTAGAGTAGCAAACAAGCCCCATGCCTAGCACATAATGGATATTTCCATGAGAAAGCTACAAAAACACTTTACATGATCCTTTTTTTTTGCATTGTAACGTGAAACTGACATTTAACAGAGATCTACATGTACCAGGAATATATAACAAGGCCTAGTGTTGCCTTAGTGCAAAAACATAAAAGCAGATTACATAATACAATGGGCCAACATATTTCACTCTAAAGAATTTAAGCCAGGGCAAGTAATTGCATCTTTGCATTAATGTTATTCTTATTGCCGTTCCCATTAAGAAACCATGTAATGTTTTCCCATGTTGTCTATCTCTTAAATTTAGATTTTTTTTAGGTTTGTAAATAACAAATATAAAATTAAAATATCATGAGATCAGAAAAGAGCAGAAAACCCCTTAAACGACATGAAGGAGGTATGGCACAGTGTGTTACACATAAATCATGTATCCAACAGAATTAAACATTACACATTATTGAAGAAAAGTAAAGGGGTCCAGGCATGTGAACAAAAGATGCTGACCTAGTTTCCAACCAGTTCCCAAGTATAGTTTGCAGCTTGAATCAAGTTGTCTCACACACAACATCACTGACTCCCCTCATTGATTCATAAGTGTGCGTGTGTGTGTGTGTGTGTATGTGTATCTCAAGTAAATCTGGTCAGCTCTATATATTAGATTCACTCAAAATTCACTTGAAAGCAAGTCTTAGCCCTAAAGCCTCCCACAGAAGGTGTGTGTGAAATCTTTCAGAATGGCGCTTTGGCGCTTCTCCCCTCATGAAAACGGATGAGACACTTTCTCTCCGCATTGTTCGGCCGTTTTGAATGACACAACGGCATGAAATGTGAAGTTATTTCCCTGAGGGCCGCCACGGCACCAGACACCATGAGCCATGGGGCCACACGGCCTGTTCTCAGTGTGATTTGGTTGTGGGCAGGAAACTGCGCCGCTGGCCTTTAGAGAGTTGGTGTGGCATCAGTCGCGAGTAAGATAACAGTAAACCAGCGCGATTACCGACAACGTACAGTATAACATGTAGTATGTGATTATGGGCTTAGTTTCTCGTTGGTGGGGCTTGTAAGCACCAAGTTTGCCCTGAGGATTTACAGAAATAAACAGACAGGAACAAGAAAGAGGACTGCTTACGAGTGTAATTAGTTCTGATGGCCAGAAGATAAATGCACAATACATCATAAGGTCCCCTCACCTCCTTTGTTTCTCTACGCTTGTAAAAGGTGTCATACATCACAAATCGCTGTAGTCATCTCAGGACCACAGCTGCTAGCAAACCAAACATTGGTGCTTCACTTCAGTCATTCGCTGATGGTGACATCACATTGAGAGCCACCGAAATATGGCCCTGTGGGTGACTGTGGCAAACATGTAAAATATCACTACTACTACTGCATACAATACCAAACCACATGCAGTAACGAAGTTTATCAAAGTTATCTTTACATTATGAGATCTGTTGTGAACCTGATCAGTGTTTCTGCATCTGTATTTACATTTACATTTGCAGCATTTATCAGACGCCCTTATCCAGAGAGACTTACAATCTTTGGGTTAAGGGTTAAGTGTCTTGCTCAGGGACACAATGGTAGTAAGTGGGGTTTGAACCTGGGTCTTCTGGTTCATAGGCGAGTGTGTTACCCACTAGGCTACTACCACCCATATATAAAGTGCATGTATGCAGTGTCTTTCTCACCTCCTCATTAACATATACTACATTCTTGTGTGTATATCCCTAAATTTGTGATGCGCATAATGATGCGCATAATGATGAGCATAATGTAGGCTTACAGTTAGTTACAGTCCCCAGTACCCAGCCACTGGGGATGCATGTTTCTCGGTGCCGGTCCCAAGCATGGGTAAATGGGGAGGGTTGCATCAGGAAGGGCCTCCGGTACATATTTTCATGACCATTGAAGGCATCACAACTATGAATGGACACATGTGGAGTTATGTACTTAAAACATGTTAAATATTGTAGTTTCTTCAAAATATCCACCCTTTGCTCTGATTACTGCTTTGCACACTCTTAGCATTCTCTCGATGAGCTTCATGAAAATAAAGAAAACACATTGAATGAGAAGGTGTGTACAAACCTTTGGCCTGTACTGTATATTGAGTTATGCTGAGTTATAACTTTTTGTAATAAATGCACTTTCTGCAGAGTATCCATTCTCAGTGTTTGTGCTTTAGATAGTCATTTTGCATGCTTAGCTACAGGTTCCACACAGAAATGAAAATGTCCATTGCACGAGGTGTATAAAAGTGTGGCAATGTATGAACCCTCTTCATAGTTGCAGAGAAAGAGGGGATCAAGTTTTCCTTTCCATATCTATAATAAATCTATATATTTTCTCTCCATGTAACAGCACATGAGAATTGTAAGAACAGCCATCACAAGCATCAAACATGAAAGAGGTACATAAACTGGACAAAAGAATAAAGTCAATCCAATACAAAGAAATAAAAACCTGTACCTGTTTATTGAGAAACTATTCACTGAAAACAAAGCCTGGTTTTCATTCTGATCCAGTTGTCCTTTCAAATGGACCCCAGCGGGACATTATATTGGCAACTGAATTGACATTTTAATACCTTTTATATAAGAAATGAAAAGAAAAAAAAAACGACACCTAAATTAAGGGTGCATTTCGTCTAACAGCATTGATTGGGCCCAGTTTTGTCACAGTAGCAATTTTCATTCCAGAGCTTCAGGAGGTGACCCTGTTCTTGCAAGCTTCAACACGCATGCTGCAGAAGATATGGAAATGTGACAATTGCATTACGCCAAATCATCAGGCATCTCATTTTCATTCACTCCAGGCTCGTCCAATTACAGACAAGTTGGCAAAAGAAGGGACCAGCAAACAGCGTCTCAACATACAGCTGCTTGGGCACTTTGTTGGCATAATATTTTTTGCCTTGCCAACTCAGTGACACACAGGCGCTTTGTGCTGCCCGTGGAACGAATTGGTGGAGAGGAGGGGATTCGCGCTCCCTCTCATTTCTCCCTTAAAAACGTGTCAATGGGCACTTGACGAGACAGCTACACGAGGCACTGCAGGAGCTTCTGGGCCTAAGATCAGTGATGGAGAGCAAGGGAGCGCCAACCGAACGCAGTCCGAGGGCCAGCAGGACGGGCCGTAACGGCGGCGGACGGATGGGTGGGTGTCGGGCCGAGGGGGAATCAATTTCCGGACTGCTACAGAGCTTCTTAATTTCAGCTCGACTGAGGTTGAGGCTGAAAAGAGGCATCTGCCTCGGCTCGTCATTTAAAAGCCCTTTCACAGCAGGGTGCTGACAGTGATGGCTGGAGAACGGACAAAAGGCCACAAACGTTTAATCCAGTTGCACTGCTGCTTCATTTCAAAATGTTCATTTACATGCAAGTATCTTTTGATTGTCATTGTGAAACACTGCAGCACACCATACAGTGACACAACAAAATGTGTCCTCAGGATTTAGATTTAACCATCCCCCTTGTTGAGCAGCGGGCAGCCATGACAGGCGCCCGGAGAGCATTGTGTGGGGACGGTGCTTTGCTCAGTGGCACCTCAGTGGCACCTTGGCGTTTCAGAATTTCAAGTCTGTTTCCTTACCCGCTAGGCCAACTACAATTTTTCTTTTTTCTTTTAAAATAAAGATGTACAAAGAAAAAAATCTGTAAATGAATTGCTGTGGGGAGGATCCCTTTCCGCTGCGGCCTCCCTCAATTACAGAATCCATACATTGAAGTTTCAATTTGGAAAAACAGATTGAAAAACAGAAAAACTGTATCTTATCTATCTCTCTCACTCACTCACTCTCTCGATTCTCATTCTGAACCATGTCCATCGCAGCAGGGCTACAAAATGTGCAAGGGGGTCCTTAGAAAACCTAAACGAAGCTTGCAAAGGAATGTGGTCCTCAAAGACGTATTTGCCAGAGTTTTGTGCTACACCCATGTTGTAAATGTATGGACTTCTGATGAAAAAATAGGAAAGGATATTCCTATTACAACTGGTAAAAATTAAGAAGGCATGTGTGATGCCTAGTTGGCCCTAATCACCCACAGGAGATGCCTGTTAAATATAAGTTTCTCTCACACCCCCGTTTCCTGCATATTAGTTTACTGATACGTTTTGTACGTTTCTGGCCATCGTGCCATGTACGTTTTTTTGTTTAATAAGAACCATGCAGCTCCAAGATGTCGAGCATCCCTGCCTACATTCACTCCAGGCTCGGAATGGAAGCATGTATTGACTGATGGTCAGGTTTGTGAGGGAAAAATGAGGATGACTGTATAGCCACTCCTGAAGTGGCAAGAAAAGCATGCAAAAACTCAATATAGCATGTAACAAAAGTCAGACATTCATGGGGTCCTACGGTGAACAGAAAAATATTCCAGTTCAGTCCCTCAGATTCTGTTTTCAGTTATAGATTTTCTGCTGTAATGCACTGGTATTATATTCTTCAAATACCTTCAGATATTTTAAATACTCTAAGTAAAATGAGCAGTAACTGACTAGTTCAGCCCACAGTCACCTAGAAAACGTTCCAAAACAGGCAAAAGTATTTAACTGCAGTGACCACTTAACATACTAAATAAGAAATGGCCCAATCTGGCAACATTAAGCACCAGATCCTGACTTTTCGTTTACCTTGTTTGGTTTGGTTATGTAACTTTGTCATAACACCATGATTATATATTATAATTGTGACCTCTTTTATTGACATTATTGTTATTGACACATTTACTACCAAACCTTCAGTGCTTATATTCAAGAATTATGCTCAGCAATTTAGCAATATTCACTGTAAGATGATTCTTATATATATAAACTAAACCCAGAACACAAAGTGAGACATTCTGTAGCATTCTCAGGTTTACTTATTGCATGGAAAGTCATTATATTACGGTACTTTTCAGCATTCACAAATCCTTTTTTTTCTGTCGATGTTTTTTAATTTGATCCTCAACACCAAAGAGCCTGCCCCATGTGAAGCATAGATGTCTGTCGACACACAACATTACTGATAATGATTCAAGTTGAAAATCACAAACCTGTTGCAACTGTATTTCTGTCTAGTTCTGGCGTAGTTTGGAATATGTCAGCATTTTCTCCCTGATTCCCTTTCAAAAGAATGTAATTTGAAGGCAAGAATTGAAGACCCAAGACACAAAAACTGTGTGCAACTGTGTGTAGTACAGGATATTCTCTAAATGTATATTTTCTAAACTTTAGCAGGAATAAATGTGCTGATATCTCACTTTACAGTTTATGGACATTTCTAATATCCTGATTTACATTCAAAAATCAACATAACTGCCCACCACTATGTTGAATATTATCTTAAGGGCTACATTTACCCTAAATTAACTTCTGAAGCTTTACGACACACACACACCTTTCGGGTCTTTTGCAGCCAAATTTGAGAGAAGCTACATGGATGTCCCATCTACCTTTAACCCCTGCCTTCAAAAGAGCGATACAAGATCCAGGAGAAGTTGAAGCGTAATTGTCTTCTGAACACAGCTCTGTCGCGGCGGGTCATTCGCTAAAAAACGCAGCAGTTGAAGTAATTTGAAATATATGGCCTTAATTGAATCCACTTCCAGTTGAGGACCAAGCTTTGACCTCATTTACAGAAGAGGTCTGGAGAAAGGTGAACGTCGGCCTAAGCAATTAGAGGGCGTGAGATGTCCAGCAAGACTGATTTAGCTTGACGTATTAATATGCACCACCAGGCAAAGGCAGTCATGCAAAGGCCTGTAGAATTGGCCATGAACGTGACCAGCAATTACACCAAAAGCCCGAATGCGGAATTATAACTGACCTTAATTGGGTAAATAAACTGGAAAAATGGTCTTGAAAGTGGCTGATTAAGTTCATGGAAAGCAGAGCCTTGGTGCTGATGTGAAAAATCAGGTGAGCTTCACATATGGCAGTGCATGTTGATGGCCCCTGATTTGTTTGATTTGATTTCTCATTTTCACGCCTGCACACTACTCTGCTACCTGCATTGCTTCCAATCTGCTGGGAGATTATGTTGTCCCCAGAATCTCATCACTGTGCTCTTATAGAAATATTTTTTCCTATTTCGAGTGTAAGAGTGTATTTGAGAGCTAGCCCCTCAGAGCCTAGAAAACAAAAATGGAAGAGACATGACATCAGACACATATCAATACTTGTCAGTGCATGAAAAGTTTGAATTCAGATTTGAAGGATTTGAATCAGGCATATTGTACTTGGTGGTGTGTCTCAAGGGGTCAGTGCTGGAGAAACCTGTGAGGGTACCAGGCTTCTCAAATGCATAGGCTTGGATAAGAAGTCTACCTCTTGGTTATGAAATGGTCACTTTGACCATTTACAAGGATCACACCTTGGAGCGTCACTTCACCTGTATTAAGGTGCCTATAACCATCATATCATTCCTTTCACAGATGAGACCACACACCTGTAATTACTCTCTTGTCTTCACTATGATCACCCCTGAATATTTCATCTCCAGAATAACGGCGATAATTATATATGACAAATTTCAAAACATAAAGAAAGAATGGACAAATACAAATAATTTATAACCATTGTAAAAAGTTTTTCAGTAGACAAATAATTTCTTACCAACATGTCCATTCCGATCACCTCTTCTCAGCATGAGTATTATCCCTGTCTGTTGGTTTCAGTCACTATTCTCAGAAGAGAATATTCTCCAAGTGCTCCACAGCACTCCCACCCAGGTCAATGGATCATGAGTGAAGGTGTTATTAGTCATTGTGATACACAGCACACTCTGCACACAATGAAATGTGTCCTCTGTATTTAACCCATCTGTGAGCAGAGGGCAGCCATGAAAGGAACTAGATGAGCAGTATGTGGGGTCGATAACCTGCTCAAGGGGACCTCAGTGGCAACTTGACAGTTCAGGATTTGAGCCTACAACCCTTCGGTTAGGAGTCCGACTCTTTACCCGGCAGTATGTTTGCACCTGCTGACATCAGACTAAAACAACCTCCCTGTCCCATATAACCTACTTTTAATTTGACTTCCCTTTCTGGTAGGAGAGATTTACTTTTTATTTGTTTTTTACAGACGCTTAGTAGAGGAAATAGAATGTCGGGGGAGTTAATCATGTCCCCACTTCTTTTCTCTCTCTATAGAGGTGGATGCATCTGTAAAAATTCAGAAGTTTCCAGATGACACTATACTACATTTTGGAAGAAAATGAATACGCCAATGAAGAGGTGTAGAGGCAACAACTTGGAACAGAATGAACTAAAAGACTGTGGAGATGACTATTGATTTTGGGAAAACACCACCTGAGCCTCTCCACCCTCGACTTAAATGGATCTGCAGAAACCCGGGAGGAGTCCTTCACATTCCTTGGTATCATCGTCTCACATGACTTCAAATGGGAGAACAACACTGACTCCATTCCCTGGGAAGTCCAGCAGAAAACCAATTCACCCTGCCGACCAGCCACAGACACTTGTGGTGCAGTTTTATTCTGTTGTCATCAAGCCTGTCCTCACGTCCTCTCTGACCGTCTGGCTCGGTTCAATGACGGCACGAGAGAAAGTGCACTGCGTCTTCCACACAGAGGAAAAGATCATTGGATGCTCCCCCTTTAAAAGACCTCTACAAGATGAACAGCAGTAAAAAAATGGGCCTCAGTGATCCCTCACATCCTGCCCACACCATTTTTCAGCCACTACCTTCAAGGATAAGTCCTCCGCCAGACTGCACACCGTGGATATTGTGAACTGCTGAACACTGCTGAACTGTATGCTGCACCAGAGGTTCTGAATTATTCGCTACCCCTGCATCCATTTAGTCAATAGAAATAGACATAGGGCACTATTTTCAAACTGGTGGTAAGAGCAGAACTACACGCTGACGTCAACCATTAGCATAAATAAAAAATATTTTTCTACAAGATCAAGAAACTACCAAGCAGTTCTTTGTTCTTTTATCTATTTATGTAAATATCGAGCATGAATGACCAGTGAACAATCCCCATGCACAGCATATAGCGCTGCATTTAGCTCCCCTTCTAAAATAGCGCCCATCGCATTTTTATTTTTGCTTATCTTTATTTTATTCCAGGGACTGTTGCTGTTTCATCAAATATCAATGTACAACCCACTATCTAAACTTGAACTTTTTTTTTTTGATTCACGAAAGCTAACAAAGGTCCAGTTATCTTGGCACTAGTTCATCACAGTTATCTAAATATCTCCTGTATTCTCCAATGAACAAATGAACAGATTTTTTTAAATGTCACACTAATTCATGCCACAATTTTCACAGACACTTGATATAAAAATGGGAAAACATATTTGTGGGTTGCCTTGGAAATGGGAGACATTATGGACTGCTCATCTCATAATATTTTCTACATATGTACTACAGACCAAATCGAGTTTCTTGTATATCTCCACATTGCATTGATAAGGGCTCAGCCCAGTACTCACCAGCTGACACACAAATTATCATTCATTTGACATTCAAATATGACTTCATTCAACAAAATCAAGGAAAACCCAGTTTTCCTCGGAGCGACCCTTTTGGCAAGCATACATATTCAGTAAGTCACCTCTGAACAGTAATATCAACAGAACACCAGACTCAGTACTGCTTGAGCCATAACATCAGTAAAGGAGGTTTAAGATCAGATGATTAACACACCATCATGCACCATTAAAAAAAGTTGATAATCAAAGTATGCATTACAGCTCAGAGTTAAAGTGCTTTCAAAGTGGCCTTTGTGTGGGTGAGGAGAAATCCCACTGCACTCAATTTGCAAGGTTTGAACAAGTCCATGACTAAGCTTGCACAGGAAGCAGGAGGCTTCCATTGCCACCTTATTCTTGCTTGAGGAACACGTCTGTCAAAGGGACCAAAGCAAATCTAACAAGTGATCTCACTTCAACTACGAGTGGAAGTTATGGTACTGGGGGGCCCATTGCAGTAAGAATGGATATGGGCACTTAAAAAATTATATACTTAATTCCTTGACATCTTTAACTTAATGCTAAATGTTAGTGCTATCACTAATTTAAAATAAATATTTAGAAATATTACATAAATATTTTCGTCAAATTCCATAGCATTAGGATAACATAATTCACTAGATGAAAAAAGCAACAGTGACTGCCAAACTGAAAGCTGTCAACTGCCATTAAAATGGAAGCATTTCAGAACTGATTATTCTCAAATGTCCATTCATTTGATTTAAAACAACACAGAAACAATTATTCTGTGTCCAATGCAACCCGACAGTTAAGCTACAAAAGAACATTTCCTTTTTTCAAAAATGATCAGGGATGCCACTGACCAACCAGAACCTTTTTTCTGCGTGGTTAAGGTACTGATTTCATACCTTTTGAAGTATCTCTGCTGGCATGCATTGATTATATAAATGTCATATGTGCAGTGAATTCCCTCCTTTTAAATTACTGACTTGCAGCTAACTTACGGAAAGAAACTGTAAGACGCCTGTTCTTACTCTTATTAATTATATATAGTTTTTTGTTTTTTTTTTACATTTGAAGATGACTGAAGTTCGAAAAACACACATTACTTCATCACCGCATCTCATTTTAGTGAAAAAAAGGGATGGTGAGCCTGCTCGCTAACAATCCTCCAGGTTTTTCATTCCTTTTAATCATGATCCTTACACCAAGTTCAGAAAAACGCTCAGTGCAGTCTTGTACCCATTTTCGCTGAGCTGTTTTGCATGAGTTGCCAATCAAGCCAAATACATTATAGGAGGAACTATATCATCGAACAGCAATTCTGAACACAGGATGATTGCCTAGACCTGGGAGATAAATCCATTTTATCAATTAATTGGCCATTTTGGTAAAACCATGTGTAAAATGAAAATTAACCTAACCTGGGTCATTATTAGCTCCAAAAATAATGTGCTGACCCCAATAGAAGACCCTTGTTTGTAGACTCATTTTTAAGAGAGAAGCCTGAACTTGTGACTTACTTACTTACTAACTTACTGTTATATACAGTAGCGATTCCACCTCATGCCCAGCCCAAGCAAAGAAACTGCATTTCACCACTGCTGGTCCTTGTGTGTAGAATGTCCTGTAACTAAGCAACCACCTGCAGAGTAATTTGCTTCCTGTTTCCTCTAGCAGCCACTGTACTGCCCTCACACTTTAAGCAAACTGTCCAGATCTGAGTAAAACTCGTTTATTGCATTCTGTGAATGAGCAAAACACTGGATATTCACATTCTCAATCTAAATTCGTTATATGGTGCCTCTGGATTAATTATTGGATTGGTCAGACCCATTCATGAGCCCACTGTCATTCTGATGGCAATTCCAATGAGCAACAGCGAAGAAATCTATGTGAATGTCTTCTCTTGAATTCGCTTGTTGACTGTTACATGGGGAAAGATGGCCCTGAGAATCAATTAGAGTGAAAAAGCACTCTACGGCGTGCATTGTTCATCTGCGTTACAGAACCAGGAGAGAACAACGCGTTTTCTGTTACTGGGACCAGGAAGGTCATGCAGAATGGGTGGCGTGGAAGACAGAAAGCTCTGTGTTAGGCGTTCATCAAGACAACCTCCACACCCCCCCCAACCAACTCCAGAGAACAATGGTGAAAGTATAGTGGAGAACATGTACGCAACAGTATTGCATGTACATTCTTCCTAAATTCCCTTCAGACATTTCACTGGTCACCTAGAAGGATAATGAGCCTCCTTATTGCTGTGAAAAATGTTAATGTATCTCGGTAGCGAATAAAGGTCTCTTCCCTCCTCAGACACTGTTTATTATTTGTTCAGGGTCACAGTATAAAGACTTAATTGATACATAAATAAAATTTTAATGAACTTAAACCAAACAATTTCATTTCAGCATTTTATAAACCAGTGTTTGGTTCTAAAGAAACTAAATATTTTCTGCTATTTTCTGTTATTTTATTTTCTGCAGTCAGGCTTTGAAAGGTTGTGTATGTGCGTTGGGGTTTGTGTGTGTGTGTGTGTGTGTGTGTGTGTGTGTGTGTGTGTATATGAGTGTATGCATTATGTATGACTTTTTAAAAGGCAGAATTCTACACAAAAAGAACTGCAAAGCACAATCATCCTGCCCTAGAATACCAAGGAACTGGCGAGGAAGGACAAATCTCGTCTGGATCACCAGCTACTCCTTAAATGACTGATATAGCTGCTCCGGTGGGTGACCCGAATGATGACAGGGATGAGAGTCGTTTGTCATAAAATAAAATAAAATTAACATTCCCGCCTACAGCCTGTGCCCTCATTTCACAATTACCCTTCATCCTGCCAGCAGGAAAACACATAGAATCTGGAAGTGCCTATGCAAGAAAAGAGAGTTGCGATCAAACCACCAGCCACAGTTTAGTGTCTCTAGACCCTCCCACCCTCCATTCAAAAACTGCTGTCGAGCCCCTTGGCTATGTGGCGAACGCTGTGTGTTATTGATGCATCTCGCCACTAAAGTCCCTCACCTGGGGGATAATAAATTCAGTGTAGAAGACAAGCTGCTCCGCACTGCTAGGTGACAAGGATGTCACCTACACACTGTCTGATGGAAGGCGCGTTATGTAAACTGTATGTTTCTCGAGAAGATCGGAACATGACAAGACACATGCAAACCCCAATCACTACTGAATTAGAGGAATGTGGTGTGGGGTTACAAATCCTGTCTAAATAATAGAATAAACAGCAAGACAGATATATTTATAAATACATTATGATCAATGACAGGTGAAGTGAACATTGATTGACTTGTGGCACCTGACAGTGGGTGGTGATATACAGTGTTACGTCGCTAGTGAACATTTTGTCCTTAAAGTTAATGTGTTGGAAGTAGAAAAAAATATAGACAAGCATGAGGATTTGAGCAATTCTGGCAAAGGCGACTGGATCTCAAAAATGGCAGCTACTGTGGGATGTCCCTGCACTACTGTGGTCAGGAGCTACCAAATTTCGTGGAAGAATAATCCTTTGATGCATACTGCCTACCTTGCTGCTGACCAAGTACAAACCTTCATGGGCTTAGCACCTTCATGGGAGTTTGAGGTGTAAAGCTGGTCTCCTAATTCTCCCAGTCTCAAACCAATAACTCCTCTTCTGAGATGTGCTTGAAAAATAGGTCCAAACTGTCATGATCTGGTCCGGAAGGGGTTACTCCGCGTCGGGGATCAGGACCGGAGTCTCATGTTAGTTTCAGGGGCAGTGGTGGCCTAGTGGTGCCCCGTAATCAGAAGGTTGCTGGTTCGAATCCTGATCCGCCAAGGTGCCACTGAGGTGCCACTGATTAAAGCACACTGCTTCCCGGGCACCTGTCATGGCTTGGAGTCATATAGTACAGCATACCTTCTGAAGTCTAGTGGAGTCCATGCCTCAGATATTCAGGGCTGAAAAGCATAAGATGCTTGGGTTTAGGCAGGTGGTTATAATGTTATGGCTGACCTCTGTATATGAGCCTTTAAAACAATGGAGAATTTGGGGATATGTGAGTAATCAGTCATGTAGGGCCGATCAAGAGGGTTTCACTATCCCAAATCTGATAAAAGTCCATTAACTGTACTTCTGATGTATTCACTGCATGAGTCACTCTCTGTTCTGATGGACACTGAGGACTGTTTGATTGCCGTGAATTATTTGATATCCCTGCTTGAAATGAATGCCTTTCATTACATCTCCTTTCATCTTATAGTTGTTGAGTAAGCTGGGAGATAGCAAGTTGTTTTTTGTTTTTTTGGGGGGGTGGGATGTTGATGCTGTTTCAGAAATAATTATCACTCATGATATTTAGGCCTACATAAATTACCCAAGCTTTCCACCCAGTCAATGCTGCCTCCTTGCACAGTTTATCATATTGTGTTGGTGTTAAACATGAAGACCACATCTGTTTCTCAATGAACATCTGTCCTTATTTGCATATTAATGAATAATTATGTTAATCTGATTGCCACTAGCACCCCCCAGTTCAGTGGTTGAGGCCCTCCCGGGTGACATCCACTCACTTTTAAGCCATATTTTGGTGCTGGGTTTATGATATTTTATTGTAAATTTGCTCAGAGGTGGCAGACAATTAGGAGCCAGTACAATAGCCTTTCTCCTGCACTTCAATAAGAAGCTCTTCTTCTAAAAGCTGATAGAGGACAATACTTCAAAGGTCCTCACTTGTCAATGCAATACAGTTCCTGCACTAGTGATGCCAGTTGCTTTGTCACAGCATAGCCTAACGTCAAAGGATCTCATAAAGAGTGATCCTAAACGTATTTCAATTATGTCATCACAGTGTTAGGAATAATAGAATTAACAAAATTTTGATACAGAGAACTGAAACATCAGCAGTTTGGGGCAAGTCAATAGCTCCCGACATAATGCTATTAATATGGAAAGAGCAGTTTTAAAGGACTTTTATTGGACTGATCGAAATGGCCTATAAATTGTATTTTCACCAAAAACACAACACTTTTCATGAGAGTGTAAACCTCAGAAGCAATTCAAACAAGTTATGGAGCAAATTACATATAATGACTAGGCGTGGGTCAAAATATCAATATGACAATATATCACCATACTACATTTGGTGTTACATACAACGATATACAGTTTGAACTCTTGTTTCATAGCAGAAAAGACAGGATGGAACTGAAAGCTTTACCAGACAACAGTAACACTTACAGAGTATTATTGTGATATCATGGGCATGTCATAGACAAGTGTCCAACAGTATACTGAGTACAGCAAAATTAACATGTCGTGACATCATCTCACCCCTCATCATGATATTGATCAAGCTGGATAGACCATAAACTGTACATAAAAATATAATATCATTAGTGTACATACATTATAGCATAGTAATAAATCATTTCAAGAAATAAGCACAAAAAGTTCATCCGTGGAAAAAAATAAAAATCATAAACTGTTATTAATAAAAGAGATCCTAATTAAAACATTCACTTCATAAGAGCAATTCTGATGCCTTCTACTGCATTATGCCATTAAAAGATCATTTATTAAATTATTATTCCACTATGCAAGTCAACAGGAAAACACTTTGAAATAGTCCAATCTAGGTCAAGTAAGCACACCGACATAATGAACTTTCAAAAGGCTAGAAGTTGAAACACCTTAAAACACTCTACAATTTAGAGACAATGCACCCCCATGCTTGTTTTAATGGGTAAAAAGGGTCCTTAATGTTACTCTCCTATTAATGTTAGAAATGTGGTCAAAATTAAGCTTAAGAAAAACGCTGATGTTAATCTACATAAAGAGCTTTGCGGGATGGATTTATTGCCAACGTAGATGAATGAAAAGTCTTAAAGAACAGCTAAGCCAATGCCTGGTGTGGGATCTCGGTCAATTGTTTCTCTGGATGGCGCCATGTGCATAATTCACCCTTTTTTAGACAAAGTACTGAGTTCTGACTCAACTCATCGAGCACCATTCATCTCTGTCTCTGTGGGTTTAGGATGTCGCTTCTCATATTGTGTCA
The DNA here is from genome assembly GCF_900700375.1 of Denticeps clupeoides. Lineage (NCBI taxonomy): Eukaryota > Metazoa > Chordata > Actinopteri > Clupeiformes > Denticipitidae > Denticeps > Denticeps clupeoides. The sequence continues at coordinate 16,378,297 of NC_041712.1, forward strand.
GAGCAAAAATCAAATATGCCTGTGTTATGCAATATTGTGCAAGTCTCTGGTGTGACAAAATCTCTGTGAGGTAGCAGGAACCTGGCACCGCCTCAGGTGGCAAAATTCTGTATGTTCAGCTATACACACACACATACACATACACACAATGCACTCAAAATACACTCAAATTACTTCTATGGGAGACAACTAAAAAGGTTCAGCAAAACCAAAACAATATTTTTTATAAAGTTAGAAGTGATAAACCCACATTTCATGATGCATCATTGCTTACTAAATGCTTTATTAAATTGTTTTAATAAATTTCTGGCTCTACTAAGATATCTGTGAAAAGGATTTGTAATAATCAATGTACATTTTTAAAGCGACAGACTTGCATTAGTGGAATTAATTGTTGCTGTTGATGGGTCTCTAAATTCATGCAGATATTCCATTCATTAACAGTTGTCATTTATAACCACAGTCATTAACAATGTCTGGACTGGATTTTTGAATAATTTGATCTTATTCACTCTCACTCTGCTTGGTTTCACTCAGGGTCAAGTCCATCCCGGGACACTGGGCGCAGGGCGGGTCCTCATCCAGGCTGAGGCACCAGCCCACTGCACATACACACGTGCACACAAGTCGCCATTTTACAGGGCAGTGGAGGCCTACCATGTAAGGAAACAGACCCGTAATCGGAAGGTTGCTGGCTCGAATCCCGAACCGGACCAGGTGCCACTGAGCAAAGGACCGTCCCCACACACTGCTCCTCGGGCGCCTGTCATGGCTGCCCACTGCTCACCAAGGGTGATGGTTAAAAAAAAGAGAGGACACATTTCATTGTGTGCAGCGCTGTGCTGTGGCCTGTTACACATGACAACTAATCACTTCACTTTCACTTCACTTCAATCCACCTACTTTTCATGCATTTGGACTGTAGGAGGAAACCAGAATATTCCAAAAATACCAACAAGCGCAGCAGACACAGGTCCAAGCTGGGACTTGAACTCACAACTTCGCAAACCGCCATGCAAACACAAAGACAATTTGATCTTATTTTGCCATAAAAAAGGAGGACATTAGTATTTTATTAATTTCTGTTTCATATTAAAACCTGGATTAATAAATATCTACTCTGTGAAACAAATTTGCACGTTTGAGAATTGCATAACCAAACTATTTCATTTCCTTTCTTCCTATCCACAGTGGGCTTTATAATCTACATTGTTTACAGGGAAGCATATCAAAGCAACTCTTCTGAGTTTTGTAAAAGCAGCCATGGTGGAATACAACCTCGAAATAGGATAATAACCCCTGCCAGAAAAAAAGCAAAAATGCTCCTGTCACATCTCATATAAATTGTTGCCCTCAACAAATTCAGATTTTTCTTTCTTTCCAGACCTCCGAAACACGAAAAAAATCCAATCTGTTAAATATCATGTCATAATTACGAAAGGTCACACGGACAATCTGACAAGCTTAGTCCTCACTATTGACGCGCGCGGAATAAACAAATTGATTGGCATGCTGCTGAGCGCACGCCACGCCTCCGCCCCGTGGTCCGCCACAAAAAGTACAGCGGCGATGGAAGTGTTGCACCGAGGGAAGAAATCCCTGTAGTGAGCACCTCGACGGTTACACCTCGGCTCATGTTTCCTGTCAGCTCCTCTCATCCGGCAGATAAAGCTGTTCCACACACACACACACACACACACAAAGTCGACAGCAAACACGCAGCTTTAATCTGGAATTTGTCACTGAAGGACAGTGTTAACGAGGCCGTGGCGTTTGGTGGGTTTATTCGAAGCCCCCGTCACGTTCTCCTGATGCAGGTGGCTTAATCCCCCTCTTAACTCCCCGCTATATTACGTTTTTTCCCCCGATTAACCCCCCCCCCCAAAGATAAGTTTATCTGCACAACCAGAAGATGGACCCCCAGCCTGCAAGGAGCACAGCCCGCCGCTCTCATCGATCAATGTGACACGGCGAGCCGCGGAGGACGGCCGGGGTCCGCTGTATTTATGAAGCCCGCCGCGCCACGGGCCGGCCAGAATGCAAAGGCCTGTTAGGAAATCTACAGATAGCGACCTGTCACGGAGAACCGCGAATGTTCTCCCTCGGCCTCCAGCCATCCTGTAGACAGATACATCTTTTACCCACCGCTGGAAAGAGTGGGTGGGTTGAGGCGGACACGGATTACGACAGCATACAGGGTCTGATGGACGATCGAAATGATGCAGCGACACATAACTGTGCCGGCGAGGACTTATTGCCGTGACGGCTTATTAGTGTACCAACACATCAAACTGCCAGCTTGCTTAAGGACTAGAGGTTTGTGTTAATTAAAATGTATGGCAGGAAAAAATATGGGGCGTTCACATTTAATGTCAAATGTTTGTGTCGAGTGAAACCAAATGGACCTGTATTTCCTAGTCACTGGATCCCTGGAAATGTAGAGTAAAAAAGCCATGGAATGTTCCCAACACAACACAGCCTGTGGTGAGGCCCAGAACATGCACAAAATCAGACAGCTTCTGGCCTCAAAGGACCGGCTGAATTTTCCCGAGCGGCAGCAAGAAGCACCAGGCCTCCAGAGAAGGCAGCACGCTGTGACAAAGGGGCAGAGGGACTTTGCATTGGCAAACAAGAGCGAAAATTAATCACCCCCGTGGTCAGAGCTGAAGCTCAGCTGCACTTGCCACCACAGCAGTATTCTCATGTGGCTCAGGGGGGAGAAAAAGATCCTAGAAGCACCCAGGTGTTGGATTTCACAGCGTGGAGAAGAGTTGAGGCTCTTGTCAGTGGTGCTGGGGAACCTGTAGAGTTTAGACTTTTGTCCTTTCCATACTGTAACATCCATGAATGTTTTCAGGCAAAGATTAATCACACAGAAAAAAAGTCCTGTTATGCTGCAAAGCTGGAACAATTACTGGTCTAAAAAATTTATTATACTATAACTATATTACAGTCATGTTGAGTTTACTGTAGGATTTGGTTTGCCTTATTGTTTTTACTACAGTAAAAGAAAGCATCATTGATCATTCCCTAAAAGTCAATAAGAGTACTATCCTTAACCGCCTACTCAGGGTCATGGAAACTGGAGCCCATCATGGGACACTAGGCGCCAGTCCACACACACCATTCACTCATATCTACGAACAATTCCAAGTTGCCAATTTAACTAGTGTCCATGACTTTGGACGGTGGGAGGAAGCCAAAGAACCCAGAGGAATCCCAACACAGGGAGAGCATGCAAAACATTTAATAACTTTGAAACATTAAAGACCATTTAATAACTTTTAATAACTTTTTTTAAGAACCTTAAATTTTCCCACTAAATTGTTTTGAGCCATTATTATAATTAACAGCTTTATAGCAGTATAATCACAATAGCAAACTTAAGGTCATGGTGTATTACTGCCAGAGCTGTGCTGACATTTCACAGTGCAGCATATCTTCCGACACTGGTATGGCAAAAATTGCATTCCCAGTAAGCAATGGCTGCCTAGCAACATATCAGCCAAGGAAACAAGGCCCCTTTAGGACTGCTAACAGAGAAAGGATTAGTGTGACGGAACTTTCCAAAGGTCTTTAGATCTTCTTTTTTTAAGATTTTGCTGAACAGAGTTGACTTGATACTGGTTCTGCACCCACAGACACTGTTTCACTCAGGGTTCTCGGGGTGTGAGTTTAGAACTGGCCTCATGTCATACCCAATTTCCCTTGCACTCAACTTGGATAGGGCGCAGCTGGTTTCCACCACGGCAGTGTTTCTTCTCAGCGTCAACTGTCAGGCTCGCTGCTTTAGTGCCGAGGCTCCAGCGCCTTTGTGGAAGTGTCACTGCTCTCTGTCAGAGGATGGCCAATATGCTCGTCCTCCCATTAAACCTAAAATATTTGATCAAGACATGCAGATGAGCTGAAATGCCCAAACTTACATTTCCATACAGCATTCAGCTTCATAGCAGAGAAATGAATTTTCACGTTTTCTGGTAAAATCATTAACAGATATTACCATAAAACACATAAACAAAAAATTTTAATTTGATTTTTCTTTAAATAATACTTTCATAACGCTTTCAGCATATATTTATGAGTTTAAGATAAGTTATACCTAATGGTGACCTATAAAAGTACATTCTGATGTAATTGGAATATAATGATGGTTGGTACAAAGCAGTCCCTGCTCTTCCTCCTGCTGCATTAGCCCGATATGATTATATGTGCAGGGCCTAATGGCCAATGCTATAATTACATACACTGTGTGTTACATTCCATGAGCCATGCAAAAGGGACACTGATCCATGAACACCTCCTCATCCTTTTCAAAATGTGACTTGTCATCACTAATTCCTGCATTGGGGCCTGCACATCACTCCATGACAGCATGACCACTTTGCAGTAAAGAATATCTAATTAGAGCTATGACGGACCAACATAAAATGTGCGAATTTTCTTCAAACGACAGAGGCGCATGAGCGATTGATCAAAATGTGCATAAATCCATCACTGCAGCTGCTGACAACTGTCTGGCAACTGGGAGATACAAAAACGATCGATACAGCGGCCTGCTTGATTTAAACATCAAAATTCAGGTCTGGGTTAGCCTGCCTGAACCTTCTGCTTAACATGTGATCAAGTTTAACAATCACTGCAGACTGTGTCCCTGATGAACCTCCTCAAGGAAATGGTCTTTAGGCTGTGGGAAAAGAAAAACCAATAGCCCTAAAGTAATGTCAGCAGTTTTCGGGTCTGAAAGGGACAATATTGTTAGTTTGAGCAAGAGGTGGACCACGGTGTTGGGAAAAGAGGTGTTAGCAGCACTGATGACAGAAAGTGAAAAGAGCACAATACTGGTGATCAATGCACTGCAGTGGCAGTAGAAAGCACCACAGGAAGTGAAATGAGATGCTGGTAATGACCTAGTGAGTGAAAAACACTTGCCTATAAGCCAGATGACCACAGAAGTCCAGGGGGACTGTCCCTGCAACAAGTCTAATCATGCAACAAAGACAGAGATATTTCTATCATACTATTTACCACATGGGGTGTTTGCAAATGCAAGATTCACTACGTCGCCAGTCAGAATTATTGAATTTAGTTGGACATACAAACAAGCACGATCATACTTGTCTACTCGAGGCAACGTGGACAACATGATGATAAAGAAAGCAAAGAATGATATTTTGTTAAAACACTTATTTAAAAACTCAGTAGTAGTTGCATAAGCACCCACAAGGTAACAGTCCATTTTGGAATAGATTTCAAAGTCATCAAATATCTACTGCAATATTTTCCAATGTCTATAGTTTTCAAAACTGTGATACTAATGACTATGTGATCAACAACTATACTGTCCACTCAGGAGTCAACTTTTCATCCCCGTAGTCACTGAATGACTGGGAGGAGCTGTCTGTGGTGCTGAGCCCTGTGGTGGAACAAACAGTGAGTGAACAATCAGAGAAAACCTTTGCTGTTTTTTTTTTTTTTGCTTATTTGTGCTTTTAAAATGTAGCAAGACAAGTGGTGCACAAAATAATTATCAAACGTTATTTTAATAGTTTTAGCCACTCCTTCAGTCCCATCGCAGTATGTTCTGATGGGACTGATTACATTATTAATTTTCTAATTTTCTTTTTTTTACTTTCTAAAATTCGCAATGTTTAGGTATCCCCAAGTGATTAAGAAATAACACTTCAGCAATATCAGTAATTTGAAATCCTAGATAACCCAGTCAGGTGAATCATGATACCATTTATTCATCTATTGTCACATTTACATTTACAGCATTTATCAGATGCCCTTATCCAGAGCGACTTACAATCAGTATTTACTGGGACTACTGTATCTACACAAGAAAGTCTTGCTGGAGCAATGTGCCCTGGAGCAACTTAGGGTTAAGTGTTTTGCTCAGGGTCAAAATGGTAGTAAGTGGGATTTGAACCTGGGTCTTCTGGTTCATAACCGAGTGTGTTACCCACTAGGCTACTACCACCCTTTTGGTCACATGTCCTGGTCATGTCATGTCCTCACATGTCCTGGTCATCACTGTGGGAAGGTTGAAGTAGGTGATTCCTTGGACACATCTGTGCGCTATGTTATTAATCAAACACAAACACCCATGGGGGTTCCAGTTTTACAACGTACGCATTCATAGCACAAAAGCAAGAAACACCTCCTCAAATGCCACCTTGTGACAAATGCCACCTTGTGACAAATGCCACCTTGGTAAATTCATCAATTCGTTCTGAACACATGCAACAATTGCATATTGCAATTCTGACCTCAATAATCACAACATGGCCTTTTTTCCCCCATATTGTACCACTTTACATGCTTACTGCTAAGGTCTTAACAGAGTTTAGGATTGAATTCTAAGATCTGATAAAGAGACTGAAGTAAATCACTATGATTGTATAAAAAGATGATATTTACAGTGAAATTAGGAGCATGGATTTCAGTTTCAGTACTTCATGTGTGGTTGGAGATCAATTCACATTGTCCCCATGTTTGTTGCATTATTCAGAGGGCTGGCCACTTCTGCACTTCTCAAGCCCCATGTACTACACTGGAAGCACCCACTTTCAATAGGATGCATCACTGCGACAAAGGTGCCAGCAGTACTCCACCGGCATCTCTGTAATATGCACTTTAACTGTGTTTACACTTGTGCAGATGTGAAAAATGCATCTTGAGCTTCAAAGCATTTGCAGTCGGCAAGTATTTACATAGCAGTGAAAATGCCACAGCAAGTAGTGCTATTTGGATGCATCTGATCGATAAATCCTGAAACCTATTATGACCACTGAAAGGGCAATTAGGTGCCTAGAGCCGTATCAGTCTGTTTTCTTTACCATTACTGCTCCGGTGCCAACATTAAAACATTTGTGAACATTTCTTAACAAGGTTTTCTTTGGAAAGAGCTGTATCTTTCCAAAGAAACCCTTGTTAAAAAATGTTCACAACTGTTTTAAAGTGTGTGTGTGTGTGTGTGTGTGTGTGTGTGTGTGTGTGTGTATATATAGATATTTGCTCTTAGGACCATAAAAAAACATCTACTTTGAGCTCCTTCTTTCTTTTGCTGTTAACTACATCTGTGGGCTTGTTAAGCACAGATGTATCTGTGTGGGCTGACAGTTTTATTAAAGTTCAGCGTCACATTCCCTCAGTGTGATTTCCACCACCGCTGCGCATCCCCATTAGATGACGCTTACACCGCGCCGGCCTTTTTCCCAATTTACTTGACTGATGACAAACCACCTGAGACTTTGGACGGAGGATAGACAGGAAACGTAACAGATATGTGGTGATGCAGAATGAAACGGTTTATCTCACCGAGCATCACATGCAATTTGTATACTACAGGCGCCTGCCATTAGCTCAGCATGCAGAGCGGTACCATGGCAGCATTTTACAAAAAAAAAGAAAAAAAACATTGTCAATGGTGATAACCTAGCACTTTTCATGATGTCTGTGAAGAGGGAGCCTGATAGCCGTAAAATAAATGCCAGGATCAAAAGAGGTCTCTCATATACCGCTGTGACATCTAATGATACCGTAATTTATAATCTTTGACCAAGATGTTGACATCCAATAGCATACCCGCAATTATAGTCTCCACACTATACAGTAAAGGCGCATTACATAACACGCCAGCATAAGCGGTGTTTGAAGAGTATGAAGAGACCTACACAGCCAAAACACAATTACCCTTTATCATTTATCAGCCTCTATACTACTCTATGCTCCAAAAGGAATCTAAATGAAATTGAAGTTAATTAGGCTTTGCTGTGCATTAAAGACATTTGTCTATAAGATCAAGAGATGTATATGAAAAGAGAGAGAAGAGTCTCCAGTTTTATCCCCTGGTGTGGCTAGATATGTTAATCCTGGTAGCCTCTACTCTCAGTTTAAGCTTTGGTGTTCACCCACCAAGATGGGAAAAACTCTGGGGCAACAGATGTAACACTAGGCATAGCCCTTAGTAAATGTTTTAGTAAGCAAATTGGATTTTGAAATTAGCTGTGTTTGATTGACAACTAGTTGATTAATCTTTCCAACCCCCCAAAAATAAAGAGTGTAGAAGAATAGTGTCGGAGACTGACTGTGCTACCAAGTACTTGATGCATAAAACATCAGCCAAAATATGCAGTCACATATACAATATCTAAGTCTCTGTTAACATATATAAGTTGAATATTTATTTATGTATTTATTTATGACCTCAAAATAGAAAAAGTTATCTGCATAGTAGATAACTTAACTGCATAGTAAAGTAGCGCTATGTAACCTACGCTGATTCCAGTTTTATTTATATCAGCGTTGAGCGCAATGGGTAAGCCTTCACTTTTGCCAGAAGCAAGAAATTAGTATTCTGCTCATAGAACTTTGCATATTAATTTGCAATCCATGTAGGAATAATTTTTATTATAATGTGTTCATGCCTAACATGCCTAAATCTCTGTGCATGCTTTCTCCCACCAACCTCTCCATTTGCTCATCAATGTCAGAGTCATTGGGACAGGACCCCTATTCTAGCAACGTTCAGGCTGAAGACAGGAAGAGCATTTGATTTTGAGCCACCAGTTCTGACAACATGCATGTTTTTGTATGCTGCGTGGGGAAAGCTGAACACTGTAAAATCTCCCTGCAGAGGGCCCCCGGGTTGGGATTAAAAACAGTCTCTGCTGTGCTGCAAAGTTGAGTTTTTTAGCTGTCTAATTTATTATTATGAGTAAATATTTTTTACTTTACTATACTGCTACTGACAGCAGGTTTGTTTGGTTTATTCACATTACGTTAATGATAAAATATTTCTTAAGTTTAGCCAGTGTTCACTTTTTCAGCGTGACCAGTCACGTGACACTGCTATTCTACTCCAGTACACATAAACTGTTGATAATAAAAGCCTTTAAGGCAGTGCAATAATATATATTGCAATTATAATTATATATTACATAGCCTCCACTGAGAGATACAGTCCAAACAACAGATATTATTACATAATAAATTCTCATGCTCCCAAAAACTGTTGTGTCCATAGCAGTTTCTTTTTTTTCCCAGTCATATATATTTATTAGCTTATAAAAATAAAGTCAATGGCATGGCAACAAATGCTATTACCTGTCTGCAGGTATTAGAGACTTACTACGGTGTTACTTTATTCATCTGATCCTTCAAATTCCTACAAAAAGTACTGCACACTAGTCTTACCACTGTACAGCAAAATAGTAAACAGTGTTGCTGCAAGCAATTTTGGAACAAAAAACCCTTTGTCAAATATTGATAAAATACTGACTTACCTAAATTGTTTACAGCAGAATTGCAAAATTGCCATTATACGTATAGAGAAAGAGAGAAAAGGGCTCTCCACAGCTCCACTATTCTCTGCGTGCCAATTTAATAGATGCGTTTTCCATCTTTGTCTTTTAGTAGGTCATAAATAAATGTGTGACATTCACTTCCACTAGAAGGTTTACATAACAGTGTTTCTGGAATTTTACTTGTACTTTTTGATAATTATTATTTGTGTGTTCTGTACTTTTGTATTGTTAAGAGTTGTTGTTTGAAAGACAATAAAATCACAACTGCCTAGCATAGTTCTATATGTTCTGGTCATATCATTGGATGTAATCCAACAACATCATAGTTGAAGGTCAGGATATACATTCCAATTCCAGCATGCAGTCAGAAACAGAGACAGAGCCAGACAGTCCCTTTTGTGCCTTGCATTAAAATGCAATCTGAGTGAGGATATAGTATCTGGATGAGCAAAGTCACATGGTAACGCAGCGTGTACATGCATGGAGCACACACTGCAATCAGAATTATATGAGATCCACCCCTGGAGGTATCCCAGCATGCACACCAATTGGATTCCATGTGGAGAACCTTATATAAATACATTGCAAATGAGGCAAGAGTTTTTCTAGTATTTTTTATTTCATTTAAAATTAATGCGCACATGAATAGTGGTGCATGTAAGGGGGCAGGAAGTACGTGTGTGTCTCAGATCAAGCTATAGCAGCGGTGAAAGCTGGCTCTGTAAGCCCTCCTTCCCTCATCACCGCCAACTAGGGTCGACGTCTAAGATCAAATTAAGAGTAATTTCCACGAACATGTGGACCATTATGAAGACAGCTGCAGCGCCCTATCTGCTTAACTGAGGCCTTTCACAGAGGACTGATGGCGAATAAAGGTTTCCAGAGATTTTACCACAACTTCACATCCACCTGAAATAAGCTCTGAAAGCTCTCAGCGCCCACGGATACTCCTAAAGGCCGGCAGAATGTAAATAGACTGCCTGACAGGACCTTTGTACAAATTTAATCACTCTGCTCGAACGCGAAGAAGGAGGACAGTATTGCAGTCAGTGAAACACACTACAAGCACTGAAAATTTTACTACTGGCTGTGAGAAAGGTTTCCATGGAACTCATGTAACAGCAGAAAATGAGCTTTGATGACAGTGGTAGACATAAGAATGGTATATTATACACTACTATTTGGTGCAGGTGAGCTTCTATAGAAACACTCTGAATGATCCAAGGTGAGTATGTGTATTCCTCTTCTATAACCACTGTCAATTCAGATAATTTCAGGGCTGTACTTTTGCAAACATGTCATATTCGCTAGTTCACCCAACAGAATTCTGAAATGTATGTATGCGCTTGGCTTGTTATTGGGCAAGGGCAAGATGCCTACAGTGTATTAAATGTGTTGTACAATGTACAATAAAAGAGAAAAGCTTATTTTCCATGATTCTGATTCTGCAAAGCAGTAGTAGTAGCAGTAGAGTGCCAGGAAAATGTTAAAATGATCATTGGCATGATATCACTATATTTTATAATGAGCAAAAACTTATTTTTCATATAAACGGGTTATTAATGACATCATTATTATTAATATCAACATTATGTGTCTTTTCCAATTCAGGAACTGAATGAATAATATTTTGACACTGATCAAAATCACAAAAAAATTCCGGGCGAAACAGAGATTTAGAAAACAGTTTAGTGTTTATTCTTAACGGACCTGTTTAAAATATGCATCACAGGATTTTACGGTCAGTTTTGATTGTGGTGTAGCCACCACTATAGGGCTTTTTATACGTTTCAAACACACTTCTAAAGCATCGTGGACACTTTTTACCTTCTCACAGCACTCGATTAGCCACCAAAAATCAAAAACACAAATGTATTCTGTGGTAATGATGAAAAAAATTAATTTTAGCTAGATGCCAGTTCTGTTAATGTGTATCAGTAGAATCTGTAATATAATCAGCACATCTAAGAAATGACAAAGCAGCCAAGGGGCTGTTCAAGCGAGCATGTGATAACATCATAATGACAAATTTAATAACATTTTAATCCTTCAAGGGTATCATTCAAAAACATTTTATGAATCATTAGCCAACCAACGTTCCTCATTAAATAAAACGGACCTGAAAGCAATGAGGGGTTGAACTTATGGAATAATTATGGAATTATTGTGTAATTTAACCTTATAAAGTGGAGGACTTTTAAAAATACAAAAATTAATTTGCGAAAAAACAGTTAACACATGAGGACCTTGTCGAGACAACAGTAAAGTAGCCCTTTAGCTAGGTTAGAAGATAACTTATCAGAAGACTTCCTTCACGGCAGGTGGTTTGAAACATTCATGAGAATCGATATATGAAATCATTACCACTGAAATGAATGATAACAGCCTTCATCAGACTGCGGTTATGGCAAATTATGTGAACTTTTTTTTTTTTTTCCAGTGGAGCCTCACATAGGAGTTCTGGATCCCAATTAACACTTGAAACACTTAAAGCAAGATGGAGTCAGATTTGATTTACTATCATACCGTCCCCCGGTGAGAAGGGCCGGCAGCAGAGCCCTGGCTCTGGCAGGGTTATCAGTGGGCAACTGGCTGCATTTCAGCGCGTGGCGCAGATAAGTTGGGGGGCCGTGACAAATGAAATGCGGCAGGAGGAACTGGGGGGGACGGGTCTACCTGCTGCAGAGAGCACAGGCTTGCTTCAAATAAATCACCAGGCCTAAGAAAGAGGGGAGGTGTGAGGTGAAAAAGGGAGAGAGAGAGAGAGAGAGAAAAAAAATCACCTTCATTTCATATGCCACAGACAACATGCGGCGAACCCGGCCTGGCGTAATGGTGTCAGTGTTACCGCTGTTCAAAAGCGTTCCAAGATCAAACCTGGAGATTTAATTTGGGGGGAAAAAAAAGTGGACGGCAGCACAGAGGATTCTTTTTTGTTCCTCAAACCAACATGAACTATGAAATATTTATTCTGTTTATCTTGTTTTTTTTTTGTTTTTTTTTTTCAGAAGAGTTTGGTCAAAATGACGAAGTGCGATACAAGGCCTCTTTCAAATTCTGATTATGATGCAATCAATCTTGCTGTTGACAGCCCGTCCAGCGAGCCTCAAAGCACGCCGGTCGCTGATTTATTTTAAGACGTGACCCAGTCTCGTGTCACCGTGATTGATAGGTGCCCTCCTACCCTCCTGAATCGGAGGCTCTCTGATGAACGCCGTCTGATCTGTGGACGCCTGGCGGCCCTACGCTCGGTTTTAGTGCAGGCTCTGATCCCCCAGACTCTGAGCGCTTTAGCGCGGCAAATGATAAACTCCTTCCTGCCGCGCTGCAGAGACTCTTATTTTCGTAGCTGTTATGCAAGCTACAAGGCCTTTTGGCTGGTAGATGGATTGATCTACCATCAGAGCGACGCGAGAGCTGCCGCGGCGCCTGCGCGTGGCTGGAGGCCGAGCCAAAGACTACAAGGTACTCTCGAGGCTCTGTATGTAGCCGGAGCCGGTCGCTATGACAGATTAGCCTTTGGAAAATAAATCACAGCTAATGGGACTGTTATGGAGGGTCGGGGCGATCCATCTAGCGTGGCGCGCGGCTCATGAGCCGCGTCATCTGTTGCAATCTGCAACCAGATATGTGCAGATTTCCCAGGAAGCCCTGTAATACACAAAAAAAAAAAAAAAAAAAACCCACACAGGTAGGAGGGGACTGGCGGACGGGGAATTTACGGCCGCGCCAGGGGCAACCAATGCCAATCTCCCAATCAGCTTGTCAGGAATAATGGAACCCCTGAGATTCCACGTGAGTCTGAAGAACGTTCGGGCGCGGAACCAGAAAAAGATATCCAGAAGGAACGTTGTCAATTTATGAAACAGGCAGACGAGTGACACAAAACGAGCCTGTGCTCCGCCGGTTATGTAAAACCGCGATGTTTTGGTGAAAAAAGAAACACCCGCCCGTGGAGCAGACAATTAACTGGTACGTCAGCTGTCTTTGTGTGTCTCGCCCGGTCCGAATCAATTAAAATCACAGGGACTCGGTAAACAGAATGGACTCAAAGCCCCAGCAAATCCCTATTACACCGGCCTTTGTTAAAAGCAAATGGCTTGAGTCTCAGCCGCCGACCTTCAGCTTTCACCGGCTGATGGTTAACATCACTTTGGTATGCTTTATTACTGTAATAACTCTTTGAAATGGCCTTCTGCCGAACAAAAGGAACACACACTCAAGACAGCAATATCAGGCAGCGGAATCAGTGGCAGGGGCACAATATTCAGGAATATATTGAAACAGAAGATATAGAGAACTAAACTAAACCCTTTTTTAAATCCATCCACAGTCATTTTATTGAGAGTTTTTTTGTTATAAGTGACTGCTGCTGTTTATTAAATTCATGATTATTTTAAGATGTTAAGCTAGCTTTTTTTTAATTCTGAACTTTGCATTTAATTTGTTTTTATTCATCCCTTGTATTGTAACCTATGACAATAAATTCCTGAGTGTATATACGTCTGGGTATACATTAGTGCATCAACATGAACAGTTCATATTTCTATATCTATACTGCACATATAATGGTGTAAAGAGCACAGTGGACAGTGAGACTTCTTCGCACATGCACTTGGTTTTTCAAATAAAACATCTTGCCATATTTTTGAGGTTAATAATCCCCACTGGACTGATGTAAGCAGTTAATCACTCTGTATTTTTAGAATTTTAATTCCTCCGAGGTGTCCCTTTTGTGATGGACTGGTTATTTGAGGCGACTGCTGATAACACTGTAAGTAGTTCAGAGAATGACAGCTTCTTTATCCTTTGTGCAGCCGAGTACGTCTTCTGAAAGTGTGTTGAGACACACAAGCCACGTGTTTACCAGTCCATCTTCCAAGGACTGTTTGGCAGGTAACTAGGTTTGCATGGTGAGTTGCGTGATTAACCTTTTAACACATTCAGATAAAGACAGATCAAGATCAAAAGCAATTTAGGTTAATGCAATTTAGCTGGTTGGTTCTTTCATATGTGGCTTATTCGCCCTCTTTAAGGGATGGTCTCATGAAAAAAAAGTACGATGAAAGTGCAGGTCTAAATTGCATTGCATAATTAGTAAAAAAAAAAGTAATTTCTGATTATTCCTAATAATTTATTTGATATGACCTGATGTGATGCAATATAACAAGTTATATTTATATAGTTTTTTTTGTTTTCTACTTTCTTGAAGCCTCTTAGGTATAAAGGGGGTCAAGACAATATTCGCAGGATTTGTGCTGTTCAATAGAGCATTTAGCGGCGGCTAAAGTAGGGAGTACTGAGGATGAAAGAAAAGGTCAGCACAGTGTCACTCAACCCATCAGGCAGTCCACGCGTCACACTCAATGCAGGCTCTTCTTATTTTGACTGTACCCTCCTCTCTCAACCAGGGGCAGAGTGTCTCTGCTACACAGCAAATCCCTCCCCTACATAACAAATCGTCTCAGGGGAAGAGAAGGCGGCAGTGAGCCATTAATTGTCAATATAAATCTATCAGCAAATCACAACTGGCATGGAGAAGTGGCCTTACACTAAGGAGCTGAGCATCGAGGGATCTGCATTAACAAGCATGTTCCCATTGCCTGGACTAGACGGGTGAGACTTCATTATAACCCATTAAGCTGAAGCCTGACTTAGCATTTTTATAGTTACTTGATTATACCTCACCGTTACTCTGCATTAAACCCCGCCCTCCCATACCCACAAACCTGTCTAAAACTGATTAGTTCCCCATGGACTCCGCTAAATCTCTGATGTATCTGTATCAGTATCTGGCACCAAGCTGTTAAATCTCAAGGTCCATATACATGTAAATGTGACCAAACACTCATATTGCCACCTCTACATTTACAGCATTTGTCAGGTGTCCTTATCCAGAGTGACTTACAATCAGTAGTTACAGAGACAGTCCCCCAGGAGCAACTCAAGGTTAAGTGTCTTGCTCAAGGACGCAATGCTAGTAAGTGGGATTAAAAGTGTGGTCTAGTTCTCATGCCCATTGAAGGATCTTCTGTCTAGTTTGGGACAACTCAGCCCCATACAACAAACTGTGATGCACTGTGTGTTCGTGCACTTTCCTATCAGAGCAACCATGAACTGTTCGGCTCTTTGAGCTATAGTAGATTTTCTATTGCGATCTCCTCACGTGCATCACGAGCATCTGAAACTCCCACAATAGCTGCAGCTTTGGACAAAAATTCCCCAGATCCCAAGAAAGTTAGACTTAGCCATCACAAATCTTATATTTTATATGCTTCCAAAGAAAAAATGTTCACTAGCTCCCTAATATATCCCACCCAAAGCCTCTGTTTTTCATAATGAGTTTGACACACATTTGAGTGTGTCAATGCAGTTAGGGACTCTTCCTCAATTTATTGCAATTTAGCCAAGTAATGGGTGTAATTTGTATCATGCATGTTTGCATTTAAATTCATAATTTCCAGCCATGCTTTCCCCAGATTTCCCTAGATTGCAGAGGCCCTGTTGAGATGATGCTTGCTTCCATTTAAAGACACACAGAAGATTTCCAGTTACAATGTGAGATAAAGAAAGAAATCTGCCTGGCATAATGGACACCTAGACAGGAAGCGTCCAATGGTAGAAATGGAAGCACTTCTTGCATCACCACCCTCTACTCAAATGGTTTAGAGGCTAAAGTCTGTGTAGCTTTACAGCCTCTTCGCAGCTAAGGAGCCTGACTGAATTGCACAGCTTGAAGGACCATGCAAATTTCTTCCATGAGAGAATCAAGCAAAAAAAAAAAAAAAAAAAAAGTCAATGGTGTATTATACCTTTCGTATTCAATGTAGTCATCCGGCCACTAAATGCTATATAGCTTTACCTTTAATGGCATTAAATAATTCTGTGTGATATTTGGCAGGACACAGTACCCTTGGAATGTCTGATTAAACAATTTGCGAATGCAGACTATCACCCCTCTATCCCTCATTTGCATGCAAAAGCCGGGTTTCCACGGTTTAACGCAAAGCGCTGTTTCCCCACAGAGATAATATGCAGACGGGATTTCCAAGTCCTGTCACATTCACTCAGGTTCCTGCCTTTGGTGACACTCGCAAAACCCTGGAATATGTTGAATGGCTAAAATGAACGGAGAAGTGATGTAACCGCGAACGTATGGTATCCGGTATTGAACATGATGTAATGCCTATGTAACCCCCACTCACCCAGTTAAAGGACTAGTCCAAAAAAAAGAGATTGTTGATGAGCACAAAAGCAGAGTGGGAAATATGTTGAGCGCGATACGTAAAGGGTGCACTCGTTTAACATCATGTCAAGGCGGTGCTCGAAAGAAAAGGGCCGGTGAAACAACGCGGACGGGCACGTATGAATTCAATCACAACGCGCGGAAATCAAATTAAGAGCCTGGAGTTATTTACGCTGCTGCAGGGCACTTCAGCTTTAGTGTTCAGCACCGCTGATGGAAAATAAACACGGATGGGAGAAGCCTGGAATCAAATATCACAACTGATTGGCCTCTCGGACTGAACGGAAATCAATGGGCCGCTGCTAAATTATTTATTTCGCCGTTGAACTTTATAATCTGTTCCCAGTTGTGTGGGGAAATTGTTTGAGAATGCGCAGCAATCCGCGAGATACAGTTTATCGGGAACAATGGTGTAAAATTGCACATTTTAGAGGGGGATAATCAATATAATTGTGCGTGGACGGAACAAACGGCGGCTGATTACATTTGGTGCAGATAACAGCAGATAAATGCTGGAACGGAGAGCCACATCCCCTCCCCAACAGTGCGTGTGGAGAGTGAATTGAACTTGACCACTCGACCCTAACTCGAGCTCTTCACCAACGCTGGAGCCGATGATCCAGACCTGTCGGAAAGTTTTAGCCCAAGGGACCAGAAGCTGAACCTCACGTTGTCCTTCACCTCCCCGTGTTCGGAGCCATAGGTTCATTCCTTCACTTCTTAACCATGTTGTTTATCTATTTATTTATTTATTTATGTATTTATTTTCACCGTTTTTGTTCGCGTAGATGGAACTCATCAGATTCCTGACACCTGGGGAATCACATCAATCACGGCCCCCCGCTGAGTTGCTGGGAGGGCGGAAATTGCTCCACAACTGTTCAACTGAGGAAAGTGCTTCTTTGGTGTATTTCTCTAAGTGGGATAGACAAGGACCTGGGGGGGGGGGGTTCGATTACATGCGAGAAAGTCAACCCCCCCCACCCCCCCCATACGGACCCCATCTCCCAGCTCCAGATTATGCATGGAAGTTGTGCGGAGGAATGCGCAGCTCCGAAGGAGACCTCCGGCATGCATTCCCAGGCGAAGCCGGAGCTGCTTTACAGAGATAGATGGTTCTGACATTCAGCATTATCGTCCGTCATACGATACCGCAAGACTTCTGACCTGTTTCGGACAACTTGGATTATATAGGAAAAACCATGCAGTGGAACCATGGTGCAGGGGGAAACGAACCTGAAAGAGTGCCAATCGCTGCTCTCAGACATTAACACGCTGAGACAATAACGGCTGCGGCAGAGGCCCTGTTTTTTTTTCACTTGCCGCAGCTAATGCATTTGCCTCCAAGCGCAACCTCAAGATAGTGGTTGATGCAAACGTGCCGATTTACCCACAGTTCCTCCTAAAAAACAAAAGGAGCCCCTCTTTGCTGAAATCCATACCTATTTACAGCATCCATATCATGCGATCTTGCCTCCTCACAGCTACATCCTAATCCTGTTAAAAAAATAATAAAAAAAAAAAGTCCTTCGTTTGCCAACACAGAACACTGTCCCTATCACTCCAAAAAAGAATGGCCTGGGTACTTCCCAGAAAGATCATTTCTCGTCTCAGTTTGCCACGACCTTGCATGCAGCAAAACTAAATTGCGCTGTTGGTTTTTGGGAACTATTTTGAGTTTGGCAAATGTTTTGGACGGCGCGCACAGGAATCACACTCTTCATCTGCCCCTCATCGAACTCAATCTGTTCTGAAGCGAACACTGGCAAACGGCGTGGCCCATGCTGCTGAAATAAACGCGAAATGGGAGCAATGTGCTCTCCACTCGTTTTACGCGGCCATCCACCAGCAGGCCGTGTAGCTTTAGGCAAACCTGCCTGGGCGTATTTTTATTATCTGCGGAAACCCTCGTATTCAGTGAGGCTACTTTACAGATGGCACTGAATTCGGGGAAGGGGACGTGGGGCCCATATTGCAATCTGCCACATAACGAGGCAAGCTCAAGTCTGTATTCTCCGAGGCGTGATGCCTATCGGGCAACCGCTCCACACACCAGCTATCTGACAACACAAGTGCAGATCCCCGTCCTTAGGTCTACGCAAGATGCCATTTGGTGAGTTACACGTTTCTGAAAGGTTCGGTAAACTTCGACAAGACCGTGGGGATGGCAACAATGAATCCTGTCTTTGAAATCCACGTCCTTTTATGTTTATTTATATATTTATTGCAGTTTTGATTTTTATCCTCTCCTGTTTAGGGGCCTAATTAAGCTCAAGGAGACGCACCTCCCGGACTGTAAATATAATAATAGGTGTCTGCGCCGAGGAAAACTTCTCCATTTGAACTCCCAAAGCAGCTATACAGGAGACACGAAGCAGCTTTCCAGGGGACGTTTTCTTAAAAAAAAAAAAAAAAAAAAAAAAAGACTAACTGGCTTTGAGTAAAAAGCGAAACTGCACTTTGGACGTTGGTAATGCTTTAATAATTAAAAACCAATGGATTCCTCATTTTAAAAGCAGTGTAACGGCACTAAGCCACGCCGCGCTGCAGCCCTCAATCCCACGTCAGCAGAGAAGCCATTACTTCACCTGGCCGACGCCGTATTCCTCCGATGTAAAAATCGACCTTTCTTTTGCGAGTCGCTGAGGGCTCGACAACACGGTCCGCGCTCCCCGATCATTCGTTCTCATAGGTAAATGTGCCAGAGCGGCGGCACAGCCACTTTATTATCACGCTCAGCGCCTATCCCGACAAAAGGCTCCCACGGTGGGAGATGTAATTTCAATCTTCCGGACGCTTTCATGCGCTGCAACTATCAAAGCAAACAAAGTGAGAGAATTTGCTGGGGAATCAATGGTAATCAGGGAGTCTGGAGTTCTCCCATTCATTAGGGATCGGCGCGCAATAAAGATCCGAGGGCTGCTGGGTTTAATAAACGACTGGACCTGACTTCTGGGAGCCGCCTGTGATAACAGGTATAATTCCAAGAACTAACTCGAACGAATCCATTGTCAGAGGCCTCCGAACAACCTTCAAGCTCGGTGCCCTTTAACACAAGGCAGAGGAACTGAACACACGATCATTCAATATCTCCTCCACAACAACAGCAAGATGCGTACGACTCGTGGCGATTATTCGTAACAAAAAAGCACTAATTACCCAGCCTGAAGAGCCGGTCCCTGACAGTCAGTCAGCCCCGCGGCTGAAGGCCAATTCAACTCAAGGTTTCATGGCTGTACGCTTTAATAACTTAACCATGAGAGACATATGGATAAATACATCCATAATCTGAAGACTCGTTGACGATACTAATTGTCCTGGCAGTTTCAAGCTGTTCTGTCCAGTTTCAACATTCACCAATAAATATGACACCATTCACAAATATATTTCTTTATTCAGCAACAAATGTAACAAGATTCACAAATATAATGTGTGACTTTCAAGTAAATCCAACACCATTCTCAAAAACAGAAATGTACATGATGCACAATTGTCAGTGTGTCGCAGCACTCGGGACGCTGCGACTTATCACGCTGTGCCACAGAATCACCAAAAAGGAATCAATCAAGTCGGCGAAATGTGGGTGATTCCTGCTGCCTTTTCCCCTGCTGGTTATGGTCTATCGGAACACGCATGTGTTAAATTTATTCTGGTTACGCTGCAAAAGTAGCGCAATGTTGTAAACATTAAATCAAATTCTGGAACATCAGTTGATTTAATTGGATGTAAACTTTGGAAGCATTTGATTGGCTACCACAAGTCATTTACATTTTACATTTACAGCATTTATCAGACGCCCTTATCCAGAGCGACTTAGTCAGTATTTTACAGGGACAGTCTCCCTGGAGCAACTTAGGGTTAAGTGTCTTGCTCAGCGACACAATGGTAGTAAGTGGGATTTGAACCTGGGTCTTCTGGTTCACAGGCGAGTGTCTTACCCACTAGGCTACTACCACCTTAGTCCACAAATACTGTGAATATCAGGGTATTCTCACAAAAACAGTTATGCAGGTTAACAATTCAGGTTAATCGGTTGGTGTTACTGAGCTAAAATTTGCGCTAAAAGTCGAGAAATGCATTTGTGAATGGTGTTACATTTATTTATCAAGTAAATTATATTTGTCAATATTGTGACATTTGTATTTGTGAATGGTGTGATCTTTATTCATGAATTTTGAAACTAAACTATCTCCACATAAAACGGTGGGCTGGTGGTTAACCTGCAATGTAAAGCAACACAAATCCGCCTCTTCAAATCAAAGGCATTTTTATCCCTTCCAGTTTCATGTTCAACATTCATTAAATATTTAATACCCTGTGGGTGTATAGACCTTGTATGTTAAATGCGAAAGTCTCTTGTTTCAAATAAATGTGATGAAAGAGCAAATGCTCGGCAGGAAGATACAGTTGAGATACATTTGTTCCAGAATTGCGGATGACCAGACTTCATGTCACATCTGCCACTCACAAATGCAAGAATGTGGTAAATTTGCAAAAACACTGTGCTATTTCAACACCTCCCATTTCCAGAGGTATAGCACTTCCAGTTTGGGCTCAACCAATGAGCATGTCAGTAAATCCACCTGAGGACTACAAATACAGTCAGAAAAAAACTAATTAGACCCCCAAAAAAAGGACACAATAGAACTAAGCCACACATGAAATACATTTTGGAGGGGAAGCTTCCTAAAATATTCTGTTAGAACAGCATACAGAGAGCATGGACAAGCGAGTCTCTCTTAATCTTTCAAGTGAAATGGTATTTTGAAGAAAAGTCTGAACAGCAGGAACAGGGGGGTCTTGTAAGCACTTGCTTGGCTTAATCCATCAGCTCGTCATAAATACTAAAAATGTCTACTGAGACCCCATTATAAATGTACTAAAGCCAAGCCTGATTTCTTTGAGAAATATGTATGCTCTTTTTCAGCATATTAATAGAAACGACCAAAGAGAAAAAAAGTGAACCTAAGATATTTTTTCTTTCTTTCATTCTCTCCGCCTCCCTTCTTTCCTATTTCCTTAAGACTTTTACAACCCTTGGCCAATGGCTGGTCCCAGATTTATTTTTACACTATTTCAAAATAAATCAAAAAGGGCTACAGAGCGTTTGAAGATTAAAAAAGTGAAGACCCTCTCTGGGTGGATGAGTTAGATCTCAGCCAGGAGACTATGCAATGACTTCTAATGCAAATTAACGCCCTCTATTCCAAATGCCTTTTTCAAATCAATAAATGTCGCTCACGAGCTAATAAAAAAAGCAGCTTAATCCACATGCTCCAGGTTTTCTATTAATCTGCACACTCTCTGTGCATCTGAACATGCGTTAACCATTTTAAGAAGCTTATGTCCTTTTCTTGCACTCAAGACTAAAAGAAAATCATCGCATACGCAACAGACAGGGCAAAGATCTCGAACTATAGAAACCAATCTGCTGCCGATTTTGTCAACGTCACATGACCGTGAGCGTTTCCTGCAAGGAGCAGCTTCAGAGATGTGATAAAAGACAGCTTGTCATTTTCATAATTGGCAGTGTCAGAGAAACAGCAGTTGGAACAAACAAAGTAGAAAACATTATCAGTGGTATAGGCAAAAAAAGCATCACCCAGTGACAGGGAAAAAAATGGGTTTGGGTAGTTAACCTTTTGTCACTTTAAACGTGTCAGTGTGGTGACTTTACAAAGGTTTCTTTTTCACATTCAGACTGATGTGTGATTCAGACTCATTCATTCACTCCTCAAAGGAACAGGCACCTCGTTTAAGCACTAAATTATCAATGATATCATATTATCAGCAGACTAGAGACCAAAAGCCATGCCGAAAAGACAAAGAAGCTGGCGAAAAAAAGAAAAGCAGAGATACTGATGATGCCCAGGATGCCGGAGACAGTCATGTTGATTTATGAATTTAATAAGGTGCAAAGCAAAGACACATCAAAGGTAAAGAATAAAATTATATGTATGCTTTTCTGTGCATTAATCATTTTTATTTAAACAGCGGCAGTTCTTATAGGCTATGGTCATTATGAGACACAACACTGATGGCAGAACAGGGAAATGCAGAGCCATATTGCTGGGCAAATTGGAAATCTGCAACGACGTGACACTAGATACTAGATTAAACAATCCAACATTTGATCATTATCTCGATTCAATTATTCACGGCTCTTTCCTACGTGGCAGTTTAATTTGGTTAAGGAATCAAATTTAAGCTTTAAAAAAACTTATTTGATCAAATAAGCACTTCATTGGGCGAGATTTTTATCTGAAGAGCCACCGATATGATTACTGCTTAGTCTGTAATGTGTGAATGGGCGGATTTTTCATTGTGACGGGTGCACGTGGGGTACATTTATCGTAATTCTGCAATCAGGCCGTAGCAACACCTGGACAGTGCGGTGACTACGACCGGAATATTAATCAGCTGCTGAGATCCATTCCGCAGGAGATTCCTCACACGTCTATTAGTGACACTTTGCAATTTCCTCAGACCTTCAGCAAACTCAGAGAATCTCTGGAGCAGGTCTGGCTGCCCGAACATGCCATGCATTCAGGTGGCGAGAGCAACCAATCTGTCAGGGAAAGGCGGCAGTGCAGTGGTAAAAAAGTAACAAAAACAGGGGATTTACTAAATGAAACAAAAGGACACAATGACAGGACAGGACGCAAAAACATAACAGAAAATGGAGCACCCAAAAAAAGTCAGGATCAATTAATATGGATTGTGAGCATTAACACAAATTCAACAAAAACCAATGAATGTGGCTTCCATGCATTCATCCAAAATCTGAAGCATTGTGAAAGCGACTAGTTGTCACATAGGTAACACACTACAGCACAGCACCCAGTGCTAAGCCAAGATATCAAAAGAGTGGCTTCAGGACAACTCCGTGAATGTCCTTGAGTGGCCAAGCCAGAATCCAGACTTGAATCCGACCGAACATCTCTGGAGAGATATTAAAATGGCTGCGCACCGACGCTTCCCATCCAACCTTGAAAGGTGCTGCAAAGAGGAATGGCCGAAACTGGCCAAGGATAGATGGCATCATATTCGAAAAGACGAGGCTGAAAGTCCTGCTAAAGGTGCATCTACAAATTATTGAGTAAAGGCTAAAAAAAAAATGCAAAAAAATGCATTTAATCCATTTAGGAAAAAGACTGTAACATAAAATGAAATAGTGATGAGCTGTGAATACTTTCCAGACGCACTGTGTATTTAACGTGTTGATTTCAACCATTGTTCGAGGAAAAGATGGAGATGCCGCTGGAGTGTGCTGATGCCTCCCAGCTCTATTTTCCACGGCTCAATACCTCTTGTGGGTTGGAGATCCCATTTGCAACTGCTGCTTTGAAGGCACATCAAGAGTAATTTTACTTTTCCAGGATTTTGCTGTCAGGAATATAAAAGAGTCCAAGCCGCCAATGATCCGTCAGCACCAGCATGCAAAAGACATGATTATGCACTGACTGCCCTTACAAGGACAAAAACATTGGGGGAAAAAAGTGGCACTTCATCTACTGGCATTTCTTGGATGTGATCAGCGAAATCTCTCAATAAGATTTTGAATGCCCCGCATTGAATGTGCAAGTGCCGCTACGTTTTATAGATATGAAACAACGCCTCGCTCCACACACCACAAAACCAAAGAAGCAATCCAAATACAATGCTTTGTTAAAAAAAAAATAAAATAAAAATAAAACATTGCACTGGGTTACTGTTTTCCCCATAAGGTGCAGCGCGTGTCCCACTTTGCAGGTGCCGCAAGCGAGAGGGTCATATTCTGAAACCCATGCCGCTCGCGAGATGAGATTTCTCTCGCAGGGTTTCTCCTCCCACTGATATAATTACACTTTTTTTTTTTTTTTCTGGGACACTGATGTATCTTTCTTTTCTTTTCTTTTTTTTTTTTTTGTACTTGCGGAAGAACAGATAAGAAGAGGGAGCAGACAGATACCTAGTCATGGGTCAGAGTAGCACACCAATTTATCATGTCACCGCCGCTGCGTGGAAGAAGCCACGCTTCTTGCAAGGTCAATCACTCAGACGCAAGCCCGTCTTTTATTTGCATATAAATGTGCTCACAATCACCACAGCGCTGTGTTTATGATTAATCTATTAGTTTTTCAAATGCCTTTATTGTTTGGATTGTTTACCTGTCATTTCGAGATTGTTACCTCATCTGACATCTTGTGTTTTAGATGATTATAAAACAGCTATTTCGCATTACATGCAGAAGGCTTAATTGCACTTTAATTACACCTTTTCAGTAGGAAAGCGCATTCCCGCTGCGCTCAGAGTATATTCTGGATTTCTGGAATCTCTTCCCCGATTACATCTTCAGTCTCGTACTTGATTGATAATTAAGAACTATTTACAGTCCTGCCTCACATGCAAGTCTCTACTACATATGAAATTTTTTTTTTTTTTTTTTTATAACAGGCAATATGAAATAAACTGCAGTGCATTTTGCATTTTAAGCACAGAGGCTCTAATCACATATTTTGTCTAAACGAAAAATTTCTAGGCAGTGATTTCTCTTCAGTAAAATCTCTGTAGAAAAACTTGTGCAAGGTTACCTTGCACAACAAAACTTTCCTTAGCACACTAATGTTTTTTTTATTTATTTTTTTGCTCCTCCAAACACGCAACTGTCGATGAAGGCGTCAGTGTTGGAACTGGTGTTCTTGAATATGAACATCTGGCCCTGTTTCATATTAGCTGTGGGTGACGCGTCCCGCCATTTTTCCCCAGGTCATAAATGTACTCCATAACAAATAGTCTGAGCTGATGATCTTGCGGTCCAAAGCTGTTTAGAAATTTTAAGAGGCTGAGAGGGGCAAGTCTGCAATCCTCTTTCTCGGATCACGAAGGAGCTGCATTGTAAAGTGAGACAAAGCCTTTTTACGCTGGAACAGCAAAGCTAGTGAATCATGCTCACTAATAGAAAGTTAAGCGGCCCTGGCGGCCCATTTGGACAATTTAGCACCACTAAATCAGCCATTTAATTTAACTGCATGTAAATGTTGACCTTGCGGTCTTCTCGAAAATGCACAACTTGCCAACTTTACGCCACAGATGAAGAGTTCTTGAAATTAACTGAGGGCACTATTTTTCAACTGGGGCTAAGCACAGCGCTACACGCTAAGCGTGGGCTGGTGTTTTCTGCTATAAACAAATTAAAACACTGCTCGGTACTTGGTAGTTAAAAGGAAAAACTAACTAACCCTGAATTACCATTCAGTTTGTGTTTATTTCTTTCACCCTAAACCAAATCTTTAAATAGGAATCTTTATAAACAGACATAAAATGGCATGTTTCATTCTTGTTTGTGTTTATTGATGTTGGTAAATTATTTCAACAACAATAATTACAAACAGAAATAACAAAAGCTTTAATCTTGCGCAAGACTCCAAGTGCATGCTCAGCGGGACAGACCAAGAAAGGATACATCTTAATCCTTATGTTAAAGACATACTTTGTCTTATTAAGTGAAAGTTTCAGATTGTGTAGTTCAATAAGAAGATCGCATTGTTGACTTCCTCATTCCCTTCTATTGGGCTCTCAGTCCAAGTCCCTTTGAGCCAGCTATGACTGGGTCGCACCTACACCTACGTTCGGCTGCAGGAGATGTTAAAGATAGAAGTGCGCAGAAGATGACAGACAAAGACCAAAGAGAAGAGAGAGTTTGCAAAAACATATCTGTATCAATTTTGTGAATGTATTTGACCTTAAACTAAAAATCCCACGCTGCACTTAGACCCTGCTGCTCTGAAAGCTTTTTGTTAAAGTTTGGAGCTGACAATATTGCTTGCATTTCCTCACACATTGCAATGCATAGTACAGTTGAAAAGATTCAAATTGGCAAGGGAGGTGGGGGGGTTCTTCATCACAGAAGACTCAATTTGAGCACAAAACAGCAAAAGAACAAAAACAACTGCAATCACGTCTTTGGTTTGCGCTAATTGTGCAAAGGGTACCTTGCGGGTGCAATAACGTGTTTTTCTGCGACAGAACTGAAAACATATGGTTCCTTCTGTTGTTCTTCATATTCATCTAAAGCAACAATTTTCCTGTTGGTCCAAGAGGAATTCTCTCCAATCATTTATATTGCACTATAACTTTGCATTAGTTTGCAATCTGTCTTGTTTAAGACACTGCAGCAGAAAATGGTTTCCAGTAAATGGTTTTCAAATCTCAGAAATTGATACCTCTGGTAAATTGGATTCCATAGTCAGAGCAGCTAGTTTATATGCACCAGAGACCCAACAGGCATTTTATTTAATATCTGTGTCGGCCTTAAGATGCACCTATCAACATCAATACAAGGAGGCAGAATCCAGATGAGAACGATTTTGGGACCCGGAGAGAAATGCATTTTCACTTAAAATATAAGTGACAACACAATGCACCCACCAGCTCCAAAAGGAGGATCCCCGGAATTCACCGGAAACAACTATACTGCCAGCGAAGTGGACACGTGCTTCCACATGTGCATAATTTCCACCGGGGGCTCCAGATAGCCTGTTAGCAACAGTTCCAAATGAAATGAAACCCGAAAAGTGTGTGGGCACACTCCGTTTGTTAAAGTCTGCCTTACAGACCTTACAGAAAATATTTGAAAGAATAATTTCGGTGATGTAGTTATTAACCCATCTGTACACCATTAGCACAATGACAGCAATGTCACGAACAATGCCTTCCAGACAAATGTTCACAATATTGGAGTAAACCAGAGAAATATAAAGGTTCTGCTTTTTTTGTGATTGCGTATTAAAGCCCCACATACAGACGTTACCTTGTCACAGCTGGACGGGGCTCATGGCAGGATTCTTATCTTGTCGGAGGTAGCCATCCCTCTCGGCAGACAGCGTGAAGCGTGAAGATGTGAATGGCCCATAACCCATTACACTTCAGCCACCAGCCATCATAGGTCTAATCACGCAGAACGGCTCCTATCACCATTTGGTCCACGCCGGGGCAGGTGGGACGCACATGAGAATTCGTGTTCCAGACTTCAGCAGACTTGGTAAAACTCCTTAATTCTCCGCTTTTTTTTTATTGTTATTACTGACTGGCCGTCCACTGTCAGACAACAAAACCCTAGACCGCAAACCTTTGTCCAATTCAAAACAGTACAAAACTACAAAGTGACTGTATTGGCCAGAGGCACTGAAAGTCTCACAAAACATTAGAAGACTTCTGCGTAATGGGAGGTCTGTTGAGACGTCTTGAATTTTTCTCTACTCAAAGAACACCTCCGAGACCAATGTCTATGAATATTTTTGGTCTTGGGTCTCAGTTTCAGTCTGTTTGCATAGAATGTGCCGGCATCTTCTGCAGAACAGAAGTTTTCTGTTTTTCTGACCAGCGAGTGGAAAATGCAATAACGCACAGCTTATAAAATGCTCCGTCACACTATTTCAATGTCAGGAATAAGCAGGGCCAGAGGGCATTGTTGTTCCCACAACGTGCTACTGAAAACACTGTTCAATTGCTAAAAAAAAAAAAAAAAAAAAACACACCTTCCTAACTGCGATTTTGCATGTTGCTCCCTACCAAACTGAACTCTTTTGCCAAGCTTAGACCTTTATTTACAAGCCTTTCTTTTTTACTACTCAAAAGTGCTTACTAAAAAGGAGAAATCCAATTCCACCGAGATTCAGTATGTCCGTCTGACCAGGGCATGTCTCAGCAGCCTCTGTATGTCAGTAGAACGCTCTCTAAATACTTGACCTCCAAGAGCTACTTTTTTTTAGATACATTCAGTAAGGTACTCTGGTGATGAACCACTTTGCAAACAGGCAGAAGGGGCATAAAATAAGTTCCGAAGGTAAAGGGTATAAACCGGTAGTCTGAGGTGCCTGTGCCCAGGAATCCACCACAAGAAGAACAATTGTGGGATGCATCAGGAGAAAAAAGCTGTTTTCCTGCCCCAGGGCCTGGACAGCGTGCATCCACGGAGGAACCAATGAATTCTGGAGTTGTAACAGGAAATTTTACAGAATGTCAAGGTGCCTACCTCTGATCTAAAACTCCAAAGAGGTCAGTTTATGCAACATAACAACGATTCAAAATGCAGCAGTAAACACAGAAATTCTGCATTTTCTGGCTTCAATAATTTTTTGTGTTGAATAACTCCTGATTAACATGTTTCTTGCCGGAAGTACTGCAAATGCATATGAAAAAATGAGTTGAAGAAAAGAGGAATGGAGATCAACATTCATAAAATGGAGAATATTACACCACATGTTAATCAGAATATGGAAGGGTTTTCATTGTACATGAGAGACTGGGTTGAATATTTTGTTTTCAAGGTAACAAAAAAAAACACTCCTTGTATATACAGAGTTCTGTAAATATCTAGACAAATGTGAATGTATATTTGTATGACGATAATAATATAATTTTTAAAAATAAGGAAATTTGCGTTCAGTTACCCATATATAGATATTTTCTCACTTTTGAGAAACACTTTGACTGAATTTTGTCAATTCTAGTTAGATGGAAACTTTTAAAATGACTACAACATTTTTCAGCAATGTGCATCATAATTAATTACAGATTAACTGTATTCCCAAAAGGAATGTAGTTTTGTCTATGCTACAGGAATGCATAAATTGTGCATTTCCTTGCATTGATAATTTCAGTACATTCCAACCACCTGCAGAAGGACGAGTAAAGTGTGTGTGGGTGGTAGTAGCATGGTGGGTAACACAACATCTGTTCTGGATAAGGGTATCTGCTAATTGTCATTAATGTAAAAAGTACATTTGGTTGTATAGATTATTCCTAACATCGATTGCATACTGACAGTTATTATATAGAACAGAAAGAATACTATACATGGCTCACGGCTGGATGATACCCGCCCCACCACATGTTCCTTTTTTGTTCTAATTACATCCAGGAAATTGGCAAAAAGATTGTCACTGCTATCACGTTCATATCTATCAGACCTCTACTGAGCCTCAAGGTCGCCTCCTTGCTGCTTGGAAGCAAACCACAGACATGCTCACACACTCATCACAACGGCGGAGCATCCCACCGCACTTCACTGGAACATCTCATCAGTTACTGTCTCAACAAAGACCTTTCAGAACGATACATGCCGCGGCGTGCTGAGACCTTTTAGGGGAAAAAAATCCCATGAATCACGTACCTGGGTTATTGCATTCCTGACTGAAAGTGCTTACACATATAATACACCTAACATCCAAGAGTCATTTACCTGCAGCTTGCCTGTGCACACAGAGCTCCCAATTGCCTGCAGACACCTGACAACGAGCCGCAAAGACCCACTGAACAGGATGATGTGCTGTGCGGGTTGACCGAGAGCAGACAGGCCCCCGAGGAGCAGCCACCAATTTCCACAAGGTCAACAGTCGAGGAAATAAGGGGCTGAGGCACAGAGGGAAACATGACTACTGTTCACAAAACATGCTGATGTTTCTCAGAGCAGGCCTGTCTCATTTCACAGATGACAGCAAAGGAGAAGAAAAAAAAGATCCCTGGTGAAAATCTAATGACATTTAGCAGAAGTGTCTCATGTCTAAAGTGCGTACAATAATTAACACGACGCGTCATTCAAAGTGTGCAAGCTAAGTTCTTCTAGACTTCAGAACTAACAGACATCATCTCTTCCACTGACAAAATATCAATTACTGCCTCTGGTTCTCCATTTTCTTGCTCCTACCCCAGAGAGCTTCCATTCCGAATTAGATTTCCCAGATTCTCTGATGTATTGGGACCTGTACGGAAAGCTCAGTGCCTTAATTCAGGAGCACCTATTGGCTTGACACATCTTGCCAGAAGTTTGACCATGATTGGCAGGCCCTGATTCTAAACTGCTCACTCCCTGACCTCACACGGTGCTTCGTTTTACAGTGGTTAGTGCTCTGAGTGACTTCGGCAATTTGGCCTGTCAGGCGCTGTGCTTTTATGCAATACTCGAATATCATTTTGGCGTGGCTCAATTTCATCGCAATTTGGTCCACTTTATTCTGTAATTTGGTGGAAATAAACACCCCGGTTATAAAATGTGTCGTATCATCTTGGTAGAGTCCGGTTAAACATACATCCGAGGCGAGGGTGTCTACCGAAGACAGCAGAGAGAAAAGCTCTTCTTGAAGAACGACAAGCAGAAACCTAGCGTGGTGGCAACAAAATATGCAGACAGGTCTGAGGATTACTAGAGGTCCTTGACTGTATTTTCTGCTGAGCAGGCTGAGCCTGCCACAGAGCGGCACACTCCGAACGGACCGGTGGAATGGTACCTTCTGAGGACTCGATTCAATCAGCCTGCTCTGCCAACAGATGTCAGAGAGGCCAAATGGTGTGCAATTGCAAAACTGTCGTGGAGCTTTAGCCACAATTGATGGCAAAACAGCCTGATCCTCTAGCCTGATAAGCTACTTATAATCATACCAAAGTCCATTTTGAAATCCTGTATAAATACCATTCAGGCCTTGTTTCTATGAAAAGACTGCACATCAACTAATGATGCAATAACAACCTGTAATTTACCATTGAATTGTGGCCCTGGTAGGCTGATAACCGGCTGATGATTAAATGATGAAGTGCTCCCACTTATTGGTTTATTGATTTAAGTTCTGAGTCTAAAATGTAATTCCTTGAATATTATTCAAAAACTACTTGAATATAATAATAATGTCACTCGACACCAGCTACGAGTGGCCCTGAAGACACCAGGTGGCACCACTTGACTTGTTCACAGTCATTAAGGTGAAGCATTTCTGTTTCTTTTGTTTGTATATTTGAGCATAATGCCAGGTTTGCATATGTTTATTAAATATCACTTCTTTGGAATGTTGTGCCTCTGTGCCTTGTAATGTGCTGCATAATTGTCTAGCCAAATGTCACTAGATGTACTGTATGATGCTAGACAACTATACCAGGTTAATGACTTACACTGTTAGGTTAGATTATTAGAAGAATTTGTATTGATTGATATAGTTAATAAATTGAAGTATATTTATTAAGCACAAGCCAATGTGTCAATTGAGAAGTGAGCTCATGTTCATTTTAGCACAAGGATATTTCAGGTTATTTTGCAGATTTTTCCACAGTGCATTTGCATGCTCAAAAATAAACAATGCAGCTTTGAAAAGTTTCAACCATTGAAAATGGACACGAGCTTCGTAATCTCCCTACGTTGTGATAACTCTCCATTACTGCATTACGTATACTGGCTGGGCCACACAGTAGGGGCAGTGGTGGCCTAGTGGATAAGGAAGCGGCCCCGTAATCAGAAGCATGTCATGGCTGCCCACTGCTTATTCAGGGTGATGGGTTAAACGCAGAGGACAAATTTCACTGTGTGCAATGTATGCGGTGCTGCTGTGTATCTCATGTGACAATCACTTCACTTCACTATATATTAGTGCAGAGAATAAAGTGGAAATGCGTGTACTTGAGAAGTTATACTTGTATTTAGTAGTTCAAGGTGTTGTTTAGAAGCAATATTTTCTTTGGTTGTGAATGTCTGCATATATTTCCACCCTGGACAAAGCAGAGTGAATCAGTCAAAATAATAAGAAACGTCCTGCTACAGAGCTGGTGGACCTGGATGTGACTCAGAGGCTACAGATCATATTCACAGGATTACCAACATTGTTTATACACTGCACAAAGAGGAAGGGACAAGCCTCTACTTTTTTCCCAATTCATCATGAACTATACATATTTTTGCAAGACCTACAGGATCAGAACTAAACTGACTGTTGAGGACGATTTTTTGGTTATTGTTTCATGTAGGGTGGCGGTAGCCTAGTGGGTAACACATACACCAGATCCAGAAGACCCAGAACCACAAGGCTACTGATTGTAAGTTGCTCTGGATAAGGGCATCTGATAAATGTATAAATGTAAATGTTTCATAATTCTTGCATGTTCAATAAGCTCTCTCCCAGTATTGAACATAAATCTGAACCAATTAATTTCACTGGCTGATTTATTATCTCAAATCCAACATGCACATATAGAAAGAGCTCCTAAAGCAATCAACAGGGGGGGGTACCTGCTTAGGTCATTTTTTGCAATGAGCATCTTAGCAACTAACAATATGTATCCTGTCTATGTTCTGAAATATTGAAGTAAATAAATCCAAACTCTCATCTGGAAAACTCCACTGGATATATTTAATGATCAGCACAGTGCTTTATATTCAAAGTCTAATTTGCATAAAAGTAAAAAATCTCTTGTGCTGACAGTCATGACAAAACCCAGCAAAAAGTAATGTACACTGAGCACAAAACTAGCAAATTTCTATTGATTGATACTATGTCACTAGGCAAATCCAGGCAAAACAAAGGTAAACATTGTAGATTTTCATTTAAAAAAATTATAATAATAAATGTTAACTACTATGATGCATTTTTTTAAATTCTCTCTTCCTTGTCAGATTTCATAATGGCATAATGCAGGGTCTGTATTCTTTACCCAGTGGGAATGCATTAAGCCTCCAATTAAGTCAAAGTGTGCTGAAAAATAAGGCGCCACAGCCAGACTACATCTTACCAGACTACATGAATCCAGACTGATTTTAACACAATCATAGCTGACAAATTTCCAGCATGGCGCAGACATATGAACTTTGGGAACAGCAAATGGCCCTCATTGTGTGACATAATCAAAGAACCATGATGTGAGGTCCGCTACACCCCCTGACAAAAATACCAAGCAAAAGTCAGATTTTTCTATATTTTCGCACCTATTTTGACAAGGTGTACGACAGGCTCCTTGTCCGTCGTGACTGACAGTTTGTTTATCTGGTGGAACATGGTGCTGCCTGTCTACAAAACAAGAATGTTTTACACTAAGACCAATTGAATCCTTTGGTTCTCAAGCTGTGGCACACGCACCACTGATGGTACCAGAAGTCCTTGAGATTACTGTTAAATTGCACTGTGGATATTATTCTTAATATTGTCAATGTATTACAGTTCATATCCTAAATACATATCAGGAATAAAATGTGTGCCTCCTCTATTTAAAATGGCCTATTTCACTGTATTTTTATTACATTATTGGTGATAATTGGAAAGTGGTACTCAGACTCATTGATCTATGCAACATTTTCTGAAATTATCTGAAATCATTTCAACCTGGAATTGCTTTGGAAATGTTTGACATACAACATGGCTTTTGTAGTTCTATCCAAGTGTGAAGAGGTCCAGGACCCAATATTTGAAAATATCCATTTGAAAATCACCTGGGGGGCTCGCCGAATGAGGAGCAGTAGCAATGTGGGCAGGATGATGCATGTTGGGTAAATATTTTGGCCAGTATTTGTCCATATGTGACTCTGCATAGTTTACATAGTGCTGCAGTGATGGAAAGCGTTAGTGTGCATGAAAACTAACCCAGAATTATTCTGTTAATGTGTCTGGCTGGCAGCAAAGACGTGACACGTCTGCCAAAAAAACAGTTGGTTCTGCAGAGAGCATAATGTGGTGCAATACACAGACAGCTGGACAGTTAGCTCAGCAATTGCGTACCCCTCCAAGAGTCTTATATGTATGAACACGGCATTCCAATTTTTAACGAGAGATCAATTTTAACTATCCTTTATCAGTGCTACCATCAAAGCACACCTGTGTCATAGTGCTAACATGCAAGCGTTATGGCCTTACACCCTCATTCACAACACCCCGCAAGCAGATTTCATGACTCTGTCAGGCGCACAGAGAATGAAAAATATTTGCTTCATCCTTGATCCCGTGATCACTGCTTTGGCGTGTGACAACTGTCATACTTTAATGAACATTTCTAATATATAAAAAGGCGTACTGCTACAAGAAAAAGAGCACACTGAATAACAGGAACGAGAAGAAAAAGCCCTTTTTTGAAAAACATGAGTATTTTGGTGAAGGCCCGAGCTCCCGAGTCGAGAGTAGGACAGGGTGATCGCTTAATGCCTGCACAGAAATGTAATCTGCATCTCTGAAATGATCAGCAGTGCACATGCAGATAAGGTGTTCAGGGCACCATTTACTCAGCATACAAGCATTTCAAAAAGGTCCAACAAAATCCAATTTTGCACCAGTTAGCAGATGAATAATTGCCCAGTCACTTTCCAATTTGGAAAGTACTTGATTTAAAACATTACAGTCAAATATAAAACTCACCTTTTTCACTGCAAAGTTCACACTAGGTATGACTCAAGCACCTTGCTGCTAATACCAAAGAACATTGCGTTACTCTGTCATCAGACTTGTCACACTTTCAACACCCATGGCTTGATATCAAAGGAAGCGTCTTAAAGTGACTTAATGACTAGGAAAAGTGCAGATTCTGGAAATAACAGGCATTTTGGCACTGCTGGAGTTATTTTCCAGCATAAATTTTGCTTTTAAAGCAATAGTTTCTAGTTTCATGGAACTTGGTTCTGCATTTTAAGCAAAAGCTTAATAACATGTCCGAATTTTGGTTTAATGTTTGTACTAAACATGCCTCTACTCATAAGAAACTTCTTAAATGATTCATTTGCATGGAGGATGTCCAGGTTTAAATTACTTTATAAATATATTTTTTTTATTATTTTGACCACATCAGATGTCTGCAGATTAGGCCTACAAACCCTATGTTTAATAATTTATATATGCAGTACACATAGATATATAGGCTTTATGCAATAATTAGAATATTTGAATAATTTATTATTTAAGGCTCTTCCATCAGATTGTCTAATGGACAAACGCTCAATTACTAGAGTTAAATCTAACCTCAGATATGGAACAAAAGATATGGTTAAATTATCCTCTCTGTATTTCATGTGATCAAAGCACACCGTCCTCCAAAAAAAGAACACACTGACCCTCTCCTTTCTGTATTACTGTCAGCGGTTAAAGCAGCTATTTTCCTGCCAAACGGTATTGCAGCTTAATGGCATTTGGCAGCCAAAACGACCGGAGTGAACAGAGCCCTGAGCGCGTTGTGTCTCTCTTTATAGAGCAATGATATTGAGCAGGACGCTTGCAGCAGCACCGCCTTACCACCATCAAACCACCTACTTGGTTTGACCTATTCCAGAAAAAAAAGAGCCTTGGAGTGGGTTTTGGACTGCACTCGACAGAAATCTTAGAGATTACAGCACGCTAGACTTTTGCAAGGAAGAGAAACGGCTTGACTGAGAAAATTATTCCTTTCTCCAGGATCTCTCCAAAGCCCAGTAATCCAAAGCTATTGAAATTGAGGATAGAGGCTCCAATGACTACTAAAGACAGGAATAAAAAGTAAAATATAAAACAGATGGGTGAATAATGACTAACAGCACTTACCTATGTCCTGTCCTCAAGACACCACTTGAAAGCAATAGAACTGCTAAGGTCTTATTTTCATCAAAGGTCTTCATTTATTTGGCTCTAGGTTACAACCCATAAGTGCTGCACACCTCACACAGCTGGCCAGATGGGAGGTATAGCACCTTCCTTGACAAATTTCAACACACTCATTAACACAGACAATCTCTCCATTTGATTCAAGTTCCTAATAGAATCTCAGTTAACATTAATAACGATAATAAAAAAAATCTATCCAACTATTAAATGTCAAAAACGTTTGTTTTAAAAATTACTGATTTAAAAATTAGAGCTCTCAAATAATTAGTTAACTAAGTTTTTTATTATTAATTCAAATAAAACAAAGTTGACTAATTAATTCCAAATTGTGCATCAAATGTACCCTGATTTATCATGATTTATTTTTAAGAATAACCTTTCTATAATGCAAAATTAAAAAGACAAGTGTGGGAAAGAGGTTCAGATACGGGGTGACAGGGAGATGAGCTGGTCATAATTTCAAACAAAACACAGTCCCTGACAGTAAACTTAATGGAAGACAATATTGAATGTAAATTGCTTTTAGTAATCTCAATAGTTCAAACAGGCAACTTTTTATTGATAAAACAATGGGACAAAAGGACTGTGAACTGTTGTGTGCATTTAATTCTAGCTGCACCTAATTTGCTCTCTCTACAAGCCTGAACAATAAATATTATGCAGTAATTAATTATGCAGACACAAAAGACGTGGCCCTAAACTCCTTCACTGCCCAATTTAATGTATGAACTTTGCATGATATTGTCAGACCCCAAAATATTCTATATTAATACATTAATCAGAGATTAATTTTGACATCCCTACTTACAAATAATTGTTCAATACTTGAAAACAGTCATTCCTAAATCAATTATTCTTCGTTACATTCTATCAGTATGGATGGACAAACAGTTTGGCAGCAGAAGCAGCACCCTTATTCTCTTGTTAGTCATTACCACCACAACATTATTACCATAGAGGCCATTAACAGAAAAAAATACTTTGCAGATGGTTCAAAATTGGTGTGTTGCGAAATCATCACAGGGAGCTGTGATCTTAATTCTAACCAAAGAGCTTTAATCCCATGGTTTATATCCCCTGTCTGAACATTGTGATTGCTGAGGGCGATTTTCGCACATTACCAGAATAACACAGTAAAATGACAGCAGGTATAATATAGTGGCACGTAATGATGAAAGGCCATGGGCAGCTCTATGGCCCATCATATAACAACCGTACCGAGGTCCTGGTCTGAGTCACACTCAGAGGTAGCACAGCATCCCTTGTCGTCATTTTCCCGATAATGACCCACATTCAAAATTCCTGTCTGGAAACAGGGCTTAGAAACGCTGCCAGACACTAATACCACATAGCGCCATTGTAAGTGATGCACGGCAACTGTATTAGTCACTGCAGAGCAGCCAGAAATACACAGAATGACACTATTTAACCTCCCAACGTTAAACTGCTCCGATGCACAATCGACCTCAATCTCCCACAAATAGCAACAACAGTTAACAATAGAATCACCGTGCGCTTACCAGTTTTTTTTTTTTCTTTTTTTTTTTTCAGAACGGATGTTTTGAGCTGCTTCGCTTCAAACTTGCATTGCATCCCTCCCTCAATTAACCTCTGCATTCCACAGCCTTACACTTGCTGACATGTTCTGGATTGGTCTGGCGAAATTAGGGTCTGAGCGATTAATAAAGCAATTTAAAGCCAGGCTGAAGTAAATAAGTTATCACCACAGTCTTTGTAAAAAAAGGCATTTTGCAACCCATATTTTAATATTGCTGTTACTGCTTAAAAAATGCATCATGTATATCTCACAAACATACAGGCCAGCTGGAATTTTCGGAATTGCAGCACATGGTTTATGCAATGATGTGTTCACGAAAAGCAGAAGAAGAGTGGCAGGTACAAATGTGACAAGACACAATGAATTATTTTTGGTTCAACTCTGGACTGAAATGCATAACAGACTATCTTTGTCTCTTATATGTATGAAATTATGGGCATGACATAAATTTAACAGCAGGTTCAGACAAGCTACTCTTCCCACTTTGGGTGGGTATCGTTCTCAGATAAGAAATAGAAAAGGCAGACAGTGAGTAAGTAAGAAAATTCTTCCTGTTGGCATTCTGTTCTGGTCCTTGGTGCATGCATGCAACAAGGGCCAGTGGGGCAGTGGTTGCCTATTGGATCTGTAATCGAATCCCGAGCTGCCAAGGTGCCACTGAGGTGCCACTGAGCAAAGCAGTGGTCCACACATTGCTCCCCAGGCACCTGTCATGGTTGCCCCCTGCTCACTAAGGGTGATGGGTAAAATGCAGAGTTGTGCGCTGTGCTTGCTGTGCTTCACAGGGACAATCACTTCACTTTCACTCTGGCAACCCCACACCCCCAGACCACTGCATCACATGGTCCTTAGTGCAGCACTACAAAACTCAACAGGCCATACAAGGGAGGCAGCAGTAATGGCAGAAGAGGCAGATCTGTGGGTGCAGTAATAGGACATCTTCAAAACCCGAAGAGAGCCCCTGTGAGAGTTGCCATTTTATCACACACATAGAGCCGGGCTGCCACCGATTAGGAAACGCGCTGGAAGTGGGAGCCTCTTCGCCTTTATGAATTCCGAGAGATCAATGAGCAATACATTAAATTAGCCTGGCGAGCCACGAGTGACGGGAGGTAATCACGCTGACGGGTGCATTTATAATTGCCTCTGCCTTCTAATTAAGGCACAGAAAACATTGGCCCGCGATAATTAACAGGAGAGAACAAAGTTTTCGGCAGAAAATTGGTATCCTCTGGAGAGCCGAGGCCCAATCGGAATGCAGAAGCTCGTTATGAATGAATCACACAGCCTTCATGCAGAGAACGCATTCCAACACCGCAGACATATTAGTAAAAGTTAGTGAGCAAGTCAGCAAGGCACTTCCAAATCTTTAATCTTTTACTTCACACATTCATCTGCTTATGCTAATTCGAAACCAATACTATAAAAATGAAATCCATGTACGCTATTTAAGAGGACCAGCCAAAAACATGACCATTTTCAACTTTTGCCTAGCATTTTATGAGTTCTGTGCTTGTTTGCTCCAGGCTACTGGGGGGGAAAAACATCTATTGGGCAACATCAAGGAATGACTGCAAAATAGTACAGCAATCTTAATTAGGTGAGCCCATCCATACCAACACGTATCCAAGGCATGGACCACCATGCACTATGCACTCACTGTACGCCATTATTTACCATCTAAAGCATTCAGTCGCCTCACACGGCGAACCACACACGGCGAACCAACAATTCCCACAATTCACCGCCTCCCTGCCCATGCTTTTTACATACGGTGGTGTCTCGACTCGAACAAGTGCACACAAATACACAAGGACGTTACAAACAAGACATGCCAGTTGTTTCAGAGGAGAAGTGAAGAACCTGGAAAAAAAACCCCGGTGCAGAGTCATGCATTATAATTACTATCTAACATCTGAGGGAACCTATAAAGGCTCCAAGAGAGACAGCGTTCCAGGCAAGGTTAAAACCGGGCCCTTATCGACCCCACCCCGCGCTCTCCTGAGGACGCGGCGCCCTTGCTGCAGGACAGCCTGCCAAGTGCACAGCCAATCCTATTTACCAGTCTATCAAGTGTTTAGCGGATGCTACAATCCATCTGCGCGCTCCGAGTGAATTAGGTTGGCACGTGCGGGTCCCACGGGAGGACAGTGCTCTACAGTAAGTCGGGGCAAGTCCTTTTTCTCCGTGGACACGCGAGAATAAAACTGCTAACATTCGGCTTGCCACTCAGACCACCATGCTAGAAAATCCTCCTGCATGCCATGTACCAGCAGGGAGTGGTGATGTTGCTCGAGAGGGGAGTCCCTGGAGTTGCCGCTTTAATATTTAATCTCAATGTTGCTGAAAAGTGCAGATTTCAGAGCATTAGGAGAGGCTGTGGGCAGCCAGGGTTTTGGCACCACATTTGTGCAATATTGTCAGTCGTCTTTTTTGAATGTTGCAAATAATCTTGAAACAAATGTTTGTACGTAGTGAGTGAGCTATCAATTATTTTACCCTCAAAAGTCCATTCCTCCTATTTATAATTAAAATACATATGGCTTTGCCCTATGTGTTTTACAGATGTATCAATAATATCCATTATACATAATCATTTTTCTGAAAAAACTTTAACCATTTTAATAACATTATTCATGTATACACTTTTGTCAGTCTCTTTTAGCTAACAGTCAATTACTGTGTTGCTCATTTGTTCATTCCTGAATTGTAAATGGCTTTGACTAATAATGGTTCGCGGGGTAAAGGATGGTTGAAGATTTTTTTTTCTCATCCTTCACTCTCTTGGCCTTAATCTATGGTGGCGGGATGTTTCTTATTGCAGCATGACCTCCGTGCACGTGGGCAGACCCGCATTACATCGCGGCAATGCCACCAGACTGCTCCCGCCATGCCGCTTCTGCTGCTGCTGCTTGTCTGGAGTCGAGTGCTATTCACCTCGTACCACACGCGGCGTGATAAGCATCGGGGAGGCTGCGGAGTGACAGGCAGGGCGATCACACATATCTTCTGAGGCAACGTTCCCAATTGCCTTCTCTTGGCCCCTGCGAATATGACACAGCGGGGTTCCACAGGGCTACATATATTCCAAGGTTGGCTGTTTGTGACATTTAGAGGCAACAACAACAACAACACTTATTTCTTATATAGCCCAAATTCACATACAGCATGTCTCAATGGGCTTTGACAGGCCCTACAGTTGACATCCCCCACACATTGACCCTTTCTGCACACTCCCCTAAAAAAAACTCTGGGAGAAAAAAAGGGGAGAAACATTGGGAAAGAGGGACTGAGAGAGGGACACCAAGGTAGAGTGAGTGTGCAATAGGTGTCGGTGCAAGGTCAGTAATGATTTGTCCAACAAAAAAAAAATTGTCCAACAGGTGGTAGAAAAGTCCAAAGTGTGGTATAGAGGATCTGTCCATGTTTGGAGGTACTGGACAGTGCAGAGTAGGTTTTAGTCCACTGCATGTCCATTATATAGACAAGAGACGTGATGTTGGGCAAACAGCGGACTAACATGGTATCACCAGAAATGCTAACTGTATTTTTACTACATTATATTTACATTTACAGCATTTATGAGACGCCCTTATCCAGAGCGACTTACAATCAGTAGTTACTGGGACAGTCCCCCCCCTGGAGCAACATAGGGTTAAGTGTCTTGATCAGGGACACAATGGTAGTAAGTTGGATTTGAACCTGGGTCTTCTGGTTCATAGGCGAGTGTTTTACCCACTAGGCAATAATGTTGCTTCTTTCACTGAGAGAACAAAATAATTCACAAAGACGTTTAGTGGTATAGAGATTCTTGGAAACTGACTCTTGTAATTTTCAGACGGATGAGTGGACATCATCATTGCTTATTGCGGGAGCCAATTTTGTCTGACCCTACTGTTTTGGTTTGTCTTTCATCCATCTGTGCAGCAGCCGAACATAAAATTCATACAGTGAACCCGTGGCCGTCCCCGCTGCCCAGGTGGCGCGAAGCGTGTCACCCACCTTGATCAGAATGTAACGTGGCCTTCCTCCATGCCGAGTGTGTCTTGGATGCACGCCTGCCCGCGGTGCGGAGAAAGCCCCGCAGCCCCGCCAATATCTTAAACGAGATCTGTCCGCGCATCAGCTTGATGCCCGTTATCACAGCAATGCAGTGGCGGCTGCACTGCGGTGCGTTTCCCCTACGCTTCAATCCACCCCTCTGCCGCAGCAGCCGGGGCCGGCGCCTCGCACGAAGCCCGTGACAGGGAACCTGCTTGCCATTTAGCCGTCATATATGTCACCACCGCAAGCCGCTTGGTTGACAGGATGTTTTTTAAAAGGAGCGAAATGTCAAAAATCCAAAGGCCACTACACTCGGTTAGAGAAAAATGCTATAAAATCATCTTTTTCGGTGGGGGGGGGGTGACGCTGACAAATAGGAATTAGTCAGGAACACGTTGCTTATGTAGGTGCTACCCTGACCCTTTCAGCCGAATCGCCATGTTCCTTGAGGATCCGAGCACTACTCGACATCCTACCTCCTCTCCATCGGCCTGTGTTTCTACTGGACGGTAAGAGGTTTGTAATCCTTTGTGCCGAGTTTCTGGCACGCCAATGAGACGCAGCGGAAGTTCAGCTCAAGCCGCACAAAGCAAGCCGACAGCCTCCGCCGCACGGATTTCGAAAAGCCCAGATTGTACACCAGGGCTTAAGTACATCATTTGAGGGAAATCAGAAAGGACAGACCGCCGCGACGGCCCGACTTTCTTACGGAGCCTAGAAGACGGGGAGCCTGAACGCTCTCCTGCGCTGCAAGGTGCTCGGGGGGGGGAGAATGTGCTTACTCGCGGCGCACCGACAGATTAGATTTGCCACCAGAAGTCTGCTCATCTACGCGTCTCGTAATGGGATTAAAGGCACTGCCTCCCACCGCACTGTTCCGTTTGCGGAGCTAATTTTCGAAAGCTCGCTGCTCGAGGAAAGGGGGGGGGGGGTTACAGTTGTCTTCACCCGTCGATTGGCGGGGTTATTTATTTATTTATTTATTTATTTATTTATACCCAGCGGGACCTTTAGCCTCGCGCGTCAGCGTTTCTTCCAGCCTGTCAGGATGAATGATCGTCTCACAATGTCGGGTTCACCTGGCACACCCTCCCCCCCCCGCCGGAGCCTCCCGAGGTCGGGGGGGCGGGGCCGCGGCTGTGCATGTCCGCCACGAGGGCCCATGTTAAATAAATCATCAGCCAGGCTCTGGCACACGGAGATACCGGCCAAAAGCTGATTGGGCATAATCGACTCGTGGATGGGTGAGGGGGGGTGGAGCGCAGGTGCACTTAGCGTCTTTAAAAAAAAAAAAAAACGAAAAAAAAGTTTAAGGCGACAGCATCGCGCGGGAAGTCGAGTTGCAGGCTGGACGATTCGAATTGAGTGGCCCGCTGCTTCATCCTCGCTGCTTCATCCTCGCTGCTTCCTAACTACAAAGTGTTTGCGAGGCCCAGACAGTCATTAAAGCGATTATTGACTCTGCTGCCGGTGTCAGGAGTCGTTTGAATAAATTTGCTATCGCCGCCGTCCCTTGAGCGGCGTGGAGACGGGGCCCTTTGAACATTCGCTGCGGAGAGGTGTTGTGCGCCACTCATGGGCCTATTTTTACATGCGGTACCTTCCTGAGGGTCCTGAGGCCGCCGATGTCTATCCGCACAATCGCACATGAATTATGACACCTGCTTTAAGACGAAATGATCACAAAGAGTCGTCGTGAACTTCAGAGGAGTCTGCGAGAACGAAACTTTTTTTCTTAAAAGTGCAGCACACGTGAATCGCTAAAAAAAGACTGGGGGGTTCAGGAATGTTGGATTCACTTATGGCGATATGGCTCTTCGCCATGTGGAACGATTCTGTTCTTCGATCAATTTTTATCTGAGATTGCCAGACTGAAACTTATCTTACACAATGGCTTTATTTGCTACAATAGGGTGACTCTTTTTTGAGTACTCAAAATTGCGTCCGGACGATTTTTAGAATTGTCCGGGTTTTTCCGACACCCCTAATTCACTTCCACTCACGCCAGTGGATAGGTTCCCCATCGGCTCGCACTAGTGGAAGTGTCGCGAGCCCACATCACAGCACTCCTCGGCTCCATCCTCAGCCATCTTGCTCTTTACATAATGAACCACATCACGTTGCACTGCATGCGCTGCTTCCGAATTCCAGGGGCGCAGTAGCCAAAAAAAAAATGCCCAAAGCTGATCGTCGAGATTTGCAGGTTTGCTAGAAAATGTGAGATGTTCACTAAAGGTAAATAGAAGAAGAGAGAGGAGGACAGGACCTTGTGCTCAGTGTTGCCATACTTTGTGCTTTTGTATTCGGTATTGAGGAATGTTAACTACTTCACATATTTAAATACAGAGTATGCCGTTTTGTGTGTTTTTGGACAAGCAGAAACACAGCTAGCTGTATTTTGTGTGAGTGTGATGTATTGGTGGGTGTGGGTTGTCACCATGGGCTCCTCCCATTTTAAACTCATTTAACCATCATTGAATGTCATTTTCTGGGAGACAATTTCTCCCTTACAATCCATTTAGTTACATATATTTATATATGTAAATCCTGAGAATGCCTTTGACCCGCCCCCAGGCACAATAACATCTATTATAGTGCTTTGAAAATGGGGCTCAGGTATTTTTACTGCAGTACATCTTCTCAATCATCATTCTTTATCACGGAGTTTATTTAAAATAAGATTTAAATGTATTGTTGTGCCGCATACCGCTGTATGTGCTCCTGTTGTGGGGTGTAAATACATGAGGTTGTAAAAATATCTTTAGGTTGTTAGATGGTAAGCCTTTAGAACTGTGTCTGTTCCTTTGAATATGTGACACTGGAAGTGGAGTGGGCGTTACTTCTTAAATCACTTCTTAAATAACAGAAACTTCATCAAAGCGAGTTGATTCTGGCAATGGCCTGCAGGAGTGGGTGGGTTTAGGTGCAAAGACAGCACACCTTGTT
This sequence comes from Denticeps clupeoides, assembly GCF_900700375.1. Taxonomy (NCBI): domain Eukaryota; kingdom Metazoa; phylum Chordata; class Actinopteri; order Clupeiformes; family Denticipitidae; genus Denticeps; species Denticeps clupeoides. Next base: position 16,422,754 of record NC_041712.1, read on the forward strand.
TTAATAGGAAGAGACCCATGGCGGATAACACGTCCTTCCCAGAAGCCCTCGCACTGCAGTCGCTGAGGGGGAGGAGGGGTGCCGCCCAGCGGGGGACCTCTTTCACATTTCGGAGCAGAAGATTCTACCCAAAGTGTTTCCTCATCAAACAACGTTGTGCTGTGTGTTGACACTCGGAATAATCTCGGGCCCTCTTCTCCCACTTCATTTGTTCCTCGTGCCTCACCGGCTGTACAGCTGACAGTTCAAACAGACTACGGCGGGTCTGGGGGCCCCGTTTTCCTATCGTATTACATCTACCCAGCAGAGACGAGGAGTACAGAGGGATGTTTCTTTTTCATGGACACCAGATTTTTACACGCTCTACGCGGTAAACTGTGTAGACGTTTGGCAACTTGAACGATATACATATAGGAGCCGAAGTATTCTAGTTCCTATATTACTATAAATCAATGACACTTTCTGCCGCATCTCCTGATATAACAGCAGAGAAAACAGCAAAGATCATAAACCTGGTTCCTGCCTGCTGCCTTATCTTTTATGCCTTAGAGGCTGTTTGGGGGGCACGAAAGAATGGAAAAATGTGACAGAAAAAATCATGATGCTACATTGACATTTCAAAATGAACACTTGCAGATATCATAATGACAGCGTCTTTAATGCTGAGTTTTGCGGGCTTCACATTGTGAGGAATACTTTAAATGTCTTCTCTCTCTTACCACAGTAAACAATAAATGGGCCATTATGATACTTTGAATTAAATTGGTTTTGTATTGTAAGTATTGTTCTTACATTGGGCTTTACGGCTTGATTTATGGCAACATATGGCAATAAATGTGATACAATTATTTTAGCTCATTCTACCCAAAAGCAACCTGTTTCGCTCTCTCACGTAGTATATCAAGACAAATATATATATAAATATATAACAAAAGATAATGAAAATCCAATCTCCAAACACCAATTTGGAATCTTAATAAGTTCAAAGCAAATAACAGAAGGAACTGTTCCGTGTGGCATCCAGAAAATATAATCCCCAGCTTTGCTGAGCAGTACAGCAACACAGCCTACCGCAGGCTGCACAAATTAGCACAAGGTCGCAAACGCGGAGACTCAGGATGCAAAAGCGTGTGGCGGCGGGCCACTGCGGGTGGGTGTGCAGCACGGGAGCGGATCAGACCGAGTGTCGCAGACCCCTGCTGAGTCACACAGGCACCAGAGGGAGGGGGGGGGGTCACCACACGTAGCCGGAGTAAAATGCTGAACTTGAAAGCCGACTTTGAGCCTCTTTTCATGTGCGAGGCAATTCAAACAGCGGGCGTTTCCAAACGGACATATTTTTGACGGGTGTGAATAGAAAAACACGTAAGACATCTAACACGAGCTCAACGTTTAAAACTGACACTTTTTGGCTGTGAGTGCACTTATTATTGTGCCCTCATATCCAAAATGCATTTCGATTGAGGATTGCATTTGTGCCGTCTGAAGTTAAGTCAGCACATTAAGGGCACGGGGTAGCTGGGTGTGGAGCAGAACCACTGTTCTTCATGAACGTCATATTTGACTTTCTTTGGGAAATTTGGAATAACATGACTTGCCAAATCGGAATTCTTCCAGTGGCATATTCAAATGCTTTTCTCTTTTCTTCCGCTACCTGTTGATCTAATAGGAATTCAGACATCAAGTACTTGTTCATAAAATCATCCATAGTATCAACCTCCGAGCCACCAGGTGGCGCCCATGCCTCATGCCTCCACCACCCGCCCTAGATGACCACACATCTCCGAGCCAAGCTGGATATAAAGATGCTGAGCCGGGCTCTCAACACTTCGCCATGGTTTTTCAGTTGATGGCCCCCTCTGTGGGTTGTTTACTGGGTTTTGTTCACTGTGTTATTTCACTTTGCCCTCTGGATTGGAACTTGGGTAATCCTTTGGACTGGATGCTTCTCTGGACATTGAACTTTGCCTTGTTCCTCGACTTGGTTCTGAGGAGTGTCCCTCTTGGAATTACTGGCCAGACTTTCTGTGAAGTGAAGTTACCTGCCAGTACTTGTGTCTCTGTTTGTAGCAAAATAACCATGTACAACCTGTGACAAGGGAGTCTGTGCCAAATCATTCCTCAAACAAATCTATTAACAGTGCATGTTATAAATATAAAAATTATTATTATTATATCCCCACTTGCACGTGATATAGCAACAGAAGCCTTTACATTTGCACAAAAAATCATATGGATATGGCACCCTAGCCATAATCTACAGTTTTTCACTTTTTCTCAAGTGGGAAGGGCGGTACAGTATATAGCAACTAAAGCCTTTTCCACGGAAACCATTGTGTGACACCTATATAGGGCACTTAAGGAACAAGGACAGTTTGCTTTGAAGAGCAGAACCTGACAGTAAATCAGCTTTGCCCCCTTCCTGTGTTTACCCAGTGCCACAGCACTAAATAAGATAAGTGCCTTTTCCTTGTGTTGCGCTTTTCCATGACCTGGCCACCGGGTTCACGTCCTCCTTAAACAACTGAAGACTGCATTCTGTCACTGCTTGGCCGCTAAATGCAAAATCGGTGGGAAATTGTTCACATTTTCATTAACTACCAGAAAGCTTTGTACATTTGGCCCATGCTTTTCAAGCAATACGCAGTATAAAATACTGAAGCTGTGACTGGAGCTTTACCTCAGTAAGTCTAACATTGCTAACAGAATTCATCTGAATTTTGTTCATGAACCATATTTCTTACTTCTTTACTGGTGATAAATTTTGGGCCATGTGGCACATTTCAGCAAAAAGTAAAAAGTACATTAATTGCAACGGGTCCTTGCCTTATTCTTTGAGAAATGGGACACAGTTGTTCTCTTACACTAAGCCCTAAGCACAGTGTGACTAATGGGACAGAACCATAGTTATTTTCATCAATAGCATCTTGTGCAAATCACTGGAATAGGACAAATGGCTCTAGAGTTGCTTACATGTGGGTGAGAAGACAGAATGACACAATGGCAAAATATCCTGCAGGTTCAATTTCAGTGTCATTCGTAAACTAATTGAATATTGATACCATGAGTGAAATCTGTGACTATCCCAGGGTCTGTTTGTAATGCAATCAAGGCAGCTATTTGCTTGGGCCAAATGGAATTTGGATTGTACAAAACATTGACTGAAAGCCCTTCTAGGTAACAGCCATGGGTTAACACAAAATTCATGAAGATTTTATTAAGCAATCTGGTATCCATATACCTCTTTGAGCTTTATGAATTATAGAATAAATTGTACAATAAAAACATAGATTTGCATGGCTTTAGTTTTTTTAATATATATAACTATTTATTAAACTAACTGATAGTCATATCATATTAGAAAGACTCTTCTGTGTATTATGTATAGTATGTCTGCGGTGGCTGAACCTAATACCTCAGGATGGGCTCTAGTTAGGAATAAGCACTGATGGATAGTGCATGAGTGAGTGATATATAATTTTTATATAACTTATGCCCATGGGGTGTGAAGGCTACCCTGCCTGTTCCAATCTCACAGAAGATACTGTAGCGCAAACTGCGCATAACATTAGTTCTGGTCACGATACAGATCCCACAGTACATTACGGCTTGTTCCAGCAGCAGAAAAATCTGAAAAACACTAACCCCAATCTATCGCCTTCAGTGACTATAGTGAGCATTTGCACATCAAAACTGGACCATGGGGCACTGGAAGAAGGCTTCTTTGTCTAATAAAGTTTGCTTCTGTGTCCTTCAGCTGACAGCAGGATGCACAATGGGAAAATGGCAAGCCTACAAAAGCAGTGTGATGTTCTGATCAATGTTCTGCTGGGAAACCTTGGGCGCTGCATCTGTAGGAATGTAGTGTGGAATGCTATCACACGTGCCACCCATCACATAAACACCCGTTCGTGCCAGCAGGATAATGCACCCAGCCACCCTGCATAAATGTTCAGGAATAATATGAACATTATGACTTCACGGAGTCAAATTCCCCAAATGTCTAACATCTTAAAGGATGTTGTACTTCCTTTCTTAGTGCCAGATGCCTAAAAGCCCATGTCTTGAAAGGTTAGAGGTTAGGGCTGGGCAATATATAAATGGCCTAAAAATAATATTTTGATATCACGATACATCATATATATCTCAATAGCTTCACATTTCCTCTAAATCACTGTATGCTAATGTTAAATCCAGCTCTTTATTGCATAAATGGATATCGTAAATGCTTTAATTTTGAACCAAGTATTATATAGTAATCCAATGTTTAACATTAAACCAAAATTTAGCAGTGGATTGATTTTCAGGAAATGAAAACATTTTGTGGCATTGGACTTTTTGGCATACCTTGCAGGTAACTGTGTTTTGCTCATTTACATTTACGGCATTTGACAGATGCCCTTATCCAGAGCGACTTACAACGTGCTTTCAAGATGAAGTGATCACTTCCAGTTCATTAGGACCCCAACTATGAATACAATCATTTTATTCACTCTGTTGTAGATTCTGTACACAAGTTCTGTACACAAGTTAATCTAAATATTCTTTAAAGAGGAAGGTCTTGAGCTGTCGTTTGAAAATACTCAAACGACAGCTCAAGACCTGGTGGTCTAGCGGTTAAGGAAGCGGCCCCGTAATCAGAAGGTTGCCGGTTCGAATCCAGATCCGCCAAGGTGCCACTGAGGTGCCACTGAGCAAAGCACCGTCCCCACACACTGCTCCCCAAGCGCCTGTCATGGCTGCCCACTGCTCACTCAGGGTGATGGGTTAAATGCAGAGGACACATTTCACTGTGTGCACCATGTGCTGTGCTGCTGTGTATCACATGTGACAATCACTTCACTTTAATTTAATTAATTCCTCTTTAAAGAATATTTAGAATAGTTAGCTGTTTTTCTTCGGAACCAAGTCGTCTACCTGAATCTACAATTAAAGTATCTGAAATTGTGCGGGATATCGCTTATCTCTGCGGATTTGCTTCTTTCCACTGTTATTCCAGTACAAAATGTTCATTCTCCACGATGGGGACGGGGGAGCGATCTGTCTGCTTTGATGGAGCAGAGAAGTGAACCTTGAAAGCGAAGTACATGCTGTCTGTTTAACAATAACATTAAGAATTTCACACCAGGAGAATAACACTAGGATTTATCCCCCCTGGTCACAATGTAGCAGAACACGCTGAGATACCTTGAGTATATTCTATATATCGCCCTCCCCTATTAGATGTGTTTCAGCATTATCATATTAGGCAGTCGGTTTGAATGATGTGGCTGATTGGTGTATATTAAAAAAAAAAAAAAAAAAAAGAGCTACACACCACACACTGCCTTGTAGCAGAATCTAGGACTGACCTGAATACTTCAAAAGAAAAGCTTCAAAACCATCATTAGTCAGGCATTCTGCTCCTTTTCAACTTTCCCACGTTACAGTATGTAAGCATTGCTGTAAATTTTACCCCACTTAGCACCAGGTTTTTCTCTCGTTTTTTTCTATCTTTCTTTTCAACTGACAATAATTGGCACCTCCTCAAGATAAAAAAAAAAATCCTCTGGACCTCGAGGTTCAGTTTGCTGAAAAACACCAGTCACAGATTAACTGTGACCATACGCAAAAGCCTGGGACTGACTTTTTTTTTTTTTGAGAAAGTAAGTTTTGTTTGCAAGAACGCATTAAATCTGGTGGCAAAACTGTGTGTTTTTTTTTTCAAATCTGCCCTGCAGATTTTTTGTGTCAATAATCTCAGACAACAGTATACATTTTGATACTGAATTTTACCAAGCTACAGCAGCAGAATTTACCTGCTCTGCTGCTAAACCCTCCAAGTCCTGCATTTTTTATTCGAACTTTTTATGCTTCTAACCTGTCACATGCTCCATTAGGTTGTTAACGATCACCGCTTCCTAATTAAGCACTGGTTGGAATGAAAGCAGTCTGGTAGGGAGGCCCTGAGGAACAGGTTCAAGTATCCGTACTTTAGAGAACATTGATGAATGCGACTGTCTTTTGAGTTTTTTTTTTTGTGCAGAAAGTCATTATATAAACTCACATCGGCAGGGCTTCAGCTCACATTAATTGCCAAACTAGCTCTGGTCCCAGCTTGTGTTCTCATGCTTAAAAAGTCATTGTTGACTGAGGCTGCCTGGGGCGACTGGAGATTTGACTTCCTGCGCGTTCTGCTCTTCTTCTTCAGATCACTTTGTCGTGCATTTCCTCGGCACTTTTCAGCTGCAAATGTGAGCACACGTATTTTCCATATAAAACAGATCCATATAATCTTCTCTCAAACTGAAACTTTGACGACTGCAGCAAGAACTGTCATCTCAAATGTGCATTAACCAACATCACATATGCATAATATGCAAATTTGCACTGAATAAAATGACAGTTTTAGGAATGAACCTGCTATTTCTGTGCCCAATAAAACATTCTAATAAAGCATTGGCTAACTAAGGCATTTAAGACTGAAGAATAAGTCATATCCTGCTTCTATGACCACAAAAATCAGACCAGAAGAATCACAGAAAAAGCAAAGAAAAAAAATGATTGAATCTGATGTCATCTCTATTTAAGGATGTGCAATCTATGCAGACTCCTTTCGAGGTCTATGATGAAAACCTAAATCTCCATTTGATTTGCATCAGGACTGAGATTTAGGGGCACTCCTCTCCAGAATCTTCACAGTTCAATTCGGTTTTCATCTGTAAGAACAAATGGCTCCCAGGACATGTTACAGTATAATCGCCAACCAATATTCTTCTAGAGAGCTACGAAGCATCCACCAAAAATGCCCAATTATTCTTTCATTCCAATGTAATTATGCCATTATCTAATGCCACTGGGGGAATAATGTCTTTACTTTTGACCGGAAGAATCAGTGATTTGTCAATACCGCCCTGGTGAAGGAAGTTTGCATGGGGGCCTACAAATCAACTGCATCTTGCGTGAAAATAGCTTAATTGAGCTGAACCCCGGGTTAATATTGATACCCTGAGCACAATTCATTCCCTTCCACTGTATTCTGCTGGCCGTCGATAAAGGCAGGTTAAAGAGGGCGGAGCAGGCATTCATTTGGAGGGTCTCGTTCATCACTCATTGATCCGGGTGTCATGTTAACTTGCGGAGACGGCAAAGTCTTCATCACATAGTTCAGAAGTAGGTTCGCACAACTTTGTGCCACTAAGAATGTAACTGCTTAGTTTAAAGGACCTTAAGCTAAAAGACGTTTGACACGTTAAAGGGTTCTTCATGTTCTCTTTCGTGTTCTAAAAGGCATCACTGGAAATGTACTGCAAGGACTTTATGAAGGAGACCTTTTTAAAATAACAGCTAATGTGCTATCAGTCTTTTTATCACTTTCAGAGCTCCTGCTGAAATCCCTTTATTCTCAGGTTCTTCTCAGTTAAGAAAAGAACAGCTCACCCCAGGGGAGCTAATTCCATTGCCCGGCTCCTCCACTGAAACATCCCGGTTATTGCGCTTCCCCTTCGCCTAATGTCTTAACATGAATCTTCCATGACGACGCGCCCAAAAGAAGCTTTGCATTACGAAGCTGTATTGCGGCAAACCGGACCCTCATTCGCTGCGATGCTCATTCGTTTTCACCCCTTTAAAAAAAGGGGGGCTCCTGATATTCCAAGTCACTATAAAAGGTATGCTGAGCTGCTGAACTACCGTGTGAATGCTAAAGAAGCAGGCACGGGGGGGACAAACACAGCATGGGCGAGTGTGTCAACATGTCCTGCCTGTTGTCCCAGCTGCAATCCCATTTTTAATCTCCAGCTAACATTCACGACTGATGCATTTCTTAATTAAATCACTCGGAGCCGGCCAGGCGTCACGCGACCACAAAATAAACCCAGGAGACTGACGAAGACTCCCTCTTTCTGTGATAATCACGCTTCCGCCCCAGGGAAGAAACACACAAAAAAAAAAAAAAAAATCAATCAGGTGAAAGCTGCGAGAAAAGCAGGATTTCTCTGAACTTTTGCACAAATTGCCCTACACAGCACCTAATAATTGTTCGAGTGGAAGGGAACGCGGCGAGGTCCATCTTCATTGATTTCTGTTTATTCATGCTTGGCGTGTTTTTAAGGCTGAGCAGGACTGAAATAGCCCCTCGGTTTGCGCCCAGAGACCCATTTCACAAATGCAAATGAATGTATACGGATACTAATGCGTTCAAATATGATTTCGGCAGTCTCCTATGGCTGTTTACAAGGACTCACGCCTGATCATTATAAATGAGCATCACTCCCATCTACTTTCGGAATTTACTGCAGGAACCCATGTGGCAAATTACTACGCAAACAACAGGGACAACAGACGCACTACGGTGGCATCAAAACGGCATATCGACTTGTTCGTTTCGGCAACACCTCTCGTTGGAATTAAACATTCTGCAAACTCGAGCCGGCTAGTGCAACACGTGGGCCACCTTTGCATCCACAAGCCCGTTTTTCTTCGCACGTATAGCACCTAGCTGCACAAAAGCCCTGCAGGAAGGTGAGGGGGGAAAAAAGTTCTGAGCGGCTCAGCATCTGTGGGGAGAGATACAGCGTGAGTCTTTTGGAGTTCAACTTTAAAAAAGTAGCATGGAAAATACGCTCAGAAACCAGCGTGACACGGAGGATTTCCAGATGTCGATGTTATTTTAGCCTGTATTCTCACCCCATTGACAATACTTCTGACTGTTGGGCCTTTTATAAAAGCTAAAAACAGGGAATAAAACAGTGCATGGTTACACAGGGAACGGCAAAGACATCACCCCGGTCTAAATGACAGAAGGTTAGTTTTTGTAGCATGAGTAGCAAGTATTAGGGGCCAGTGGTGGCCTAGCGGTTAAGGAAGCGACCCCGTAATCAGAAGGTTGCAGGTTCGAATTCCGAGCCGCCAAGGTGCTGCTTTTAAAGGTGGGTTAAAAGCAGAGGAAACATTTAGTTGTGTGCACCGTGTGCTGTGCTGCAGTGTTTCACAATGACAATCGATTCAAAAGATTAGCACCAAATTCACACATAAGTGTGTATGTTCAAACGTGGCTTATATAGTAACAATCCATAAAAAAATTCTATCCTGTCCTACACTCTCTTCTCTGCACAAAATAAGCAGACAAAGGCAATTTGTCCACTTCCACTTCCGAATAACAAAAGCTTTATTGTGAGAAATGTCAACATGTGACGCCCGTTGCATCCCACACCGCATTAGGATATGCCTCTCTGAAGGACCATATCAAACATATCATCTATGATGGGTGTGCGTCTATGCAGTTCCGAATGAATAAATAATAAAAGCAGTCATTTGAAAAAAAGATATTCCTTGAATTATGGCCATATTATGTATGGGCGCACCGATTTTTCATCGGCCGCAGGCTCCGGGGTTCACTGTAACTAAAGCAGGCAGCAGCAACAGGAAAGAGATATACGGCTGACGGCAGCACTTCACCTGCCAAGAACGACAGTAAGAGTCGGTAACGCTGTCGCCACGTTTCCCACCTTAAACCGCGGCGAGTCTCCAGGAGTCCATAACGTGACACTTTCATTAGTGCGGTGTTAGCTCAATGAAATGATACCGTGATCCAGCATGGAAGTCGTTATTGCATCTTAATTCATCCAGTGCAGCGGACACCGTTCGCAAGCCGATCCTGAGATTACATCTGATTTGTGATAAACCTTATCTTGGAAGGCGCTTTGCTCAGGAAACTCTTCCTTCCTGCCAGGAGATACGTCGTGTGTCGCAGATATGAATGCGTGTTTGAGACCATGTACAAAGACACGTAGATACCCGTACAGCTTCTCCGATGGATTAAGTTATAGAAGGCATGGGGCGTTTTGGGGCATTCTGTGTACTGGCAGAATTGTGCCTACCGCTTTCAGTTTAATCCGACTGCAGAGCAAAATAACTAAATAACTTTGTTTGAATTTGTTACGCCAGCAGATAAAGCGCCTCAAGACACATATTACTTCACATATTAATGGTTCATATATATTAATATTTGCAACTAATGCATCCTTCCAGAACATTTCATACATTAATATATTGAAATAGAACAGTTGAGATTAGATTACTAAAACAAAAAATACTGTGAAAATATGAATACTGTGCTAAATGAAATGCCGTAGGATAAGAAAGCACAATATGCATTAGCATTTTCTGCAACAAAAACTTGCCTAAAAACGAAAAAGAAACACTACCTCTTGTTCTGCATACTAATTAAGGATTTCCATTTAGTATGCAATATGCAATGTTATCTCACTTCTTACTGTTGGGGGACTGTTTATTTCAAATGAACATAGATTAAATGTCAGGTTTAAGATGTGTTATCATGGGGCCAGAAGCAATCTGTTGTGATTTAAGCAGGAGATGGAATTGCACCGAGTATGAAGCGTTCAAAAAATGCGATGCAAATGGCAGAATACCAACAAATTATCGTTCATCAAATGTCAAATTATGGATGTTGATGTTCGGTGTCTTGACTCAAGAAACATTACAAAAAAATGGAGAAATAGAAACAATGCAGAATGGGCGACAAGAGTGAATGGTGGAACGGCGACCTGACAAGTGCCTTTAGAACCTGTGTGAAAAACACACAGACGTACAGTAATAAATCACGCAGAATTGGAAAGAGGAGTAATACAAACTGCCCGGCCCGTTGCTTGTGAAGGTTATTTATTGGTCGTCGCGGGGAAATATATGCACCTGGCAAGTGGACAGATGCTGAACAACACCCATACAGGGAAAACAAATGAACGGAGAACATATCTGTTCCCTGCGCCAAACAGACAGTCTTTCAAACCATCCGAATCCAAGCGATGGCGGCGTTTAAAGTAGCCGCTGTCCAGTGACGGTCACGTCCAGAAATGTGTAAAATGTGATAAAAGCCATGGGCCAGTGCACCATTCCATTTCAATGGTGCCCACCCCCCAACTAGACTAATACCACCATTGAAAGTAAAGGAGGTAAAAAAAATAATAAAAATACACAAAATCCCCAACAAAAGGGCCCGTGATTAATGAGAAACATTTGTTTTTATATTGACCTAAAAAGACTATTAAGATTGCCATTCAAGCGTTGAACATTAATTATGAGGATCCCCATAAGCCTGCATGAAATTCAATGAGCACCGCAAAGTCTCTGAGGGTGAAAATGGTTTGCAAATATTTCAATATGAGCTGCTGAGTCAACATTCACATTTCAATGTTTTCGTAATTGTATTTTTAACTCCCCAGCAATGCAGGCTCTCGAGTGCAACTGCTTACAAAACTAAGGGGCTGTTAAACTCCACCTGAAGTGGAGGGTAAAATTGGACAGAGCGTTTCCAGCCATCATTACTGGTGGTTTGGGGGATACGTAATGTACCTTCACTGTCCCACGAAGCCTGCTCGGCGTGAAATAAAAAAACAATATCTTTTCCAGCCGAGAGACTGTCTCGGCCTATTTAAAAGTTTACGCCCGGTGTTATCCATGGCGAACTGGTTGGCGCTGTGTTTCTGGATCATTATCTCTCGGCCTTGTGAAGCACTATCCAGAGCATCAGAAGACAGTTTCTTGTTCTGCTGAGGTGCAGCACCTTCCTTTGCATTGTTAATGCCTCCATGCGACCACACTGTGGACGAGTCCTATCTTATCTAGTGTGCTTCCTTGCACCTGTGTCTTCATTCTCTTAACACCGTGTATGCGACACGTCGCCAAAATAAGCATGGACTTTCCCAGAGGGGGTAGAAAACCCCTAAAGTAAGCATGTATTTTGTCGAGAAAGACTTTTAAGGAACAGGAAGCGCCCCCCATTCACCCCCCTAAAAAACAGCAAATACACAGAATCCAGCCCCGTCAGCAAATCCCAGATGAAGGAGATATTGCAGGCCAACGCGGAGGTGATTCACAGGCGTCGGGCTCTCATCTTTGGTCAATTATCATGTTTTCTCGGAATAGCAGCACCTTGATTAGCGAACACACGGTGCCGGTGTCTGCAGTGGGATACCTGCCAGCAGGGCCATCTGTGAGGGGGAATTCACTGAAGGCCTGACAGGGCTTTGAATTCGCCGATTTATACTCTGCACCGAGGCGTGTCCGGCTCCCTGGCCTTGCTTAAAGTCAATGGATGCATGGTTTCTGTTGAAATGTGCAAATGGAATGCATATTGCTGTGGATGTGCGCATGCCTTTGTGTGGTGGGAGGAAACCGGAGAGTCATGTGTAAACCCACGCCAGCACAGGGGGGGAGTGTGCAAGCTCCAGGGTGAAAAAAGGCGTAGTCCGACCTTGGAGGTGGGAGGCCACGAAGCAAGCTACTGTGCCACTGTTATTAGCCCCCTTAATGCCCTCCTGAAAGCAAATCCTATTATTAACAAAATGCCTGTACAGTGAGAATAAAAATACATTTGCAAGGGGAAAAACAACATGTACCCTTATTCCTTATTATTTATGCAGGATTACAGCGCAAAAGTAGGTTGCATAATGCATTTTCTGACATATGCATTCTGCTTCAAATTCCTTAAAAGCCAACTTAAAGGCACTCTCATAGATTACTGCACTCATTTTAATCACGGCTTTGTGTGGCTTTGACACAATCGCTGATAGCACTAATTGAAATGTCTGTGCTTTCCAGCAGCCCTGGCCGAAGCCGCTCGCGCGACAGGCGCTCAGTAATCACAAACGCAGGGATTAACTCCCAAACATGTGCTCCCGGACAACCAACGTCACCATCTGCTGTGCTAACATCTACCGCCAGTCCGCTGCCCCTAACTTTCCTGCTCCTCGCCGAGTGCAGAGCTCTGAGGAAGCAATCAGCGGTGAACTGCTCCGCGTCAGTCCTCCACATTAAGAAGAACAGACAGTGTGGAACCCCGGTGACACCGCGATCCTCCGCTCAGTGCAGAGGATGCTTAAAGCGTTCAGGCAGGCATCCACTTCAAACCAGACCAATCTTGCGCGCTGAATAACCGCTGGAGGCTCGATAATGACAATGTGACCGGCACTGCATTGAATAAAAAAAAAACGCTACTTTCGACTTCAGACTTCTTCACAAAATAGAATTTTTTTTACATAAATTATTTATTATTATATCATTATTTAGCATCAAAAGTACAGAGTCTTGCCTCTACACGAGGAGTGTGTATTGACAATGATCTCCTGATACATATCACCATACACGATGCGATTATATCACGATATATTGTGATACTGTACATATTGAGATATTCTACAGTTAACTGAAAATGTAAAAAAAGATCTTCAACCTTCCCAAATTCTCCCACACCACCCCTCTGCTACGCTCCCTCCACTGGCTCCCAGTAGCTGCACGCATCAGGTTCAAAATACTGATGCTGGCCTACAAAGCCAAACATGGAGTAGCCCCATCCTACCTCACAGCCCTTATTACACCTCGCACTGCACCTCGTATACTCCGAGCCTCCAGTACTGCTCGCCTGGTCCCTCCATCTCTGAAAGGAAGACATTCATCTAGACTCTTTACTGTCTTGGCCCCTCTGTGGTGGAATGAACTTCCCCTCAAGGTCAGAACAGCTCAGTCACTGAGTATTTTCAAATGGAAGCTCAAGACCTTCCTCTTTAGAGAATATTTAGGTTAACTTGTAACCTTCATATTGTCTGACGTATGTATAAACTACAACAGAGTGAATAAAAAGAATGTATTCATAGTTGGGGGTCCTAGTGAACCGGAATTGATCACTTCATTGATGGTAACATGAAAGCACGTTGTAAGTCACTCTGGATAAGGGCGTCTGCCGAATGCACCACCCAATATGAACCAAACTTGTTAACAAAATTATCGATATTTGATGTCCCTGTATCGATACAATATCACCACGTAAAATATCGCAACACATTGCTGTATCAACATTTTCTAACACCCCTACTCTGCACCCTCCATGCCATTGCATCAGATACCAAACGCGATAAGAAATGGGGGAAAAGTCACAGGAAAAGTTCTGCCTTCGCCTGCCAAGTCTGTGTTTGGGGACCTTCAGGCTCCCTGAAACGGGATAAAACTTTGACCTCGGCAGGCGAGCTCCAGACCGGGTAAGGATTTATTTGGTGTCTAATATGCATTTCATTAACCACAGTAAACGGGCTGAGCTTTAAACATCTCTACCCTTGCACTGGAGGGGTACACACATAATCTGCTCTGGTCAAACTATTCCCAAAACACATTCCCGTTTAAGGGGATGATTACGCCGAGGCGCAATTACACTGTTTGTGGCCAAACAGTAGCTCATATAAGGCCAGCACCCCGTTGGCATGACAACCCACGAGCGTATCCGTGTGATGTTCTCCTCTGCGCTGAGCATTAATCAGTACTGTTGCCTCATTAACTCTCAACAGGTCCTTAATGTGAAGACTCGCCATGCCACTCATCTGAGTAAACTGCGTTGCTACTAATTCTAAAAAAGAGCTTCCACGGTTAATAAATATCAACTGTGTTTACCGTTACAACGGCAACTTAATGAACAGACCGAACGCCGCCATTTACATTTACAGCATTTATCAGACGCCCTTATCCAGAGCGACTTACAATCAGTAGTTATAGGGACAGTCTCCCTGGAGCAACTTAGGGTTAAGTGTCTTGCTCAGGGACACAGTGGTAGTAAGCGGGATTCGAACCTGGGTCTTCTGGTTCATAGGCAAGTGTGTTACCCACTAGGCTACTACCACCCTACATGCCTGCACCATGTGACAAAGAAAAGCATGATAAAATGGCTTAGGTGGCATTAATATACATACATGTATACAAACAGGACCAGATGAAGGCAGCTGTTGATGATTGGCATTAGAAAGTTTTGCATCCTACAGTGGTGGCCCAGGGGTTTAGGAAGCGGCCACGTAATCAGAAGGTTGCCGGTTCGAGTCCCAATTTGCCAAGGTGCTACTGAGGTGCCACTGAGCAAAGCACCGTCCCCACGCACTGCTCCCCGGGCGCCTGTCATGGCTGCCCACTGCTCACCAAGGGTGATGGTTAAATGCTGAGGACACATTTCTTTGTGTCACCGTGTGCTGTGCTGCTGTGTATCACAATGACCCAGAGGTCAGGAGAGTTGAGTAAACCGGCTGCATGAAGAGAAGCCAAATAACAGCTTGAATAAATATGACCAAGACTCTGGCGACCTCTGGCAAAGGGCGTCAAAATTCCCAAAACTCACCATCTTACTGCAATATTTCAGTGTCCAGATTGTAATCAGATAATAAAATATATTTAAAAGAATGTATGAATATGTAGAGCATATTCTTCTCTCTCTTTTTAATTAATTGAAAACCCAGAGATGTACACTCATAGCAGGCAAATAATTGTTTAATTCCGCAACAGTGTCAAAAAGTGCCACCGCTCACTGCCTTATTGTTATGCAGCAAAAATGTAGAGCAGCACTTTGAGGCTCACTTACTTAACCGCCAGCGTGAGCAGAAGCATGTTGGATGGCTTCTGCCGTCGATTGTGTGGTTTGCTTTTGAATTTGCCGGCGACACAAATTAGTATTCTTGGCATCTCCGTCTCCGGTTTAAAATGAATATATAAAATAAAAACCGACTGGCTATTTATTCAGCAGTCTCGCCATCCGTCCTAACATTAAATAGTGTCACAACAAAAATCATTTTTTATCATATATTAACGGTGTGGGCTGTCTTGTTTGCATGCGGGGGATCAGATCCGTGGAGGGAAATGTTAATGAAGTGTAGTAAAGTCCCGTCCTGCTGCCCCTTAAGTCGGGAAGTGCGCACAGCGAACGGCCGCCACTGTCAGGGGACTGAGGCCGGGACAGTGCATTAGGCAGACTGGTCACAGTTTGAAATGGATGATGGATGTCACGACATTAATGCCAGGGTCTACCCTGTGCAGGTCTTCGGTGACCGAATGGCCAAAGAGTAAATGGAGAAGGAGCCATTTCGTGTGGATTAGAGCAATCTGCCGGGCGTCCTGCAGTCAAGTGCCCAGCTGTCCACTAAAGTGACCTCCAGCATGTGGCATTATGTTGCCCCTCTTATCATCACAAAAAAAAAAAAAAACGTCCAGAACAGCGAAGCTTCATTTCCCGCCTTTGGTAGTTGTGTGTGTGGCATTTTTAGGGCTATTTGAGTATTAAATGGATTAAACCCTTCCCCCACTTACCACCCAGCCAACTACTACCCCATAAAGTGCCACCCAGCAACTCAACAAAACCAACCAACTTTAACATTCCGGTGATCAAACCAGCCTGTTCCAACAGAAATCTGCAGATCGTGAGAATTCGACTTCCCCGCTCGGTATGAATACGCATTAACGGTGCACTTGTCAGCAGGGCACCTGGCAGATTGCTCTTAACCACATGAAACGGCTCTATTAATAGTTTTACAGAAGAACACGTCCATACTTCAAGGTTTAAACATCATGATGTTCGCTATAAATCGCATATAAATCAGATAAAAAAAATAAAAAAAAAAAGTGAATCAGATTTTTAAAAATCCACACGTGAAAAACAGCGCTGTTGTTAATAAACTTGTGCATAATTTTTCAGTTCTGGCAATCGCCACACGCCGGCAGGTCAGTTCATGTTGGTCCCCTTTTGGTTTTCGGCCCTCGTGCCTGGTATCATTTCCTTTTATTGCGAATAAAGGTTTCCCATTCAAGACTCTTAAATAAAGTGGCATGGTTAATGCTACAGGTTGAAAGTGTTTGCGTCCTACGTGCCGCGTGAGGGGCGATCAGGCGCCGCGTACCGGCAGACCGGCCCCCCACGGCGCCGCGCCGCCTTCATTTCCAGATCCTGCCTTGTGACGCCTGTCTACGAACATGCGCCATTCGCACGGTAAAGGGGTTGAAGGGGGATACGACATAAATAGCCTGCGGCATGTGTCAACTTAATCTGCTTAGAGTGCCAAGGGTATTTTTGGCACGTAAACACGTTTCAGGAACATGGCAGCAAACAATAACTTTTTGATTTGAAAGGACCAGAAAGAGAAAAGAAAAGAAATCTTTCGATCTTCCACCTCTTAATTTGCTCTTTGAGATCCGACCTGCATGTTCTTTTGATGAAACGGGCAAAGTGGCAATTTCACATCTGGGCTCTAACTGATGTCAATTATTCACAGTCATCATCTACACCTAATGTGCCTAATTTGCTTAATAACATATCGTGCTGTGAGGCGCTAGGCAAGTGTCACTCCGGAAAAAAAAAAAAAAAAAAACGAGGCCACACTTTGATTCTCCACATTAGAGGACACTTTCTCATGACAAAAACTCCACGTGTGGTGAAATGAAAGCTGGCACCGGTAGCAACGGATAGAACCGTCCCACCAGGACACGGACCTGGCCGTACGTCACGACCGTTCCGTCACCCGTTGAGGCGCGGTAAACGGCATTACGTACGGCTCCCTGTGTTCCATTAGGGGGTGGGGAGGGGCGGCCATTATGTGTCCCGTAGCAGTGACACGCGTCATTTTTTTTTCACGGGGGCTGATGGGCTCCATGCATAGCAATTTTCCTCACTTCGTTTCTTTATTTATTTCAGGGTGCAAAACACTGTGGGAAATGGAACGGCAGCTGTTGCTCCAAAATGTTTTTTGATTTTAATCACCAAAAAAAAAAAAAAATTCTGGCCTCGGCTGAGACGGGCTGGCAGCGCAGGAACTGAAGGGCACAATAGACAGGCCTGCAGGATCTTGGCCCGAGCGGCGCAGGAATATGTGCTGCATCCTGGCAACGCTCTCAATGCCAGAGCCACCTCGCAGTCACACTGAGAGTCCGAAAAAACGAAAAGAAAAAGAGCTGGGTGGGGAGTAGGGGGGGGAGAAGGGGAAGAACGAAAGAAAGAACGAAGGAAGAAAGAAAAAAAAAAAAAAAACCTCCTCGGCGCCCTGACAACCAACTTCCCCTACTATGAGGGCGACCCTCCTGCAACTTTCCAGTGTTTTCCTCCATCCCGGCCTCGGCTTGGCTACAGGCTGGAGCGGGAGTTTTCACTGGGAAGTGCTCCTCGTGATGAAAAGCAGAACATTGCGATTTATCTTCTAAGGACTGAAAGTGCTTTGAGGTGAAGGACCTGGACCACTTTGATGTCGTTTCAGCGCGATGCTGATCTTCTAATCGGGTAAATTGGGCATTTACTGCAGTGCCCCCCCTCCCGCCACCATGGATCGATGCAGACAGCAAACAGTGAAAACAAAAATGGATTATTATTTGATGAAGGGCAATATTTAGAACATGTACTTGTTTTTTTGTTTTATATTAGAGACTATGCATGTTGATGCCGGGGAGTTGAATGGGGTTAGTTCCACATTGGACTTATTGCCACTGTACTTCTGCACTTAATTGGTCATAAATAAAAATAAATTAATAAATAAATAAAAAACACGTGACCACTTTCAAGGGCGCGTTGCAGCTCCACGCGCTCGAGGGACAATGCGGACGACGGCCCATAATAATTTATATTCACGTTGATCTGACATCACATCCACCAGCCGCCACTGCGAGCATTCTGAATACATTACTGTAGTGGAATACCGAATACATGACTATAGATGTTAGTGGTGGTGGTGGTTTTTAAAAAAATCCCCTCTGAGGGCTTAATTCGGCTTAACATCGATGACCTGAACACGCTGTCGAGGATTAACGTCCAATTCTCACCCACGGCCGAGACGCGCCACTTGACGTCTTATAACCCAGACAAGAAACACAGACTGAAACGCGACATTTCGACACCACCACCGGCCAGTTTTAAACGCCCCCCCCACCCCCAAAGTCGTCTCTCCAAAACGCGTGGTGGGGAAGTTTCACGCACGGTCACGAAGGGAAATAAAAGCCGGAGCAGCCGGGTCGCCTCGTTTAATCCGCCACTTCGGCGCGTCGAACGCGGGTCCCACGCACGTCCGTCAGAGAACGCGAGACCGGCGTGAGAAAAAGCCTTTCGTTTTTTTTTTTATTTTATATATATATATATAAATAAAGAAGGTTCTTCGTGTCCTCACCTTGTTGGACGAGAAGAAAGGCCAGTCCGGACAGGATAACCCAACACACCGGATTCTTCATGGCGACGCGAAGTTATTCGCTTCTTTTTCTTCTCCTTCTTCTCGCGGGGAGAATAATAAAATGCCACCCTCCCGGGACAGTATGGCCAGAGGTCTCGGTTTATTTCTCTCTCTTTTTTTTTCCCCCCTCCTGTTTTTATTATAAGTGGGAATTGGTGAGAAGGGGAGAGCGGCGCCGCTCCGTGCGTCTGCGTCCGTGACGGCGGCGTCGCCAACGCGCGCGCGCGCGCTCGCGCGCCAACAAGTCCCTCCTTCAGCAGAGCACATTGGCTGCGGTCTGCGAGAGCGCGCCGCAGCTTACTAAACACGCCGCTGAGGATGAGGATGGTGGCGCTGATGCTGATGGTGCAGCCCCCGGAGCGCGGACCGGGTACGGGCCGAAAGTTTGGACACACCTTCTCATTCAGTGTGTTTTCTTTATTTTCGTGACCATTTGCGTTGGTGGATTCTCACTGAAGGCATCAGAACTATGAATGAACACATGTGGAGTTATGCACTTCACAAAAAAAGGTGAAATAACTGAAAAAATATATATATTCTAGTTTCCTCGCCCTTTGCTCTGATTACTGCTTTGCACACTCTTGGCATTCTCTCGATGAGCTTCAAGAGGTTGTCACCTGAAATGCTTTTCCAACAGTCTTGAAGGAGTTCCCAGAGGTGTTTAGCACTTGTTGGCCCCTTTGCCTTCACTCGGTCCAGCTCACCCCAAACCATCTCGATTGGGTTCAGGTCCGGTGACGGTGGAGGCCAGGTCTCCACTTTTTGTTAAGTACATAACTCTACATTTTTTTAACTACTTCCATACAGCCACACCTTTTGGCTTAGTTGACTAGATACTGTATAAATAAGCTACTAGATAACTGAATGTATATCCCTCAGATTCATACCTTTCTATAAATAAAAAAGTAATACTTTGCAGGCAGTAATCCCTTTAAAAATGGCCCCTTGTTAGTTCAGGCACTGGACAGCTCCATTCCCAGGTTTATGGCTGAACAAAATGAGCACCTTGGATACCGTTTTAAACTGCTGACGGGTAAATGCTGGTCTTACAGTATAACCAATATTTGGTGTGTTTTGTTTGTTTTTAGACAGTATTAGTTTTGTAATATTCATACAAATTGCAGAAAAATTTTGAAATCCCACATTAGCAAGTTCCGTCCTGAGATGGAAGATTTGTGGTGAGAGCTGGCAGCAGCCTAGCGGGTAACACGCTCGCCTATGAACCAGAAGACCCAGGTTCAAACCCAACTTCCTACCATCGAGTCCCTGTGTAAGACATTTAACCCTGAGTGTCTCCAGGGGGTGGACTGTCCCTGTAACTACTGTTGCTCTGGATAAGGTCGTCTGGTAAATGTAAAATTTGTGCGTTTTTGGGCTGGTTACCGGTAAAAAATTATTAATGCAAAGCAGTGCTGTTTTCTCTAAAGGGGAAGCAACAGTTGGCCTCACAAATAGCTCCGTATTAAAATGTAATCCACATATAACTTTAATGTTCCGGAAATCACGATCCTCATTCGCTGATCAGAGCAGAGGCCATTGAAAGCAAAGTGTAAGAGTGTTTGCCGGTCCTTTGTTGCGATGCGACGTGGATGTAAATTACAGTAATCAGCCGTCACTCTCGATGGTAAAGAAAAAAAAACGGGGCACTAGTGTCAGCCGTAACAGCTCGGCAGCGCAGGCGGCGATGCCCCCCTGCAGCAAGTCGGCGCAGTCGCTGCATGATAATAATCACTGGAGAGATGAAGGTTCCTTCGCCCAGGGCAACAAAAAGGAAACCGCCACCCGCTCCGAGACGGGCCGCAGTTCCCGAGGGCCGGGGGGGGGGGGGGGGGGGGGGGGCCAGCAGCCAATTAAATAGCTGCACATGTTAATAAAACCGCGCTGCGATTGCAGGCGGATTAATATTGCGTCGAAGCGCACCGCCCTAATTGTGTAAACAAATCGGGCCTCGGCCTGAAAGTCGTGTCTAGTTTTTGGGAGAGGAGCAAGGTTTCCCAAGCCTAATGACACAAACCCACTGGCACTCCCGGCGCTGAGGCAATCCCTCGCATAATTCTCCGAATTGGTGGCAAATCCCGGCAGATCCCTCCACGCCGCTGGCAGGAAAATGAGCCGTTTTCGCAGGGCAAAGTGGTGTTTTGTGAAGGCAGGCAATAAAGATGATTATATTCGTTGACATTGGCCAACACGGACGCTCCGCCCGCATGGCTTAGAAACTGCCTTCTACCTCCACAGACACAGCAGGACTCCCACTAATGGTCCCGGAAAGAGACGCGCTGGAGCTGGAACCGCAGAGAACGTAAGGGTGCAATTTGTCGGGGCGGATGGGCACCTCAAGTCGTTTGTACCGGCCCATACATACATCTTTTCCAGGAAGAACCACAAGCAGGCCCTACGATGCTCAGCGGCTCATGCATATTTCAGGCCTTCTGTAGGTTTGCCGCTGCTTTACGAGGGTTCGGGAAGTGTCAAGGATGAAGAGTGGATCCACTTGTCGACAGACGGCGTGAAATGAGTGCTTCCGGGAGACGGCGTGGTATGAAAATGCTTGGTCTTCCAGGCTTGGATCGGTAGCGCCCTGCGCTAATGCACACTAGCCCAGGCAGAACCCGCAACGCTCTTATCCTGTTCCTGCGGCGACCGCAATTAGTCACCGAACCACCGCATGCTTCGTTTAGCATGCACACACGTTCTCACCAATAGTCACAACTGCAGGGGAAAAAAAAAATCAAATTAAAATAAATCAATTCTAAAGCCAATTATGACAGCCAAAGGGGTGTTAGACGAAATCGATTTGTGTTGTACAAAAAGGACGCAGCGATTAGGAATACCGAGGTTATGCGTTCACGCAACCTGTGGTCGAGAATCTCCGGGAACAGACCGGCGCTCAGAGGTCTGGCCAAGGAGGTGCATATTTAATAACGCAATCTTTATTCAACGCGCACAGAGCGCCACCGCACACAGCGGCCACCGCGCCTCATTAATCCGTATCTGCATTTCTGTGTCCCCGGGATCCGGCGAGGGATTACAGGACCTCCAGGAGAAGGTGGGGAGCGGTGTTCTGTAAGCTTCCCGCTCGCCAACATACACACACACACACACACACACACACACATGCAAAGTAAAAGGCCAAAAAAAAAGGAAGGAGAAAGACAGAGAGGGTCCTCACCGAGGTTTACCCCACACACTTCGGCAGCGAGGCCTTTTGAATTCTGATGAATTTTTAATTCATGTTTCGAGCAGCTGATGGGTGTGCTGCACTCCCCAGAGTCTCACTCATTATGAACCATTTTTCATGGTAAATGACACAGCATTTTGGCTAAGGGACGCCGGTGAAGGGAGTGACATTTCTGACATTTATGTTAATTGTTGTGGGACATTAGTACTGACTACAAATCGCATATTAAATGTTGTGCGGTTAGCTACTATGAACCCAAATGAAATAAATATGACAATTAGCCATAACGTAATGACCACATTCATTCACTCCATAAATGTCCAAATTAGGATCTCAGCTGCCGGGGTCCATCCATGCTCATTGGGCAGGGCAGTCGAGGGTGTGTGTGTGTGCGTGGGCACCGTTCACTCACACACACCTACACCAATACCTGTGGATGGTGGGCGAAAACCAGAGAGCTCCACACACATAAAGCATTGGCTCTCAATATCTCCAGATCATCAAGATCTCAGTCCAACTCAGCACCTGTGGGACGTGTTGGATGTGTCAGGTCCACGGAGACACCACCTCGCGGCTCACAGAACCTGAAGGACCTGCTACTGACGGTTTGGTTCCAGATACCGCAGCATGCCTTCAGAGGTATACTCAGTATTAGGTCGTCATAGTGTTATGGCTAGAATCATGCCACTAATGCAAAAGGCCAAAGGTCACGGACTACAAGCAGTGAAAAACTACCCAGACTGTAGGTGGACTTCACTTATACCACTGAAAGAGTTTCAAGGCTGTGAAAATGTTGGGATTTTCAGTGCTTTTTTTAAGTGGCATCACACACAGAACAAATAAGGGGAACAAAATTTGTTGGCTTTGCTTTCGTCCCCTCCCAGCTGTGACTAACCATTGACCAACTCTGACTTGTTTGCTTCTATTCATTTATGAAAATTAGGGAGATGCACATGATGTAACGTCCGCTAATCTTAGACTATGATTTATTTGTCAAGCACAATTAAAGGGCATTTCACAATGCATTCAAACAGCTTGCTCCTCAGCTTTAGCAGGTAGGTCTGATCATTTGTTACTGTTTATCAAGCTAAGCCCTTTTGTACCACATTATGAATCTCATTATCCAGCTGTTGTCCACAGAATGAATTCATACATAATAAATAATGTGAAATTCCTATTGCGCATCTCAGAAAAAAAAGTGGTTGCAATTAATCTTCTTCCACCGAAGCTGTGATAAATGAGGAGGCATGGTCTGCTGTATCCCAGAAGTCACTGCAGAATGAGTGCAGGGTGCTTTCTGCTACTGGGACAAACAAGCATTGGGTTGGGGCCATCCACCATTCTGCCGCTCTTTTCATTTTCCTCGACGTCAGCCAGAAATGAGAAGGAGAAAATGAGCAAATCTGTCCAGCCCGCTCACAACAAAGACACTGACAACACAATCTTCTCGGCGGTACTGTAGGGCCATTGTGCCGCTTGCCGCAGCACAACAGGCTTTTGAGATGACATGACATCGTACGGTGAGGTGTGGTGTCATGGATACTGACAGTGAATACATAATCCACGATGCAACTGGATAAAGTGAAGAGCCCAGTTGTACATTGTTAGCAGGTTCTGCTCTGTGGCTCTTTAGCTCCCTCTTTAGGTCATTTTTGAAAGTGATTCATTTGAATTCAATGGGGTTTTTTTTTGGTTTCTTCCATGCAATCCACAAATTATTTTAACATAATTGAGCATTCAGTCATATTTTGCTTATGGTGTACTCCATTATCCTCACAGTTTCCATAAGTTTCTTGCTAACTATAAACCAGTAGTTAATAATAACCGTGACGCAACAAGTATAAATTAATCCATAATTTCACAGGTTTTCAGTCCCATCTGTCCTTTTGTTGTTGCTCTCTGCTTGAGCACCTTTAGGAACGTAATTATTACCTGTTGGAACTCTGGGGATTCGATACATTTCCCCAGGCAAGACTGCAAATCAGCTCCACATGCAGTGCAGATGGCAGATGTGACTTCATTTCTTGGGCTTGTTCCCAAGACACATATGCCTTAGTATGCCAACAAAAAAAAAAGCTTTCACTGATAAGGATTAAGCAGTTATGGGTGGTAAATGAGTGAATGAGTGTTTTTTATGTGTTGTAGAGTGGGAATAATCAGAGTGGCATCATTGAAAAGCAGACAAACTGAACCCATGAAATTATTGGTCCTACCACTGTTCACCTTGATCTGTTGTGTAGTGTGGTTCAATGATCATTGACCATGAGAACCATGAGAGTGAATTACAGTTCTGGGATTGTTTTGTGAAAGGGTACAAGATAAAAAGACCAAAGCAGTCGATACATATCAAAGTGAAATCATAGTTATTGTGAAACACTGCAGTACAGCATAGGATGCACTCAACGAAATGTGTCCTCTGCTTTTTAACCCAACAACCTTAGTGAGCAGTGGTCAGCCATGACAGGCGCCAAGGGAGCAGTGCGTGGGGACGGTGCTTTGCTCAGTGGCATCTAAGGGGCAGTGGAGGCCTTGCGGTTAAGAAAGCAGCCCCATAATCAGAAGTTTGCAATTTCGAATCCGAATTCGCCAAAGTGCCACTGAGCAAAGCACCGTCCCCACACGCCTGTCGAGGCTGCCCACTGCTCAACAAGGGTAATGGGTTAAAGGCAGAGGACACATTTCTGCTTCCTTAACTGCTAGGCCACCACTGCCCCTGATAGTGACATGTGTGAATAGGCCACACCATTGAAATGTTTTGTACAGCCCTTATTAATATATGCCGTGTCCAGTTTCAGGCACCAGAATCAATTCAAAAATGGTTTGTACTGAGAAGTCTTTTTTGTTTGGTGTTCTGATTTGGTGTTATGCTTTTTATGTCACTGCATTTACTCTTGTCCAGAGATACTTACAATCAGTAGGCACAGGGAGTTCTAAAGAACTTTGGTCTGAAATCCTGGGGTTGATCTTCCCGTAAAAATCAAAACTCCCATCAGGTTAGAAATGTTTCATCATTGTGTGAAGGTGATCACTCACAGGCACTTCACATCGATCTGCAGTGAGCCTTCCTCCTAAGTGGGCGAATGGACTTAATCCATGCATCATGGCTACACTATTGTCAGGGTGCTTTTTTTTTTTAATTGTGCACACAGGGAAAAATGCAAGTCACAAAGTGCTGTTTTCTCAGCCCCTCTTTAATAATTTAAGGTTGAGGCGGAACACAGAACGAAGCAGAGCCATGCAGATTTCGCAAGTGTTCTGATACCTCTGTCCTCAGGCACAGTACTTGCATGATTGATATTCAGTGCATGCTTGCAGTGTGTTTTCACTTCTGGTGACGTTACCGTTCCAGCCAGATCGATTTGAATGTTTTCAAGTAGAGCAAACTGATATGTTCTCAGATAGGGCTGTATTCTAATATACTGTGCAATATACAATTGCCAGCAAAAGTCTGTGAAAGTATTTAAAGATTTTTAATCTTTGCAGCTCTGACATAGTTTAGGAAGTATCGACAAAAAAACACACAAAAAAAAGCACACACACAAAAGTACAGTGAAAGCAACAGTAATGACTCTTTACATAGAGAGAGATCTGCTAAAAGAGCTAGAGGCTGAACTCTCAGGAAACCTCCAATGAGCAAAAATATGCATATGGAAAACAGTATTGGATAAAATCTCAGAGAACAATAGCTCTGAAGTTTTTTTTTGTCTCTTCCCCTATGCATAAAAATGAGGAAAGCTTGCAACTTGCAAAATCAATATTTGAAACATTTTCTTGTTGCCTTTACAAATCTTAGGTAAACAGGACTGTATTGGTCTGTATTGGAGTGTAATGCGTTTCACATTACTATACATAATAAGTGCATTTTCACAATGAGTGCATATTTGCTCAATAGAGACATACCATTAATTATGACATAATAAAATACATTTAAAATTTAAAGTTTCTTTCAACAAATTTCTTAACATCTTTGGACCCAAGACTTTATGTTCATTCAGTTTTTTTTTTTTTTTTTTTATTATTACTCATTATGAGTCAACTAATCAGACAGACAGGATCTAATTGTTGTCATGTCCAACAGATACACTAGAGATGTCAGCAAAACTGGAGGGACTTGATGACAGTTTTCAAAAAGGATGAGCTGACACACAACGACAGACATAAAAATTACGGTTTTACAGCAATAACACCAGAGCCAGTGAGCAATAGCCTGCCAATTGGATTTTCAAGAAGTGGTTTTCAAACTGTCAAAAATGATATTTGATATAAGTGAGGGAGTCAAAAAAGAAAACACATAAGAAGGTCCCCCAAAATGTCTACAATTGATGAACACTCCCTAAAGGTCACGTACTGAAGGGACAAAGTGATCTGGAACAGAACATGCTTCAGTCACCAGAAGTCTTCTAATAAATGGTCCAGTTGTGTGTGCAGATTAGAAGCCATTATTAGACAGACAGCCACTGCCAGGGGGCCTTGAGTCGGAGTACGAAGACTGCAGCACATCAGAGGATGAGTTGGCAGGGACTGTACTGCAGCAGGTCAGCAGCCTTCTCTGAGGTTTGGGGCTGACCGCTGAGTACTAGCTCTTTCAATTAATCACAAGGTCGTTTGGCCACTAATGGACTATTGAACAAAGCCATTTTGCTGTGTTCAGATTGGAATTATTAGGGTTATTAAGTATCACAGGGGCCACATACTTTCACCGTTTTTATTTTGCTGTGATAACATGCCCTATTTAACCTAATTACTTGTTGAGAGATAAGACATTTTTAGTTTCCTCCCATCAGGGACAGTGGATGCTGGAATAGCCAGAGCACCCACATGGAACCCCCCAAGTTTTAAGGGGATGGCAAATTTGTTGTAAATATTATGTTCATTCAATTAAAATTATAATTTAGAAAATCTATACAAGAAAACCTGCTTCATCTGATTTTGAAATATTATTAGCATTTGAAAAATATTTCAATACAAAAAAAACAATGTTTAAATTTTTTGCTGTAAATAATTTCAGTCTATATTTTGCCAATAATTTCAAAGTAAAAAAATTCAAGAAAATTCCAGAAAAACTTTTCAGTTTACTCAAATTTAACTAATTAAATTCAGGCTCAGAAATTCAAGTGCGAAATCTTTGTGTAATCACCCAGCAGACTAAGAATGAGCAATTGGTCAGCAATTACCTATTTTGTTCTGTTATATAAATAAATATGTTATGGTATTGTTACTCTTAGTACTGAATATCATACATGTCACACTTGTTCATAGTTCTGATAATTAATGGGTATAAAGTAAGTTGTGTTATCAAAATGTCCTGTGCATCACATAGAGAATAATCATATTTCAAGTTTCAACAATGCCGCAAAAATTGGGAAGGTGTTTATTTATATATTTATATGTTCCATAATTCTTGGGGCCCTGAGCTTTTTTCTCATTTGTATGTCCCAGTTGTCCAGGTTAAAATGTGACCAACACAATTAACATGAGCGCGTCCTGATAGAACATAGTCTTGAATCCCAAGCTAGTTTACTTGGCTTTTTTAACATAGCCACCAGTCAATTTGTAACCACCATCATCTTCATGTCACGTGACGGTTGTAGCTTAACTCGATTGGTTGGATGCTTTATCGATTTCCTGGATGATTACACAATTTTTTTTGCAGGTGAGTTTCTGAGCCTAAATTTCACAATTTGAATTGGAGCATGCTGAATAATATTATTTGATATATTGATGCTTGAATGTTTTACTTTGTATGTATTGGAATTGGAAAAAATGCACTAAAATTATTTGCAGCAAAAATTGTGGAGGCAAATATCCAGATACATAGTTTCAATACCATAAAATCAGTCTTCTAAATTCAAAGGCTGATTAAAATTTTAAAATCAAATGGAACAGGAATTCTAAAAAATCAGCCAATGATTGGAGAGTGCATTTAACTTTTGACCTTAGAGCTTTCACACCCTGCCTGAAAAAGTACCGCACTTAAACATAAAACAACTGAACATCAAAGGTTTTTTTCTGCATCATAAATGTCAACATGTGTAGTCGATTGAAGATGGATGTGTACAGGGTTAATTGGCAGACATGCCAGGTTGTGGGCTCGACGATCTCCACAGCTTTTCCTCAAGTAATGTTTTATATGACACAGACAAGAAAATCTACACTCAAGCGCCTATAGACCTCTAGACCAGTGACTGTGACAAAATCGTTGATGCCTTTGCACTAAAACACAACAGGCACATTAAGATGTTATAAAAACCTCTAATATTAAGTGAAAGATTTTCCACTTTGGAGATCATTTTTAGTTTACTGATTTTGCTATTAAGACTATCTGTGGGATGACGTGTGAGCATATGTGACAAATGTGTAATAAAAACAGTGACAACATAGTCAGGAAATCTAAATTTCACCTCACCCTCAGTGAAAGGCCAAATTCTTTGGAGCCACCCCTGCCTCCCATGTCCCAACCAAATGCTTAGGGCATCTGGGGCCTAAATTTGGTTAAATTACCCTTTGTGACTAACATTGTAGTTTACAATGGAATCCCAAAATGTTACTTTCCAGTTTGACTCATGTGACACGTGCAGATTTGGCTGTCAGGCCTGGACAGCTCCTTTGTTGTTATTTAAGAATACTGAGCACAACATTATTAACGTTACGAATTTGTTTCCGTTGCTAGCAATGCCGAAATGTCGTGGAATGTTGAGTTGTCTGTGTTGCTTCCATCGTCCAGCGTTGTTGGACACAGGTGGAATTATTTCTGAAGAACCCGGTAACTCTGCCCCTCCGTCCGACCCATCCCATAAAATGTGAATGAAAAGTGCAGACAAGGAAAATCAAAAAGTCTTTTATGATTTTCCTGAAAAATTGGTATTTCACAATCCCCAAGGTAGAACATAGCCTACAGTTAGAGAAGCAGCTCAAAGCTACGTACCAAGACTCATATTTATATAATTCTCCGGATTTTGTATTCATATTTAAAGCCCAGTGGAGTAAAAAAGTATGGTCAGCTATTCATACAGTGCAATAGTAATGCGCCTCCTTTTTTAAAAAATGAACAAAATATCATTAGAGGGCAAAATACAGCTCGATGGGAGCTGCTCTTGCTTAGTTAGACGTACAAAAGAACCCACAGACTCGCAGGGTGAACGGGAGAAGGTGACAAAGTAGTAAAAAACAAAATTGAACCAGCAGAAAAAATTTAAAGAATGTTCTCACTCCTTAAGCTCTGTCACCATGTATTTTCAGTTTGTGCGATAAAGACAATATTTGCCATACTGACACCGTTTTTCTTTTCGTTCCATGAACAATCCATGCCTGTAAAAACCCTGTAACCATAAAAATATAAAAAAATATTTTTATATTTTTATGGTTACAGGGTTTTTACAGGCATATTTTTGTAATCTCGAGTAATCCAAGAATATGCACACGTGAGACCCGGTGTTCTGGAATAAAATGGGTTTGGAGGAGACAGCCTGATGGACTCATGCATGCTGCACCACTGGATTTGCAATCCACAGGTCACTGGAGCTGGGAATGGTGGGACTTTAGAGGGAAAATATGTTCCGACTACATTATTAAAGCAGAACCAAAGACATAAAACAGCTCAGAGAGATGAATTCACGAATTCTCTCTGTGTCTAACTGTGCTGATTCTAAAATTCTGGAGACTCCTCTCATGGATCATCAGCTGGGCACCGAACTGAATTTAACTCTTTGGCTGTGTGAATCTGAAAATGAAAGGATAACCACGAACCGTCCGTTTCAGGCTTTCCTAGGAATTCGACTGTAATACCCATCGTAGATTTTGCACAGGACAACGTTTTCAACAGAACATAAGTGGAGAGGCATTTTCATAGGACCCCAAGGAGTGTGCGGCAATTACTCTCAGAATTAGTTGCACAAATCACATTAGCTTCCTGTTGTCATGCTCCAGCAGTGTCTGAATTTCAGTCTTCTAAGAAGACGTTGATTATTTATTCATTAGTCATTCTTTCCGCCTCTTATGTTGCACGGCGCCTTGAGGTGTGTCTGTATCAGAAAGAGCACACAAAGCCAGTTCTGTGTGTTTAATCAGTTCCATTTGCATAAACCTGAGGCATAAGCATTGTGACAGTGTTAAAGCACATTTCAAAATTGTCAAAACTGGTCAATTTGAAAAAGGCCTATTTTCTTATTTGTTAAAAAATGTAATTTTTTAAGTGAAAGTGAAGTGATTGTCATACACAGAACACAACGAAACGTGTCCTCTGCTTTTAACCATCACCCCTGCTGAGCAGTGGGCAGCCATGACAGGCACCCGGGGAGCAGTGTGTGGGGACGGTGCTTTGCTCTCTGGCACCTCAGTGACACCTTGGCGGCTCGGGAATCGAACCGGCAACCTTCCATCCATTCCAATCCAATTCCAATTGATCGTGGGTCCATTTCCATTACCCGCTAGGTCACCACTGCCCCACAATCACCACTGTGATTTGTGGAGTGTAATTTTCTACAAAAAACAAAAGCGTATTTTAGCTCTGGAAACAGTGCAAATATTTCTGACAAGTTCATTTGAGCGAGCTGCATATCTGGTGACGAAGCGTAGTTCTGCAGTTTCATACAACTTTCTCCTGTCAGAAATTATCTACATGCTACCATATTTCCACATTTCCATGCACGGCTTTTATTAACTTTTGCTGAATATTGGAGAACAGATGACGCAAAACAAATACCATCCAACTGTATTTAGAAATCATGCAAATTGCATGAAGCCTGAAAGCATTTCCCTAACAAACGAACCGCTTACTCACAAAAGGCTATTTTATTGTGCTTACAGAACAGCATAATATGACTGTACTTTCTTGATATTTGATATCCGGCATTACTCAAACATAATGAACTGACAAAAAAAATGCATCTCCAGAACACTGGCACTTGGAATGTAGCAACAGGAACGGCCGAACAATGAATGAACACTGGTCTTTAATCTTCACAGCGCAAGCATGGCACAATGCATTCAAGGATTTTTTTTTGATAAGACCAAATAATACAAAGAAACACTGTAAAGACAAATACTAGAAACGTGTGCAGGAAAAAAAGGCGCATAAGGTAAATAGAAATGATGCGTACTCCCTCTTGTGGCCTGATTGAAGCATTACAATGGTCTTCCCAAAACCAGTTTTTATCCTTTGTCAAATGTAAAAACCCACAATTATCATCATGGCCATCGTTAAAATCTGTTATTTTTGAGTTATTAGTGTTTTGATTGCAATTATTCATGTAATATATGCTGTATAGCAGCAAAACATTTGAATCTTGGCTGATTTCTTCTTGTCCCAGGGTAAATGGGAGGTTACATCTATAAATCCTGGAAGGTTTAGGAAGGCTGGGCAGTGGTGGCATAGTGATTGATGAAGCAACCTCGTAACCAAAGTTTTGCGGGTCCACAAGGAACCATTGAGCAAGGTACCGTCTCCACCCGCTGGATGTATATTTGAATGAGGACAGATGTGTGAACTGTGATTGTTTGTGTGGCCGGGATGTTATGTAAGATAATTGTATGTATGTCGTGAACTCCAACAAAACTTATTGTAATTGTAAGCTACGGGGTTCATGTGTTTTTTTCTGTGTATTTGTGTGTGGGAACGAAAATTTTGGTTCCACATTGTTTGTGTGGTCAGGGTTACATTAATGGCGCACTCTATAGCTCACGTTCACGTGCAGTTACCTCAGTGTGCTGCGGGAGCAGAGAGGGGATGAGAGGAGGGCCGTGACGCGCGTGAACGTTAGCCACTGACTGTACCCTGCTGTGTTCCCACAGAAATAAAATCTCTGTTTTGACACCAACTGATGTGCATGGGTGATTGGATGCTGGTGTGCATCCGTTACATTTGCTTGCAGTGCTGTGGGAACAGCGATAAAGAGAACATCATTTGGTTCAAGTTTTACCTCTGCATGTGTCTTCTTCAAACATGTCCAATTTCTCAGGAAAAAAGAATCAAGTGTTGTTCAGGGGAACTTCCATGTTTGATGCCTAAATACGCTGGTACACGTTTAAAATCTTGTCAGAGGAGTTTAGGCTCTCTACTAACCAAATTTTTTAAAAACCTTGACGGTAAAAATGGCACCCATATCTTGTCTGCGATGGCAACCAATCTAGCCCTGTTGAGTGGAAATTTTACACACACACACACACACACACACACACACACACACACACACCCTCTATGGTTGCTGGTTTGATCAGAAATTCATAAAAAGATATACACTAACTGTCAAAAGGCACCTACTCTGTGACCAATTCCGGTTCAATTCCCCCAACTATGAATACAATTTTTTTTTCACTCTGTTGTAGTTTATATACATAAGAAGGTTACAAGTAAATCTAAATATTCTCTAAAGAGGACGGTCTTGAGCTGCCATTTGAAAGTGCTCAGTGACTGAACTGTTCTGACCTCGAGGGATATTTCATTCAACCACCGAGGGGCCAAGACTGAAAAGAGTCTAAATGAATTCTTCCTTTTACCCTCAGAGATGGAGGGACCAGGCGAGCAGTACTGGAGGCTCGGAGTATACGAGGTGCAGTGCGAGGTGTAATAAGGGCTGTGAGGTAGGATGGTGCTACTCCATGTTTGCCTTTGTAGGCCAGCATCAGTATTTTGAATCTGATGCGTGCAGCAACTGGGAGCCAGTGGAGGGAACGTAGCAGAGGGGCGGTGTGGGAGAATTTGGGAAGGTTTGGAGTTCGGATGGTACATAGAGGTAGACCAGCTTGAAGGGAGTTGCAGTAGTCCAGTCGTGAGATTCTGATATTGTACAGAAGGAATCTACATGAGCGGGAAAGATTACTGATGTGAAGGAGAGTTGGTTGTCAATTGTTACTCCAAGGTTGCGGGCTGTTGTAGAAGGAGAGAGCTGTGAATTGTCCAGGTAAATAGCAAGGTCCTGACGTGGTGAAGAATCTGTTGGAATGAAGATTAGTTCAGTTTGGGTGGGACTGAGTTTGAGTTGATGAGAGATCTCATCCAAGATGAAATGTCAGTTAGACATGCAGAGATTTTGGAAGCAGCATGTAGATCTGAGGGAGTAAAAGAGAAGATGAGTTGTGTGTCGTTGGCATAGCAGTGGTAGGATAATCCATGTGAGGAAATTACCTCACCAAGTGATCTCATGTAGAGGGAGAAAAGAAGAGGACATAGTACAGATCCTTGAGGGACACCAGTGGAGAGTCTACGTGAGGCAGAGGTGGATCCTTTCCAAGTCACTTGGTAAGATCGCTCATCAAGGTAGGAATCAAACCACTACCATGCTGAGCCCCAAATTCCAAGCCTCTTCAGGATAGACAAGAGAGTCTTGTGGTTAACTGTGTCTATTGCTGCAGAGAGGTCAAGAAGAATAAGTACAGACGACAATTTTGGCTGCATGTAGCTTCTCAGAAACAGCCAGAAGTTCAGTCTGTTCTGAAGCCAGACTGGATCCAGGAGGTTGTTCTGTGACAGATGAAGTGATAAACTCGCCTCTCTGTCCCCATGTGATTCAACAACAAGGGCCCCGTCTGGTGGCTGGAGTTGTCCTTAAACGCTCCTGTCTGATGGGTTGATTGGTAGACTGATCATGAAGGGATGGGTCCCGTCAATTTCCAGCAAAGAACTCCACCTAGAAAAAGTCTGAAAGGGAAACACACACCACACAGAACACCCCCAAACCACTCTATGGGCCAAAGGACAAAACAAGTATTTTTTGTAGCAGGAGAACATGAAGTACATTTGATGAATCTGTTTTTCATGGTTGCTTTGTTCACTATTGTCATCATCAAAGGCCGCTTCATGAGATGTGAATGATAAGAAAGTGTTTAGCATAAACCTTCAGGATTGTTGGAAAATCGTCCCCATTGTCTAACTTAAAATGGTGGCATGTGATGTCCCATTGTGATATTGTGTCTGTTTTCCTCTCTCTCTCTCTTCCTGTGTGTGTTCCATGCAGGATTGTAGGTGGTTTGAGCACAATTGACTCCTTGAGGACCACGCTGTCATGGCCACAGCTGCAGAATTTGTGTAGCTGTGTAGTTTTTATTTGGGTTTCCCCTAATTTTTGGCCAAAATCTAAAACACTTTTCATCTTGCTGAGTGTGGCGTCGCTCCTTTCCACTTTGTTGTGTCTCTACCCCTAGACCCTGGGACATAACATGGAGAGATGTCAAGAATATGAAATGCTGCCCTCACAACAAATGCTTCCTGCTTTTGGAGGGACTTAATTGTTCAACTTTTTTTATTACATGGCCTCCGATGTGTTACTGCACAGTCCTATATCTTGTTTTGCTCTATAATTTAAAAAATGCAAAACCTATAAATGAATAGGAGTGCCCAAACCTACTGATAGTGTGCATTAACCCTACATAGGTGGCAGTGGTGAGGTTTCCAACCCTTGCACTCCATTCAAAAATGGCCATTAGGTGGCAGTAGCAGATTGGTATATTAGACAACTGTGATTGAAGAATTTTGTCTTATTTATGGAAGTGAAAACCTGTAGAAACATGCAGAAGACCATGCAGAAACATGCATGTCAAACTGTTACCAATAAAGCTAAAAAAGAAATCATTTTTTCGAAAATTCTCATTTTTTTACCAAAATAATAAAATAATGCAAAACCATTCCAAGAATAGTATTTTTTAAATTTGAATAATGGAAGAGAGCTGATTTAAAAAAAAAAAAAAAAGACAAAACATGCGACAATGCAGCACTACAGATGCTCCTCGGGTGGTCAGCATTCCCAACAAGACGTTTTGAGGAATTGAACCTAACAAAGACTTTGGGGGATTTAAAGTGTGTGTTTGAGTGGAGCCCTGCTGGGATCATCTCTCTGGGGACCCAGCATGGTGCCTCTGCTGGACCTGGGCTGGGAAGATGACTTTGAAGGGGAGAAATTCCTCCAAGACACATGCGACATAGTTTGACGAGCTGCTTTCAACAGCTTATCTTCCCATGGTTTAGTTCATAATATTTTTTATAATAAAAAAAAGTCTGCATATCAGACAAAACAACAAAACACTGAGGCCTGTTCAGGGTTTGAATCTTGGCAGAGGGCTTGTTTTTTTTATCCAAACTGGAGCTCACTTGCAGCGCAGTAGAGACTTAAATTGCAGTAAATTTTTCACCACCGCAGTTCCTGTGATTATGCAAGATGTGGTCGACATCAAAGCCGTGCAGTTCTGACGTGATAAGAGTCTCGAGATTCCTCTCTAAGGTTTGGAGGAGGGGGGCTCCGTCCATCAATGACAAAACCCAGACATGGTGGAGTCTGGCACACAGGTGAATCTGTGCTCTTCAGCAATTTTTATGACATCACAAGAGTCACATCACAACAGCCATAGGTTGAAAAGAGGGACCGGCAGGGTGCACCCCGCTGTCAGCAATCTGTGAGAAAATGGAGGCGTCTTATCGCACTCAGCGGCTGGCATGAAATTGTCTTGAATTATGGTGTTAGAAGGTCCAGGACATGGCAATCGTAGATAGTTATAAGCCAGTCAGAAGTTTCAACACACCAGTGCTATGGTGACAATAATTGAGTTTTTGAATATTGTAAAAAAAGAGAAAAAGATTCAGACTCTTCTCTGTGTCTTCATGACAACTCTGTACACTGTTGTCATCATCATAAGCAGCTTCATGAAATGCTTATTCACGAGTGAAGGAGATTGTGGAGAAACCAACCATGAATTTGGAGTCTTCAGGTTTGTTCTACAGTGTAGAAGCAATCAAAACTAAAAGCCTAGTGGGTAACACACTCGCCTATGAACCAGAAGATCACAAGACACTGAGTGTCTGAAGGGGGACTGTTCCTGAAACTACTGATTGTAGGTCACTCTAGGTAAGGGAATTTGATGAATGTAAATGTAAATAAATAGATGGCACTTGGAAGTCTATTTGGTTTCCAAGGCCGGTTCTGGAAGCAGTAAAACAATTTTCCTGAGATTTAAGATGTA
Source organism: Denticeps clupeoides (assembly GCF_900700375.1). Lineage (NCBI taxonomy): Eukaryota > Metazoa > Chordata > Actinopteri > Clupeiformes > Denticipitidae > Denticeps > Denticeps clupeoides. The sequence goes on from NC_041712.1 coordinate 16,458,886, forward strand.
AAAGTAAAAACCCAAATTATCAGCACTGTAGAAGTACTGTAAGATGTTGCTGAAAAGAATCAGCCAGGAAAAATTATTTTGGCAAAATCGTTTTTTTTTTATTCTTGTTTTAATTAATTCTGCATATCGCAAGGCAGTCACTGGAGAATGCAAATATCCAGCAAATAACCATCATGAACCATCATAGGACAGTCTAAATTTTACTTTACTTTATATCTTATGACATCCTTACCTTCAGTATCACAAATATTTTGTCATAATAATGCTCCTAAAAATGCATAAGCATAAACATGTTATTAAATGGAACTTCATGCCACTGACATGAATTCCCCGTTCAATGAATGTAGGCCACGCCCTTCTGATTCCCATCACTTTATAAGGTTGCACTGGTTTCTGGTATTTCACTGTGAACCCCACAATCGCCTTGGATGTGACTAAAATGATTGTGTTCCCTTGTCTGAGTCATAGTCAAGTCTGAGTGTTGGCCTAGCGGGGCGGTGGTAGCCCAGCGGTTAAGGAAGCGACCCTGTAATCAGAAGGTTGCCGGTTAGAATCCCGCTCTGCCAAGGTGCCACTGAGGTGCCACTGAGCAAAGTAAGCACCTGTCATGGCGTTTTGTCCTTTTGAGTTGTTACTGAAGGTTATGGAAGTCATCTGCGATTGGGTCCTACAATTTTGTGGCATGGCAACCTTCTGTGGGTGATTTTGTCTACAGGCAGATTTTTCATAGGTGAACTGAAATTTTAACAAATGATCAGTTAGCTTGCAGGACATGAGGCACTTATATGGATTTGTTTCTTTACTCCTTTTCAAAAGTAAAAGCTTTACAGAAGTAAAAGATTTATAAATCTGAAAGGTGACTTCTCACTTCTCTTTCATTTGGAATAGCATAGATTTGATACAGATTTCATTCAAGTTGCACACAGATTAAAACCAAGCAGTCAGGAGACATCAGTCAAGAACTGAGATGAAACCTCTCTCTATGTAGAATGCACTGACTGGTGAGTAAGATTTGAAGAGCTGTAGATCACCATCAAATCCATGTGTGCAACCTCTATTAAAATACTTGTCTGGCTGCATAATTTTGGTCCATGAGTCTCTCAAATACTTGCACAACACTAAAAAAAACAGGTACAAATTGCATTTAGAACTCTGCTCAGTTATTGTTAGTTAACAAATGAATGACAATTCCACCCCACCCCTCCAGAACCCATTTTAAAATATTAATAATAATAAAAAGAGAGAGAATAATCATGTGGTTGGGCAAGTTTTTAAAAAAATTGTTTGGCGAGTTTTTTAAAAAAAAATGCTGTTTGTAATTAGACTTACACAATGAATGCCCTTTAAAACCTTTTCTATGTGTACTGAGGCTTTGTTGTATTTCTAAAATTTAGCTAAAAATACAGATATTTTCTGCCGCTCAGCAATGGTGAAAGGAACCCATTTTTGCAAGCAGACAGCAGCTGCCTCAGTGAAAGTGGCAAAAGAGGGTGGTCTAAATGCAAGAAACTCAGAATAAAAGGAAAATGCTGGCCACTCTTATGACAAAAGTGCATTTCTACAGTCAAAAGTAGTTTTTAGCGTCTCTGCCTTCTGTGACTTTCAACTAAGTGTATCTCAATTTGGGCTTTAGAGAAATTTAATGTTAAAAAAACGTCCATCCTGTGGGCAAATGGCATAGGCCTGCAAATGTCCTTTGGATACTGGTTTTGCTGGTGACTCTTTGGCTTTTGAGCTGAGATTTTGATGAGGGGATGAATTTTGTTTAAAATGTATGTCGTTTTCAGGGGCGGGTAGTAACAAGTTACATTTGCTCTGTTACATTTATTTGAATAACCGTTTGAAAAAAACAGACTTCTAAGAGCAGGTTTACAACGCCATACTTTTCACTTTTACTTGAGTACATTTGTAAATTAGAAACTACACTACATTGGGCAACACTCAACCCTTTACTTTATTATAAACCATTTATTAGATCCATCCATTAATGGAATCCTTTAGATATGCTTTATTTTTGCTGGAAAGATGCCGCCAGTAGATCTAACACATGACTAAAAAAAAAAAAAATGATGTCATTGTGAAGCACAGCAAGCACAACACACGGTGACACAACCAAATGTGTCCTCTGCTTTTAAACCATCACCTTTAGTGAGCAGTGGGCAGCTGGGTGCAATGGGTGCAGTGTGTGGGGACGGTGCTTTGCTCAGTGGCACATTGGCGGTTCGGGATTCTAACCGGCAACCTTCTGATGACGGGTCTGTTTTTATTTACTTGCTTGGCCACCTTACACCACTGCTAGGCCACCACTTTGTTTCACCTTTCAGAAATAACAATAATAATCACATGATGCTGTTTCACCAATCAGACATAGCCATACAGTCACAAGACCACACACACAAACGTGGCGCCATAGCAACACAAACATGGAATGAAATATGCCAAGTGCAACTGTCTCCAGTGCTAAAAACAAAGGTTACAGTAAGATTACAGAATCCTGGTCTTTCGTATAGACCCTTTTAGAATTCATAAACATTTTGTTTATGGTGCGATAAGCTAGTTTAGTAATTAGCTAGTAATAAGTGTTACTGTTTCGCTGTTTTATTTAATATATGAATGCTAACACACACACACACACATATATATATGATCATTTGTATGCTCAGATTTAGTCCATTAACTACAAACTACAAATCATACTTCGATAAGTTATTATTATTATTATTATTATTATTATTATTATTAGGAAATACCAGAATTAGCACATTTATATATTTTTTCTCTGAATATATTTTCTAAAAAATAATAATGAGATATTACGATCAAACATTTATTCAGTACTTGAGTAATCTTTTCACTAAATTCACTGCCCAAAAAAATTTCAGGGGAACACTTAACACAATGTAAATCCAAGTCAATAACACTTCTGTCCACTTAGGAAGCAGCACTGATTGACAATCAATTTGACATGCTGTTGTGCAAATGGAATAGAAAACCGGTGGAAATTTTATGCAATTAGCAAGACATCCCAAATAAAGGCGTGGTTCTGCAGGTGGTGACCACAGACCACTTCACAGTTTCTATGCTTTCTGGCCGATGTTTCGGTCACTTTTGAATGCTGGCAGTGCTTTCACTCTAGTGGTAGCATGAGACAGAGCCTACAACCCACACAAGTCAGGTGGTGCAGCTCATCCAGGATGGCATATCAATGCGAGCTGTGGCAAGAAGGTTTGTTTCACACTGAGCACATGTGACCGAAGTGACATGTGCACATGTGCACATGACAGGGCAATTGTGCGAAAAAACATCTGATGTGACCCTTAATGGGAGAAGCCAAAGGACGAAGAAGAAAGTTGCGTTAACAGATGGTGATGGATTAAATGCAGAGGACTCATTTAGTTGTGCTGTGCTGTGTTTAACAATGACAAATGACACTTTGTGTCACCTTGGATCCTGGGACAACTGGACACTCATGACTGTTCCCAGAGCGCTGATTGCAGGCCACACCCCCTTGAATCCCAACACCAGATAGCCCCCTATTTATCTGTGCCTGCATCTGTGCTCCGGGTTCCGGTACTGAACCTCATGAGTTTGTTGGAAATCTTGGTTATGGTCAGAGGCAGCGTGCCTCAGCGTGCATCTGGAGTTAGTTATGTTTTAATCTGGTTTGTATTTGTGAGTTGAGTGTCTTGAATTAAAGGTGAGAATAAAGTATTGTTGCAATTAATCAGTGCCTGGGTCCCCCTCTTCTTTTGAGTATTGTGACACCCCGTATGTGTGTGCATATTTTTCTCTACATTTTTCTATTTTCATAGAACAAAACTGAGGACACTGTTTTTGCATTGGATTCTCCATCTAACCACCACAGAATATGTGGGCACACAGACATACACACACTTTATCCATATGGGGATAAACAGGAAGAGTAAATCAAAAGTTTTTTTGATCTTTGAGAGACGTGTGCACATTACAACCAAGACTAACAAAGTTTGTTTGCACCTTATGAACAAATAGCTTATCTTTTATAAAACAGATTATTGAACAGCAACACTTTAAATTGTAGTTTTAATAAAAGGTCTACAACAATGGCAGCTTAGCTATTATAAAATTGTCACATCTGACTGGACTCTATGATACATACCAAACCTGCAGGCAAACAATATACAAAACCGATAAGAACAAAGTATTCTTTACAGCAGGTAAATAAGATGTTGAATCACCATTTCTTTCCCTAAACAGTGTTCTTTGTTGTTCTTTTATCAGTCGCCCTCTTTCTTCTCGTTAAACAAATGATGAGTAGAAACCATTAGACTGCATGGCTCCAATCTTCATCAGGAATGAGAAGAGGAGGAACGAATCAGTGGTGATTATCTCATAGTCCCTTTCTTCCCTGTAGCCGTTTCAGGGCACCTGCTACCAGCTCCCACAATGCCACTCGCTGTTCTCCCAGCAGACTCCGGCCATTAATTCCAGATTAGCCAAGTGACCTGGGCAGAATCCCCTGCCTGGAAGCTGGTGTAAAATTTGGAAACAAAATGCACCAGCATTAAAGGAGTATTTGGCAGAGGGTAATAAAGCAAAGTCCCACTGTCTCCAGGCATCTGTCCTTTAGCCGGATATCCAGAAGAGGAGGTCAGGCAGTCGCCCTGACAACGGAGAGACCCTTCTAATAGGATATTCTCTTTTCCGCTGCTTAGTGTGATTAGGGTTGTCATATGGTCATGATAGTTAAAAATGTGTTAAATGTAACAAGTTATTTTTATAATAGAACTACTAATGGTGTGTAATAATTATGATATAATATGATTATGAAAAAAATCATTTTAATGTGAACAGAATACAAACCTAAAAACGAATATATATTAGAGTATTATTTACCACTAGAGGGCAGTAAATCTTCATTAATAGAGATCTTTGTTTTAGTGAATTGGATTGTATTAAAAAAAAAGGAAACTCATTAACCCTTTAATGCCTCTGAACTCTGAACCTCTCACACCTCTTTTTTTTATTCCCTCATTAAAATCTGCAAACGAAGTAACTATATGGATAGTTACTTCATAGAATATGTGTCTGGGGCAGGGTAAAAAGGGAATGTTGCTTTATCTTACTCATATTTGTCTTTAAATGTGTTGCCAAAACTTTTTGTCCAACAATGTATTGACACTCTTCTGACACCAGAGGGCACCCATACCACAGCCGATGCCTCCCCTTATCTAAACCATTAGGGCTTTAAGATGTGACCAAGAGTACCTATTTGTCTGTAATAAGTGTTTACATGCTCTCAGAATCCTTGAAGCATCTGTCAGATAACCAATTGCTTATCTCATACATGTTTGTTTATTCTGACTGTCTTGCATGTACATACATGACAAATGATGTTCAGCACCAATGAACTGTGTTGACAGAGGGTTCAGATTTCACCCTGCACAACCCCCATCACCCCCTCGCACCCCACCCCTCTTTACCACCCACCCAAAGCCCCAGTCAGTCACCAGCGAGCAACAGTCAATGCAAAAGAGTGGAATTGGGCACAAAGGCAATGGAGGAAAGTGGGGTGGGGGGCTGCTATCCGGGCTTTCGGGTCGGGGCAGAGGTGCATTAGCGGGAGGGCTTCTCACTGAGAGCACTTAACGGGCTAAGAATGCTGGGAGGAGGCGGCAGCCGCTGTGCCGAAGAAAGGCCGCAAGTACAAAGACAAAGTAATAGGCATGTGTTTTTGCTGTTGTGCCCTACTTTGAAAGCTTTACAGTACTTTCTTTCCGATATGGATCGCATTGTATTGAAATAATCCACATCCAACAGGACCCATATGGCTCGGCCATTTACTGAACAGATTGCACGCTGCCGCCGAGCCCAGGTGCTAATCCTTGGCTTTTTAAGTCGCACACGGAGCCCAGACCCCATTAACAGGAATGCGCCATGTGCTGATGGGCCACATTTCTTCGGGCAGCGGAGGCGGCGGCGGCGGCATAACAAGTCTCCGCTTGACTGGCAGCTTGGCTGATTCCCCACATGAACAGCTTCTCTTATTGATTCCCCTCCAATGCCTAATTCTATTAATCAGAGCAATTTCCCTGTGGGCAGTGGTTTATTTCCGTCATCAAATGCCTGATGAAATCTTTAGACACTGCGAATTAGGGCCAATCACAACAAATAGCTGATAGTGTTAACAAGTCACAAGCTGCGCGGATGCGGCGGCCCCCTCTAATTTGGAAGCGAGTGAGGTGATAATGCAGTGTGTCATCCTTTTGTGGGCACGCATTAATGCTGCTGCCTGAGATGGCAATTGACGGCAAATCGACTCTTTCCGACGGTACAGGAAGGAGATGAAATTGGGGTGATGCTGAAAATAAAGAACATTGACTGGCAAACTGTGGAGCAACTGTGGCCTTTAATCCATTATTGTTCCTGACGGGGAGGGCTTAATGCATTTCCGTCTTAGATTGCATTTGCATCCCGGCCTTCCTTCTCTCCCCCTCTCTCTCTTCCTGTCACGCTTTTGACCGTCTCCCCGTTTAAACCTGTTGCCTCTAGGACGCTATAACATTAACGTCTCTGCTGATTGGCCCTAATTGATTTGCGCTGCAGGGTTTCGGGTAGCGCACGAGGGAGATTAAATGTGCGAAGCGGAAAAAAGCAACATTCTGTGAGCTTTTTTTTGTTCTTTTTCTTTCATAATGTCATTTAGATGCCAGAGGCAAACCAGAGGCAGAACAAGAAACAAAAAGCCCTGTTCCGAACAGACAAGAATAAGAAATGATGAGTCTTGTGGCATTATTTTTGCTCATATCCACTAGACATATTGGTTTGGCTCGAAGAAGCCATTTCTGAAAGGGCTGTCGTCAATCAGAAAGGAATGTTTACATACCCAGGAACGTATAGGCCAATATGTTCTGGGAGGCAAATACAGCCATTCCAATTTGCCGTGTAATAAATTTCCATAAAATATGGATCTGCGGCGAATTGACACCGGGCTCCCCGGGACATTCGGTTGCGTTACGACATTAAGATATGTATGCATACTTGTACAGCATGAACCTTTGCTCAAGCATTTCCGATGTGCGCGCCGGTCCCTTATTCGCCCGCGGGGGCCGCCTTTGTAATAAGCTATTGCTTATACATCACGCAAAAGAAACATTGGAGAGAAAAAAAATAAAAAATGAAAGAAAGAAAAGCAATCTACCAAAGACCAAGCGGGCATTTCATTTCCTGTGTATATTGAGTGGCTCCAGATACATTGTGGGTGACGGGCGAGCTTTAGAAATGATTAAACGGAGAATGAGAGAAATATACACAGGTCCTGGCCCTCATTTGGACATACATACGTTTGCATTCATTGCCGGCGGAGGGGGTTGGCAGCTCTGCTTTGGCATGCTCCTGCTTCCCCGCTACACGCTGCGAGGAGGCAACAGCTGTTCATTTGGTGCTGCCTGCACCTTTCTTGACCCCATTTTCCGTCTGTGCGGTAACAGAGACAGAGGAGGAATTAGTTTTATTACTTGCTCCCTGCTGCAGCCTGTCTATCTGTGATTCTGCCCATATTCCGTCCATTACGGTTGCCCCTCTCTCTGATTAGCCTCAACACACTCACTAACATGCCAAATCACTGCTTCACGCCCCAAGTTCTTCCCAAGGAAACCCGAGGATACACAGTCTCTTTTTTCACCGAGCACCTGTGTGTGCACCACCTAGAATGGCAAACAAGCTATTGATATCCCTCCCCACTTCCATCTCATGTTCTTGCCCTTTTATATATGTAATAAGACAAAATAAGAATTGCAGATAAAAACATGGTAGGTGGGATGATGATTTTAGAGATTTTACTCCATGCCTTTGTTGTTGAAATCTGTTACTGAATAGGTACGAAATATGCATTGTTGATGGATCGCATTGTATTGAAAGAATTCTGTGAATATATGTTGCCACGCAAACTCATTAATGCCTCCAGTTTAACAGCATAAATAATAAATGTCATAATAACTGACATGAGTTCAGATCATTTTTTTTACATTGCATAAAATGGGTGAAACGGCATGCAATCCTTGCCAGTGCAGCCCTTATTGATTAAGCCATAATCTGAGGAAATGCATTTCAAATACATATCCTTTTTTTAATATTCACTCATACACAAAGGTTTCCTAAGTCATATTGATTGTGTGCTGATTTAAAAGTACCTGAAGCAGGGTGTCTCTAATCCAACGGGTCTTTTAAAAATCACCTGGCCAGACAAATGGGGCCTTTTAAAGGAGTATAATGTGTTCTTAAATTATTTTATTGATGGCAAGTAGGATGGCCTCCACAGGTACCCATACAAACTGACTTAACATGCTGTGAAAGGGTCAATTTGTGCTCCATTTTCCATTTCTTCATTATCTGCGTTTAACGTCACGCTGGGCAGCTCAATAGGGTCTCAGGAAACCTCCAGACTGCTTGCATTTAGCACTGCCTTTTGCCTTCTCTCTCCAAATTAATAAATGTTTTAATTGTTGGGGATATTTCTGCTCTTAAAGGTTTATTAATACATTTATTCAGGTGCCTGGTAGGTGTCAGCATATTAAACACATCATTAAAGTGATGGTAGGTGCATCATTTAAGGTGTCAGCCTCTCTAAATGATATAATTTTCCAGCTATGGACAAAGCTAAGAATTCCAGTCTGGTTAGATCTGTAGACGGGGGCCACAGAAATGGACATGGTCTGCATAATATGGAATATTGCACCCATGTGTCTTCCCCATTCCCTTAATAAAAATAATCTGGGAAATGGAGCAATTTCTGGAAAGTGGCAAATTGTTTGAGCATAACAACAACAATAATGATCCTAATATTATCACAGTTTGAATTAATATTGAAAAAATATTTATAGTCACATTTATATTCATGAAATAAAACCTAGTACTATAAATATGTAAGTGTTGTACATGTTTCTTGTACATCATTCCTATGTTGTTTTATAGTGCTTATGTGTCTGTATTATACTAGAATGGTTTTTGCAGTAACCTGGTTATCTGTGCATGTTCACATGTTCTGCTGTACTCTGCAGTATAGAGCCACAGAGCAATTAAAAGTACTACAAATATTAATAATAACAGTAATAATAATAATAATAAGAAGAAGAACCTTTTTTTAAAAAATGCCTTATAACCTTTAAAGTGGTGAAATGTTTTTCTGACACCCAACATATATACTGTTACAGAGCACTGGTATTTTCCTCTGCACACAAAATGTGTTCTTAATATAGGCCTCCAGCAATTTGTCTTTTTCCATAAAATGATATCACTTGATACAGGCTGGTGAACTTTATAATAGAAGGTAGAGGAATGTGTCATGAAAAGGGAACAAGACACTTCAATGCAAACATTAGCCAACTAATTAACCAACTGAAATGGTTTTTAAACTGGAGGAAGTTTGTAATGTGCTGTTATTTCTTATTATGGCAAGTTTTAAATGCAAAATGTTATTTTATTACTTTGTGAAAGTAAATATACAGAGTAAATGTACATTAATAAGCATGAATATGCCAAGTTTCACGATAGTGATTGAGACCTTAATCTGCTGAAGTGTATGAGTTAAAGCACTCCATGACTGTCATGACTACGGACTTACGGGGGAAGGAAGCGCAGAGGTGTGACATGCTGGGAAGGGGTTTTATTATAACAAACAATACATAAATACAAATAAACAATGGCGCGGTGGCCGAAAAGGATTTTAACACAGGGGAGAACTAAAACTAACCCGTATGTGTGTGGCGATTGCCAGAACTGAAAATACACATTCACATACGTGCACTAACGTCCACGAAAATGGCGTCCCTTCTGAAGGGGCGGAAATGTCCAGCCTTTATGCGCAGTCAGGATTGGCCACCGGTGATGAGCCCAGCTGCAGTCAATCCTGCATCTTTCCTTGCACCGCGCAGGGAGGTGGTCCTGGAGCCTCCGGCGACCGTTCCAGGCACCCCAGGCTGGTGCCTTCTGGGACCATGCACTGCACGGCCCTGGTACCAAGGGGGGGGCATTGCCAGACCATCCAGCTAGCCCCTTCTGCGTCCGTTGGGACAAGCAGGCCCTCTTCCTGCCTGTCCCAACTGGGTCCTCATGCCTACCCGGGGGCTCTATGGCGCTGCACCCCTCTGGAGGCAGACACAGGTCCATGCCTGGCCCGCCCTCCTCACTGGCTACCGGAGGACCCAGCTCCATACCTTCCCTACCTCCCCTCCCCTCAGGAGGAGCCCCCAAATAAAAAAAATTATTTGGGGGAGCACCCCCCCCCGACTGGCTTAGGGGTACCTTGGGGCTCGTCCACCTCGTCTTGGACCAGTGCAGTCAGGTTAGGAACTCCCTCCCTGGGGTTCGGCTCCGTCGCTGGGTTGCCATCTGGTGTGGGCGACATACGGACACAAATGCCACGCACACACAGACAGAGACAGACAGAAGAGAGGGTTGTCTGGCTCCCTCTCTGGGCTCTCCGGGACCTCCTCAGGGGGCACAGCCAGGATCTCAGGAGGAGCGACCTTCTCGTCGCCCGCCAGTGCTGAGTCTTCTTGCCCCGGATCCTGACTGGTACTGGATGTGGTGGAGGGGCAGAGTTCGATCCCTGGCTCAGGCCCTGGCCGATCAAACTTTGCCCTCAGTCTCGACAGGAAGTCCCAAAAACTCCTTCTGCCTGTCTCTCCCTGCTGCCAGAGGGCTGCGCCCCAGCCCCATGCTGACCCAGACAGACACGCGAGGATGGTGGTGATCTCATCCGTGTCTGCTGCCCCACTGAAGGGTCCCGGGACCATTGGGCTGTCCCACACGGGGCTGGGCTCGTGGGTGGAGATGGTGGTGGGTGTGTGGCGTGGACGTCTTCTCCAGCAGGCGGGGGCGCTGGTGCTGCGCTGCCATTCTGCTGGGGAACGTCCGGGCGAACGGAGCTGGAATGGCGGATTCCCTGCGAGGCAGTCCCGGCAGCGCAGTTGCTGGCTGGCGACCTCCCGTCGCCCTCTTCCACCAGCTGTCCCCACACTGCTGGGAGGGACGTGGGTCTCCACAGATGTGTGGTGATTGCCAGAACTGAAAATACACTTTCACATACGTGCACTAACATCCACGAAAATGCAGTCCCTTCCGAAGGGGCGGAAATGTCCGGCCTTTATGCGCTGTCAGGATTGGCCACCGGTGATAAGCCCAGCTGCAGTCAATCCTGACAATGACAATTTTTTTCGTTATCTTCAACAAAATTAATGATGAAATATCTTTTTAATCGAACCTTTTTGACATGAGGAAGACAAGACACAACAAAAATGCTGGTGATGTGATAATAACTACAGCGAAAAATTTCATGTAATGTTGTTGACGAATAAAAACAAGACTAAATATGGTTTAGAATATAAAAACTAGACTAAAATGTCTTGGGGCAGTGGGGCATTGGGGAAGTGGTGGCCTAGCAATTAAGGAAGCGGCCCCATAATCAGAAGGTTGCTGGTTCGAATCCATCAAGGTGCCACTGAGGTGCCACTGAGCAAAGCACCGTCCCCACACACTGCTTCCTGGGCACCTATCATGGCTTCCCACTGCTCACCAAGATGATGCATGGTTAAAAGAAGAGGAGACATTTCATTGTGTGCCCCGTGTGGTGTGCTGCAGTGTATCACGATGACAATAACTGGAGGCAGTGGAGGCCTAGCGGTTAAGGAAGCCCCATAATCAGAAGGTTTCTGGTTCCCAATCCCAATCGGCCATGGTGCCACTGAGGTGCCACTGAGCAAAGCATCGTCCCCACACACTGCTCCCCGGGTGCCTGTCATGGCTGCCCACTGCTAACTAAGAGTGATGGGTTAAAAGCAGAGGACACATTTCACTGTGTGCACCATGTGCTGTGCTGCTGTGTATCACAATGACAATCACTTTCACTTCACTTTGTTGACAAAAAGGAAACAACATTTTATTTCCTCTCATTTAATTTTGTTATTATATCACAATTTTTGTTTACTTTATCACCCATCTGGTCGCACATATGATGTCACTTCAATTACACACAATCACTGCATTAATTCGATTCAGGATATTTCTGATGGGTGAAAGATGGCTTTCTTTACAATTCTTGACACCAGGCCATCCTATAAAATTCTTGATGCATTCACACCTCTCTGCTGCCATTCCTGAGCAAGCTCTGCACTGGTGGCACACCTATCCTGCAGCTGAATCATCTTAAGGAGACAGTCCCGGAACTTGCTGGACTTTCTTGGGCACCCTGAAGCCTTGATGTTATTGATCCAATAATTTAGGTCCAATCTCAGTTATATCCTTGCCTGTGAAGCACCTTTTATGCCACGCAATCATGACTGCATGTTTTTTCTTGCAGCACGGTTAACAGAGGAAGAACAATGTTTTCACTGAAATGATCTCAGCAGGTCCTTTTGTGGCAGGGATATACACTGAAATGCAGTGGATATGTTTTTTGGGATCAAGTTAATTTTCATGGCAAAGGGGGATTTTGCAATTCATCAGATCACTCTTCATAACATTATGGAGTATATGCAAATTGCCACAGCTTTGTGAAAAACGATATTTGTGTCATTCTCAAAAGGTATTTTTGAATCTATCAGGTAACAATAATATAATAATAAAATAACGAATTATGAAAAGGGGTTGACTGGTTCTAATAATATTAACTTGTACTATTTTGACTGGGTTAAAGACTAAAACACAATTTTCATTGACTAAAATTAGACTAAAATGTCATCAGTTTTTGTTGACTCGTTGAAATATTCATGTTTAGTCATCAGACATCAGGGGCACAATCTACACATACATAATCTCGTCATGTCAGTGCCTCTTGTAAGATCAGGTCTCAAGGAGGAGTAGAAAATTAGTTAAGGTTTAACAGAACATTTACTTACTGTTAAACCCAGCCAGCAATCTACATTCAACATACATAAATGTACTCTCTTCTCTTCAAAGTTTGGAATTTCCAAATGCTCTGTCAATCTTTTGATATACTCTGAGTGAGATAACTTACTATTCCCCTTACTACTCTGTCACATTCCAGAGAAAGATAATCCATGCGCACCAACTCCAAAGGACGGCTGGTTTTTATATTCACCAGGGGGGCTCGTCTTTCAGCTTGCGCCTTTTTCCGAATACACCCCTCACCAATTATGACCTTTTCACTGATGCATGGCCAATAGAATCGTCATGAAGATTCTCCAATACAGTCTTCCTGAGTTTCGTTGGAAGGACTAGTTGCTGGAAAGGGTGACCTTGATATATATACTTATTTGTACAAGACCCCATTTAAAATGATGAACTGATCCATAAACATCAGCTAAACATCTTTATCTTCCCGGCACCTTAATCTGTATTTGAGTCATTTTCCTGCCTTCAAAATATCTACTATCCTTCTAATGGCTGGATCTTGTCGTTGCTCACTTGTCCAATCATCAAGTGACTTTTCCGGCAACATACTAGACCCAAGGATATCGGTTTGACAGATCTCTGCAGGAATTGCAGAGTTCTTAATTGCCAGACATTCAACTAGTTAATGTATGTGGGTTGTGTCTGATCTCATATCTGGTGCTGATACACACTGATGCCTCTGACACAATTTTCGAGTAGATCTTTATGAATCTCCGGTAATATTCAACAAATCCCAGGAAAGACTTCAGCTCTTTTGTTATTGGGCCTTGGCCATGTCGTCAAAGCAGCTGTCTTGGCTAGGTCCGTCTCCACCCCCTTTGCAGATACCACGTGCCTGAGGTATTTAACAGATGTTCTAAAAAATTTTCATTATTTTTGGGTGAAAGTTTTAAGCCAAAATATTTTAATCTATGGAGAACAAGGGGTAATCAGTCCTCATGTTCTTCAAGTCAGGAATTCAGTTCAGGAGGAAGAAGGTTTTCTAAAATTTTATGACGCTGCATATCTACAGGAGTTTTATCTTGAATCATGAGGTCAACATGAAGTGACCATGTCTGAAAATCAGCTTCATCTGGGGATTTAGGAAGTGTTCGTAACAAAGGACAAAGGCACTTGTGTTATCATCCCTTATGACATGGTCCACAATGATCTTCTGAACATCGAGTGGGTTTAGAATGTCACTGCTTGGTTGGCTAACTCCAGCTGAACTGGGCTTTAGCTGTTGGTGTGTTTGATTGGTGTGCATATAGAAAAGCTTTTGAGCTAGGTGGGACTTATTGCATGGCTTATAAATTAAGGGGGTCCTACCGTTTTCAGAATCAGTTTCATTAGCAGAAGTTGAGCTGTCACTGGAAAATCTGAAAGGCCTTCTATGGCTGGGGACACTTTAAGAATAGGGGTCCCTTTATACGCTCTATCCACACGCCACATAATGCCAGGGTCACTTATACTAGGAAGAGTTTGTGGTATATCGGGTACCAAGTTCTTGACAAATTGTACAAGAGCTTTAACACCATTCTCTTGTCCTGTCTGTTGAATCCTGAGGACCTTGTTCACAGACCAATAAACTGAGCAGAATTCTGTAATTTGTTCATCAGTGATAAATGAAGTGATAGGGTTAGGGTTACAACTAAAGGTGGGCATAGATTAATTTTCTTTATCTAGATTAATCTCACTGTAATCTTGGAATTAATCTAGGTTAATCCAGAGTAATCTAAATTAATCTAGATTAATCTATATTTTAGATTAATCTAGATTAATCTAGATAAAAATGGCTCATTTGAATTCTGCCGAAGGCATTCAGAATATGTGTGTTACCCAAATAATGACTGTTTCCAAAATGCATCACAAACTGCTTGAGAAAGATGTTTTACTATCCAGAGTAATCGGTGATGAAAATAAATTATGTTCAATAAGATGTACTTGTGTTTACCAACTGTTTATTCAGTTAAATAGCTGCATCCATGTTACCACGTCACGTTTGATGTGGTAATTTCACAGTTCGAAGACTTGTTCTCGCCCCCTACAGTGCAATTCAGCTAGGTATACATCCGCGCTAAAATATCAAGGTGAAAGTCATCATAGTGTAGCGGTTCTTCTTCTGCGTTGTGTAACTTTTTGATTTCGTTTCTTGAACAACAAATGATGAGCTGACACCCAAGAGATTTTCTGTGCAAAGTGTATTCTGTACAAAAAGCAAGGTCGCGTCAGAACATCGCGTCAGAACATCGCGTCAGAACATCGCGTCAGAACATCGCGTCACACATCACATCTTTCTGCACCTCTCTCTACAATATACAGTATTAAAAGAACATAAAAAACATTCACAAAATAACACACATGCGAAATATTCCTTATGTGTACATAAATTAAAATGAAAGAAATAACTTTTTGCACACAAACCCCACGCACCTCACAACTCACGCCATGTGTCCAAGAGACCTGAACCGCGTCTCAAAAACAAAATAAAAGTCTTTAGAAAATAAGAAAATATAAGACACAAGAAAGAAGAAATATACTTATAAATCTAGTGTAACCATTTAACTCCGGCACAATAGCTTGCGCAGTATAGACCCAGCTCCCAACCCAACTTTGTGAATAGATTAACGGCGCTATTTTTTTTATCGCCCGATAAGAGTCTCACGTTAACGCAGCACGTTAACGCAGCACGTTAACGCAGCACGTTAACGCAGCACGTTAACGCAGCACGTTAACGCCGATAATGGCCCACCACTAGTTACAACATAAACAGCTTTTTTTAAGATTACATCATAAGTGTGTTCAGAATCCATGGCTACTTACAACACAACAATTGAAATGAAATTCAATGCAATAAAATATTCAAAAACCCGCTACTCCTCCCTGCTTGCTTGCCAAATTATGCAACAATCTACAGATATATAGTTTCTATAGGAGGTCCAAAGTCCCACTTGTGGAGATGAAAGAAATACAGAAAGTACCCAAATTGAATCAGAGCTCTGTTAACATGTGGCCAATCTCGTTCATCTTCTTCTCCCATTCTTCTCCCGTCTGTGCACACAATCATAGCTTTTTCCCCTGAGCCGCACCACACGGTTCTCTGCTGGGTGGGCATTCTAACAATCATGACAATAATGTATACCTCTCCCGCTCAAAAAATGTGCAACATTCTAGAATGCTAAATCTTTGCAAAGTCTGTGTCCACAGAAGTCCTTACACTTGTTATCTTACCAAACATGCTGGGCAAGAAATTTGGCTAGAAAATAAAGAATTTATGGATTGGCTCACCCAAAGTGATGCAAAACATGCATGTAGAGGATGTGAGATGGAGTTGAGGTTTTGGTATGTTCCATTCAAGCTTCCTGTATTCAACATTTTAAATTCTATAACCCCTTTAAATTAAAAAGCCCTTTTCTGCTTAGCACCCAAACATGATATTGGACATCTGTTTAAACCGGTGATCATGGAAATTCTGCTTTTTGGTCATGGAAAAGGGATTTGAGTTTGAGTAGAAACCCCGTGGAGAGCATCAATCACCAAGGGACCAATGATAACAAGGATACACAGCAGTAGATCAACCACAGCATGACTCCAACCAGAGAAACATAGTATTTCAGAACATCCCTGACCTCAGTTGCTCTAAACTGCTGTGGCTTGATCTGAAGCATATATCTACAGTATACTTACAAACTTTCAGTGACGCAGGAAGTGCAGTTACTGGGGATAAATGACTTGAGTGACAGATAAAACCGCATTCCCTGTAACATTTAAATGTCCCTGCGAGCACTTCAGCTTAATTCAGCTGTCCACGTTTGTAAATGACTCCTCTTCTAGACTCAATTAGGAAGTTGTGCAAAGAAACAGTTGTCACACAATTCACATTCAATAGGCACGTAATCAGGAAGTCCGGTCTGTGAGTCCACCACTGGAGGGGATAATTAAAGAGATTGCCTCATGAACAGGCTAATTACTGACTGTTGGCCCTGATTCTCTAAAGTGGCAAATTTGTTCTTTAGTAGCCGTCATTTTGTGGTCGACAGAGGAACTCCTAGATAAAACAAAAATGGTCTGTCCATTAAGCGCAAATAGGAGACAAGTTGGCTGTTAATGGGGGTGATGATTAAGCTTTTGTTCCCTGACTTTAATGTGCCAGTGCAATTACAGAAAGCAGGAGGTTACGAAAATAATTAAAAGAAAAGTAGTGCTCGACTAATAATGAGGTGACAGTCAGCGACAACATCAATATCACCTGCCCAATATGCTGCCCTTCACATCTCCACAAGACCTCTGACCACCGAATAGGCCACAACATTAAGTCCACTGAGCAATAAAATGAATAACATTGATTCTCTTGTTAGAATGCCAGATGTCAAGAGGTGGAAATAATAGCAAAGGAATGGATAGTTCTTAAAGCTGATGTGTTTTAGAAGGATCAATGGCCCGGGGTAAAAATCTGAGTCACCCTCTACACCACCTAATATATTTAAAAGGCTCAGGAAATGCGGTGAAATCTTGGTGCAGAAAGGGCAAAGATGAAACTCAGCTGTCAATGCCTGTGATCTCCAATCCCTTTGAGATCACAGTCTTAAAATCCATCATGGATATCAGAACAAAGGACTTCAGTAAACCTGCAGGCAACAATATAACTGGCTACTCCATCCACAGGTAAATGTGTAAAGGTATTACCGTGCAAAGATTTACATTTACAGCATTTATCAGCCGCCCTTATCGAGAATGACTTACAATCAATAGTAACAGGGACAGTCCCCCTGGAGACACTCAGGGTTAAGTGTCTTGCTCAGGGACACAATGGTAGTAAGTGCAGTTTGAACCTTCTGGTTCATAGGCGAGTGTGTTACCCACTGTCTGGATTACCAGTGTACTGTTACTACCTGAGGTCCTAACCCATCTCTGATTAAGTCTTGCAAATTGTCTGCCGCAAAAAATCTCTCTCTAAACAGACTCATCAGAGTCATCATCAGAAATGATTTGTTCAGAAAGCCTGCAATCACTCAATTTAAACGCTAAGCAGCGCACAGTCTTGAAACAGCATTGAAGAAGAGCCAAAATTATAATGGAAAAACTTGCTGCTACTGTACACACACACGTTAACTGAAATCAACAGATCCATTACACGTTTTATTAATGAATTCAAGTTCTGATTGCAATTTACAAGGTCCAATAGATTAAGTTAGGATTGTTTCTTATAGTAGCAGGATATTAGTGGGGTAAGAACCTATGACCTCATAGGTTAACTGGTTAATAGGCCACCCTACTAGCACAGCTCCTCTCTGTTCTGTGACGTTCATACACCTTCTTAAGATCGGGAACTGATAGAGATAGAGTTTAAAGGGAGCCAAAGGCCTTGCAGGAGGCAGAACCCAGTCAATCCAGAGTTAACTAGTACCGCACCAATCCTACTGGTGGGGGAGGTGAGAGGTCAGTGTTGGGCCCAACACACAAACATACACTCAGAAGTGGTAAATCATGGATGAGGAACATTTACAATGGTAACAGAGGTAATGGTCAGCGAGCTGTCAAAGCTACATCTGAAAAAGCCACGAGGGCAGAAATCCTTGCAATTCATTAGGATTCTTTTCAAAGGATCAACAGTGTAATTTTCCCCCCAGTGTCCCAGCGGATTAAATGCTGGCTCCTCACAGGCCTGGAAACATGTTACTTCTTCTTGTCTCGGCAGATGAGACCATGTGCCCTTTTTCTTCTTGCTCACTTGGGGGATGGAACGACCAGTGAGAACTCAATTAGCAACATGTCTCCCCAGACAGAAGTCCACGCAGGGAGCCTGCCGCTGTGGACTCGTCATGTGGAGTGGCCGAGGGAACGAGAGCGAGCAGAAGAGGGAGGCATCTGCTCCAGATTTGCCTAATTGAGATTGACTTGAACAATTATGGGCTAATAATGCCTTTTGATGGGAAGCTGTCATCGGGTCGGTCGGGTCAGTGGACAGTGAGTGTTGGTTAAGTAGTGGATACTGAGTCCTTCATGAGACCCCGTGAGACCAAAGGACAAACATGGGTGGAATTAATAGGGAAGATAAGACAAGAATAAGGAGTATTGTTCTGAGGGCGGAGGACAATTGAATGATTTCCCATGGATGTGTTTTCCTATATTTTTAATTAATTCTAAGTTAATTACATTGTTATGTATGTTTTAGAGACATGAATGTTGTCATTTTGTCTTTTGACCTGCTAGTACGGAACATGCAATAGACATATTGTAAGCCAGCTCTATAATCCCAGATGTAATAGATAATAAAAGCTGTGTAACAAAGAAAATCCATCTGCAATCTAACTGAGAAATGTTTTCTGAAATTTCCAAAAAATCCAAACATTACACAAGTGCAGAAAGGACTACATGGTGGCAAAAAGAAACAAAGCCTTAAAACAAAGCCTTATTATACCACAGTACAAGGCTGGACATAATTCTGAGTTACTGACTGTCAGATGTGCTCATACCTGCAATATATTTAATACCTGTAGTTATTCTGAAATGAAACATCACAGTGGACCAGCGTTATCTTACAGCTTTATAATTATTTTACAGAATACTGAGCAAACATTATATTAATATTAAACATACACACCACATTAAACTCACTTTCAATAATGGAAATAAATACATCCATTATAATCTTTGAACCTTGTCATCCGTTTTTTTTTTTTTTTTTCTCTAATGAAAAATATATATATATATTTTCATGTTCGGAAACATGAAAAGGACAAAAAAACTTTGATGGCAGACTCCAGGCAACTTTTAAGCATGTACCCATCAATCATTATTACCTGTAATGATGTGTCCATTTTGACACTTGAGAATCGGTCGCAGCAAATAACCAGGGTGAGGAGGGATGCCCAGCGGGACGCAGCTTTTCCCTGATATAATTTGTTGCTGAAAATTACAAAACAGAGGCAGGAATAATGTGCGAAGTCAAGTTTAGTGAGAGAGAAAATAGAAAAATTTAGGCCTGTGAGCCACCTTAATGGATATCCTTGCAGCTGGCAGAAAATAGGACCCAATAATGTGTTCTTAATGTCTGCCAGCCATGGTTCGGAGAATGTATCAGGAGAAATGTCCCCCGTCATTTCTACAAGCAATCACTTAATGGGAGCAGTAAATCTCGACAAAATGGACATGCACTGATCTATTTCGAGCTTTGGCAGATGGGATGAATTTTTAGCTCTAAAGGAGAGAGAGGAAAAAATGGAAAGGCTTGCAGAAAGAGGAAAGGCACACAAAAAAAGCAATCCTTTAGTCCCCTAGTGTAGGTAATGTTTGTGTATCACTAAAGTGCAGACAGTGACAGGAATTTCAATTATTTAATTATGGAGAGAAAATGAAAAGACTTAAGTGTTGTGATTTCTGCAGGCTTTCATAGATCAATCTAATGTGCGCTCACATTGGAAATCAACCAAAATGGAAGAGGGAAAAGTAAGGCAGCGTCTTCGTAAATCACGCAATTAAAATGGCAAATTAGTTTCTTGATATATTCATTTAAGTGGTTAAGTGGAAGGGTTTTATTCCATCTACACAGTGCTGTCTGGCAGACAAGGGGGGCAGCATCGTCTGCATGCTCTTTTGATTAAGGCCACGGCTTAAATGCCGAGGAAAGCGCTGAAAGCACTTGCTCCGCAAATTAGCCATCCGAAGGCTTCAAAATGAAATTCTAAAGAGTTGATTTAGGCATTTAGGGGGAATGCGACTGGCAACTTAAAGGATTCAGAAACATTTTGCCCGGCTGCATTCATTAGATTTGAGAGGTCACAGCCGAAACAGGCTGTGCAGTGTGCCATTATCAGAGAAAAAAGGCTACTCGGAGACGCATAGTGGAAAAGAAATGAAAGAAAATAAAATAGAGCATTTGGTTTGATATGAAGTTTAACCTTTGTATTATCAAACGGACAAATGACCTAAAAGCGATTATAAATCTAGATGTTGGTTTATGAGTTTTACCACTTTCAGGTTTAACGATTTTATCTTTAGTTCATTAAAAACAAAAGGATTGCATTTTTTTTTATGTCCGTCACACCAACATTGAGGGATTAATGCTTGTTTCCAAACACCAATATATATAAATGGAAAGGACCATACACAATACCATTCATTGTCAACGATAGCTATTTACTATCTTCAGCATGGTTTTAATGATACATTACTGCTCCTTATTGCCAATATGTATGCTGATCAACATGCACATGGACTTGGAAGCATACAAATGATTTATATATGTGATTCTATAAAGGTTTAGATCACTTCCTATATTAATTTTATTTTATGTTATGGACAAATAAAGAAACATAAATGCCTATTTAGATATATTTCTGCTTTACTAGGACCCACAAGGTATCCAAATTTGGCAGAAGGCAGAGAACAAATGAGTAAACCTGCTGTGAAATGAGTAATGCACTAATACACTGATGCTTGTAAAGCCCTGTATTAATGTGTGTATGTGTGTGTATTTGAGTGTATGTGTGCAGAACCGTAAATGTGTGCTTTCCATAACAAAATTCATCTTTGAAAAGCCAGATGTATTTGTGGCAGAATTGCTCTTCCATTGCTGAGATATATCGTCCACTTTGATAGCACAGGATGATATCAAATGCCCTCCTGGCGGCACAGTTGAAATGGAACAGAATAGGCGGTGGTCTATAAAAATGAAGTTAGAAGTAAGTACAGCACTCACATCTTTTGAAAAAAAAGAAAATCCTCTCCCACTGCATTTTGTACTCGTCAATTGGTCTGAGCAACTTGCTCTAATGCATGTAATGGACCCAGTCGCATCCTTTCATCTTCAGGTTGCTATGTTCTTGACAAGAGAATGCCTTCCTGGAGAGGAAAATAATTCATAACGGACATGAGGGCAAGCCAAAACAAACCTTAATTTTTTCCATCGCAGAATACTTTGTGGACCACTGGCATGTGCGCATATTAAAAATAAATAAATAAATAAATGTCCGATTGCCATTTAAGATTAAAAATGTGATGTGGGTCGCTGAGGTGCAGTCCGCGAGCTGTGAGCAGGGCAGGTCAGGGCATGGTGTGGTACATGACATGAGGGTTTTGGACACACTTAGCATCATGGAAATGCACCGGTGGAAGACGATGGTGCTTCAGAACTCAGGGCTCTTTGATGAGGATGATGAATCCATGCTGAACCTGGGCAGTTGATGTAGATAGATGTGCCACATTTGAACATGTTGTGATTGGCTTGGGCTCTTAAGCATCTGTGTCAGTAGTCATTTTCATAAAAATATGCTAAATATCTTTCATATCGTTTTTATTCTTATGTATACTCTTTATTTTCCCCCCAAGATGTATATATCTAACGTCAGATGGGACGTTTAAAAACTGTACATTTCACTCGACGTTGTTTCTGGTAATAAAATCCAAGTTCTCGGTCGCGGCAGTAGCCCTAATGTTTTACGGTCGGCCTCCTCGCCTCTATAGAGATGTCAGCCCCGTACGCTGAATGGAAAACATCCAGTCATCACTATCACTTCAACCTGCAAGCGCTGGACATTTTCGTTTTTTCAGCAGATTCCCATGCCACAAAACGGGTCCCCTCTGATTGGCCTGCATTTGGCCGGTGCCTTTTGTCTCTGGAGTTCGTTTGTTCTTTTCCTTGTTCCCCTATTCACCGGCAAAGCGCTAGCGCCATTAGCCGCTGGATATCTGCCCGTGGTGGTAGTACAGGCCGCTGACAGGCAACCGTACGGTGCTGCACTGCAGAGTCGGTGTTCTTTCCTGGAGTGAAAAAAGGTAGGTCCCCCTATTACTTTTGGAGCCCAGATTTGCCACCAGACAGATTTGGACAACAATGACCGTCAGATTGTGGTGTTTAATCAGGTGGTTGTCATGCCAGCGCACCCCCTTAATCCACACCTCTTTGGCAAGTTACGCATTTATTCAGTTCTTGAAAAAATATTCATGTACCTATGTGATATTTGATGACTGCTGAATCCAAAGCATCAGACTTTGTTGCCTGCAAACTAAGTCGCCCTCTACTGGTTGGATAACAACATGCAGGATATAAACTTCATGAATTCATAGAATTTCATGTGGATCTATGTGATGGTGACTGAAGCAAAACAGTTGACTTTATTCAGGGTAGTATATGAGATCATCTGAAAGTCTAAGCTTTTAAAATACATAAGTGTTTGCTGTATTTGGTTCCAAAGCCCTGTGTAATGAGGCATACGCGGCTTTCTTACCTAAAAGTTAACGTGTCACACGGCAGCCCGCACTGACTGATCTGGTGAGGTGTGAAGCATGCGGGCAAATTCATGATAGTGACCTCTCAGTTCAATCTGGTGAAAATAATGTGTTCATTACAATGCAATTACAGACACTTAGCCCCCTCTGAGTGAAGTGCTGCTCATCTGAGAGCTGAGCTGCTGGCCCTTGATGCTGAGAGAACTCACTGTGGATGTGTGTGTGTGTGTGTGTGTGTGTGTGTTCGTCTGTCTGCAGGTGCAGGATGTACAGCTTCATGGGCGGCGGGCTGTTCTGTGCGGGCATAGGGAACATACTCCTGATTGTTTCCACAGCAACAGATTATTGGATGCAGTACCGACACTCAAACAACTACATGCATCAGGGCCTGTGGCGATACTGCATGCCGGGGAAATGCTTCACTCACACAGACAGCATTGGTGAGGACTCTGCTACACTCTTTTCAATGAAGACTCAAAGTACAATTCTTGTTAATGTTGTTTTACTACTTGGGTGCTGTCAGATCAGTAATGTTAAGCAATTAAAAATCATTTGGATACATTTGTATTTTTAGCTATCAAATAAAAAAAAAAAAAAAAAAACGGCTACCAAAAAAGCATAAAAACACATTAATAATGGATACACTGTGCTGGTCGGAAAGATGACCTTTGACCTTTGTTGAACTCCACCTTTAGCTTACTGGGACGCCACCCGAGCGTTCATGATCTTGTCGCTGCTTGCCTGCTTCTTCGGCATCATCATTGGAATCATGGCCTTTATCCACTACTCATCCTTTGATAGGTTTGATAAAACCTTTGCTGCAGGCATCTTGTTTTTCATTTCATGTAAGTCACTTTATATATTTCATAGCCGTAATAACTACAATCACGAAATAACAGCTTGAAATATCCCATACAATAGGATATTTGTTAATTGATTCGTTGTTGTTGTTGTTTTAGGCTTTTTTGTATTTCTGGCAATGGCTATATACACGGGTGTGACAATAAATTACTATGGAAAGCGCTATGGAAACTGGAGGTTCTCCTGGTCATACATAATCGGCTGGGTCGCAACGGTGCTCACATTCTTTTCAGGTACTTCATCACATGTGTCTTTGTGTGTGTGATGCTGGTGTGCATGCATTACTATATACATATTAATATATAATATATATGAGGGGACACATTTTATATATGTATATAATTGTATATATATTTTTATACACATTATATATATGTATTTAATTCATGTATATAAATAAAAATGTGTTCAGGTATGTCCATGCCTGCATTGTTTCCCCTCATAGATCTAATACAGTATACACTTTTTGCTGTTTTTTTTTTAGGTATGTTCTACATGTGTGCTTATCGGATGCATGAATGCCCAAGAAGTCCAAACACTCATTAGAGGACATTCACGCCATCTTCATGTCAACCCCAACATCACATGACCTCTTTAAGCATGGAATCGATTCAAATAAAGCACAGAGGAGAAGCATCATCCTTTTTTTTTTGCACCACATTTACACGTTGAGCGGTGGGTCCGGTTCATACTTGGGCCACTTTCTTTACTGTTTTACTCAGACGCGAGACACGAGCAGCACTAACTGGCTAATTAAAGGCCGCAATGCCACAGGAGAGCCTGCATTAAATCACGCCGAATCGAGCCAGTGCTCCAGGGACAACAGTGTGGTCCTGGTTCAGATTTGGATTTTATTCAATTCCAGGCACATGATCCGTTGCCCTGAGTGTGGCCCACAAATAACTTCGTTCTTGGTTTTTATTTAATTATTTTAGAATGCTGGAACAGACTAGTAACTAAAATAAGTTAAAAAAAAAAAAAAAAAAAAAAAAACAGTAATAGAAAGAGGACATTGGCATTATTTTATTTTTTTATCATAAAAAATTCTTAATCTCACGTGCGTTCTCTTAACTTCAAAATATCTATCCGAGTTAACCAAGGGCGTCTGATAAATGCTATAAATGTACATGTTAATATGAGTTCTCCTAACCTGTCTATGGTCCTGCAGTGGATACAAATGTCAATAGGTGTAAAGAGTGTTTTGGTCATTCTGCTTCACCGTGCATCTGGAATTTGTCCCCTTATGTGGGTGGTAGTAGCCTAGTGGATAAGACACTCGCCTGTGAAGCAGAAGACCCAGGTTCAAATCCCGCTTACTGAGCAAGACACTTAACCCTATGTTGCTCCAGGGGGGACTGTCCCTGTAACTACTGATTGTAAGTCGCTCTGGACAAGGGCGTCTGATAAATGCTGTAAATGTAAACCAGGTTTTAAAAGGCTCATGTGCGAGGATCCTCCTATTCCAGAGAATCGAAAGAAACTAAGGCAGCAAGTGCGGAGAATAAACCCCCCCCCAAAAAAAAAAAAACAGCTTCATCTCCGAAGAGAAGAGCAGATGAAAAGATAAACAGATTTGACCCAGTAAGATGCGCGGCGACAAGCCTCTTACGCGAGCAAGAGAAAGAGAAGGAACCCGCAGCACTTTAAAGTGACGCGGTGAATTTCGCTTGATGAAATGGCTGCTAAAAGCCGCTTAGACGCCCCGCCCGCCCGCGCGGATTCGATCGACCATCCGCCTAAAGACGATTTCATCACCATTAATTCATTTGCTTTCTCATCTTCCCCCTAAAAGCTACTAGTTACCGCGAGGCCGAAGTAATCGGGCGCGTCTCCATTACGCAGATCACGCAGCCTGACGCACGGCCCGACTCCGGGGCTGAACTTTGACCTCTGCCGAGAACTTCTTGGCCTCTACTCTTACTTCCCCGCGTTTTTTTTTTTTTTTTTATGTGTAGGACGCTTTTTTAAGGCGACGTCAAGTGCCGAGTGCTTATTTCTCTGCCAAAAATGTATATATAAAAACTTGACTCACGGATTTCTACGGAAAGATCACATTCATGTCCACATAGGCGAGAAGGCATCAGGGCGCCATCAGCGCCTGACATTTTATGGACAGAAGGCTGGGCATATCTATACTGCAAGAAGCATGCAAAATTATCTCGTTTAATTCCACTCACAGCAATTAGCAGGTTGGGGTGGCGGTTGCGGCACGAAGCAGGCTCGTGGCTGTTAATGTGACGCAATGAACAGGAAAATGTGCTTGCTTGAGTACTGTAGCTTCTGTGTGCATTACTTATTCGCAAAATAAAAACTCAAACATGCTTTTTGGTGCAGTGGGTGGAAACACTGAGCTGCGGTGAAGCCTCCCATTGGCCTAGTTCATGCACTAGCAGACCGCTTACCTGTTTTTGCTGGAATTTTCCCTCATGTGCGAACCAAACCGGGGAGGTCTACACAGGTTTGGTACACTAAGTTCAAAAATTCAATTGTTCCATTGACGCTCATTGTTATCGCTTGTCCTGAAGAAGGTGGATATTTTAGACGCACGAAAAAGATGCCAGGTCAGTTTGAACATGATTATCTACGTCTGGCTCGTACCTGCAACATAATGAATGTAACTCTGGTTTAAGTACTTGCCACGAATTAACGTTTTAGCCTGAACTGTACCCAGTACAGCAAGGAATAGCTAAAACCACTCAGATTGAAAACAGACAGCTAAAGGTGCTTGTATTTTTTTTTTTCTTCTTTTTTTTGAGAAACGTCTTGGGAAATAATTTGACCTCAAACTAAGGTGAAATAAAAAGAGACCCTCGCTCTATACACCGCCATATCACATCACAGAGAAAAGTACAGATAACAGCCACGACTGGAGGGTAACCATGCTTGTTGCATACCTGTCTGCAGCAAAACATCAAATTGTTCGTACTACAGACACGATTTCTTCCACCGAGGACAAAAAAACGTGTAGAACGTCCCTAGGAGTGTAGGGAAAGCTTTCCTGAGCCAAATAATATTAATTGTTATATATATATATATATTTTTTTGCGTCAACAACTGTTCGTTGCGTTGTTTTAATGTGTTCTTTTTTTTTTTTTTTTTTTTTTTTGCAAATCGTTTCTCTAAAAGTTTTTGCCAAACATTTTCTGGCCGTGCTCGAGCATGCGAACGTGTGAAAATGCGGTTAATATATATATATCAAAATTTTTGTACGGTGTACATCGGCGACTTTTAGTCGAGAGAAAAAGAGAAAGAAAAGGGGATAGGCGGCATCACGTCCCGTTACCGTTTGGACCAATTTGGACCAATTCTCGATCATTCCCCGCTCGCGAGCTCATGCATATTAAGGAGCACGCGGCTCGGCCGCTAATTGAAGGCGGTAATGAATTTGTTGTGCCCACCTGATCGAATGGAAATCCTCTCCGGCGCCCGAGGAGTTGCTACTTCCGCCCTAACATCCCCGCTAATTATCTAATAGCATTGCAGCAAGAATTCTGGCCGGATTAAAACACTTTTGGCGCTAACTGGCATGATTGGAAATGTGATGACAGCCGGATAACAGCAAATTATTGGCGCCGCGGTGGAGATGGAACAGGAGCGCCCACTTGTAGGCGACGCTCGTTGGTTTTAATAGAAAAACTAATAGTCAATTTCTGGAAATGCGAGTGGGTTTTTTTTTTTTTTCATTCCCGCCCCTTCGGCTAAGTGGTTACAGAGGCACGTGACCGAAAAACGTCTCTCATAGACACGAAAAGCATTCGAATTTATATATTAATACTAAATTATAAACCTGCCGTTAAAAAAGCATATCACACATCATTGTGTACAATGATGCCTATTTTAGAATAAAATGGTACTGTGATTCCTGTAGGATAGATAGATAGATAGATAGATAGATAGATAGATAGATAGATAGATAGATAGATAGATAGATAGATAGATAGATAGATAGATAGATAGATAGATAGATAGACGACGAATATATAATTTTATTAAACTCCGCTTGGAATAATGCAACAAGCAATAATATGTCAACAACGGCAATAACTACGATTTCGTTCGTTTGGATATAAATGTATGACTATAAACATGATTATATCGTCAGCATTTCGAAATTAACCCTTTTTTTTCATTTTATTGTGTGCATTGTAACTGGCCCGCGCTCGTCGGTGCTTTTCTGAGCCTTTTGTCAGAAGCTTTCTGTTTTTTTGTCTCTTTTTTTCAGCACCATGGTGAGCGACCCTCCCTCGCCATAATTAATCCATAAAGAACTAATTCAACCCTCCGCCCCGCAGCCCTGCCATTGGCTGCCGGCGCGCGGATCTCGCACCGACTTTCTGCCGCAATAAATAGTAACGTGCGCGGCACCGCGCGTCGCACGCAGGGACACCGACGCTCCTGCTTGGATTTAAAAAAAAAACATTTTCACAATCTTTAAAACAGTAATAAGACCGATAAAAAGAAGAAGAAGAAGAAATGAATCTGAACTACACGTCTCCGGTTCCCCAGATGCCCGCGCAGCGCTCCACGTCCTTCTTCATCGAGGACATTTTACTGCACAAGCCCAAACCCCTGCGGGACGTTTTCCACTCGCCCTTCTCCAACTCCTTCGCGTCCCGGATGCCCCTGCTGGAATACGGATACCCCCTGATGCCCACCCCCATCCTGGCGCCTCACCCTCACCATCCTCTGCACAAGCCGGAGAACCACCCCTACTTTTTCACTTCAGGTAAGGGCAGAGAACGTCCATCTGGCACAAAACGGCAAACTTGCAGATTTTTATACAACTTCTCTGCATCAGGAATAAATGTATCGAATATTTACCGAATAATCGACTGATTGGCCTCAAAGGCGAATGATGTCAGTGAGCAATGATCGATCCGAGTTGTGACGTGACGTTTTAACGTGAACGGCAGGCATGCAGGTCCCCGCCTTGTTCCAGCACCACCCGGAGCTGCCCGGGAAGCACTGCAGGCGCAGGAAGGCCCGCACCGTCTTCTCCGACTCGCAGCTCTCCGGCCTGGAGAAGAGGTTCGAGATCCAGCGCTACCTGTCCACACCTGAGCGGGTGGAGCTGGCGACGGCGCTCAGCCTTTCCGAGACGCAGGTGGGTGTCAAAAAAATACTCAAAACAGGGGAGCTTTTCGGAGCGCTTCGTTCGTTTTACGCACGCCACGCGCGCAATTTTACGCACGTCGTTTTATTCCGGGCGAGTCGAGTAAAACGCTGCTTTGCTCCCCCAGGTCAAAACCTGGTTTCAGAACAGGAGGATGAAGCACAAAAAGCAGCTGCGGAAGACGCAGGACGAGCAGAAAGCCCCCGGCGACCTGGCGGAGAACTCGAGCGAGGGCGGCGCGGAGGCGGCGAAGGGCGGCCTGAGCCCCGGCGCGTACACGCTGGACGGCAACGACGACGACGACGACGACGACGACGTGGACATCGAGGACGACATCTGCTCCCCCGACCATCTACTCTAATGCAAGTGGCGCCGTTTTTACCTCAAATGTACATATAGCACTTCATGTCTTCGAGATGTGAAATTATAAATATATGACTTTTTTTTATGTAAATATTTTTTTCCGGCGCTTGTCATGATTATAAGAATACTGTTAACAAAGCTCATGTGAATGTTACCCTTGCGGCATTTTTAAAAGGACTGGAAGGATATTCATGATTGTATTATGATTATTATGATTATTATTATCCACTGCATTTGTACATTGTATATTGTAATAACGTAAATACTGTAAAGACGACCTGTAAATGATTTCATAGTTATTTTATAATTGCGTTTAGCACTTGGCCAGGATGGAACCGTACATCGCGCGCGAAAATGTCCTTCTCTGCTGAATAATTTGTCTTCTATTAAATGGTGAACATCGCGGAGTTGAAAAGTGCCGTTATTTCACCCGGTCCTTCCGTTGATTATTTAGCAGACAGGAATATTTATATGTTAACTTCACATTACAGTTACATTCGAAAACGAAAAAAGGCATCCTGGACAGCTGATTCAGTGAATTGAGGATTTTACGATCAGTTCGATCGTCGGCCACGTTTTTTTTTTTATCATGATGGAGTAAGATACCACATTTTACCCTTTTAACCCACTGGTCTCTCAAGACCAAAATGGCATTTGAACCTAAAGGATGTCTGTGATGCAAGACAGGAAGATTCACCTTTTATTTCACTTATTTTAATTGTTTCATATATTTAGCGCTCAGCTTTCTTGGGTATATATTTGAATGGAGAAAGCATTTTCTTCAAAATCCTATAATATTATTAGCAATTATAATGTCACTATTATTATTATTATTATTATCATTATTATTATAAAGACAATTCGAAATATTTACAGTAAATAGACGATGATGGATTTAAATGGACGATATTTGCAGGGTGAGGGGTTTAAATAATTCCTTCGAACTACGGACTCAATCCCATGAAGGGCTACCAATGAGGGCTTTTCCAAATTCTTTTGAAAAAGACACATTTTTCATATTTAGCATTATTTTTTATTTATTTGAGGGTCTGGGAAGGGTTTCCAGGTTTCTTCCTGCCAAAGCTTCGCGTCGAAATACAGGAGCAGCGACGACGTTTTCGTTTAAAATGAATAAATCTACATATATATATATTTTAATGTTTCGGTATTAGATACAAATTTATTTGAGGTTTTGGATTTAATCTTACTTATTCTCGGGTTTTCTCAGAAAGAGAGCATGTAGATTATGAACCTATTACACTGTGAGATTGACTTCGAAACGATTCTACTTTTTTGCAGTTTAACTTGAATTCCGTCCCGATTCGGACCCGCTTGCTGCGGCGATTTAAAAAAAAAAAAAGAAGTAAATGAGTGAAGCGCTCGAGAGAAGAACGGTCCGTGCGGAAGGTGATCAATTAAAAGATTAAGCGTTTTGCGACACATGGACGCATCTGCATTTGGCCCCTAATAGCGGGGCCATCAGCTCATTTCCACGCGGGCCCCGCCGCCTCCTTCGGCCGCGTCCTCACATCAAAGGCGCGCCAGAAAGGGATGCTAATTCCGCCTCCTTCATGTGGCCTGCACAGAGACTCCTTCAATTAACCGATTTCAATGGCGCGGAAGGACGGGGGGAGCAGGGGGGAAAAAAGAGAGGAGGTCTGGAAAGGCGCGCTTCTCATTAATTCAAAAAGGTCCAGTATTTATTACCCTCGCATCTGAGGCTTAACGCTAAAAACACAGGGTATCAAAGGCGCCATGATGGGTTAAATAGAGACTATAATCTAATTAAAATATTACATAGCAGTAAATAGCTCTTTGATAATGATCTAAAGGCTCCATTAAAGAAATTGGTGCTTGAGGCTGTTTTATGGAGGGAAAATTAGCACTTAAAAATACAGAAAACAAGTTTGCAGGCTCTAATCACGGTGGCTTCAAAGTGTCATCTTTGTTTGACCCATTTATTTTTTCACATTGTGAGAGAGGAGGGAGAAGCAGTCGAAATATGGATGGGGGGGGGGTGCCGATTTCAGCAAAAAGCACATTATCGCAATTTAAAGAACAGTGTGTCCAGGTGCATTTGGGGGGGGGGGGGGGGGGGGGGGGGGGGGCTGTTGGAAATACTCTCCATCTTAATGGGGAAAAAATAAAACACAGAACACAGAGTTTCACTTTTTTATCGGACGAAATATAGAAGATTTAGCAGCGGGGACTGTTTTAAAACAGGGTTTTTCAGGATGGTAAAAGGAAAAAAAATTTCTGACTTGACAGCATCAGTACGGACATCTTGATATATAAAATATGCTTGATATGCTTAAAATATTTCTTTGTTTTGTGTACACATATGCAAAGTTGTCCTCTGGGACGGATGTTTTGCGAAGCGTCCAATCAGAAACACGTCGCATTAAACGGCTTGCGCTCTAAATTGCGCAACAGCCTGCTTCTCTTCCTTGTGACGTTTCCACAGACTCTCCAGCACCGCCAGCTGGGACAGATCCTGCTCGGGCGGGTACGTCCCATCGTCACAGAAGACGCCTCCCTTGCCTCTCTGCTCCTCTGTCGGGTGGGGACGCACCTTGGGTCTCGCGATGGTCCTGGCGTACTCCAGGGCCTGAATAAACAAAAGGGAATGAAAAGGAAAGAAAGTTGGAACGAATTTATTTGCCCGGAACGGGAGTAAAACCCTCATCGCGTGACCGCTGAAGCACCGCTGGGATCATGGGGCTTTTTACCTTTATCCTGGGAACGGTGTCCCCGTTGCCACCGCTCGCCGGGCTGCTGGCTGGCAGAAAGGGAATCCTACTTATCTTCTTGTTCTGCTCGCGGATCACATTTGAATACAGCTTCTGTCGTCTAATGTTCTCGGCCTGACAGTATTGAAAGAACAAGCAGGGCAGATTACAAAAGGTGGAGGGGGGGGGGGGTTTAATTAACTGAGCTATTTCTCCCTTAAGGCCCTTCTCCTTTCAGCGTCCCGTACCGAGGCCACTCGAACGATTCAAACAAAACCAGGCAAAACACAACAAATCGCCATCAGCATTTACACATATCATTCATTACTCTTACAGAGCAAAAAAAAAAAAAGAGTAATGATTTCATACTGCTCACATGTTGTACTTAGCAGGGATAAAGCAAAATTGCTGGCCAATTTTCATGAGCGGCGCCCATTTGCGTTGTAAATGAATTCTAATCTGTTTTGAATAATAAAAGTCTTTAATGAATAAACGAAAGCGAAAAGTGGTAATTGAGACTACAAAGAGATAATCGAATATCAGAGGTGATGCTGAATAAAATCAAGGCAAAATGTTTGCGGTTGTGGTCCGACAAAGCAAACCTCTAATTGCCTTGGCGTACTGAGATGCGCACACGCCCCGCTATGTTGTCTCGTCTGCAACGTGAACTTACTGTGGCTTCCGCTACTGTGTTGTTGGGCCCGAGGCCTCCAAGCCTCACTTCCTGCTTTATATGTCTGTAATCCTGGAGTGAGTAGACCTGCAAAACAGATGACAGTATTCTGTGCAAATACAACCAGTTACTTCAAAATGGTCCATAAAGGACAAATGTTTGCATTGCATCCTCAAGCATGGAGGATGGGGGGGGGCACGGGAGAAAGAAGCCTCCAGAAAACCAGAGGGGTAAGCAGTTAATCCGTTATGTACGTCTGAGGTGCACTCGGGCAGCAATCCACAAGCTGCCCCAGACAAAAGGGGGCTAATCATTCCAGATCAGACTGGCTCCTCCAGGGTCTCGGGCCACTTGTGAATTAGCCATTGGTCATGGACACTGCAGGAAAGCTTGTTCCACTCTGATCTGCTTCCCTTGGGTAACCGCACTAGGCGTTTTACAATTTTATCCCTTAATCCTGTGAGATGTGATGGCGAACAGCACAAGGTAAAGAGATCGTTCTTTTTATCATTGTGTGTGTGTGCACAGTGTGAAAGGCTAAACAGGTGGCCATCTTGGAGCTATATATATATATACACACACACACACACACACACACACACACACACAGTAATTAATCTGTTATACATAACAACAACAAAATATAATTTCCATTATTTCAAATTGTAGATCAAATATGTATACACACACATATACATACACACTCACACACACATATTATAATACAGTGTATGTGTGTGTGTGTGTGTGTATATATATATATATATATATATATATACACACACACACACACTGTATTATAATATTGTGTAATATTGATACACTAAACACACTATGCACACTATAAATGTAAATGTAATGTCCCATTTATGTTGTTTTTTTTTTGTAATGTGAGTTTTGTATTTGAACCGCCTGATCGACTGCCGGCTCGCCTGCTCCTCGGCAGGACACACCTGCAGAGCTCAAGCTGACAACTGACAAAGAGACTGTCATTAAATGCAAATTGCCATCTTACCAGCCCTGCGTCTCACAGACGCGGCTTTCACTTAATCACCTTATCCCCTAATACGTTTCAAAATGTCTTTTGTGGGCCTGCCTTATGTCATCATCTCATAGCAATTAAGCACATTTTTCAATTAACCTGGCGTCTGCATCAGCACAAACCTGTCCCTTTCTCTTAACACCTGTGAAGGAGCTCTTTCTGTCCCCTCGCATCTGTACACACGCTCACACCAGGACGCAGGCGCGACGCGCTGCACACACCTTGTAATTTGCCTTTTTGTCCATCTGCGCTAGGTAGCCCTCAGGGCAGCCGGGGGAGCTTCTCCCGATAGGGGGCAACACCACATATGAACCAGGGCTCTGCGCATCTGAGGGACGGCCTGGACTGCGAAACTGGTCATTTGGCAGCGCCGGGTCCTCTTCAGCCGGGTCTGGGTTCAAGACTCTGCAAAAAGAAGCAGAAGAAAATGTAATGCTTCGGGTACAAAATCTTATGATTATGATGAAATACATAAAAGGATGGCAAAAAAGTCCATTGATGGCTATCTATCTAAGGCTGGTAGTAGCCTAGTGGGTAACACACTCACCTATGAACCAGAAGACCCGGGTTCGAATCCCACTTACTACCATTGTGTCCCTGAGCAAGACACTTAACCCTAAATTGCTCCAGGGGGACTGTCCCTGTAACTACTGATTGTAAGTCGCTCTGGATAAGGGCGTCTGATAAATGCTGTAAATGTAAATGTATACTATAGTAGTATCTATACTACTATAAAAAAAACGAACAGCTCTGATTTGACCTGACCTCCTGAGGTGACGAGGACTGGTGTCTTCCTGCCCGTAGACTTGTGGGAGCAGCTTCATCCTCCGCTGCCGGCCTGTGTCTGCGAGGGGGCTGGAAATGTGCAGCATGGCAGCGGCTTGCGGGACGACCGACGGCCGTTCCGCGGCATCGCGAGGTGGCTGAAGGCCGTGAGTGTGGCGGGCGCCGATGAATGGTGACGGGTTGTAAAGGCCTGGCCTACCTCTCCACGGGGGGGCCTTTGGAGAGGGCTGAGCCAGAACGTTTTCCTGCCGACTCCTGTTGAGAAATGGCGGGGGCTCGGCTGGCGCGTTGACGTTGATGTTCAGGTTGGCGGTGGGAGATCCGTGCGCGGGGGGGAAGTGCTCGGGCTGCGGAGGTGGCGTGGCTGAAGTGCTGACAGTACCAGACTCATCAATGAGAGGAGCCTCGGCTGCATGTGGGTGTTTTTTTCTGCCCGAAGGTGGATCCATGCCGGGGCTCAAATACTTCCGGCCCTCACGGGTGTGAGACCGGGTTTTAGCCCTGGCCCCTTTCTGGTGAAGTTCGGTCTCTCCGTGGTCCTGAATCTGCATTGGATTAGAATATCGCACAACTCTTTAACTCTGAGACTCGATATATTTGTACGTTCCTGTATTTAATGTATCAGGGCAACTTCAGCCTGCTTAACTAATATTGTCATAGCACTACAAGAGACACAACACTTGAGTCAGATTTGATAAGTGCGTCTTTAGGACATACAGAAATAAACTGATGCAAACAAGAAAGTACTGATAGATATCCAGACAGCCCTTTTAGTTTGAGCATCGTTATTTTTCTGAACGAGAAAACTAAAGTTAATTAATAATGGGAGCAGCTTATGGCGGTGATTGAAAGATCTCGCGAAATACACTGTGCTTCCTCATTCATTTAAAACCATACCTGTCAATTGAATGCATACATGAATACATTAATAAACAAACAAACAAACAAATAAATAGCAGGTTTTTTTTTTTTATTGTTTTCAAATCCAACCAATGTGGCAGAGCTGAGCACAGCCCTAGTCTCCTCACGTCTTCTTACATTTTCAGTTTTCTTTTTCTCATAATGTTCATGGTTTATGTTTTACGTTAAAGACATTAAAGTCTAATATTTGGTAATGTTTGCAATATTTGCATATTGGTTCATTGTATACTTGCAATATTTGCAATACTGTGGTCAGTAGCAGTCACTAAAGCATTTCACTGCATGTCATACCGTGAATGACTATGCATGTGACAAATAAAATTTGAATTGGAATTTGAAAAATGTTTATTTGGTGCCTTTATCAGACACACAAATGCTGCAGAATGCTTAACAACACAAGAAACATGCAGAAAGGCAAGCTTTACACTTGTTAACATCACAGACACACTACATTTTTTATAACACAACAAAAACACCCCCATAATTACAATGACGGTGAGCCAAATATGACCAAAATACATTCAAGGAGGGGCATTTAAAAACATCACGAATGGATGGGAAATCAGGATAAAGTGGATGTCTTCTTTTTTTAATTTGCCTAGAAATTTCAAGTCACTTCCTCATATAACTGTTGGTTCATCCCTATTGTCATGAGCCAGAGGGCAATTCTATGTTCTTTTCCCTTCTTCGCTTTCTATCACTCAAGGGATGGTATGCGCACAGGGCACACAGACATTATGCTAGGAGGCCTGCAGCTGTGCCTCAGCATCTAATGCTACTGATTTACCAAACACCAGCTTTCACCATTCTAATGGGAAAATATTTACACTGCTCTCCCTGGCAGCATTAGGGTGACCGCTCAAGTGCTCAAAATAATGATGCGCCTCCATTCGGCACCCCACCCCCGTCCTTCCTTTTTTTTTTTCGGATACAGACGCTCCTTTTGAAGACATTTCAGAGGCTCCATTGTGCCTGAACAACTCTATGAGAAATTGCGTCCATCACAACCAAAATGAAATCCTGGGTGACTGTGCCCACGGCGCAGACATTTTCATCTTGAGAGGTAGCCCTTGCTGCCTGTTATGCATTAAGGCAATGGATTGTGCTAAGCATCCCGCCTAAATCCACACAGGAAAATGAAGGCAATCAATAAAGTGAGCAGAGGTGCCAGTATTCCAACCTTCAGCTGCTGTGTTTGCTGCTGCCACATCAGCTCCGGGTCCAAAATGTCATCCCGGCTCTCCAGGCTTCCAGTGCTGGAACTCTCTGCAGGGGACTCGCAAACCTTTAGGGTTTTGTGTGGTGTAAAGAAAAAAAATGCA
Source organism: Denticeps clupeoides (assembly GCF_900700375.1). Lineage (NCBI taxonomy): Eukaryota > Metazoa > Chordata > Actinopteri > Clupeiformes > Denticipitidae > Denticeps > Denticeps clupeoides. Next base: position 16,495,796 of record NC_041712.1, read on the forward strand.
GTTAACGACATTCTATTGTTGACCGAAATCCCATACAAGCAAGCAATATTCACTATATCACTAATAACTAATCACATACTACAGAGCATTCATTTAAATTTGTAAAAGGATTACACACACACACACACACACACACACACGTACCTTCACACCTTAGTGTGCATAATTGTTTTACACATTTCAATAGTTTTTTTTTTTAACTGTACTGTATTTACACAGTTTACACTGTGATCCCAATGCTGAATAAAGCATAATATCATTCACTTTACCCATTTCTCCCTTTGCCCAACATTAAAATAACTCTTAATCCATTACAATTACGTACAACTCGTGATCTTATATTTGGATGTTTGTAGTTGTATTTGAATCTAACACCAAAGCTTGACGTTGAATAGAATAAACTTTGCATCACCCACGAATGTCGACAGATCTGAAATGTATTGATCCTACAGTCCTACGCGACACATCAATTCGTGTCCATTTCAAGGTAAGTGTCTCCACACTTTCGCATTACATCAATGCACTCTTTCAATATTTCTTAATGCACTAGTTCTGAAGAGAATATCTACTCCTAATGCTGTAATGAAAATCATTTAGTTAACTTCAAGTCTCTTTCGCTGCTGAGGACAATCTGGCCCCGATCAATGGTATTGACGGCTTGAGGAGTCCCTCAATGAATGCGACTAATTCTGAAAGTGTGAATAGGCTAAGGTCACAGCAAACCATGCTGCAGCGAGTGGATTGAGTTGTAATATATCCATCAATAAACACGCCGCCATGCTGATCTATCTATTTACTGAAAGGGCAGGTAAGCGGGGGAATTAATCACACGGCACAGCTCCCACTGTTGGGCTAGATGTCACGGATGGATGATATCTACGGCGTTTCTCAAGAAAAACAAAAATTAAAATGCCTCGAGCCGAGACAGAGTTCTGATATGCACTCAGATAAAGGCATAGCCAAAAAAAAAATAAAAAACAGTACATGAACCAGGGGCAGCTGAAACAGTAAATGTTACAGCAGTGGGAGACACGCCCACATGCCCGCTCTCTTGTGTGGTCTGGCTTGTGGTCAAACTGTGTGCGCCGGTCTAATTGTTTCACAACTATTGTTCTACAAGTAGCGTGTTGCTTGCAAATGCGACAAACATATCGATCTCGGGACGCTCGGGCACAACCGCGTGTTGGAAACAGTAACTCTCCCGTCTGCATAAGAGAATTCTGAAGGGAAGCATAGGTCGTCCTGCCTTGTTCTGTTTGAGGAGACTCCAATTTTTCCTTAATTTTTGCTGCCATTTTCAAGCAGTGCTTACAGGGCGTTGGACTGGGCTAGACTGGCACAGGTTGAGACGCAGGTGTTGGCTCCAGCGGCTTCTTCTCTGCGCCAGTCTAGTATCCCTTGGCCTGTTTCGGGCAGCCATTGTGCTGTAACAGGTGTCAATGATTCGGCGGCAGACATCATATATCTGCTCTTTATGTCCTCGGTGGCAAAACAGGGCACAACCTCTGCCCATGCCACTGTCGCTGCCTTTTGTGTGCCATTTTAATAATCCCAATCACATTGAGAAAATGATCAAGCAAAATTGCATTTTGAGCATCATAAGCTGTGTAATATCTATTCTATTAAATTGGGCCTCGTAATTGCCTCTCGGGGGAGGCGAGGCACAACAAAGTCGGGCAATCGGAGCTTGCCATTTTCCTCAAGACTGGGAAACACAGCTTTTGCAATGAAGACTTCAAAGGCCTATTGCATTTGGTTGCTATTGTGGCCGCCCAGGCAATCTTGATTAGGTGTTTACACTGAGGTAGGATATACAGTGGTAGAGAGCCCCAGAGCCTTGGTCTAGAGCTATTAAGAGATTGTACATTATGTCCCTGGCTTTGAAGTGAGGGTCTGAGGGATGACAAGGGACTCGGGCTGAGTGCAATGGTAGAAGATTGCTCTGCTACTTCTGTCTTTATCAAAGGGGGTCTTTGCTGGATCTCATCATGACTCTGCCACTCGCTGGCAAAAAAAGGAAGTTGGTGCATTACAAGATTGTGTACATTTAATAACATCTCTAATTATCGAGAGTTAGGCCCCGTCAAAGACCAAACAGTGCTTTTAAAAAGCCTAACAGCATGTGCGGCTATGTCCACATAATGATGGCAAAACCAAGCTGATTTGCTATGATAGGCTGGCCTCTTCTGCAGGCCATAAACACAAAATAAAGCATGCCGTGGCGTACGAGTACATAAACATGAAATTGTGTATGACGGATAATGCATGCCTATTATGAGATGAAAAAAAAATGTAATAGTGCACCACAGCACCTGTCCTTACATTTTAATGGTTTAGTGCACCGAATTTATTTTTCTTTTTTTAAATAATAGTAACATTTTTTCCTTATATATGTAAGAAAAGCATATTGCATGGAACTATTTTAGTATTTAATGTTTTAAGGAGGTGTTTTGGTATGTAATGTTTTCATTGTTAAAGCGATGATAGCGGACATCATTCTGGAGGCAAAATTCTTGTCTTTAGGATTTACGCAAATATAGACACATTTCAGGACTAATGATCTAGTATAATAGGGGTAATGTTTGTGAAACAAAATAGTCACAATGTGACATTTCTGAAATGATGATTATTAGATTTAATTCACAAAGTGTTGGGGATGTTTGTGCTTGTCAACGTATTATTCTAGCCTTTATTCAGAAAGACCCTCCTCTCTGAAAGACACAATCAGGAACTTGTAATAGAAAACTACCAAACACAATCACTGGACAACAACACAGACGGTTAGGGAGGGTAAGGGAGGGGAGATTGTGGCTCTGTTTGCAGTCCCACAATGGTAACAGCTCTTCACTATGCAAATATGCCTGATGTGAGACATTAAGAAAGACTTGGGCTCAGATGGAGAAGGAAAGGTTAGAAATATAGCAGACAGCCATATGCCCGAGTGTGCAGATAGGCCACCCCAGCCAATTATGCCCCTGTGCCAGGTGCACAGAAATCTAAGAGGCTATTGGTAGCTGCGGCTCTCTGATGTCCTTTAATAGGTACTGTTGTACAGATCAAACCATAATAGGCACTACATGGACAGACATTTTTTTCTCCTGCAATTGAATACTGGGTCTGCCAAATTAATTTCAGAAGCCAGTCAAAATACAAATCTCTCTTACAAATTAGCTTAAAAAAACGTACAAACAATGAGCACAATAACATGATGACTAGATTTTAGTTTGTATGAACTAACCTGAACAGTTCAATAATGCTAAACTCCACTTTAGCAAAATTTTTAATGGTAATTTGTAGGTTTTAGTTTGGGTTTTAGTTCAAATTGCAGTAATATTTAACTAGAATCATCAGCTTTCCGTGCTGGTTAAGAGAACCTATGTATAAGGTAATGCTAGGGCAGCCTCTTGTGGCCACATTTGAGAATGTAGTCGTGACAGGACACTCCAGTTCACTCTCTTCATTGTATTATACATTTAAGTTTCAGATCAATTTGGTGATTATCAACTGGATTTTACTATGACAGAATCTAAAATTGTTTAACCTGGAAAAGTATTTTTAAAAGAATTTATCATACATACATAGAATGCAACAAAAACATTCTGAAGAATTACGTAGACTTGAATTAAAGTATACCACAATATGTTGTGAACTGGCTAATTTTTAAATAATTTATGTCAACAGTTTGAAAGAAATTTCTTAGGATTGGTGGGATCATAGATGGAAGCTTAATAAATAATAATTATAGGGTAAATTGTATTTGCGATGTGATTGCAATTATACACCTGGGGTTGAGTGATACTGTGCTTTAAGCTCATAGGCTAGCATATTGTTTCTCGAATTAGACAAAATTGGTTTCCAGAAATCAAACGTACCTTTTCTGTGGCCTTTTGCTTGTCTTCCTGTTGCCTATGAAGACTGAGATATGAGTCTTTTTTTGTTTTATTTATACCCAGTGTTAATCTGTTGCGCTCAACAATGTCGTTCCTTGGTCTGGCTGGTTTACTTTTGGATGAGTGAGTTGAATATTGTTTGCTGTGAGTAAATGTCTTCTGATATTGCTTCACTGACCTATTAGCTGAGTCATCTTGTGAGGGTATGACATGTTCTTGGCCACACTGAACAGAAATTTCTTTCCCTGAGGATTGTCTGAATGGCCCTGAGGAAGGGATTTGGTTCTTGATACTAAGTTTCTTTTGAGAGTCAGAGAGATCTGCAACTTCCAAATATGTATCAGTGGAATGCTGCTGGGGCGGGTGTAGATGGAAAGGTGAAGATGGACATTCAGAAATCAGGATGTTCGCTGGTGGATGTTGACTGATGTCGTAATGGATGTATTCCTCTCCAGAGACATCTTTCCCAAGGCCTTCCTCTGATATCTGTAACAATTCCTGAGTCAGCTGGGCCCTTATCCCACCGATTAAATTATTGGTGCATCCCAGTCTCTTTCTCCAGTTGGGATCATAGCGCAGGTCAGCATAATCATCATTGATGCAAGGTCTGAAAAATCCATAAAAAATGCTAAGTTGAAAAAGTGTGCACAAGCATTCAAAATGTTAATAGAGTTGAACGAGCTGATTTGATAGAAAACAATATATTGTTAATGTCTTCAGGGACCTAAATGATTCTGCAGTTAAAAAGCGTTAAAAACAATAAGCACTATAACATTAATAAGCACCCAGCCAAAAAGGCTCAAATAATATAAATAACTGGTACAAATTATAGTATTCACACATATATATATATATATATATATATGAGAATGTGTATATAGGTGTATATATATATATATATATATATATATATATATATATATATATATATGAATTCCATAGATATATAAGTACATCAAAAACATTTTACTCAGCTTGGTAAAATCATCAAAATGTTGCACCACAAACTTATATATTACTAAATGACCATTTCTACCAATTTCCAGCTCATTGGCTGGGCAGAAATTGCTACCTAATGTGCTCCTTGTAACATGGATGAAAAGACCTCATTAAAATAATGAGTGTACTTACTATTGTAATGCCCTGAACACTCTGAGATGCGCTTCTAATTTCATGGTGCCATATGTCATGCAAGCTAGGTGCATGGCACTTCACCCGACGAGGGCAAAGGGCTAAGGAATCATTTTCTAATGACTCGCCTGAAATGGGTCTATACATCTGCAAAACATTTATCAGCTGTAAGATGGGAAATCCCAGGCCCATGGCCCATTTTGTGCTCTTGTCTTTCGTGAAGGTCCCCCGCTTGTATCTTTGTCGAGCTGCAACACCCCCCTAAAAACAAGAGGTGTCAAAAGCCAGCAAATGGCTTGAGGTGTCAAGACGAGAAGGACGGGGCAGAGACATAAAAGGACACAATCCTGATGGGTCTGTGGGAACTTTTTGGGAGTCAAATGTATAAAAGTATTTTCTCTTTTCCCCCTCCACCTGGAGCTGGGGGGGTGGGTTCTTTATCTCCTTATTTCTCCCAGGCCAGGCTGCTCTCTTCCTCTATCCCTTTCTCTTTTATTTCATTTTGGGTTTTTTCTGTAACATTGGCAACATTTTTTACACACAACATATGGAATTTCCCACTTGTGGGACTAATAAAGGTTGATCTTATCTCATCTTATTTACATGCAACTGCAATAGTGATCTACGGGTGTTAATGAATTAGAAACTGTCCATTCTCGTCACCTCCATTGTGCCACGCCTCTTTCATGCCAGGTAACATAAGATTGCGTGATTTAATACAGTGCTTGTGCAGCGTCTTTCTATTTATTTACAACAAGAAGCCACCGTGGGCCTTTGGACAATCGAAAGGCCCAATAAAAGAAACAACACATATCACATATCCAACGAGAGCGTGTTAAGAGCGAACTGACGCGCAGAATCGATTATTCCGATTTTTTGAGGACGCTGCCGGTTGCGTGAGTTTCATGAAAACACAAAATGGAGCCTTTGTATAGGATTACCATGGTTATTACACACTGAAACAATATCTGGGTGAAGTGGCACTCCAGGGGGAGTTCACCTATACACACACACACACACACACACACACACACACACAAAACACAAAGTAAGAGAGCGTATCTCTTTTCTTTCAGCAGACACAACAGTTGTGGTCGGAAAACAGATGTGGGCATCCACACACTTCAGATTCCTGCATCTGCGCTTCAGGGGGGAGAAGGGTCTCCCATTCGACGCCAACAAAGCGGCTGCTTTTTAATGGACCTCCTCACACAAAGCAGAAATCTAATTTGCTCTCGGCGAGGGGGCAGTTGCACGGAAAGTGACAAAATTAGGGGAAGGGGAGGGGGGGTTCCAATTAAAACGCGACGCGTCGCATTCTATCCCGGGAGCAGCGGCGGTTTTCATTGTACGATGAGAGAGAACAAAACCCTGTCATTTATTCAGTTAAAGATTACGCCTGTGCGGCTAAAATAATGGCATTTGCTCAGCATCTTAGTTAAACGCGCAAGCGCAAACGAGGAGTTAGCGACAGCGAACATGTCGCCTGATAATGGCTTTAACGAGCAAGTTTCGGGCCTGTTTACCTCGGGACTTCGGCCACGTCCTCGGCCGCCGTGAGCTTTTCGAGCAAGGTGAACTCCTCCAGGCTATCACACACGCCCTCGGCCCGCACGCAAGTCCGCTCCTCCTGCCTCAGGCTCGCCGTGTCCGATTCGAGCGAGTCGAACAGGTCCCGCTGCTCCTCTGACGGCGGCGCAAGGTTCATTTCGTACCATTATTCAAAAGGGAGTCCGAAGAGAAAAGTTGTGTGGCGCCACTAGTCTAATTACGATAAATGCAGTTAACGTGTCGCTTCATGAAGTTTATTGGCATTAAAAGGCTGAAACCATTCGGCGGTTCCGAACGACACGAAGGTGACAACAGCACGCGCCTTTGCCTGGGAGCAGTTGCCACAGCAACAAGGACGCGCGGTCAGAGCGGTACTGCGCATGCGCGGCAACACAGTGTTCCTGGGGATAACTAGTCACCATCTTAGTTACAAGCAACTCGAGCAAGTGTTCGCATTTAAATGTTATTACAGCAAGTTAACATTAAATCATTTATATTTTTGGGGAAAAAAAAAAAAAAAAAAAAAAAAAAAAAAAAAAACCCACACACAACCATGTATTAAAGTTAAGGTGTTTATTCAAGTATTTCAAGGTTTGGCACATGCAAACCTGGTACGTTCAAGATTAAGCTTTTTTTTTTTTTTTTTTTCCTTTTTAAATGACACTCTGGCACAGCTTGATGTATCAAAACAGGACGGCGACTGAAGCTGTGCAGCAGAGGGTTATCTGAACTAGGAGGTAGTTTTGACTTGGCACAAATTTAGTCAACTTCTTCAATGGTTGGTCCAGATGAGCCACCGCCTGGTGCTGCCCCTGCTCCAGGAAAGCCACCTGGCATGCCTTCAGGCATACCTCCTGGCATGCCACCAGCACTCTGGTACAACTTTGTTATTATTGGGTTGCACACCTTCTCAAGCTCCTTCTGTTGATGTTCATACTCCTCACGCTCAGCCATCTGCACACAAATAAATACATGTAATAAATAAAATAAAAATGCTTAACTCCAGCCTAAAATGTTTGAGCCATTTCATACCTGATTTTTATCCAGCCAGCTAATGACTTCATTGCATTTGTCAAGAATCTTCTGTTTATCATCATCGCTGATCTTGCCCTTCAGTTTCTCATCTTCCACAGTAGACTTCATGTTAAAGGCATAGGACTCCAGGCCATTTTTGGATGAAACCTTGTCACGCTGCACATCATCCTCTGCCTTATACTTCTCAGCTTCCTGGACCATGCGCTCAATATCTTCCTTGCTAAGACGACCTTTAAAAATAAATAAATTAAATAAAAACAAAAAACAAACTTTAGTTCTTGAAACCTTAAAAGGAACAAATCCAATTTATAAAAAGCCTTCTGGCCTTACCTTTGTCATTAGTGATTGTGATTTTGTTTTCCTTGCCAGTGCTCTTATCAACAGCTGAGACGTTCATGATTCCATTGGCATCAATGTCAAAAGTGACCTCAATCTGTGGAACACCACGTGGTGCTGGTGGAATGCCAGTCAGCTCAAACTTCCCTAGCAGATTGTTGTCCTTGGTCATGGCTCGTTCACCCTCATAGACCTAGGGAGTTCAGAGGGGAAAGGTTAGCAAAATCTACATAAAAAGGAACATGTAGAGCAGAGACTAAATTCGCTCAGACATCCAAGGAAGGTACTTGGGCCATCTTTGGTCTCTCGACCTCCGGTGGAAACTACGAATGGCAGGAAAACAACTTCATCATAGCAGATAAGGGATAAGGTCATGCACATATAGAATTGTTGCTTACCTGAATCAGCACACCAGGCTGGTTGTCAGAGTAGGTGGTGAAGGTCTGGGTCTGCTTGGTTGGAATGGTGGTGTTGCGCTTAATCAGAACGGTCATGACCCCACCAGCAGTCTCAATACCAAGGGACAGAGGGGTGACGTCCAGCAGCAGCAAGTCCTGGACATTCTCAGATTTGTCACCTGAGAGGATGGCTGCCTGGACAGCTAGAAAACAGAAGAATTTTTTTTTTTTTTTTTAAAACATAACAGGACACAGACAAAAGGTGTCAAATTATTCAAACTCGCTCAGACATCCAAGGAAGGTACTTGGGCCATCTTTGGTCTCTCGACCTCCGGTGGAAACTACGAATGGCAGGAATAAACGTCATCACAGCGAGATGGAACCAAAATGAGCACTGAATGAAAGCCTACCTGCACCATAAGCCACGGCCTCATCAGGGTTGATGCTCTTGTTAAGCTCTTTGCCATTGAAGAAATCCTGAAGAAGTTTCTGGATCTTTGGGATGCGAGTAGAGCCGCCAACCAGGACGATGTCATGGATCTGAGACTTGTCCATCTTGGCATCGCGGAGAGACTTCTCCACCGGGTCCAAGGTGCCGCGGAAGAGGTCAGCGTTGAGCTCCTCAAAGCGAGCTCTGGTGATGGAGGTGTAGAAGTCGATACCTTCGTACAGCGAGTCGATTTCAATGCTGGCCTGGGTGCTCGATGACAGGGTGCGCTTGGCCCTCTCGCACGCGGTGCGCAGGCGGCGGACCGCTCTCTTGTTGTCGCTGATGTCCTTCTTGTACTTGCGCTTGAACTCTGCAATGAAGTGGTTGACCATGCGGTTGTCAAAGTCCTCCCCGCCCAAGTGGGTGTCTCCGGCTGTGGACTTCACTTCAAATATGCCATCTTCAATAGTGAGGATGGACACATCGAAAGTGCCACCGCCAAGGTCAAAGATGAGGACGTTCCTCTCTGCACCAACCTGCATAAAACAAATTAATTATTAAAAAGAAAAAAGTAGGGTGGTGGGGGTGGGGAGAAGAAACACTACAGTTGGGTAGATTCGCTCAGACATCCAAGGAAGGTACTTGGGCCATCTTTGGTCTCTCGACCTCCGGTGGAAACTACGAATGGCAGGAATAAACGTCATCACAGCGAACATTTTTAAAAACAGTAAAAGGTGGACTAGAAATACCTTCTTGTCCAGGCCGTATGCAATGGCAGCAGCTGTAGGCTCATTTATAATACGCAGGACATTCAAGCCAGAGATGGTACCAGCATCTTTAGTGGCCTGACGCTGGGAGTCATTGAAGTAGGCCGGGACTGTAATAACGGCGTTGTTTACTGTCTGCAGGATTAAAATAAATTAAGGAATAAATTAAAGACTACGGTAGTCATTTTAAATCATTTAAAGAGTGGCATGCTACATACCTTTCCAAGATAAGCTTCAGCAATTTCCTTCATTTTGGTTAGCACCATGGAGGAAATCTCTTCAGGGTAGAAGGCTTTTGTTTCACCCTTGTAATCAACTTGGACTTTAGGGCGGGTGTTCTCATTGATTACAGTAAATGGCCAGTGCTTCATGTCCGATTGAACAACTCCATCATCAAACCTACGGCCTATAAGTCGTTTTGCATCTGTATTGAGGGGGAGAGGGCAAGAGACTAAGTACACATCAAATGACTTAAAATAAGAATTAAGTATCAAGCTCACTTACCAAATACTGTATTTGTAGGGTTCATGGCAACCTGATTCTTGGCTGCATCTCCAATGAGACGCTCAGAATCAGTGAAGGCAACATAACTTGGGGTGGTCCTGTTGCCCTGGTCGTTGGCAATAATTTCAACTTTGCCATGCTGAAAGACCCCCACACATGAGTAGGTGGTCCCAAGATCGATGCCTACAGCTGGTCCTTTAGACATGTTTTCTGGGGAAAAAAAAAATGTTTGGAAAAAAAAAAAGTTTGAACAATCGGTTACATTAAAAAAAAAACAAAAAACAAAAAGTTGCATAATTTACTATTCAAATTGAGCCCTTGAGCGGAACAAAGGGCGAGAGCGCTTCTTGATTACGTCACATCACGTGGTGCTTCTCCAGAACATTCTACCGTTTAGAGCGCACCCCCCACCGAACGCCATGTGCTAGAGTCCTTTTATGTATGCCCAAGACACGATAAGAATTAAATAAGTCTTCTTAGTCAAATCTAACGTCGTAAAGCGCCACACAAATCACTCAAGTCTATGAGAATCCGAGTATTGTCGGATGTAAAAAAAACTGCGACCGGCAACAAGCCAGGTTACATCCGTGATCAGACCGGCAACCCGCCTGAGCGACGACAAGAACGCGGAAATTAGCAAACTACCAAAAAAAAAAAAAAAAAAAATCATTTGCGTAAAAAAAATAAAACCACAATACGGCGAATTTTAAATACATGTGAAATACGTTCTACAAAATACACACCAAATATCACTTAAGACCTAATACAAACATATTTTTCGGTACCAAACAGGGAGATGTTTCACAATTAAAGGAATTAAATGCGTACCTGCTTAATAGAGCCGAGGATGAGCCTGCTGTTTCTCGGAGTTGGACAATGGCGCGACTCCCAGGTTTCGCCCGCGGAGAACAAGAGGACAGAATGTACTGCCGACAAAGCATTTATAATCCAAGACTCGACCAATCACAGGACGGGTTCTTTGTCAGGCCAATGAGAAAGCGTATTTTCAACATGTGGGTAATCTAAAACGCGTTTCCGTCTTTTTGCAAGCCGGACTGCTTACCTCCGATTTCTAAGGTTCAACAAATAGGACCACGTGTGCGAGTACTTTCCAAAACTAGAAATATTAAAATTATATAAATTAGTCCTTTGGACAAATATATTATGTGTATTTCATTTAAGTACAAGACTTTCAGCGTCTTGTACGTGCAATGCTACTCTTATAACTAATTTAAACGTTTGACTATTTGAAATATCCTCTTCTCAAAATAGATACCCAGCTTAGGATTGTTCTTTTAAAGTTTTCTTTAGTTTTTCTCTTCATGTAATTAACGTTTCGTTTTTATGTCTAGACCAAAAGCGAGATCTCGCAAGCTCACTTTGTATAGATCTGTTGTTCTGGCCCGGCGATATGGCGCACGGACTGCGAATCCCAAAATGCAGTGCGCACTGTGCCGACAAACTGAGCGCCCTACGCGCCGAGATTTGGTGACTTTGAAGCAAGAAACGGGAGTTTCGAGCTGTTTCGCGACCCTTTCGACGTGGGAACTGCTCCTGTACAGATTCAGCTGCGGTTTAAAGATTGCGTTCGGCAAGGCTACCGAAGCGCTGATTTATGGGATATGTAGTTTGTGTGTTGTCGGCGCCTCGTGTCGCCGAGCGTGGATCTGAAAGCGGCGATCTCGCCGGATGTAGCCCGTGAGCAACGAGTTCGACACCCCTGGGCTAGAACGTATGACTAAGCTAATCGTCTTTCATACCCGTTGAGTAATCTTTGCTAAGTGGAACTGCTGGGTTTCTTGTCAAATATTTGTCCAAAAGTTTGCACACACCTTCTCATTCAATGTTTTCTTTATTTTCATGACCATTTACATTGGTAGATTCTCACTGAAGGCATCACAACTATGAATGAACACATGTTATGTATTTCACAAAAAAAGGTAAAATAACTGAAAACATGTTTTATCTTCTAGTTTCTTCAAAATAGTTGCATTTGCTCTGATTACTGCTTTGCAAACTCTTGCCATTCTCTCGATGAGCTTCAAGAGGTCGTCACCTGAAATAGTTTTCCAACAGTCTTGAAAGAGTTCCCATTTACATTTACATTTAGAGCATTTATCAGACGCCCTTATCCAGAGTGACTTACAATCAGTAGTTACAGGGACAGTCCTGGAGCAATTTAGGGTTAAGTGTCTTGCTCAGGGACACAATGGTAGTAAGTGGGATTTGAACCTGGGTCTTCTGGTTCATAGGCGAGTGTGTTACCTACTAGGCCCCTTTGCCTTCACTCTGCGGTCCAGCTCACCCCAAACCATCTCGATTGGGTTCAGGTCCGGTGACTGTGGAGGCCAGGTCTCCACTTTTTGTTAAGTACATAATGTGTTCATTCATAGTTTTGATGCCTTTAGTGAGAATCTACCAATGTAAATGGTCATGAAAATGAAGAAAACAAATTGAATGAGAAGGTGTGTCCAACCTTGTACTGTACTGGCCTGTACTGTATGTGCTTTTTTTTGTACAGAAAACCTTGTCTTATTAAATGGAAATAGAGTAAACGGGAAATCTATTCCTGTGAATAACAGGTATACACAAAACATTTATTAACATTTTTTATATTCACCACTTCTGACTGATCAACACTTATTTATTGTTTTGCATATTATTTTGAGTTGCATTCAGATAGCTATTAATGTACATGCCTGGGTTCAATAAGTTAAAGAAATGTACATATTTCTTAATTTAGCAACAACACTTCAGTAGAACAATAATATTTACAAAATTGCACAAAATAAATTAACATACAGCACCTGGGAGAGGACAAAATGAACTCAAATAATAAATTAATTCTTTTCTAGAATACATTTTAAAAGTCTCTTCCTACAAGTCGGTTTCTTTGACTTGAGAGGTTGGTGCTTGTCTTGCTGCTGTTGTTGTCACAGTTGTTAGGTTTTCTGCTTGGTGGATAGATTGATTTTCTCCAATCACTTCTATTGTAGTGGTTGATGTTGAAGTTGATGATTTTGCAGTTGGCCGTTCCTCTGCCTTATATTTGCTGAAATTGTTGCGAAAACCTAGTGAGAAAGCAGAACAATTTATGAAGTAAATAAACTAATAGATAATATTAATTGAGAATGTTCGATTTAAATAGTGAGCAAAATCTTACCCAGACCTCTCCTAGGGTTCTTTTCCTCGCCACTGGATTTGGATTTGCCGCTCTCCACAGACTGTTCGGATTCTTCATTTTCTATCAATAAGCATATGTTATTATGTGGCATTATATGATGATATCATTGTTAAACAATCATGAAGCCCAAAAGTACTTTTGCTGTTTGTGTTTTGTTTACAGATGATATTTACCTAATTTCCATTTTTGGTGAGCCTTTCTCAACTTTACAAGCAAGAAGGTGACCACTATTAGCAGGCAGACGATGAGGAATGTTACCGCGGACACAAACAATGGCGCATTTCGGCTGGCTTTTCGCTCTTCAGGGGAGTCAAAGCCTAAAAATTCAAAGAATACATTATTAAACCTACTGTTATTGCATTATTTAAAAAGTGTCACAAAAACCATTTTGCCAGTTCATATGAAACCTCAACACACCCTTCCTACATGTGCATAAAGCAGACGTCATTTCCTGTAAGACCTGGTGAAATATTGGTGTGCTTACCATTTGTGATGTTTTCGCTGGTATTTTCTGCATGAAAACTGGTGTTGATGTATATTTCCGTGTATGTTGTCTCAGAAGCAGCTTGTTTAGTCACACCGATTCCTTCTGTGGAGAGAATGAAAATGAAACATAAATGCAAGGCACGGGATAGATGAAAGTTTCACCACTAGGTGGCGTATGACCCTGTGCAGACTCTTCGTAAGTGTGCTAAACTTGGACCCTGCGACCACCCGTGGCCCAGACCTGTGTCTGAGTCAACTTTGCTACCCCTGATCTATCAAACATGGTGGGAGTGAAATGTCATCAGTAGCACCTACACAAAAATGTAAAAAATTCCACAGGCATCATTTCTCATTCACTTCAAAGAGAAGGGACGCATTTGACGCCTTCTGGCTTCCAAATTTAACATTGTGATTAATAGGTGCAATATTTAAAAAAATCTACAATACATTTTTTACCATTATGTCACTTAACCCTGAGTGTCTCCAGGGCGTCTGTCCTTGTAACTATTGAATGTTGGTCGCTCTGCTAAATGCTGTAAATGTTTACCGGTGGTGAGTCGAGGTGGTCTCGTGGTGGACACAGTCGGCTGCCATGTTGTCTCATCTGTGGTGGACACCCGGTATCCCTCTGTTATGACTTGTTCTGGGATTGCTGGACATTTTTATCAAATGGAAACAAAAAATAATAATTAATATCCGCTCAGAACACCTTACATGTACCAAGTAAAAGCAGCTCATTCAGCACAGCGTTGTTGTAAATAAGTGAATAATTGCAAAAGCGATAGTGTTCATTGCAATCACATGCTCCCCTGACCTTGGTCTTTAATATCTCATGACATACAATTCTAGTAAGGCCAAAGGATCAAGTGGAAAAGTACCGTGGAACCCACAGAAAGTTATGCTTTCTCTGTGGACTGTTAACCATTTCTACTTCCTTTTTTCATAAAAAAACAACCATATACAGACTTACATGTGTTTTCTATGGTCACGAAAGCAATCAAATGTTCGTTGAATAAAGCTGGATGGCGGAGCAGACACTTCACAGTGGTCCTCCTCTTGTGGCTCTGAATATGAATGATGTCCGTGGAGGAGTACTTGTCAGTTTTCTTGTATTGTGATCTCTGATGTCGAGCTAAAAACAATGAAGTGAAGTGAATGTGATTTGCCAGGATGACTTTTTGGACTCAACACAGCCCTAACAAGCGGCCATTTACCATAATTTCACAGTCTTATGTGAACTCTTCAGAGGAATTTCAGTTCAGACGTTTTGAGACAGTGCTGGTGGGACACGGCGGGGATTCACGGAGGAACCATTCAGTTCTCCAATTAATTCTACGTCACATGTTGCTATTTCAGCACTTCTCACAACTGCCTTTCTAAAAACTGTTCAGGACGCCCATGATGTAACAAAAGAGTGCTTTTTATGGCCGTTTCTAAATATATAAGTTGTCCTATTTATTAGGGTTTTGGCCAGATACTCACCTTCAAGTTCTATTCCATTCTCAAACAGCCAGGATAACTTAGGTGGATGTGCATTGGCCTCAGCAGAACACTTGATCATTGTTTTACCTTCATGTTCCACAAATTCTATTTTGGGGGCACCTGAGGTTTAGAAAGGAAAAGAACAACATGAGTAGAGCATTTAAATACGATTCTTTGCCCCTACAATTATTACAAGAGATGCCATTGCTTACCCAAAACGATAACTTTAAATTTCTCCCTGCTGATGATTTTGTGTTTGTGATAGTGCAGGCAGGAGTAAATTCCTCCGTCTCTGAAGTACACGTTAGAAATGGTGACAGAATATGTTGAACTGGACTCATGGAGACTGTAACGTGGGTCTCTGAGAGCTGTACGGTGGAACAAGAAACACAGTGAATCCACAAAATCTCTGAGTGGAAGTCATAAGGAAATGTGTTATTTGGAGAATGGCGAATATACCAGCATACATACTGTATTTATCACTCTTCTGTCTTCTAAAGAACATCAAGTGATTATCTGGGTTTCTCCACTCCACGTCATTCTTGCCTTTTCTGACTCTGCAGTTCAGGGTGAGGGTCTCACCCTTCCTCACCGTGACATATTTCATGGCCAGTGACAATTCAATGCCTGTGAATAAAAGGGGGGAAAGTCATGATTTTAAGAGCCATTGTTTGACAAAGATCCATCCTTCTCCATCCTTACTTCCCAACAATTTTCTCATCTGCAAATGATGATAGTGCTCATTGAGACCACATGGCGTAACATGGCATAATTAAATATGTACAAGAATTGTACACCACTTTTACACGTTTCCTTAACTTTTATTTCCACGCTTTTGCCATTTCCGTAGATTCCATAGCTTCTTCCTGGGATTTATTGCCTTCCTGTTCTTGAAGTTAACCATCATATCTCATAAGCTACGTTTAGTCTATTTATCAGACTGAAACAGACTGAAATTAACCAACAACTGGCTGGTTGATTAATATCAGGCATGGGCCTCACTCAGCACTTCACTTTTGATTTTGTATAACCTCAAAAACCCTTTCCTTGCCAAAGCAAACCCTTTCAGCTTGAGGGAAACATTTTGTGGTCAGATTTTACAAACCTGACACTAGTTGCTTTAGAAGCACACATGCTACAAATGTCAGAGAAGCCATTAATACTTGTGTCATTATAGAAAAACACTGTAGACTGAGCCTTTCCATCGTAATTCTATCAAATCAAATTCTCCCACACCACCCCTCTGCTACGTTCCCTCCACTGGCTCCCAGTAGCTGCACGCATCAGATTCAAAATACTGATGCTGGCCTACAAAGCCAAACATGGAGTAGCCCCATCCTACCTCACAGCCCTTATTACACCCCGCACTGCACCTCGTTTACTCCGAGCCTCCAGTACTGCTCGCCTGGTCCCTCCATCTCTGAAAGGAAGACATTCATCTAGACTCTTTTCTGTCTTGGCCCCTCTGTGGTTGAATGAACTTCCCCTCGAGGTCAGAACAGCTCAGTCACTGAGTATTTTCAAACGGCAGCTCAAGACCTTCCTCTTTAAAGAGTATTTAGATTTACTTGTAACCGTCTTATTGTCTGACTTATGTATAGAAACTACAACAGAGTGAATAAAAAGATTGTATTCATAGTTGGGGGTCCTAGTGAACCAGAATCGATCACTTCATTGATTGTAACATGAAAGCACGTTGGGGTGGTAGTAGCCTAGTGGGTAACACACTCGCCTATGAACCAGGAGACTCAAGTTCAAATCCCACTTACTACCATTGTGTCCCTGAGCAAGACACATAACCCTAAGTTGCTCCGGGGGGGCTGTCCCTGTAACTACTGATTGTAAGTCGCTCTGGATAAGGGCGTCTGATAAATGCTGTAAATGTAAGTCGCTCTGGATAAGGGTGTCTGCCAAATGCCTTAAATTTTAAATGTAAATCAGAAAACCCGCCGTGGGGAATACAGTGCAGTGCAGAGGAAAAAGAGTGAGACCGTGCGGAGGCTGATGCGACCACTCAGTTCACTCGTTTCCTGTTCATCATTTTTTTTCTGCTGGGGGCTGGGGGCTGGGGGAAAGAGAGGAGGTGGCCATATTTGGGTGGTGAGAGGTTTGTTTCAGAATGTCTGTACATCTCTCCTCAAATCAAGGGCAGACAAATATACTATATTTTTACTCGCTTTAACTCTGACACAGGAAGTATAGTGGTGAGAGTCTTGACAGAAGCCAAGAGACATGAAAGCGAGAACAGAAACAAATAAGAAGCTTCTGCAGCTTAATTCATATTCAAGCGTAGCAAAAGATCTTTTTCTACCAGGACAGCACAATGCCACGACAAGGGTGACAGAAAAAGAAAAATTTCAATCCACGTACTGTTCATGTGGGTGGTTTGTGTATAAATTGTCACTCACAGACACACACAAATACATGTCATATGACATTTTCAGATCTCAATGTTTTCTGTATTTATTATTTATTATTATTTTCTGTATCTTTTATATTTTTTGCCACCCAAAATGAAAGAAACTGCTTCTAATTCATTTCACATACATGCCTGACAAACTGAGCACAGACATCAGTGGGCGCATTTCTTTTTTTATGTTTTTCAGACAAATCGGCATGCAGAACTTTAGATGATTAATAATCATGTTGTACACTGATAATACCCTGTCTGATTGCAGTAGAAGAGAGACTGCAAAGTATTTATATATTAAAGGCAAGAATAAAGCATCATTGTCAGGTTAGCCATTAACATCATAGCATCTACAAAAATATATAAAGTTAAAAAACAATTGTACTCACCACAAAGGACTGCAAGAAGAAAGCAAGAACACAGGCTCTGTGTCATCTTCACATCGACAGGCATGAACTCTCACAGGCACTTCCTCACTCGGTACTTATACACACCAGGCTTCCATGACATCACCGATTCTTGTGGGTTTTCCACATCACGCTGAATGCTTAAATTTATATGGGGAATCCTGTTGACTTGCAGTAACTAAAAAAATCACAGCACATTAACCAAGGTTATTTCAAACGTCTTGTTGTGCATATTTTGCAATTTCCTCAATGCCCCTCAGAGGGCCTAGATCTCTCTCTCTCTCTCTCTCTCTCTCTATATATATATATATATATATATATATATATATATATACACACACACACACACACACACAGAGTACAGGCCAAGAGTTTGAACACACCTTCTCATTCAATGTGTTTTCTTCATTTTTATGACCATTTACATTGGTAGATTCTCACTGAAGGCATCAAAACTATGAATGAACATATGTGTTATATTCTACTTTCTTCAAAATAGCCGCCCTTTGCTCTGATTACTGCTTTGCACACTCTTGGCATTCTCTCGATGAGCTTCAAGAGGTTGTCACCTGAAATGGTTTTCCAACAGTCTTGAAGGAGTTCCCAGAGGTGTTAAGCACTTGTTGGTCCCAGAGGTGTTAAGCACTTTGCCTTCACTCTGCGGTCCAGCTCACCCCAAACCATCTGGATTGGGTTCAGGTCCGGTGACTGTGGAGGTCAGGTCTCCACTTTTTGTTAAGTACATAACTCCACATGTGTTCATTCATAGTTTTGATGCCTTCAGTGAGAATCTACCAAAGTAAATGGTCATGAAAATAAAGAAAACACACTGAATGAGAAGGTGTGTCTAAACCTTTGGCCTGTACTGTATGTGCTTTTTTTTTTTGTACAGAAAACCATGTCTTATTAAATGGAAAATTCCTGTCAATAACAGGTATACACAAAACATTTATTAATATCTTTGAATTCAGCACTACTGACTGATTAACACTTATTTATTGTTTTGCATATTATTTTGAGTTGCATTCAGATAGTCATTAATGTAGATGCCTGTGTTTAATAAGTTAAAAAAATGTACATATTTCTTAATTTAGCAACAACACTTCAGTAGAACAATAATATTTACAAAATTGCACAAAATAAATTAACATACAGCACCTGGGAGAGGACAAAATGAACTCAAATAATAAATTAATTCTTTTCTAGAATACATTTTAAAAGTCTCTTCCTACAAGTCGGTTTCTTTGACTTGAGAGGTTGGTGCTTGTCTTGCTGCTGTTGTTGTCACAGTTGTTAGGTTTTCTGCTTGGTGGATAGATTGATTTTCTCCAATCACTTCTATTGTAGTGGTTGATGTTGAAGTTGATGATTTTGCAGTTGGCCGTTCCTCTGCCTTATATTTGCTGAAATTGTTGCGAAAACCTAGTGAGAAAGCAGAACAATTTATGAAGTAAATAAACTAATAGATAATATTAATTGAGAATGTTCAATGTAAATAGTGGGCAAAATCTTACCCAGACCTCTCCTAGGGTTCCTTTCCTCGCCACTGGATTTGGATTTACCGCTCTCCACAGACTGTTCTGATTCTTCATTTTCTGTCAATAAGCATATGTTATTATGTGGCATTATATGATGATATCATTGTTAAACAATCATGAAGCCCAAAAGTACTTTTGCTGTTTGTGTTTTGTTTACAGATGATATTTACCTAATTTCCATTTTTGGTGAGCCTTTCTCAACTTTACAAGCAAGAAGGTGACCACTATTAGCAGGCAGACGATGAGGAATGTTACCGCGGACACAAACAATGGCGCATTTCGGCTGGCTTTTCGCTCTTCAGGGGAGTCAAAGCCTAAAAATTCAAAGAATACATTATTAAACCTACTGTTATTGCATTATTTAAAAAGTGTCACAAAAACCATTTTGCCAGTTCATATGAAACCTCAACACACCCTTCCTACATGTGCATAAAGCAGACGTCATTTCCTGTAAGACCTGGTGAAATATTGGTGTGCTTACCATTTGTGATGTTTTCGCTGGTATTTTCTGCATGAAAACTGGTGTTGATGTATATTTCCGTGTATGTTGTCTCAGAAGCAGCTTGTTTAGTCACACCGATTCCTTCTGTGGAGAGAATGAAAATGAAACATAAATGCAAGGCACGGGATAGATGAAAGTTTCACCACTAGGTGGCGTATGACCCTGTGCAGACTCTTCGTAAGTGTGCTAAACTTGGACCCTGCGACCACCCGTGGCCCAGACCTGTGTCTGAGTCAACTTTGCTACCCCTGATCTATCAAACATGGTGGGAGTGAAATGTCATCAGTAGCACCTACACAAAAATGTAAAAAATTCCACAGGCATCATTTCTCATTCACTTCAAAGAGAAGGGACGCATTTGACGCCTTCTGGCTTCCAAATTTAACATTGTGATTAATAGGTGCAATATTTAAAAAAATCTACAATACATTTTTTACCATTATGTCACTTAACCCTGAGTGTCTCCAGGGCGTCTGTCCTTGTAACTATTGAATGTTGGTCGCTCTGCTAAATGCTGTAAATGTTTACCGGTGGTGAGTCGAGGTGGTCTCGTGGTGGACACAGTCGGCTGCCATGTTGTCTCATCTGTGGTGGACTCCCGGTATCCCTCTGTTATGACTTTTTCTGGAATTGCTGGACATTTTTATCAAATGGAAACAAAAAATAATAATTAATATCCGCTCAGAACACCTTACATGTACCAAGTAAAAGCAGCTCATTCAGCACAGCGTTGTTGTAAATAAGTGAATAATTGCAAAAGCGATAGTGTTCATTGTAATCACATGCTCCCCTGACCTTGGTCTTTAATATCTCATGACCTACAATTCTAGTAAGGCCAAAGGATCAAGTGGAAAAGTACCGTGGAACCCACAGAAAGTTATGCTTTCTCTGTGGACTGTTAACCCCACCAAACCATTTCTACTTCCTTTTTTCATAAAAAAACAACCATATACAGACTTACATGTGTTTTCTATGGTCACGAAAGCAATCAAATGTTCGTTGAATAAAGCTGGATGGCGGAGCAGACACTTCACAGTGGTCCTCCTCTTGTGGCTCTGAATATGAATGATGTCCGTGGAGGAGTACTTGTCAGTTTTCTTGTATTGTGATCTCTGATGTCGAGCTAAAAACAATGAAGTGAAGTGAATGTGATTTGCCAGGATGACTTTTTGGACTCAACACAGCCCTAACAAGCGGCCATTTACCATAATTTCACAGTCTTATGTGAACTCTGCAGAGGAATTTCAGTTCAGACGTTTTGAGACAGTGCTGGTGGGACACGGTGGGGATTCACGGAGGAACCATTCAGTTCTCCAATTAATTCTACGTCACATGTTGCTATTTCAGCACTTCTCACAACTGCCTTTCTAAAAACTGTTCAGGACGCCCATGATGTAACAAAAGAGTGCTTTTTATGGCCGTTTCTAAATATATAAGTTGACCTATTTATTAGGGTTTTGGCCAGATACTCACCTTCAAGTTCTATTCCATTCTCAAACAGCCAGGATAACTTAGGTGGATGTGCATTGGCCTCAGCAGAACACTTGATCATTGTTTTACCTTCATGTTCCACAAATTCTATTTTGGGGGCACCTGAGGTTTAGAAAGGAAAAGAACAACATGAGTAGAGCATTTAAATACGATTCTTTGCCCCTACAATTATCACAAGAGATGCCATTGCTTACCCAAAACGATAACTTTAAATTGCTCGCTGCTGAATGTTTTGCCATAGTGTAAGCAGGAGTAGATTCCTCCGTCACTGAAGCACACGTTAGAAATGGTGACAGAATATGTTGAGTTGGACTTATGGACACTGTAACGTGGGTCTCTGAGAGCTGTACGGTGGAACAAGAAACACAGTGAATGCCACAAAATCATTTAAATTTGACAAAAATGAGTGATAATGAAATTTGGAGAATGGCAAATATACCAGCATACATACTGTTTTTTTATCACCTTTCTGTGTGTTAAAGAACATCAAGTGGTCATCTGGGTTTCTCCACTCCATGTCATTCTTGCCTTTTCTGACTCTGCAGTTCAGGGTGAGGGTCTCACCCTTTCTCACCGTGACAAATTTCATGGCCTGTGACAATTCAATGCCTGTGAATAAAAGGGGGGAAAGTCGTGAGTTTATGAGTCATTGTTTGAAAAAGATCTTTTCTCCATCCTTTTGTCCCAACAATTTTCTCATCGGCAAAATGATAATAATGTTCATTGAGACCACATGGCATAACATCGTGTAAGTATTATGTACAAGCATTGTATACCACTGTTCCTTAAATTTATTTCCACGCTTTGGCCATTTCCATAGATTCCATAGCTTCTTCCTGTTCTTGAAGTTAACCATCGGGTCTCATGAGCTACATTTTTTAGTCTTTTTATCAGACTGAAACAGGGTTTCCCTGAAGTATTCCCCTAATTTTTACTTGGTCTGATGTTCTTTCTCTTTTGAGTGAAGCAAGATATTGCAAGCTACAGCACCGCCAAGTTATTTCACCACATGGATGGCTGGTTGGTTAAAATCAGGCATAGGCCACACAGAGCACTTCGCTTCTGATTTTGTATATCCTTAAAAAACCCTTTCATTGCCAAAGTAAAACCTTCAGCATCTTGAGGGAAACATTTTTTTGGTCAGATTTTACAAACCTGACACTAGTTGCTTTAAAAGCACACATGCTGCAAACGTCAGAGAAGCCATTAATACTTGTGTCATTATAGAAAACTACTGTAGACTGAGCCTTTCTGTCGTAATTCTATCAAATCAGAAAACCGTGAAGGATACAGTACAGTGCAGAGGAAAAAGAGTGAGACCGTGCGGAGGCTGATGCGACCACTCAGTTCACACGTTTCCTGTGCATCATTTTTTTTCTGCTGGGGGCTGGGGGAAAGAGAGGAGGTGGCCATATTTGGGTGGTGAGGGGTTTGTTTCAGAATGTCTGTACATCTCTCCTCAAATCAAGGGCAGACAAATATACTATATTTTTGCTCGCTTTAACTCTGACACAGGAAGCATAGTGGTGAGAGTCTTGACAGAAGCCAAGAGACATGAAAGCGAGAAGCTTCTGCCGCTTAATTCGTATTCAAGCGTAGCAAAATATCTTTTTCTACCAGGACAGCACAATGCCACGACAAGGGTGACAGAAAAAGAAAAATTTCAATCCACGTACTGTTCATGTGGGTGGTTTGTGTATAAATTGTCACTCACAGACACACACAAATACATGTCATATGACATTTTCAGATCTCAATGTTTTCTGTATTTATTATTTATTATTATTTTCTGTATCTTTTATATTTTTTGCCACCCAAAATGAAAGAAACTGCTTCTAATTCATTTCACATACATGCCTGACAAACTGAGCACAGACATCAGTGGGCGCATTTCTTTTTTTATGTTTTTCAGACAAATCGGCATGCAGAACTTTAGATGATTAATAATCATGTTGTACACTGATAATACCCTGTCTGATTGCAGTAGAAGAGAGACTGCAAAGTATTTATATATTAAAGGCAAGAAGGCAATTGTCAGGTTAGCCATTAGCATCATAGCATCTACAAAAATATATAAAGTTAAAAAACAATTGTACTCACCACAAAGGACTGCAAGAAGAAAGCAAGAACACAGGCTCTGTGTCATCTTCACACCGACAGGCATGAACTCTCACAGGCACTTCCTCACTCGGTACTTATACACACCAGGCTTCCATGACATCACCGATTCTTGTGGGTTTTCCACATCACGCTGAATGCTTAAATTTATATGGGGAATCCTGTTGACTTGTAGTTACTAAAAAAATCACAGCACATTAACCAAGGTTATTTCAAAAGTCTTGTTGTGCATATTTTACAATTTCCTCAATGCCCCTCAGAGGGCCTAGATCTCTCTGTCTCTCTCTCTCTCTATATATATATATAAACACACACACACACACACACACATAGATTACAGGCCAGGAGTTTGGACACACCTTCTCATTCAATGTGTTTTCTTTATTTTCATGACCGTTTTCATTGGTAGATTCTCACTGAAGGCATCAAAACTATGAATGAACACATGCAGAGTTATGTAGTTAACAAAAAAAGGTGAAATAACTGAAAACATGTTTTAAATTCTAGTTATTTCAAAATAGCCGCCCTTTGCTCTGATTACTGCTTTGCACACCCTTGGCATTCTCTTGATGAGCTTCAAGAGGTCGTCACCTGAAATGCTTTTCCAACAGTCTTGAAGGAGTTCCCAGAGGTGTTTAGCACTTGTTGGTCCCTTTGCCTTCACTCTGCGGTCCAGCTCACCCCAAACCATCTGGATTGGGTTCAGGTCCGGTGACTGTGGAGGTCAGGTCTCCGCTTTTTGTTAAGTACATAACTCCACATGTGTTCATTCATAGTTTTGATGCCTTCAGTGAGAATCTATCAATGTAAACGGCAGACCGTCGCGGGAGTTCACATCCACCATTATAACTGCCGCTTACATTCCTCCTGATGCTGATGCCAAGCTTGCTATGAACGAACTTCATGCGGCCATCAGTAAACAACAGACTGATCACCCAGAGGCTGCATACATTGTGGCGGGCGATTTTAATCATTCCAATTTGAAGACTGTATTTCCTAAATTTCATAAAAACATTCTCTGTCACACCAGAGGAAACAAAACTCTGGATCAAGTTCATACAAACATGGCTGAAGCCTATGCTGTGACCCCCCTCCCCCACTTCGGACAATCAGATCACCTTTCTTTGTTTCTCACCCCCAAGTACTCCCCCCTCATCAACCGTGTGAAGCCATCAGTGAGGACCATCAAAGTGTGGCCAGCGGGGGCTGACATCACACTCCAGGACAGGTTCCAACACACAGACTGGAGTATGTTTGCTTCACAGGCCACCTGTGGCTCTCACACGGACATCGACATCTACACCTCCTCTGTTCTGAACTACATTAACACCACCATAGACACGGTTACTACTCAGAAACAGATCACCACATACCCAAATCAGAAGCCTTGGATGAACAAGGAGGTGCGTCTCCTGCTGAAGGCACGCAACAATGCCTTCAGATCGGGTGATGCACAGGCCTACGGCATTTCCAGGGCGAACCTGAAGAGGGGCATCAAAAAGGCCAAGCACTGCTACAAACTAAAGCTAGAGGAATACTTCTCCAATGCTGATCCTCGACGCTTGTGGCAGGGCATTCAGGCCATTACAGACTATAAACCCAGCAACTCAGCCCCCACAACCACAAATGTCCTCTTTCTGAATGAGCTCAACGACTTTTATGCTCGCTTTGAAAGAGACAACAAGCAACCTGCTGTCAAGATCCCCTCCTCTACCGACCACTCGCCCATCATATTCACCTCCTCAGATGTTTGCACTGCACTGAGTCGGATAAACGCGCGCAGGGCTGCTGGACCAGACGGCATCCCGGGGCGCGTACTTAGAGCATGTGCAGAGCAGCTCGCTGGCGTATTCACGGACATTTTTAACATGTCTCTCGCCCAAGCAGCTGTTCCAACATGCCTCAAATCTACCTCCATTGTACCAGTGCCAAAACATTCTAGCCCAACATGCCTGAATGACTACCGCCCTGTAGCACTCACACCCATAATCATGAAGTGCTTCGAGCGGTTAGTCCTGGCACATCTGAGGGACTTCCTCCCACCAACTCTGGACCCACACCAGTTTGCGTACCGTAGCAATAGGAGCACAGAGGATGCAGTCTCCATAGCGCTGCACTCTGTACTCACACACCTGGACAAGCAAAACACATATGCACGGATGCTGTTTGTTGATTTCAGCTCAGCATTTAACACTGTCATCCCCTCTAAGCTAATCTCTAAACTTAGAGCCCTGGACATCAACACCTCACTTTGCAACTGGATTATGGACTTTCTGACCAGCAGACCACAGCATGTAAGGTCAGGCCACATCCGCTCCACTACTGTCACGCTCAACACTGGTGTACCACAGGGCTGTGTGCTGAGCCCCTTCCTCTACTCCCTCTTCACCCATGACTGCCGAACTATGTATGGATCAAACTCCGTTATTAAGTTTGCAGATGACACCACGGTGATAGGTCTCATCGACAACAACGATGAGACTGCCTACAGGGAGGAGGTCCAGCATCTGGCCACTTGGTGAACAGAAAATAACCTTCTTTTAAACACCACCAAGACCAAGGAGCTCATTGTGGACTTCAGGAGGGAGAGAAGAGGCTCGCATGATCCCATCCACATCAATGGGATGACTGTGCAGCCTGTTACATCCTTCAAGTTCCTGGGGACCCACATCTCAGAGGACCTGTCCTGGAGCATTAACACCTCCAGCCTGGTCAAGAAGGCTCACCAGCGCCTCTTCTTCTTGAGAACATTAAAAAAGAACCAGCTACCCACTACCATCCTGTTGAACTTTTACCGCTCTACAATAGAGAGCATCCTTACCAGCTGTCTCACAGTGTGGTATGGAAGCTGCACTGTTGCTGAGCGTAAGGCGATGCAGCGGGTGGTGAAAACTGCCCAGCGCATCACAGGGACTCCACTTCCATCCATTGAGGAAATCCAGAGGAAGCACTGTCTGCGTCGAGCTCGCAGTATTCTTAAGGACTCCTCCCACCCGGCCCACGAACTGTTCTCTCTCCTGCCTTCAGGCAGACGGTTCAGGCTACCACGGACAAGAACCAGCAGACTTAGGAACAGCTTTTTTCCCAGAGCTGTTTCCTTGCTGAACTCCTCTGCCCCCCCCATACACTCCTGATAATCACTGCACTGCACATATCACTTTGTACTGCACATATCACTTTGTACTGCACATATCACTTTATGTATAGCACATATCACTTTATGTATATATATATAACTTAACTTATTTGAACTGTATCCTGCACTTGCTGCTTATTGCACTTCTGGTTAGACCTAAACTACATTTCGTTGCCCTGTACTTGTACATGTGTAATGACAATAAAGTTGAATCTAATCTAATCTAAAAAAAATACTTTTGGCCTGTACTGTACTTTTGGCCTGTGTGTGTGTGTGTGTGTGTGTGTGTGTGTGTGTGTGTGTGTGTGTGTGTGTATATACATACATACATACATACACACACACACATACATACAAACTGAGCATAGACATCAGTAAGCACATTTATTCTTTTAGGTTTTTCTGATAAATTGGCATGCAGAAGTTTAGATAATCATTAATCATGTTGTACACTGATAATACCCTGTCTAAATGCAGTAGAAGAGACTGCAACTGCATTTATATATTAAAGGCCATTAGCATCATAGCATCTACAAAAATATATACAGTTAAAAAACAATTGTACTCACCCCAAAGGACTGCAAGAAGAAAGCAAGAACACAGGCTCTTTGTCATCTTCACACTGACAGGCACTGACACCGACACCGACATATGTGTTTGTGTGTGTGTGTATAATTTGTATTTGTGACGGTACACAAAATATATAAAAGTTGCCAATCCCCTTTCACAGGGTTTATAAAAGGTCTTTATTGGCATTTTAGTATGTGTGTATACACTTATATAATTATTATTCTTTTAAAATTACATTTACAGCATTTAGAAGTAGGCTTTATCCAGAGCGACTGCAGTCAGTAGTGTCTGCAAGTGTTTTGCTTGGGGACCTAATGGTAGTAAATGGGATTTGAAGCTGTGTTTTCTGGATCACTAGCACCCTTATCTTTAATAAGAAACGAGGCCAGTCTCAGGTTTTAGGATTTTATATTAAATAGATGTGTATTGGAATGCCCTTTTGGTTCATTGTGGATAAAAGCAGGATCTGTGAAGTATGATGAGTGACTTATTTTCTAAGCACCACCTTTTTTATGTCACCATGGTGTTCCGCTGTCATCCCCTTACATTGCAGATCCCGTTTCAACAGAAAAACAGTCTGCACCTTCATAAGCCCACGGGTGTAAATATTCCACAAAAAGCGAATAGTTCCTTTATAGAGTTTACTGTAACTGACTGCGCCAAATTGGACGCAGTGCAGCCTCTTCCACTTCCAGTCACTCTCCCGCATATTTCGTGGGCCGGGCCACCCTGCCCCCACGTGCACGCGCACCGGCAATAAAACCCGACCGAAGCAAAAACGCGGCGCGCCTCCCCCAACAAGCACGTGTCCAAATTCCGCCGAACCCGCCGCAGGGGTTCAATAAGCAAACAGATAAACAAGCGCACATTTAAAAAAATTACGAGTCGAGTGCAACCCGGCAACCGTCGCAACCTCCGGAGCGCGCGGGGACGCGCGACCCGCCGCGGCACCTGATTGGTCGGCGCCGCCGCGAGTCCTCGGCTCTCTCCGGAAAGAGCCGAGTCGAGCCCGCAGTGCGCGCGCAGTGGACACCGCGAGCAGCTCCGTCGCCGCGAGTCCTCCGCAGAGTTCAGGTACGTCGCAGTCGAATTACATTAATTGTCCGTTCGCGGCCGCGCACTACGAACGTAACGTCGTTCGGGAAATTAAGGACGCGCACAATAAATATCCTCTTAGTAGACTGTGTGTGTGTGTCTGCGTGTGTTTTCGACGCAATTTCGACGCAATGTGCGGCCTGTGGTGACCTCTGGATGCGCGGTGCGCGATTTCGTCCTTCACCAGCGCAGCGCCAGACGGGGACAGATCATCCCCGACAAAGCGCATTACGCGCGAGTGCAGATTTCCTGGCAGACGAAATGCCGGTCGCTTCAAATTCATTTATTTTATTTTATTTTTTGAAAGAGATTCTAAAAAAGAGGGGGGGGGGCATCCCTGCTGTCCAAATAGCGTCGTGTGATCCGGAGGCAACTCTGTAAAACGAGACCGTGTAACTCACACCCTTTCCACTGTTTCAGCCGGCTGCAGTGTCCTTTTGTCCAAGCCGAGCTGCGTCATATTGTAAATTAACAATAGAGCGGGGCTGGATTGGTTGTTCACGCTGTTTATTTGTCCACAGACAGCATGTCCAAGGGAACTGCCGTAGGAATCGATCTTGGGACCACCTACTCCTGTGTGGGGGTCTTCCAGCATGGCAAAGTCGAAATTATCGCCAACGACCAAGGGAACAGGACCACGCCAAGTTACGTGGCGTTCACAGACTCCGAGCGCTTGATTGGCGATGCCGCAAAGAACCAGGTCGCCATGAACCCCACCAACACCGTCTTTGGTAAGCGTTTAGGCTGACGGCACAGAATGCGGATGTGCGTCACTCGTCACCAAGGTGGAAAAAAAAAATTGTAATTCAATATGTGGATCCGTCTAATGCATTATTAACAAGAATGCTCAACACGGGGAAATGAAAGGTATTTAGAAGTAAATAGCACATAGAAGTTCAGTAATATCATGGGACTTCACAGTAGTAGTACAATTGCATTAATACATAATAATAAATGATCACAATGATCATCAACAACAAGAATTGGAGAAGGTGTGCAATCCCATCATCACTAAACTCTACCAGAGTGCTGGGGGCATGGCAGGAGGGATGCCAGGCGGAATGCCTGGAGGCTTTCCTGGAGCTGGAGGAGCGCCCTCTGGCGGTGGCTCTTCAGTAATATCATGGGACTTCACAGTAGTAGTACAATTGCATTAATACATAATAATAAATGATCACAATACCGTTCAGGCTGTTATCTAACCCACATTTTTATCCTCGTGTCTGAAACACAGAACCTTTAGGCCTTGGATGAATTAAAATGTGAACTGGTCATGTAAATTTGCCTGCTCTGCTTTGGCGCAGATGCTAAGCGCTTGATTGGCCGGAGGTTTGAGGACACCGTGGTGCAATCTGACATGAAGCACTGGCCGTTCACTGTCATCAGTGACAACGGGCGTCCCAAAGTTGAGGTGGAATACAAAGGGGAGACAAAAAATTTCTACCCCGAGGAGATTTCCTCAATGGTTCTGGTTAAAATGAAGGAGATTGCAGAGGCCTACCTTGGAAAAGTGAGTCGGCAGCACTACATCAAACACACTGCATGCAGCGTTTTGTATCCTTAACACACAAACACTGTAAAATATGCTTTGTCTTGCAGTCTGTGTCCAGTGCGGTTATAACCGTACCGGCCTACTTCAATGACTCTCAGCGTCAGGCCACAAAAGATGCTGGTACCATTTCTGGTCTTAATGTTCTCCGCATCATTAATGAACCTACTGCAGCAGCCATTGCCTATGGCCTGGACAAGAAGGTTATAGATATGAAAAAAAAGTACTATTTTGAAGAGTGTGCCTTGTAAGAATAACGTCAAGAAACCGAATTCATGTTTTCTTCTAGGTTGGATCAGAGAGGAACGTCCTCATCTTTGACCTTGGCGGTGGCACTTTCGATGTGTCCATCCTCACTATTGAAGATGGCATATTTGAAGTGAAGTCCACAGCCGGAGACACCCACTTGGGCGGGGAGGACTTTGACAACCGCATGGTCAACCACTTCATTGCAGAGTTCAAGCGCAAGTACAAGAAGGACATCAGCGACAACAAGAGAGCGGTCCGCCGCCTGCGCACCGCGTGCGAGAGGGCCAAGCGCACCCTGTCATCGAGCACCCAGGCCAGCATTGAAATCGACTCGCTGTACGAAGGTATCGACTTCTACACCTCCATCACCAGAGCTCGCTTTGAGGAGCTCAACGCTGACCTCTTCCGCGGCACCCTGGACCCGGTGGAGAAGTCTCTCCGCGATGCCAAGATGGACAAGTCTCAGATCCATGACATCGTCCTGGTTGGCGGCTCTACTCGCATCCCAAAGATCCAGAAACTTCTTCAGGATTTCTTCAATGGCAAAGAGCTTAACAAGAGCATCAACCCTGATGAGGCCGTGGCTTATGGTGCAGGTAGGTCTTAACTGGTTAATCCTTAAATCTGGGCTAGTTGGGCACTAGAGGTCGCAACCTCAATTCTAATTTAAGCACTATTGGTAGGTCTTTTACTTGATAAGATCACTCAGCTCATTCGAATTTTATAAATCGTACTTCAAACTGCATATTGCTAATGCAAAATCAGAAAAATTACATATCTTCAGATGGATATTTTAAACAGTATTAATTTACTTATTCTTACTCTTCGGCTTTAAGCTGTCCAGGCAGCCATCCTCTCAGGTGACAAATCTGAGAATGTCCAGGACTTGCTGCTGCTGGACGTCACCCCTCTGTCCCTTGGTATTGAGACTGCTGGTGGGGTCATGACCGTTCTGATTAAGCGCAACACCACCATTCCAACCAAGCAGACCCAGACCTTCACCACCTACTCTGACAACCAGCCTGGTGTGCTGATTCAGGTGAAAAATCCAGCCCTTCTTGGATGCAGTGCTTTTGCACATAAGACTTTAATTAGTTTAATTAAATGCATCTAATTAAATGCAGGTCTATGAGGGTGAAAGAGCCATGACCAAAGACAATAACCTTCTGGGGAAATTCGAACTGACTGGTATACCACCAGCACCCCGTGGAGTTCCACAGATTGAGGTCACCTTTGACATTGACGCCAATGGAATCTTAAATGTCTCTGCAGTAGATAAAAGCACTGGCAAGGAGAACAAGATTACCATTACAAATGACAAAGGTAAAATGTATATTCCATATACTTAAAGATCCATTATCCTTATCATTGACATTACTTCTAAAAATCCATTGATGATATTTATCCAGGTCGCCTCAGCAAGGAAGACATTGAACGGATGGTGCAAGAGGCAGAGAAGTACAAAGCTGAGGATGATGTCCAACGTGATAAGGTGTCCTCCAAAAATGCTCTGGAGTCATATGCTTTCAACATGAAATCCACAGTCGAGGATGATAAACTTCAGGGCAAGATCAATGATGAAGACAAGCAGAAGATCTTGGACAAATGCAATGAGATAATCAGCTGGCTGGACAAAAACCAGGTGTGTCTCGCGCAAAGTTGACTTTGACGTTTATAAATAAAAATCTTGAATCTCACACGTCCATTTTTGAGTTCGCAGACGTGTCATGTTTGTCTCATTCTTGTCTTCCAGACTGCGGAGAAAGAGGAGTATGATCATCAACAACAAGAATTGGAGAAGGTGTGCAATCCCATCATCACTAAACTCTACCAGAGTGCTGGGGGCATGGCAGGAGGGATGCCAGGCGGAATGCCTGGAGGCTTTCCTGGAGCTGGAGGAGCGCCCTCTGGCGGTGGCTCTTCTGGGCCGACCATTGAAGAAGTCGATTAATCATAAAAAAAATAATAATAGCATAGTCCATATAAAATTGCTCATTATATTTATGCTGTCTGTTAAATAAAATGTAGTGGCTGTTTTAAATGCACATAGACTATGCCATGATGCTCAATAAAGTTCAAGAGATGCTGACTGCTGAAAATGGCTCAAATGTTTTTTTTTTTTTACAAAAAAGACTGTATTTGTCAATTATTCAAATGCCTTTCAGAAAGAAAAAAATACAGAAAGATCCGAACGAATAGAAAAGAACGGCGTTGCAGCAGTGACGCTGAAAGGGAGAGCGCCATCTAATCGACTACACTCGCCTATGAACCAGAAGACCCAGGTTCAAATCCCACTTACTACCATTGTGTCCCTGACACTTAACCCTAAGTTGGGGGACTGTCCCCTGTAACTACTGATTGTAAGTCGCTATGGATAAGGGCGTCTGATAAATGCCGTAAATGTAAATCTGCGTCGTGACGTAATCGCAGATAAAAGGTCACGCGTGGAAACGTCCCACTAACTCTCACACTGAGCATGCGCGTACTGACCGGCTACATGCGCCATCTGACAACTCCTGCCAAATAAACATAGCAAACGTTTATCACGTATAAAGCATACATTTGTACGCATATATATTTTAAATCGTCTTTAAAACGAAATGTTTGAAACACGGACTTTTTCTTTTTTTTACGTAAATTACGGGCACGGCGTCCCGTCGTCTGTATTTTACGTCATAAACCTGCGCCGTGTGCCATGTGTCATGGCAGATCTGTGCTAGCGCTTCTGCGGAACGTTCTCGCAGGTCCGTTGTCTCAAAACCAGGCGTCGGCGGGCGTAATTCCTCACGTCGAGTACTGCAACAGGACGCCATGTCGGTAATAGAGGAGGAACGTGTGCGCGGCGACGGCGTTTTTAAGGACATCAGCGCGGACGACGACGACGCGCAGCCCACAGTAATCGACAGTTTGTGCATGAACTGCTATCAGAATGTACGTTTGGTCGCCGTTCGCGTTTGTCGTGCTCCGCTTGAGCGACGTGGTCCGTGATCGCCGGTGCGCGTTTGCTCTGCCCCGTCTAGGGAACGACGCGCCTTCTGCTGACGAAAATCCCCTTCTTCAAGGAGCTCATCGTCAGCTCGTTCACATGCGCCCACTGCAGCTGGAGCAACACCGAGGTCCAGGCAGCGGGCCGCATCCAGGACCGGGGCGTGTGTTACACGCTGAAAGTCACCTCCAAACAGGCACGACCGTCGAAGCTTCTGTGTGATTTGTGAAAATTATTTATATATATATATATATATATGTGTGTGTGTGTGTATATGTATAATTTTCTTGGTGACAGACCCTGGTTTATTCAAACAGGATTTGAACAGGGAGGTGGTGAAATCCGACAGCGCATCCGCCAGGATACCCGAACTGGATTTCGAAATTCCTGCTTTTACACAGAAAGGCTGTATGTGGTTTTTTTTTTTTTGGTTTTTTTTACCTAGACATAAAAATACCATGTTTATTATTATTACTATGTAATAAATCCCCTTAATCGTTGTTTTCCAACAGCTCTGTCTACTCTTGAGGGCCTTATAGATAGGGCAGTATCAGGATTGGAACAGGACCAAGCAGTACGGAAAGTATGTCCTTTTCTTACTTGACGTGCATTGTTCAGAGGTCCATTGGGCAAAGAAAAATAAACCCGACAACTTTTCAGGCTACCGACCCTGAAGTAGCAGAAAAAATTGACGAGTTCGTTGGCAAGTTGAAGAAATTAAAAGATGTCGAATGTGAATTTACACTGGTAAGTTCATATTGCTCTTACTTTTTTTTTTTTTTTTTTTTTTTCTACAAAGCATAATAATGATATACAGCTAATATGAACTTTTTTTTTTTAAAGGTAATAGATGATCCTTCTGGCAACAGTTTTGTGGAGAACCCATTAGCTCCTCAGCAGGACCAAGATCTTTGTGTTTCCTTTTATACGAGGACACCACAGCAAAACGCACAGCTAGGAATCCAGGTGAGAATCTTGCTATGTGTACCAGAGACTTAAGGGTAATACCGGGGTACTATCTTCCAGATAAGCGTTTTCACCACAAGATAAAAGAGAAGCAACTTAAATGAACATCTAATGCAGTAGAATTTCTACATGAATCAGGGCTTCCCAACACTTACATTGAGAGAGTATGAGTTTTAGTAAAAAACATATAAACGTATAATTATGGCCGGGAAACAACGGTGAAGGCAAGCACCCTTGGGTGCTCTCTGTCAGTGGATCTCCAACTTCCTAACCGGGAGACCACAGGCAGTAAGGATGGGTGGACACGTCTCAGCCTCCATCACTCTCAGCACTGGAGCCCCCCAGGGCTGTGTTTTGAGCCCCCTGCTGTACTCCCTGTACACCCATGACTGTACAGTCACTACTAACTCCACCACCATCATCAAGTTTGCTGATGACACTGTCGTGGAGGGCCTGATCTCTGACAACGACGAGACGGCCTACCTGGAGGAGGTTGATAGTGGACTTCAGTACAAAGCAGGAGAGGACCTACCAGACCCCTTTCATCAACAGGAGCCCAGTGGAGAGAGTGGACAGCTTCCGTTACCTCGGTGTTAACATCACGCAGGACCTGTCATGGTCCTGTCACATCAACACCGTGGTGAAAAAGGCCCGGCAGCATCTCTACCACCTCAGACGCCTGAGAGACTTCAGACTGCCCTCCAAGGTGCTCAGGAACTTCTACTCCTGCACCATAGAGAGCATCCTGACGGGAAACATCTCAACCTGGTTCGGGAACAGCACCATGAAGGACAGGCGAGCCCTACAGAGGGTGGTTCGATCAGCCGAACGAATCATCCGTACCAAGCTCCCTGACCTTCAATCTATCTACAGCAAACGGTGCTGCACCAGGACCAGGAAGATAGTGAAGGACCTCACCCACCCCAACAATGGACTCTTCTCTCTGCTGCGATCAGGGAAGCGCTTTCGCTCCCTGAAGTCCAACACAGAGAGAATGAGGAGGAGCTTCTTCCCGCAGGCTGTCCAAGCTCTCAACAACAGTACATAGAACTCATGCACTTTCACCTTCACCTCCAATCACTCCGGACTCTTTTGCACAAAACCACTTTGCACAAAACCACTTTGCACAAAATGACTCTGCGCTTTTTAGGTCCTTACTGCTCTTTCTTTTATGGCTCTTTCTCTCTTTCTTTAAACATTGTAAAAACTGTAACTCATTTGCACACCTTCACCCTACCAGTTACACATATTTTATGTTAAAGACGTAAAAGTGTAATACTTGGTTATGTTTGCAATATTTGCGTATTGGTTCATTGTTTACTTGCAACATTTGCAATACTGTGGTCTGTAGCAGTTGCAGAAAGCATTTCACTGCACATCATACCGTGTATGACTGTGTATGTGACAAATAAAATTTGAATTTTTGGGGAGCAATGTGTGTGTGGACGGCACCTTGCTCAGTGACTGTTGTTTCTAGGATAATGAGGCTGGGCAGGAGGAGGAAGACACGACTGGCAGTGATCTAGAGACCATGAGAAACGAGGTATTCTTTTCATAGCTAAATGTTTATTTTGAAGCGCATTTGTATCACAAATGACCTCATTCTGTTTCCAGGTGTTGATGTTCAACACAAATTGCCCAGAATGCAATGCACCAGCTTCTACAAACATGAAGCTTGTCCGTATCCTTTCCAGTGATTTTTTTTTTTTTGTATTTTTTTTTTTTTTTATATTAGGTTTTTACTTTGCATTTTACCTGGTATATCCTTGATTCCTATTCAGAAATTCCACATTTTAAGGAAGTCATTATCATGGCTACAAATTGTGACAGCTGTGGACATCGGACTAATGAAGTAAGAATATTACCTATTTTATGACCCCAACCTTCTCTACTATTATATATTATCGTTATTCAGGGATCATTACTGGAGCAGTTTTAGAGTTTTACGGGCCCCAGAAATGTTCAAGAAGAACACTAAAAATGTTGTTAATATAAATGTAATTGCCTATAATGCATTGAATATAATAGATATTATAGGTGTTGCTTTTCTTTTGTGGATGTTGAAATAATGCACATAGTTAAGTCCATTTTTAATTTAATAGGTTAAATCAGGGGGTGCAACAGAGGAACTAGGAACCAGAATATCTCTTCATCTGACAGACCCCTCCGACATGTCGCGAGATCTCCTCAAGGTAGACTGCCACACATACGATGAATTGTTAATACAATTTAATATCAGCTTCAAATTGGTATTCATATGAATGCATTAATTGATCTAAACACACTTCTTTTAATCATGTTCAGTCGGAGACATGTTGTGTTCTGATCCCTGAGCTGGAATTTGAGTTGGGCATGGCTGCCCTTGGGGGAAAGTTCACTACCGTGGAGGGGCTTCTCAAGGATATTAAAGATCTAGTAAGGACGTCTTCTTTGACCAATAATTCAAAGACTTATGTTCTAATAATCATATGTGCATGTTTTTACACAATATTGTTCTTTATTTGCAGGTAGTTTCAAAGAATCCCTTTATCTGTGGGGATAGCGCGAGCTCAGATCGAACTCAGAAGTTGGAGGCCTTTGGAGAAAAGATTGATCAGGTTTGTCACTTGCAACTCAGGCTTAATGCCCCTTTTTGTTGCAAAGCATCACTGCAGAAATTTTACTGTGTTATTTATGAATTCAACTTTGTCTGCAATTAAATTTAAGCACTAATAATATTTCGCTTTGGAACTGGCTTAAGGTGATATCTGGGGCGACTCCTGTCCATTTAATTCTTGATGACCCAGCAGGAAACAGCTATGTTCAGGTATGCAATTCATTCAATTCTGCTTCTCGTTAAGTGGATTTGTGAACTTGTATTTGAATCCTTCCTCTGCCTTGTTCTAGAACATATATGCTCCCGATGCGGACCCAGAGATGAAGGTGGAAAAGTACACACGGACATTTGAGCAGAATGAAGATCTGGGTCTAAATGACATGAAAACAGAAGGTTATGAACAAGTAGATTGTGAAACATAGGATGTTTTTGTTATTTGTGGAGTTGGTCACGTAAAATAAATCCGATTGTCTCATGCAATCAAGATTTTTAATTTTGTATCATACTCTATTACAGAATGTAATATAAATAATTTTTTTTTTTTTTTACGTGACTGGAAGCATTGTATTTTGAAATAAATTCTTTTTTTGTTTCAGTGCTATGGTCAGCCTTGTTCTCATATTTTTAAATGGACCACTAAATGACGTCTTTTGTATACAAAAGAAGTTCACAATTAATATAGAGGTGTTTAAAATTGACAGGCCTATGGTTCCGACTCTTAATTCTAATCTTAAACTTAGACGCTGGAATTTTGTTCCATATATTATCAGTGTAATACTAATTTTAGTACAGTGTTGAGAACACAGAATCAAAGATATTTCTGTACAACCAGGGCGAGCCCTAGTTTGAGTATGGAGTAATTACTGCCTTCTTACACAGTAGTCACAGAAGACATTCGAACACAAATTTATTGAAACCAAAACCAGGACAATATAGTTCACAAAAGCACCAAAAAAAAGTGGCATCGGTCCGGCAATCCCACGCTCACCGGACACCTTTCAGGAGTCCAAAAATCGTCAGAACATCGTCTCTCAGGCCCTTTCGTAGCCTGCAGAGGGGCCCGATCGCATCTGCAGCTCGTGTAGTTGTCCGAATGATTCCACGGAGTGACACTGTGACAATAACTTAAGAAAAAAAAAAAAAAAAACCCGACCTGCACCGCGAACGCCGGGCATGCTCGGTCGGAGGCGCGCCCGGCCCTTACAAGAGCCCTTGCGCCGGAGCGCGGTCACTTGCTCTTGGCCGGCTTCTCGGTCTTCTTGGGCAGCAGCACGGCCTGGATGTTGGGCAGCACGCCGCCCTGCGCGATGGTGACGCCGCCCAGCAGCTTGTTGAGCTCCTCGTCGTTGCGCACGGCGAGCTGCAGGTGCCGCGGGATGATCCGCGTCTTCTTGTTGTCCCGCGCGGCGTTGCCGGCCAGCTCGAGGATCTCGGCCGTCAGGTACTCGAGCACCGCGGCCAGGTACACGGGGGCCCCGGCGCCGACGCGCTCGGCGTAGTTGCCTTTGCGCAGCAGCCGGTGGACGCGGCCGACCGGGAACTGCAGCCCGGCCCTGGACGAGCGCGACTTGGCCTTGGCCCGCGCCTTCCCGCCCGTCTTGCCCCTGCCAGACATCCTCCGTCGACGCAGCGCAATAAATAATAATAAAAAATAATATAAAAACGACACCACCGGGTCTGCCGATATGCTCCGTGCTGTGACGTCGGCGGGGGTTGGTATTTATACTCCGGGCGGTATCCGGATTGGACGCGCGCGTTCGCAACCGGATGCCCAATAGCAGAGGGGGATTTTGTGGCACGACGGCGAGCGCTGACCAATCGGAGGACGCGGCTGTCGTACCTTAGTTTGCATGGCGGTGGTATAAAGCCTTCCGGTCAAGCTACCGGCAGTGTTTATGTCGTTCGCGGCCGAGATAGAGCGTCATGCCCGAGCCTGCGAAGTCGGCGCCCGCCCCCAAGAAAGGGTCCAAAAAGGCCGTGACCAAAACGCAAAAGAAGGGCGACAAGAAGCGCCGCAAGACCCGCAAGGAGAGTTACGCCATATACGTGTACAAGGTGCTCAAGCAGGTGCACCCGGACACGGGCATCTCGTCCAAGGCCATGGGCATCATGAACTCCTTCGTGAACGACATCTTCGAGCGCATCGCCGGCGAGGCGTCGCGTCTCGCCCACTACAACAAGCGCTCGACCATCACGTCGCGGGAGATCCAGACCGCCGTGCGCCTGCTGCTGCCCGGGGAGCTGGCCAAGCACGCCGTGTCCGAGGGCACCAAGGCGGTCACCAAGTACACCAGCTCCAAATGAGGAGCCCTCCTGCGAGGCTGGACCTTGTTCATGCGAGGAGTTAGTCCATATTTAAAACCTTTACTAATGGGTTCGAGACTCTACTCTACTCTGCAAGCTGCATGCGTTCCT
The DNA here is from genome assembly GCF_900700375.1 of Denticeps clupeoides. NCBI lineage: Eukaryota > Metazoa > Chordata > Actinopteri > Clupeiformes > Denticipitidae > Denticeps > Denticeps clupeoides. Next base: position 16,535,018 of record NC_041712.1, read on the forward strand.
CTCGCTTTTTTAATGACTAAAGCTTCCGCCCTGGAGGATCTGGTCTGCAGAAGATGGCAGCAGAGAGCGGCCGATGTCGGCTGGTCAAAGATCTGGACTCAACTTTTTTTTTTTTTTTTTTTTTTTTTTTTTTTTTAAACCTGTTGCACTGAAAGTCTTAATCTTTATTTTGTGACTTGTAAATAAAGAAATTCTTAACCACACTGTACAAGGACTTTAATGTTGCCCCCAGGGAGTGGTTTGGGGGGACGGGGGTTGTCTGTGTTAATCACCGAATTAAGTTCTTTACTCATGATCAGAGTAGTATTGCTTAGTAACTAGGTTTTTTTTTTTTCTTTTTTGGTTATGATGAACAAATTTTCTTAAATGAGAGGTTTGGGTGTTAAGTCATGGGCTACACTGCAGGAAAAGGTGTGACCCCTAGGTTGTGAGTTTTCTATGCTCTCCCATCATCCAAAGGCATGCATGCTGGGTGGATTGGCGGCTGAACTGCTGACCGTAGGCGTAAGTGTTTGCACCCTGTGGTGGGCTCTGGCAGCCATGACCCTGAAAAGGAATAAGTGATTATGGAGTGTGAGAGAGGTGCTTAAATCTAACCAAATGCCTGTAGTAAGTCCTAACCATCCAAATATGGCCACTGTTGTGACAGGAAATTTAGATGCTCTTATGATCTAGTTTAAACCTTTCTCTTAATGGTAGAATCAAACAAACCAAAAAAACTGAGCTGGGATTCAACCCTGTGTGCTGGCTGAAGGAATTTGGGAAAACCTTGAGCTGCGGTGATATGAATTATCAGCACAGCCTGCGAAGAGACTGGAGGCTCCTGACATGTGCACACACCCTGCTGCATAAAATAATGCTTTCTGTTATAATGTAAAGTCCTGTTATGTCTTGGGGCATTGGTGGCCTAGCGGTTAAGGAAGCAGGCCTGTAATCAGAAGGTTTCCGGTTCGAATCCCGATCCGGCAAGGTGCCACTGAGCTGCCACTGAGCAAAGCACCGTCCCCACACACTGCTCCCCGGGCGCCTGTCATGGCTGCCCACTGCTCACCGAGGGTGATGGTTAAAAGCAGAGGACACATTTCGTTGAGACACTATGTGCTGTGCTGCAGTGTTTCACAATGACCTTCACTTCACTTGTACTCACAGAGCAAGATGACCTGATGCTGAATATGATAAATGTGATTGTGCAATATTAGGCAGGCATGTTCGTCATTGGAAAATTGGCTAACCCAGAGTCCTTCACAGAGCTCTCCATGCACGCCTCTGAGACTTCTCAAATGAAACCTTTTTTTTTCCTCTGCACCGTGTGTCTGAGATTGTCCTTCTGTTAAAGAAATATTTTTTTATTTCCACTACACCACCATCTCCAGCAAGTTTATTTAGGCAGATAACAATTACATTAAAAGGTCTTAAATAATGAAGTTTGAATGTTAATAGTATCTACAGGAGGTCTACACATTTGCAGTCTAGACTATTTACATGCTCACATGCTTCCTTGATGACATTCATCAAGTCGTACTCTGGTCAGCACCGCGTGATTCTCAATTTGTACAGTGATTTCACAAATGTACAGTAACCAAGCCACACAATGAAGGGATGAGAGGCAACGTTCAAGAATGGAGATGAAAGTGAAACCGTAAGGAACGTCCCAAACGGAAGTGAGCGTTGAGTGTGAAGAATTTATAGCCTGTTCTGTTTCTCCACCTGATCTTAAATGGCTCACTGAGAAAAAAAAAAAATCCAAAACCCTTCTACTCCAATCTCTGGTAATTAAACAACAGGCATAAAATTACAATACATTTTCAGCACAAACATATGTGAAGGCAACCATATATTACATTCGGTCTCTTGACCTGGTGATTAGATTGTTAATTCAATTCAAATTTCATTTAGTTTTCCTTTCGAAAAATGTGAAGCTTGATTGAGGATGTAATGTAAGAAACTAGATATCCATTATAATAAAAACCACCAAACATACAACATTAGATACAAAAGGCATACAAAACCTTAATTAGATTAGAGGTACAATAACAACAAAGGGTGACCCAAATGCAAGCAGTTCACGAAATGTTCATGTTACCATTTTGCTCACCCACTGATATTCATACAAAAATATGGCTTGAGGTTTAAGAGATTATATGCAAACTTAGCTTTTTCTTACGTATCATTGGACGATGGGCACAAGAAAAGCCTTTGTTAGAAGGGATGATGTTCTTTGAGAATTCTTACATAGTGATATAATATTTGAGAGACCTCATTTTCTCACAAAGACTCGTGGCCCAGGGCTGTTTTTTTTTTTTTGGTTATGCGTGTAAAAGTGAGGGAATACCCCTACCGGGCCATAGACAGGGCACGGTTATGGAGGAATTTAGTTTATGTGGGCATGATTAGCATATTATCGTGCAGGGATTAATTGCAAAGGGGTACATTTATTTGACTTACATGCTTTTAAACAATAAACCAATGCCTCTGTGGGCATTTAAATAGGCTATGTAATCTGAATAAATAAATGGTGGGTTAACCATTTTTTTAATTGTCTTGTTCTCATTTGCAGCAGAAATTGACCTAAAAACAATAAAAGTGTTATGGTCCAATTCACAAATGCAATTTCAAAATAGATCTAAAAATAACAACTGTACAAGTAAGTACAGTACAAAACAGACTTCAGGCATATCGCATGACGTAAAATGTTTACCAGCTGTGTTTCATCTGATCAGATTGCTCCCTCCCTCCTTTACCCTCCACACCCTTTCACTTCTGATCCACCCAGAAAGGAGGACAGTATAAAAGGTATGAAGATTGAAGATGAGTGAGAAAAGGACAGAGATGGGGAGCCTGATCCATGATAGGTAAATCATTTTCCAATAATCGCAATAAGCAGAAAGGTGGATGTGCCGTTGTTTGTGTTATTATGCATTGCTTCAGTATGTACGTCAGTCCTGCTGTGCATAATTTATTTTGTGCTTTCATATCATTGAACAAACAAGAACAATAGAGATTTGTAGTTTCAGGCTTTATGTTTACTGGGGTTAAGTGGGGTCGAGGTGAACGTCACATTGTTCTGATCCCCCCGCAGTTGCTGGCTCTTCCTGCCAGCGTTTCTCTTTGCTGTGACTTTTGACACTGATGCTCAGGAAGCCTGCCTAACAGACCCAACGTATCGAGAGCCAAGTGAGTCAAACACTCTCGCATCCTTCAAAGTTTCTGTCAATGGGATCCGAAAGCACTCACCTTCTCTATGTGACCTCCCATGCTCCCACATAGTGATAACTTCATTGTGTGACTATTAATGTTAATATCTTACATGTTATTCTTCCCACTACAGCGAACTCTGATGTCATGGTAACATGTGGCACAAACAGAATGGAACTGAACATCTTGATGTGTGGCGTCTACTTTAGTGGATTCAACTCATCACTCTTGGCCCTCAATGGACAGTTTGGCAAGCCAGACTGCATGGGAACCCCTGACTGGATCGCCAGGCCCCCCGTGTTAAAGTTTAATTTCTCCATAACAGAGCAGGCTTTAGCAGTCTGCTCCAACAAGCTCCAGGTACAATGATTAAAAACACTGCCCAGATCCTGTCTTTTTAAAAAATGTAAATGTTGTAATTGAATCGAAGGAGGTTGACTGGGAATTTGAATGCTGCAGATCACTCAGGAAGTCGGCTCTGGCCTGTTCTCCGACTACTCGAACGTCCAGTTCGTCAACGTCTCAGGGGCGGTCAGCTCTCTGGACCCCAGCGCGGGCACAATCACCTACCGCCAGCAGATGCTGTACATGTTCTCCTGTCGATACCCGCTGCAGTACCTGATCAACAACACACGGATAGGAGTGTGAGTCTACCTTCGTATTAACCTTATCTTCTAAAACCGAAACAATATGACAAATAACTATCCAAATTCAATGGGCCCTTGGCTGTCCAACTGTGGCGTGCTCCCTCTAGTGGCATCGCCGCATCAATAAAACTTCTTAATCTTCTCAGTGTAGCACCGTTCATTTCCTCGCTTGCTGTCTGTTAAACCAGTTAAACAGGCGTAATCTGCAGGACTGATACAAGATCGCTTTGATCAAGCTTGTGCCATTTTCATGGACATTTCATGGCGGAGACAATTGAGAAAATTGCTCTTTGGTTTGGTTTTCACTGACGTTACATCATGTCCTCATCATACATCAGATTACATCACAAGCTTTTTGTCTGCTTCACAGGGCCGGTGTGAGTTTAGCTGTCAAAGACAACAATGGAAGCTTCATCAGCTCATTGGCCATGAATCTATATGGAGTGCGTATGTGTTTTTTTATGCTCAAGTCCACTGGAAATCTCATCTACATTTAGATTTTGATGTCTACGGGGAAAGTGCACTTTGTAAATATGTCATTTTTTTATTCTGTCCAAGGATTCATCGTACACTTCACCGCTTTCGATCCCTGACAGCGGACTGAATTTGAAAACGAGGATCTATGTTGAAGTTAAAGCCACAAATCTTACGGAAAGGTAATAATATGCATATTCTTTACACCAAGAAATAAAGACGGCTTGGAAATGGACGGCCGTTGTCGTTTTCTGAAGGTTCAATGTTCTACTGGACCGATGCTATGCTACGCCAAGCCCTTATCCTGTCAACAGAAGTTTTTTTGACCTCTTTGTTGGGTAAGTGTTTGCTATAAAACATCTTTTTTCTCTTCCTGCCCCATGCAACCATTGCAGAATTAACCATGTTATTTCTTCCTTTCTCTAGGTGCAACCACGATGCACAAACAGTGATGGGTGTAAATGGTGCATCACAACAGGCTCGCTTCTCGTTTGAGGCTTTTCGTTTTGTGGAGCACAGGAACCAGACCGTCTCAACCTTCTATATTCACTGTGCCACAAGACTCTGTGAGAGGACCTACTGCAGCTCTTTGATGCAGGTACCATCATGTACCGTGGTATAGCAGGTACTGTGCATTTCTAAATACCAGTGTGGTAAAACGTTTTCTCCTCTGTTGAATTCATACTCGGCAGAACTGCACAGTCATTGGCAGAAGAAGGAGAGCAGTAGAGACAGCCCAAGGCACCTCTGTGACTGACGTGGCAACGGTCACCTCTGGTCCCATTCTCACCAGATTGGACAAGGGTAGGGCTTTCAAATAAAGCAACATATGGAGAGCTGCATGAATCAATGCAAATGATCAGATCATGCTGAATATCTAGAGTTTTTAATGTGTGTTTCAATCTTTTAATCTTCACATTTTTTTATTTATTTTCCCCAAACAGGTGATGGTGTGGGGCAACCTGCAGAAGGTAGCTTAATTTTTTTGTTTATGGTTTGACTTTGAACTAGATCTTGATGGTGTAATGAAGCCCAGAGTTTTATAGAAAGATGCATATGTAATTTTTTAGACCCAGGTCACCTCCTGGTATCATATTGGACTATTTCCTTTCAGTGTCTGGTTCTTAGATTAAATTTCATTATTTCCTGGGTAGACAAAGGGATGATTATGCTCCACGCATTAAAAAAAAATTAGCCGGGTTGATGGGGAGATCAAATCTCTTGTTTTGACACGGAAGAATATTTTCCCCAAAATGAGATTGAGAATAGTCCATCAAAATTCTGATTTCTCTTTTATACATTATGGCACAGTAAACTCCGATTGATCCAATAATCTGAAGTTTTTAAGCATACGCTACCATGTAGCATATGCATGTCTAGATGACAACTTTAAAGTTATAAATCAACAGTGGCCAGGGGTCACAGTGGAAAGAGATTCTTCGAATGACAGTGCAAGAAGGCAATTCCAGATTTAAAACCATTTAAACAATTAACTTTGAAATGGCCACTCTTTAACATGTTTTCTGTTTAACTTTGGCACATTTAGTGTAGTGTAGTAGTGTATGAAGCACATTAGTTACTTGGTCATGATTTGTTCCAAATCTAAGACTTGAAATTATTATATTTTTTATTTCAGTAATACCGATCTGTTCTCAAAATTAAATAAAAGCTATTGTATATTGGTATTTAATGTAGTCTTATAATATCTGACAGAACATAACAAATATAGGCAGCATGGCTCAGGGGAAACATTACCTTAATAGCTTTATTCCATTCCATAGATGTTCTCTAATAAGCCAACACATTCCTCTTCTTTTCCACAGAATCAAACCTTCCTCTGAACAGAGGAGCGGTGATGGGGGTGGCTGTGGTCTCAGCAGTCATTGGTACTCTCTGCATCGTGACCGTAGCAGCTATCTGCTACTGGATTTACCGGACTAAGAGACACAAATTGGAAAAGTGCACGTTGTTCCACTGACAGGCCAAAAAGAAAACACATTAAAATATGGCCATTGTGAAACAACTAATGGAGGCTTTCTATTTACTACTGGCAGGGTAATATACAGTTCCAGCACCCTATGTATTATAATATACACAATCCATATATCTAGAAGTATTCTGTATTATCATGACATATATATATATATATTCTGTATAATATAATTTCATGGCAACCAGTATAGAACACAGTTAAAATCACTGGTGATGCTTCAGCCATGACCTATTTTCTTTTTAAATAACCACAATAAAAGTAATATATATACCACAATGCATGAAGCATGAATCTTCTACTAATAAACGTTACAAGAAGATATATTTAAAAAAAAAACGACTTTATTAACAGTTTAGATAAAGGGAAAAAAAAAAAATCCAAAACTCCATTTCCCAAACCATCCATTTGTTTTCCCTCTCCACACTTTTGAGGTCATTCAAGAAAAGAAACAAAAACTGTAAGGCCATAGGCCTTGGTTTGGTGGCACAGATGGTTGGGTGGGGGCGGAAGAGAGAACAAACGGACACCAGTGCAGACAGGCAATCTTTAAAGTACCATACATTCAAAAACATACACCAAAAAAAAAAAAAAAAAAAAAACTGTTCGATGGAGGCTTGTGGTGCAACGTGTACACTGGACAGACTTAAATGGAGATTCTCCTGGGAGCTACTAAAAGCATTTGCAAACGTAGATAAGAGCTTCACCACAACAGGGCCAAGAATCAGTCATTCCAGTCAAGAACGTGGTTTCCATTTTGTGTGTTGTGGTTGCATATCTGACATTAAATAAAGAAGTTCTGTGTACAACTGTTGTCAGCAAGACAGGACACCATCCAGTGGAAAAGAGCTGTAACACCACACAGATGTTACATGGATTCCAAGTGCTGAAAGTAACCATGGGCTCAGAGAAGAGCTGCAGTTCATGGCATGGTAAATATATGGACCGTGAGAAAGTGAGAGCAAAACACAGAAGCCAGGGGGAAATTAAATCTTAAAATTTGCACCATGAGAAACTCCCTACCAACCCACTGACAAAGTTGGTTTGTTGATGGGGTAAAGTGGGGGGAGAGAGGGGGAAAAAAAAAACAACATTGTCAACAAAGTCAATAAATATAGGGAAATTTCTTCTGTCCAGATGTTATAATTCATCTCCTATATGATTTTCAGATTTATTGTCCACTGTTTGTTCTGTAAATGGGAAAAGAAACAGAAAACGTTTGATTAGTTACTCATTGCATACTAAGACAGCCATTTTGGAATCAGTCTGTACTGTTTAAAATGAAATTTGAAGAAATGCCTGAAGAAAATGCATGAGTGGCTTAAAAGAAATTATCATACACGGAGGACACCAATAAATAGCATAAATCGGAAGAAAAAGAAGAAAAACAAAAAACAAACAAAACACAAAACATAAAAAAAAAAATGATTCCTGGCCACACTTATTTGACATAACTGAATATAGCAATAATGTGCCAATCAACAACTAATATTTCATTATGTGAGGACATCCCTGTTATTTTGTCTGATTAGGCACACCGTATAAAAATCACAGAAAGAATGGAAATCAAGGATGTCTCATCCGCCATAAAAAGGCCATGCATTGTCATTAAATATTTGAATGGGCCACATTTACCAGCATCACTTCAAGAACACCTTCTGGGTTTTTGGAAATAAATACAGGCCACTAAAAATTAGGTGGTAAAAAGGACATCTCAGGTTCTGTGAGCATAAAGGGCTTGAATATCACAAATACCTGTTTTTTTTGCATCCTGTGATACTGTTTCTGTCATCGGCTCTTGTTCATTTGCAGTAGGTGGCTCGCCAGCAGGGCTCACTTCTTCAGCAGCATCTGCCAGAATATTCAGAGGAAATGGATTATCTCCTTGAGAACATTGTCAACGCCTGCGGTTTTTGTAGTGAAAAAGATTGTGGGATTGAATTTCAGTCTTGTAGGGTTCTAACCCTGGAAAACAACTCCACTTCAACCTATAAGGTTTTACGAGTTTTATTCAAATGTGCCACTCACCAGCCTCGTCTTTTGCAGCAGACTCTTCAGTGGGAGGGATTACTTTTTCAGAGTCAGCCGTGCTGTTGCTGGTTTTGCTGTTCTCCGTGCTGCTGGAGTTTGTATCCTTGGGCTTTGGTTTGGGTTTAGGCTTAGCGAACTTGGCCTTGTTGAGCAGGTAGTTCACCTCACGCTCCAGCAGGGAGATCTTGGCCTCAATTTCTTTTGAGAGCAGCACAGGCTTCTCAGTAGGGGAACGCTTATCTTGTTCAGCCACAGTTTCATTCTTCCAAACCTAAAATAAAATGGGAAAAAAAAAAAAAAAAAAAAAAAGGTAAATTGTGGTTTAAAAAAGGTAAAAGAGCATAGGAGATACTGGATAGCTTACTGAAAGTCAGTACTCACAGTAGTTTCATTGATGACCTTTTCCAACGTTTTCATCTCCACGTCAGTAAAGATTTGGTCGCTTTCAGGAATAAGTTTGACACCCCTGAAGAACAAGACACACAAATCAAATGAACGTCTCTCTGTGTCCACAGTAAAAATTAAACATCTCAATTCCCCATTCGAAGCCTAACCAAATGATTTACTCAGTGTGATCCAATTCACGCTCGCTTGGGCCAAATAAGTGTCAACATTTGCATGACACTGGAAACACACACTAGGTAACTCTAGAATGAAACTTTAAAATGCACCATATTTAAAGGGTACTGCACTGGGTCTTCCAAATAGACCTGGAATATGACATTATAATATACACTACTCACAATACGTTAGGGATATTGTCAGAGACTTAGTGGATGTCATACATGCAGTGTTTGTTTCACTTCATTTTGAAAGTGAAACATTGTGATACACTGCAGCACAGCACACAGTGCACACAACAAAACGTGTCCTCTGCTTTTAACCAATCACCCTTGGTGAGCAGTGGGCAGCCATGACGGACACCTGGGGAGCAGTGTGTGGGGATGGAACTTTGCTCATTCAGTGGCACCTTGGCGGCTCGGGATTTGAACCGGCAACCTTCTGATTACGGTGCCACTTCCTTAACTGCTAGGCCACCACAGCCTCAGTTGTGTTTTCCATGTAATGGTCTCACTGTGTACAAGTGTGTCTTACATTGGGGTCAATAACAAGAGACTGCCCACTGCTCACCAAGACTGATGGGTTAAAAGCGGAGGACTAATTTTTGTCACCGTGTGCTGTGCTGCAGTGTAACACAATGACAATCACTTAACTTTGACTTTCTTTCAAATAAAGAAAGAAGGTATGTGTAGGCAAAGATTCTTTTTATTTAGTCACATAGTTGATCCAGTGTAGTGGGGCATCTCATTCTCTCAAAAACCAAAGAGTTCTATACAGCCAATAATGCTAGAGAAGATTATTTGCTTTCCACGACTCCACCATGAAGTTCAATACTCACGTCAAGAAAAATGATGACTGGTTGAGCATACGGTCGAGCTCCGCCAGTCTTTCTGGCCACTTCCTGCGTTCCTCCACCCTGAAGAACATGGCCTTGCATAACTTCTTCAGCTCAGAAAACTTTTCCTTGAGCTCCTTGGTGCTGGCAGTGTAGCCCTCCTCGTCCATCCAGTTTGAAGCTTCGCTCAGCTTGCCGGAGATCTCTTCCTTCTCCTGCTCACTTACAACTACCTGATACTCCTCCTGATACAACTTGTCCTGAAAATTCAAAAATGTTTTCACAAAACATAGGCAGAAATATGGCTACACTTGACAACTATATATGTATATTTAAATACATTTTTTAAATCATACATCATTAGAAATAATTTTTAAATGTCATGTTTTGTGATGCATACTCTTAAGGAAGCCTCATAATAGAAGATCATCCAGAAAATCTATATGGATAACATCCAGTTTGTTACCTGAGTCTCGAAGATGAAGGCTTCGAGGCTGTTGAGTGATTTTTCCCTCTCATGTTTCTGCAGGTCACGATTGGTGAGGTCCTGCAGCCTGTGAAGTTTAGAGCTCTGATTAGGCAGGATCATGACGCTTTGCATAGCATAGCGATTAGTAGATAGTCAACCCAAAACCTACATAATCTACAGCACAGTCAAGTCTGTTCAGAGAAGTAAATGTGGATTGGATCAGTCAGCCACAGCATTAAAACCACCTGCATAATATTGTTTAGCAGACAAGTCACTAGGGGTCAGTACACTACCAAAAATGACTGAAAAATAAAATAATGGCACACTACTGCCCCCTATGTCCAAGTCAAGTTGAGCTCACTTTTACAATTTTGCTAAATGCCTTAAATCTCATTAAATATTAACATTAACCCTCTTACTCAATTAAGTCATTTTCACTTTTGGGTTTCATAAAATTATGGTTACATCACTTATTTGCACCGGGAAATTTATTTAAGGACCTGATCCTCAGGTTAATAAACTTTTGTCTCAGTCAAACCCAAATAGTGGCCATATTTTACTCAATTGAAGCTTCTGCTTATATTATATTGCTATATTGCCCTATATTGCTAGGTAAAGGAAAATAGTTGGTTAGCTATTACAGTAGTCATGTAGTGTTGGAAAGTCCCCATAGGCCTGTGCACTAATGAAGCTACTGTGACAGCATGGCAAAAATTTCTAATAGTTTTGAGGAAGCTGGGAGATGATGTTGGGGCAAAAAAATAATATTTCAAATCCTTACTTCTTCGTAGAGGAGTCAATGTCATCTATACTGGGGTCCAGGACATCATTCACTACAAGCTCCACTCTGACATCTTCAGATATCTTGCTCTTTTTCTGGGGTTTGTCTTTATTTTCTTCTTTTCCCTCTTCAGCCTTCTCTCCCTTGATTTCCTTCTCGTCTTTATCAGACTTCTCACCCTCGTTCTGTTCCTGTTTCATGAAAACCTCAGTCATAATCACATCGATAAATTCAAATGGTGCATGTTTGCCTGTTCAGTAATCATGAAAAGCAATCTTCCTCACCTCGGATTTACCCTCGGCTCCATCTGCCTTGTCTGTCTGCTCCTCTGCCTGAGGCTCAGCTTCTTTCTTCTCTTCAGGTTCCTGCTTCTCTCCTGGCTTTTCCTCCTGCTCATCCTGGTCTTTTCCAGCCTCAGGTGGAACTTCCTCCTCATCCTGGTGAACATATTTGAACACATTTCTAAAATGTAAATTTGAACACATTTCTAAATATATTGTTCAAAAAACCCTGTTACAATATATCATACTTTATTTTTCACCAGAGCATCCTTTCAACCACATTATTTAGATCCATGGTTCTGAACACCAGTCCAATGGACCAACATTCCTGTACAGTATCAATTTTTCATAACCCAACAAACAAATGAGTTTCAGAAACTCTCCCTTCCAGTGCTTTACATCAGACAGGCTCACCTGGACTTGTTCAGTTACATTAGGATTGGGCTCCGAGCTCCCACCACCAAAGAGCTTTGTAATGGTGTTTCCAAGTTCTAAACAGAAAAAAAAAAAAAAGTTATTAATCCAAATGCAAAATGTTACCACCAAAATTTTCTTGAAGCATCTATGACTATTTACTTGTCAGGGTTGACTCTTCTTTTTCTTCCACAGCAGCCTCTGTCTCAAACACAGACTCCACCTAGGACAGCCACCATAGATAAACCATGAGGAACGTATTTATAAAAAAAAAAAAAAAAAAAAAAAAAAAAAGTTTTAAATGGAAAAAAAACCTTAACGTTAAACACACATGACATAAGATATAATTAACCTGATAAACTAAATTGCTCAACACATTATACTATATGTTCCTTCTTGGCCACAAATAAATAAATAAATAAAAAACAAGATATGGTGAGCTCATGTGTGTTGGCGTCTCACCCTGTCTAAAATCAACACGCCGCTCTCATCCATGTTGAAATGTGCTTTGATTCCCTTAGATTCAGCATCAGAATGTTTCTTAAAGCTGCTGCCCACTCCAGACAGCCTCACTGTGGTCAGGTTCGAAGAACCAAAAATGCTGACAGGGGGACAAGGACAAAAGGCTGTTAAAGACCTAAAAACAGGTTAGCATCAGTGTCTTTCACACAAAAGGGATGAGGAATGAAAGTTACACAGCCACAGTACCCCAAATAATGCACTTTTTAAATCATGCTTTGGGGACTTTAATTTTCACTCTAAAAATGAATCGATTTATTACTGCCTCATGTCCTCTTACCCAAGCTCCCTGTCAATGAGAAAACTCAGGTCTCCATAGTTGATGTTGAACGTAAAATCATCTGTGTAGCGGTTGAAAGTGATGACCTTCCTCTGGGGGTATGGAGCCATTCGCTGGAAGAGGATGCGCTTGTTATGTTTCGTGGTCTTCATCCCATCCTCTTCCTCCGTCTCCCGACTGAACTCCACCTGGGTGTGAAGATTATCAGATCATCTCACTGTGTAAAAAGTCACGGTAGACCACACTTATTTAATTCCTTTACCTGTATTGGGAAGACGGCAGCATCACGGACCAGGAAGGGCTTGACTTTAAAGGCTTTGCTGAGAGCAGCTGCCTGGTAGACGGCTCCCATGGCGGCAGCTTCATCTGCATTGATGTTCTTTCCAAGTTCCTCTCTGTGAACCGTTGACCATGAATGTTTCAAATGATGAAAAGCTAGAATTGAGCTAGTATATTCTGACTACTTATGCATTGTGGTGGCAATAGTTTTGCTACTATTTTAAGGTGTATCTGTGTTGTAGTATTTTTAGCTACAATGAATGCATTCTAATTCAGTTTCCTGCATTCATTTATATATGTGTGCATGTGTTTCATGATATCACTAAAAATAATGGACCTGGTCTTTAAACCAATGCACAAGACATTTGATGCATACAAGAGAAGGACACATACTTCTGCACAGCTTTCAGGAGGACCTCCTGCACCTTGGGGACTCGAGTTGCTCCTCCAACCAAGATGACCTGCTCAATGTCATCCTGCAAGAGGAAGGTGCACAAGATTTTACTTGCCAAACTCTGCACATGAATCAACTGCACTGCGTATTAGGCACGCACTGAACCAATATATGAATCGTATAATGATTCAAATAATTGGATCAGGATCGGTAACAGTTCATTGACCAAAGAAACTAATCGATTCAGATAAATTGTTGGTTATTTAATGTTTTATATGCACACACAACATCCTGAAAGTGTGCTCACAGTTAAAGCCGCTTGCAGACCAATCATGACAAAGTGGCACTCCACAAAACTCCACAGTCAATGTGGCTGTGACGTACTGATGCACAACCAACAGAAACAAAGAAGCGAAGTGGGGTCTCGAACCAAAATGGAGGAGAGATTGAAATAGCATGTGATGCCTATAGAACTACTTTTCAGTTTGTTTAATGAAATAATGAGGTATAGTTTGTGTTGAGATCATGAGGGACATTGATGCTTTAAGCACGCCTAGTTAATGCTTTTACAGTATAAGCAATAGGTCACCCTTGCTCTCTCTGATAAGTCAATATTTGCTGATCCTTTTTGCACTGAACTATAATGTTCTGTTCATATAATCAATTTATATTTAGTTTGCTCTAGTTAAGGATTTAATTTTTAGAATTTACATAGTACAATTTACTGACATTTGTTGCAGTTTTTCCTATTAAGTCCTGCTAATTTTGGACATGTTGGAGTATTATTGTGCATAATTTTGTGTATATAAGTGTACATGTAAGTTTGTGTAATTGTTATAATGTCTTTCAAGTACAGAAAACAGTATTTAAGTGAATATTTACATTTCCTTAAAATGTGACAGAATAACAGTCTTCTCCCCACAACATGAGTTTATTAATTAAATACTGGCATCTGATTGGTACTTGAGATACTAGTCTGGTATCCAAAACTCCAGGTACTGGTTTCAGAACTGAGCAAGCTGGATCGGCGTGTCCTTAATGCTGAAGGACTCACCATGGACATTTCAGATGAACTGAGCGCGTCTTTAACCGGGGCTGGAACGCGGTCAAACAGATCTGCACACAGGGCCTCAAACTCGGCACGTGTGACCTTAGCCTTGAAGTCGATATCATCCATAAGCCCCTCAATCTGCAAATCAGGAGCAATACCGGTGTAAAAAACACAGAGAAACTGGGGAAATGATTTACACCACCAGTCAAAAGTGTGGACATGGACACACCTACTCATTCAGGGATCTTGCATTTTTCACATTATAGAACAAACCTGAAGACATAGGACTATGAAATAACACGTGTGAGGTTATGTAATAAACAAAAAAAAAAAAAAAAGCAAACAGTGCAAAAAGCTTAAACTAAAGCAGGGAGTTTTTGCTGTGATTGCAGCATCTCACACTCCTGGCTTCTCTCGACCAGCTTAAGATCCTCAAATTCAAATTTTATTTGTCACATACATAGTCATACACGGTATGATATGCAGTGAAATGCTTTTTGTGACTACTACAGACCACAGTATTGCAACATGGATGGTTTTCCAACAGTCCTGAAGGTTCATGTTGAACACTTTTTCATTCATGGCTTTTGATGCCGACAATAGTGAACAAAGCAGTCATGAAGAAAGGGGAGGAAACCAAAACTCATGTTACATACGTCACGTTCTCCTGATTAAAAAAAAAAAAAAAAAAAAACTAAATATGTTTCTAGCATTGGATTCTTCAAAAAATGGCTCCATCTCAGTCTCCCTAATGGCTACAGAGTAGGTGTGTCCAAACTTTTGTCCAGTAGTGCAGTGTTATACCTTTGCTCTCTTCTACTCACCTGAGCGCCATGTTCTGCATTGGCACTCAGCACAGTTTTGAGTCTCTGTGCTTCTTTGAGAAGCTTGGCCATCGCACGTAGGTTCTCCCGAACGTCCTTTTTGGACTTTTTCTGTTCGTTGAAGAGCTTGGCCAGGTGATCTCGTAGCCTTAGTTCCATTTCAAAACCTCCCAGTGTGCGATCAAAGCTGAATACAACATTACATTCATGCATAACGTTTTGTTTTGCCAGTCACCACGGTAATCGAGGCACATTTATTGAATGAACACGAGCCTCACCCTACTCCACGGATCTGAAGCTGTGGCTGTGTGCCAGACTCTTTCGTTTTGACTGTTTGATATGTCACAATGGTGGCTGTGGTGCTGCCTGAGCCCATGTCATAGAACATGACATTCTATAAAGACAAAAAAAAATGACATTGCAATCAAATCTTTTTCTTTTTTTATTTTTTTTAAGAAATAAATTTAAAAACCTGAGCGGTTGCGTTGATATCCTTCCGCCTGAAAACCCCATAGTTCAAAGCCACAGCTGTGTTGTCATTGATGAGTTGAAGGACCTTCAAACCAGCCACCTGGGCAGCCTGGAGGACTGCCCTTCTCTCTGCCTGGTTAAAAAAGGCTGGAACGGTGATCACTACATCTTTGATGGGCTGCTCTGTAAACATTCATTCATAAAAAAAAAAAAAATACAGACCATTACTGTATTCGTGTACACCAAGTACAAATCAGAATGTTTTAGCCTATAATAAGAAGCTAACCAGCAAAGTCTTGTGCCAAGCCCCGAGAGTAGTTCAAGACCATGCCAAGGAGCTCTTCAGGTGAATAATTAATTTCTCTAGGAGACAAATCAGAATGCAATCAGAAAACCTAATAAAAATTCAGCTCTTTTCGCAGTGTGAAGAATAAATCAAAATGGCAGATTAAATTGTGTGGGCGACTCTGCTTTACATTATCAAGGCTTGTTCAATAAATAATGGCTTTTAGCACCACCCTGTGAAGAAAGAAGTGCACCAAGTGAAACCCCCTAACCCAGAATGCACAACTTACTCCGAGTACTTGAAGTTCACGGTGTCCCTCTTCTCGTCTCTTTCAAGTTGGTGCTCCGGGAAGTGTTTCTGGTACTCCACCACTTGAGGGTTAACCACCCGCTTACCAACGAGATTCTGGAGGTACCTGTATACCACTTTGGGATTCTTTACAGACTAATGACAAAAAATAAAAACAATCAATCAATAACAATAAAAGTAACAGAATAAAAAAAAATAAAAAAAGGAGCGAGTGTGAATATGAAGAAATGTACTCACCACTCCCAGGGCACCATCCCCAAACAGACGCTCATTTTCTTTCAAGCACACAGCAACAGGGGTTTTCCTTCTAGACTCTCTAATCCAAACCAGAAGAAAAGTGAAGGATGTTACCTTATAACATATTTGGTTTTGATTTACATCCTTTTTTTTTTTTTAGTCTGTCCCCCTCAGTCAACACTTACTTGTTCAAAACAATCTCCATCGGCACTCCTGGTTTAACAATGGCCATTTTCATCCACTCACTGCCCAAGTCTACAGACATCACTGCCACTGAGGCTATTGAGAAAAATGATGGTAAGAGTGTGTGTGTGTGTGAGTGTGTGGCCTCCTATGGTCCAGTAGACCAATGGCCACAATATAATTAGAGAAATAATTTTTCTTACCGGTCAGAGAGGGCAGGATTGATAACACCACGCACAAAAGACCACATGCTGTCAACAGTCTCATTTTGATCTATTAAAAAAATATATATGAGTGAGAGTGAAATGATTGTAAAACACTGCAGCACAGCACACGATGACAACAAAATGTGTCCTCTGCATTTAACCATCACCCTTGGTGAGCAGTGGGCAGCCATGACAGGTGCCTGGGGAGCAGTGTGTGGGGACGGTACTTTGCTCAGTGGCTCCTCAGTGGCACCTTGGCGGCTCGGGATTTGAACCGGCAACCTCTGCTTGGTTTCGAACCAAGGGCCTTTCACGTGCAAGTCAAATGTGATAGCCACTACACTACAGTAAAGTGAGTATATATTTTAATGTCAGTGATGTAATGCAGTAAAGCATCTAGTGCACCTTTTATTAACCATTTATTGATGAGAAAAAGAAAACCTTTTTTTTTTTTAGAATTATTTTATGATAAATTCCTTGCCAATATTAATGCGTAAAAATATATATGTTTAGGTTGACATCAGAGGACATATGGAGAGGGGTTAAGCATGTCTAGAATTAAGACATCGACTAATTGAATCACTAATACAAAACTTAGTCATGAGTCAAGGTGCAGGGTGCCTTGCTCAGTGGCACCTAAATTAATTGAGCAAAATATGCCGCATGCTCGGCAACAGAATAAACTGCAATCCTTAAATGAATTAGTACAAAAAGGACAAACGATTTTGAGGTCTTGGTAGCTTCGTAACTTGCATTTGCATCCATTTCCATCTTCTTCGTTTGAATGCTGCCTGTTCATATGCTCACGGTGTCATATACTCACGTTTTAACCTAAATTGAAATAAACAGCCTAATTTTTGGCAGGAAATTCACTGAGTAGTATGAATTGGGGAAAAAAAAACACCCTAAAAACAACAGACATGAGGAGTAGGAAGGAATGAAAGTTTTTGGTGACAAAGTACCAGGTCACCCCCAACTCTGGTGTTAGACTGTTTGTAGGATGGGTGTCATGATATGCAAGGTCAAAGGGCAATGATGACCCACGGGCCCTCGAATCCTTGGGTTGAAAGGGAACAGGGCCCACAGACACCCCTGATTCGGGGATTCGGACCTGCGACCTCGAAGTCATCGAGTCGTCACACTTCTCCTGCAACGCCTCGTTCCTCCAACAGGAGGAACGGCGACAAACAGAGAGCGAAGTCGAGCATGGTCGCCATAGTGAGCAACTTCATGCGCGCCCGGCAGCGCAGGGGACGTCAGGGTGACAGCTGGCCCCGGTGAACAGGACCCTGGCGGGAACACGCCGGGTTCACGTGGGGTGCCGGCCCCGGGCAACGTGAACACGCAACCGGCGGCGGCGATCCCGCCCACGTGCCTCGAAACTTCCAGCGCCGAAGGGAGCGACAATGGGCGCCTGCCTAGCCTAAACACAACGTTCCGGGAACGTTCGGCCGTACAGCATCCGGGCTAACGCCCGCTCACCCCTCAACACATACATACATACATAAACGTACCAAGTTACGTGACAACGACGAGACGTTTAAATTGTTTAAAGAACGGATAAGGTGTTACGGGACTCACCTCAAGACCTCGGTCGCCCCCGTAGTTCGTGCACCCGGGTTCTTGTGTTCTAATGAGATAGATGGCTCACGATAGATAGAACTGAACGCGGCCGCCGGTGAAAGGCAGCGCTCGCTGGCCAGCTCAGCAACACGCAGTCCTCTTTATTTTTTCCCCCCTCCGAAAAACGCCGGCTTCTCGGGCCCGGAACGCGGCGTGATCTCATTGGATCCACTCGGCTCGCGCTTCCGCGACCGAGGCGCTGAGCCCCGACGCCCGCGGCCACGCCCCCTTCCAATTCCGCGGACGGCGCCCGCTGATTGGTCCACGTGCCGAAGCGACGGCACGACGAACACGCCCTGCGGGCTCGTCGCGCTTTCTGATTGGTCCACGTTTGATTCGGTGGGCGGGCATGTTTCGACGGAGATTTTTACGCGACGTCCGGTTTGCTGTAGTTCCACAACGTGCGTTCGTGCCAGTTTACGTTTTTTTAGTATTCTAACGTGTTGTCATTACCGCTTTTTCGAATGAATGCGTTCTGCATTCGTGTTTTCTTTTTCAAGTTCAATTTCTCCTGTCATGTACGGATAATAAGAGCTTTTGTCAAATAAAGAGTTTGCTAATTACCTGCCAATTCACTTTGCTGTTCGTGACCGGCCAACTATTTCAACCTTTTTTTTTACATTAGCGTGGCGATGCATTTACATTCACCGCATTTATCAGACGCCCTTATCCAGAGCGACTTAAAATCAGTAGTTACAGTGACGGTCCCCCCTGGAGACGCTCAGGCGTAAGTGTCTTGCTCAGGGACACAATGGTAGTAAGTGCGGTTTGAACCTGCGTCTTCTGGTTCGTAGGCGAGTGTGTTAACCACTCGGCTACTGCGATGCAGTGCAAGCGCAATCGAAATAATATATTAAGATTTTTTTTTTTACATATTACACTTACAAGTTAATATATGCTGTTATAAGTATTAACATATAGGATACCTGGTTTTTCTCACCCTGTGGACGGACCCCGTTGCCGTTGCTACTCCAGGCCACTAGGTGGCAGGACCTTTGCTCGGAACGATGCGTTTTAAAGTCTTTCCTGCCGAGACCAGAAGTAGCGCTGCGGCATGGCGACCCCCATGCATAGATTGATTGCCCGTAGGCAAGCGTAAGTTTTTGCTGTTTTAAAACCGTGCGGTGAACTTTGCGGGCCACACGCGTGACGTGCGTGAACACGAGTAAACGTGGCCGCGGGCTTAAAAGTCTTCAGCTCGTGCGAGTTTGTCGTTGAAGTTGTTTCGCCGTCGTCTTGCTGTCCGCGCCAATAGTTGTCGCCAGCCGCCCGTGTTGTCTTCGTCATCTTCATCTTGTCCTTCCGTCGAACAGGGAGGCGAACAAGCAGAATGTCCGCTGTCAGAAGTGTCTGGAGATGGGCCACTGGACGTACGAGTGCACCGGGAAGAGGAAGTACCTGTACAGGCCGTCCAGGACCGCGGAGATGAAGAAGAAGCTGAGCGAAGACGTCGGTCGGGTGTCGAGCGGGACCGGGTAAGATCGTGCTCGGGAGTGAACCCGCGCCACCGGCCGTGGTTGTTGTTGTATTTCTATATTCTACTAAACTTCTGGTGGGGTTAAGGTGTAAATCCACAATTTTAAACCCAAGGTGCGAACAATCGAGTGGATAATGCAGCTTTATGCATTCGGTTGAAACGCTTATATTGATACCAAGCGTGTTGCAACGTTTTCTCTAACCAACGTTGTTTGTTTGGAGTTGTGTGAGTTCTAGCAATCTATTTGAAAGTTTGGAATAAAACTTCCGTCGGCATGTACAAATATATATATATATATATATCAGTATTTTTTTGTAGAATATTGTTAACCGCTTCTACCTTCAACATCGGAACCTGTTCCAAAATGCAATCATTTGCTTTATTGCACTCTACTGTTTACTGTGATTCTTTACTTTGTGTTTTGTTTTTAATGTTTGTCGTGTGTTTTTTTTTTTTTTTTATAAACACATTAACGACATAATGAAGTACAATGATTCGTTTTTCTAAGTACTTTCATCAAGACTCCGCCACCTACTGGTCGAATGAAATTACGACTCGAATGTTATTCTCTCGTAGACCTGGTGGGGGAGCCCTTACTGAAAAGAAACCCAAAAAGAAAAGGTAATGGAAAGTTGTCACTCACTCCCTCTTCCTTCCTGTTGACCAAGGCTGTGTCCTAGTTGAACGCTTTTGCAATTATTAATCTTTTTTTTTTCTTCTCAGGGCAAAGGATTCAAGTGATTCCAGTGGCAGCGACAGTGATTCAAACAGCTCCTCGAGCGATGACTCTTCAAGCGACTCGTCAAGCTCCTCATCTTCCTCTGAAGATAGCAGTAGTGATAGTGAGGACAGCTCCAGCTCCTCGTCTAGCAGTAGCAGCAGCAGCTCTGACTCGGACTCCTCCAGCAGCGGTAGTGCTAGCAGCAGCAGCACAGACCAAGGTCCTCCGAAGAAGAGGAAAAAGAAGAAATGAATGTTTTGGCTGATTTATTTATTTTTTTAAAAGTTCCTATGATGGTCGTGGAGGGGATGTTGCCTGAACAGTTAATCAGTAACAAACAAGACTTTTTGTCAACCTTTAACTTCATATTGTGTGCATAGAGTCTTTAAACTTCAAAAGTCATCGGTCATTAATCCTAAATCAACTGAAATTCACTGCAGAGCTATCTCAGTTAGATGACTGCTTACAGAAGCATATGACTTTAATAGAAATTTGTCACATTGTATTATCTTCTGTAAAAGTTGTGCTATGGTCTCCAAGCTATTCTTTCAGCCACTTGAATTTGTTACTCATTTTTTTACTCATTATTTTTGCATTTTCTAGTCAATAACCAAACTGTATTGGTCAGAAAGCCACACTTTTCAGAAAATTGCATCTGATTCCAGTTCAGTTTTGTTCATGTAAAGTTAATATCTGATACAATATCAAGTTTTAGTTTAAATTCTTTGTTCTTGTAATGCCGGACTGAAAATGATATCTTGCTTTAGTATCAGTCGTGTTCCTGTAAATGCTTTTTTTTTTTTTTTCTAAATTTTTTTTTCTTTTTCCAAATGGTACTGGCTACTCCATAAAAAACAGATAGTGAATTCGATGTAACAATGCTCATTACTTTTTGTGACATGGGTTGTTAAATATATCGTGTAGCAGTTCTCTTAATAAATTGTACATACTCTTTTCAGATTTGTGTGTCTTTGAGATATATGATCATTGCAAACCAATTGAAATGTATTGCCTTGTGTTTGAGTGGTAATTGTCAACGCATTTATGTAATCCCATGTAAACAAGCGGCATAATTACATTATCGTGAGACAGAAAGGCCCCAGGAACGTTTAGATGGCCAATTACCTGCCAAATATATATATATATATATATATATTGTATATTATACTTTAGAGAACATTGTGTCATGAAATGAAGGGTTGCACGTCTGATGGATATGCGGAAGATCAAATAAAAATAAAAAAATGGTGTTTCCATTACCCTGCATAAAATCACTTTTGATGACTAAAATCACATTCTCCTCATGCCATGCAGTGAAGTGACTGTTTTACTGGGTCACTGCAGACAAAGCAATGCCATCTTAATACAATTAATATATATAGTACAGGCCAAAAGTTTGGTCACACCTTCTCATTCAATGTGTTTTCTTTATTTTCATAACCATTTTCATTGGTAGATCTCACTGAAGGCATCAAAATTATGAATGAACACATGTGGAGTTATATAATTAACAAAAAGTGGAGACCTGGTCTCCACAGTCACCGGACCTGAACCCAGTCGAGATGGTTCGGGGTGAGCTGGACTGCAAAGGGGCCAACAAGTGCTAAACACCTCTGGGAACTCCTTCAAGACTGTTGGAAAACAATTTCAAAGCAGTGTGCAAAGCAGTAATCAGAGCAAAGGGCGGCTATTTTGAAGAAACTAAAATATAAAACATGTTTGCAGTTATTTCACCTTTTTTTTGTTATGTACATAACTCCACATGTGTTCATTCATAGTTTTGATGCCTTCAGTGAGAATCTACCAATGTAAATGGTGATGAAAATAAAGATATGTGTCCAAATTTTTGGCCTGTACTGTATATTACACATCGTGTACATATAGTACAGTACATATATATATATAATAGTTATATATAATAAAAATGATTTAAAAAAAATAAAAATAATAAAAATGTCGAAATGCTAACGCCGCGCTGGCCCGGGGGGGGGGACGGACGTTTGGTGCGACGTGCACGCCATCTCTCCACACGACGCGCACGAATTTTATTCCGCGTCCGCCGTCTCGGGCACGCGCAGCGGGGAACGTCACGGCCTCTCCTCGTACGGACGGAGCGTCGGTCACGTGACCGAGTTTGGGACTTGAAATCCAGCACCCAGTTGGCTGCCGCTGTCGACCCTCTTCATGTGTTCTTGGTGGTTTTGTTGGGCGAAAAACTGACAGACAAAACAATGGGACGCGCACGCCACATAACTTCGTGGCTCACGTAGGCAGGGCAGGTCGAGCCCCCTTTGACGCCGGTGTCTTTTAAAGAATTTTATTAGCGGCTGTTGACAGAATCTCCAGGCGTCAGCCGATAAACTGGGAAAAAAAGACAAAGAGAAAGGATTTCCAATAGCTAGAATGGTTTGGGCCTAGAAGAAGACCAGAGGTAAGCGGACTGAAGCCATGTTCACATTTACAATATGTCAGCAGTTCGTATACATTTTAATTTCTGTCGGATGCAAAAACGCGTAAGACGGAATTGGGGAAATAACGAAACGCCTGCGGAATTTCTTTGCACCTCAGCTCCACGATTGTCCTTTCCGACAGCGGCGCATCATAGCTCGCCAGCTAAAGCAGCTAATTGTTGCGTTAGCAAAAAATATATAATTTATTCGTAATTAAGCACAATGGAAAACGTGACGCGGAAATGTTGATTTAAAAAAAAAATAAATCTTTAGGTTGTAATCATGACCATCGTCTGCCTATTTAACGTAGCTACTGGACTGCTAACCTTGTGAAGCTAGCTGGGTCGCAGCAGCCTTGCGTGCTATGCTAGTCTTAAACGATAAAAAATGTAATAATGTATGTAACAAGCTGGCCAGTAGCTGATCTTTGTTGGGTCTTAGATTCGTATCCGAGGTAGTAATGTGCCTTGTGCTGTTTGGGGGAGGGAAATAAAAACCAGATGCTCTAATGTCCTTGTTTTCTCGTTCCACCCCACCTCTTGCTACACAAGAAACCTACCTGCTGAAGGTAGCAGCTAAGGTAGCCGGCCGCTAAGGAGCGTAGCCGGCCCTGTTCACAATTAAACCCGCGCGTGTGTGAATGCGGAGTTGGCGAAACGTGATTTGGCGTCTGGCAAACTCGGAGCTTGGCAATTCCTGGTTAGCCATTTTGTTCTTTGCCGGCCAGATGCCTGGTTCCACGGTGTGGTATGCGGGAGTTAGCTAGTTAGCTACGGAAGAGGAACGTGTTGTTCGCTTTTTGTGATATTTGGTACCTTCTTTTGACGCCCGGGTCCACCTCTTTTTCTTTGAGTACCGAAAGTAATTCTTTTTTTCTTCTG
The DNA here is from genome assembly GCF_900700375.1 of Denticeps clupeoides. NCBI lineage: Eukaryota > Metazoa > Chordata > Actinopteri > Clupeiformes > Denticipitidae > Denticeps > Denticeps clupeoides. The sequence continues at coordinate 16,558,887 of NC_041712.1, forward strand.
TATTTAACGCCGTAAAGCTTGTTACCAAATAATGTCACCAAGGCAATAATATGCTACCTGCCTATTTATGTCAGCAGTATCGCAGCAGGCTTTGGTCAGTTTGACGTTCGAATCGATTTTTTTAATTATTATTTATTATTATTATGTTTTTTTTTTTTTTTTTTTTTATTATTATAAAAGTAACCAAACAGAACCCTTTTCGCCGCGTGAAGCTGCCACGGGTCTTCGTAGACCCCGCGAGGTTTTCTTCACAACGCGTTACAACACAATTAAACATTATTTGTAAAAGCCCGGCTTCGCGTGGCTTTTATTAATGGCTCCTCGCAGGACCGCGGAACGTTTCTTTAACGTTTGTTTAAAAACCTGTGCGGCCGCCGGAGGCCATCTTAAGGGAGGAGGAGGGGGGAGGTCGTGGCGGTGCTGAGAGTTTAGTTTGCTGCATAATTACCCAGTTCAGTGGTGCACGGTGTCTAGTTTGCCCTCGTCATGTTTTGCTGGCACAGGCGGCGCACTTACCCAGGCGGAGAGCGAGTGACCCGCAGAGCCGAATGGGACTCGGTCACGTAACAGAGGAGCCATGGCAGGTAGCTCCATTGCAGCGGCGTTCTTTTGCGTGCGTGTGTTTGGTACTTTTTTAAAAAAAAAAAATTGAATTCAATTCAGGCGTCTTGATTGATTGATTTGTTTCTTGTTTGCACGGTGAATCCGGTGCTATGTTACATTTTCAAAAACAGGAAGTACCTCCTGTTCCTTGTAACTGTCGTTTTGAAGAAAGCCAGCTGTCTTGATTGACCTTGAAGGTAGTGATTGCGCCGATCAGAAATAAACGTAATAATTCATGTTCTGCGGAATAATATATACAGCCTGGTGGGTGAGTGTTGGCACCCCGTAATGTCGCTTTGGTGGCCAAATTTCATGAGCCTGTATCCAAGCCTGAAATGAACAAACGGGTGTCCTGAATGACTGGGATGGAGTCCAGCTTTCTGTGGCTTGTTTCATCCACACATAATGTCAAATTATTACTTCCAGCGAACATCTCTGGAAGCAGTTGTCGAGCAAGTCCGCATACTTCAGTTTATTAAAAGCACCTAATTGTTAATTTATTTTTTCTTGGTTCCTGGAATGCGTTGCTGTCATGTATATCTGTTCCATTTAATTCCATTGTTTTGTATATTTAGTGTTATGAGTGATCTTGACTGTGTGGTGTAGGAATCTCCTATAAAGTACTCTAGGTGTCGACACATGTGATGGCATTTGGACTCTACGGTCTGTTTCTATTTTTGTTTGTCCCGTAGATACGGTGTGCCCAAAAATAACATTTTAACTTTTGAAGTAGGTGCAGGCGGCAGGGTAGGGCTGGTCAAAATGGCCCCTGATCACGATTAGATTTTTCAATCAATTTTTGAATCACTATTCCTTCTGATATTGCCAAACTGAAGTCGAAGACACGGGAGATAATAAACAGTTTGTTAACGTGGAAAACCATGACTATCGCTGCCCTCCTCTGCTCAGATTTCAGCCGTTTTGCTCTTTGCTACCTTTATGCAGTGAACTACATGTCAAGTGGTACTGCAGCCGCATGTCTCCATTTAAAAGTAATAATAATGTGGTGAGCTTTTGCCGAACCGGGAGGAAGAAGTGCTCACCACTCATTCTAGCTGGGGGGGAAAAAACATTTTATTTGTACAAGCTGGTAGGTGGAGTCCACAGTACAACACACCCACTTTTTGGTCACTGACCAATGAGAATGTGGCTGCTTTTATTCTCTGGCACTGAACGATGGAGACCTTTCTTAACAACCCACCTACACTAAACTGTGTATTAGAGGTTTGAGCATTCACTGGTCTCACGATTCAATTACGATTATCAATGCCTCTATCGATGCATTGCAATCCATCCCATAATGTCCCAAAATACAAGCGTTAAGTTCTTGTACACCTGTGTGGATGCTACATTTAGCTACGTTTAGTCTGCTCTTAGCTTGTAACAGTTGTATATACTGGTAGTTCTCCTTTTAAATGCTCACCTTTCGCTCCATGCTTAACCAGAGGTTCCTACACTACACAAATCAAACCCATTACAACCTGATGCCACAAATGGCTGGTTCAGACGTCCTGAACACAGACCATTTTTCTGCTCATTGGAGAAACCTAAAGCTACGTTCAGAACAAATCATTGTGGTTTTCTAAACTCCCGGTAAGAATATAATGTTGTGTTGTAGATCACTGGATACTCAGAGACTGTTAAGATCAGCCTTTTCTCCATTCCTGCTTTGTGTCTGTGTTTTGAAGTGGCAGAAAGAACACTCACCCGCTTGGATTCTCTGGAGCCACAGTCACTACCAGCACTCCATGCTATATATATATCCCCATGTAACACATATTTACATTCAAACCGCTTATTTCCTCACACAGTTCTTTTTCACTCATAGTCTAGCATTTGTAGTGTGCACAAAGCATTAGGGCTGCAACAACGAATTGATAAAATTTGATTACTAAAAGAGTCTGCAACAAATTTCATAATCAATTTGTTGTGTCTTGTGTCACAGACATTTGATTATTAAAAAAAATAAAAATAGTTGAGCGTGGACGGAAGTGAACACATTTGGTCTTTCTCGCGCACTGATGCCTGCAGAGTTTGACGCCTCATAGACAGGGCGGAGGTAGAGGAAAGAACAAAGGGAGTGAGAGAGAGTAAGTGAGTGTCAGTGTGACCGTTTGTGAGTGTGTGCAGTGTCTGCAGTGTAGTATAGAGGACAAGTTCTGACATTCAAACATTGTATTCTATTTTATATATATATAAATTATTTATTGTTCTGGCAGCTGAGGTGGCACTATGTTTGGCAGATGTAAATCATACATGTTTTTTTTTCTATTAGTCCATTTCTTCTTTTAAAAAAAAAAAATCAGATTCTCTGATTTTAACAATAATAAAACAAATAATCGACAAATTAATTATTAAAATGATCATTAGTAGCAGCCCTACAAAGCATGCTGGTGCAGTCAATAATTTTGGGCTTTAAATGGGTTCAGGTAGTCAGACCTGTCTGGCTCGAGCCTTGTCAGGCCAAACTTTTAAGATTACAGTACTAATATAAATATACACACAAAAGATGCTAATTTATGCCATTTTTATTGTGATCGTGAAAAAGAGAGCGCTAAATTTTAGCACAGTCATTGATCAAGATCATATAATTGCCCAACACTACTGCAGGGGTTAAGAAGTCATCTGATGGAGCTGTGTAATACAGCTGGCTTCCATTTTCTGCTCAGGAGGAAGTTGATTTGGGTGAAAATTTATGTTAATGCTTTTATGTTTTGTGGGTGAAAGGCGTACTGCTAAATTCATGACTAATTGATTTGCTTCCATTTATCTAAAATATATAATATTTATTGATGTGCTTTCACAAAAATATCTAAATGCAAGACTGGCGTTCTACAAATCAGTTGGTTTATAAAGTTTTCCTGCCCTCTCATTGAAATGAGATGAGTGCGAGGACTGCTTAACAGCCAGGATGGCACAGGTCATAGTGAGCCTTGGTTCATACTCTGCTCACATATTATGGTTTCAGTCTGGCCCTTTTCCTGTTCAGGGGTGGTTTTCATTTAATTTGCCAATGCACTTTGTGCCAGTTTTTTGTGGCTTGTAAAACCTGGACAGATCCGCAATGAAATTAAGTACAAGTATGTAACAATATATTAATGCATTTAAATACAAATTAAAATTTTATTTGTCATGTACACAGTCATTGACATACTTACATAAATACATTAAGATGACTTGTTACTATTGTGTTACTACTACACAGTCCATAGATACTGATTGGAACTGGCAATCTCATTGATCAGTAGCTGTTTTCTGGCATGCACTGCAAACTTTCAATCTAAACATTACCTAGAGGAACAACCATTCAGAATGCGGATATCTGGGTCAGTCTGGCCAAATATTAAATGGGCACAGCAAAATTCATGCAAGTTCAGTCTGCATTTTTTTTGTGTGTGTAATTATATATAAATTACACACACACACAAAATGTAATTTTGGAATCCCAGCAAGCCATTGGGTGTCACCCTAAGGTGCAGTGTTAGTCTCCTGTTGTGTGGCACATGCATAAAAAGGAAAGTCTGGACAATTTCCAGACCTGGTACTCCACTTGAGTTCAAGGGAGAAACCAGCTCATGACTCTTAAAAAGTTTTCTGATGCCTCCAGTAATTACTTTCTGGGGAGTTTTCTGCATTTTCTGTTGCAGTGGAGAGTAGGGAGAGTAATGATGCTAAATTTGCAATTGGGAGATTCTCTGTAAAATGAAACCTAAATGCTAAAAAAAAAAACTTGAATATTTGCAATTTTACTTGACCTAAAACATCATTGAATTTTGCAAACACGAATGTTTTGCAGACATTTGAAACGCTGTTAGACTATTTTACGCATTTCAATGAAATTCAGAGCAAATTATCATAACTCAGACATTTAAAGTTCAGTTTATATATGTTATTGAATAGTGCATCAGGCTTAATTAAAATATTCATTCAATGCACAACATTTTAACTCTTACTACTGGCTATCATGCGTTAAACTTAAATATGTTAAACCTCTCTGCCCCGTGCCTCACATGGCAATTTTTCAAACTACATTTATGGCTTTTGTCATAACTTTACATTGAACTATCTGGTAGTAAAGCACGACTACTCCTACATACGTTAGTTATGGGGATAAATTAAGTGAACTAAAATTAACTTGTGTTATGTTGAGAATATTTCATGTCCTATTTCATGTATATTTAGCCTGTATTATTACATTATAACATTTCATATGGACCTATTTTTTTTTTTATAACATATTCAGTTACATAAAGACATATGAGCAATTTGGTTAAATGTTTAATGTCAAACCAAAACAAAATGCATCACATGCATATCAATGTATTGTCCACAAGGTTTTTGCTTTAGAATGGTCACGTTGCATCACAGTGCATTGCTGACACATCCTAGTGGTGTGTGCTGCTGTGTGAGTTACGTGACTTACTCCATTATTGTTAGTCACCTTGGTCTTTTTGAGTTTTTCTTTTTTTTTTTTTCTTTCCCCCACTCAATTTTTGTAATATAGACAAATGCTCTCACTTTTCATAAAATATATAATGAAATATTTTTTTTCACTGATTAGGAATAAATATATACTCTAATAATTGAATCTTAATAGGGTGTAAATTCCTCTTAGAATATAGGATATTTTCCCCTCTTTAATCTGTTTTCTCTTTGTCTGTTTTTTGAAGTGTAGCTTCTAGTTGAAGAGGTTGCTCCACAGCAGCAGACATAAGTGGGGGAGGAAGCCTGTTTACTAGAACAGCACTTCTGGTTGGCTGCGCCTTCCTCACAACAGTGACATCACAAAATCTGGGTGGCTTCCGAACGGCATAAAATAACATGTCCATATATGGGGGCGTCGTGGGCTGAGCCATGTTGATGTAAACGGGTATGCTGGAGATCCTGTGTCAGCTTTTTTTTTTTTTTTTTTTTTTTTTTTTTTTTTTTTTTTTTTTTCCCTTCCTTCACTGCTCTTTTTCTGTACTTTCTGTAGCATTCTCATTAATTTGTAGCTGAGGTTTTCTTTTTTTTTTTTTTTTTCTTCTTCTCCCCTTCTGCTTGTGTAGGCTCATTTGTTAGTCATGGTATTTGTGATTTTTTTTTTTTTTTTTTTTTTTTTTTTTATATTTTTGCAAATGCTTTATGTAGGCACCAGTCCAGGCTTTTTCTTCTAGAACCCCCTGCAGCCTTCATCTATTGTCCTTAGACCCTGCAATCCCCCCTCCCAACAGTCACACAGTGGTATCTTCCGCAAGTGAGCGTATCCTCCCTTCCCTAAGTCCGATTTCTCTCCACTCCAAGGAACTGCTGTGCTGCTGGTGTGAGAACAGGCGGTGGACACGGCTGCCATGTCTGGAAATGAAACTTCACAGTTAGTGTTTGGAATTGCGAAAGCGAAGCAGCGAGACTGCTGAACTTCACCTCTCTCTATGTTCCTGTGCGTCGCTGATCCTGCTTATGGCCTCGTATGTAGGGTAAGCAGCTGCCATTGGGCTAACTTCTCTGCCATGTTTTCTGTATGTAACCTGCATTGATTAATTTTCCCGAGTATAGTTTTGCGGCCTGGTTCAGTAAATCTTTACTTCCCTGATGTTTGCCTTCCATTTTCCCCATTGTTTCCTTTTTGATTGGTAAGAGGTAATGAAATGGGTGAGATATTAGTTACTCTCTGCCAAGTGATTCATGGGAATGTTGAGAGTAATAACCCATTCATTAGATCAAACACATGCCAAAATGCGCAAGAGTGTGACCAGTACACTCTTATTCCTTATTTTTTTGTGACTCCAATGATACCCATCAGTGGTGATGGTAGTCACTGTGTACCACATGATCAGTGACTACATGAATTGTTGGTCTGCTGTTACATTGACTAATACATTTATTCATCCATTAGTGACCACTAATAGGGTTCTATTTTATAGGCATGAAGTGGTTGTCATTGTTGCTATAGTAATGAGTATTTACTCAGTTGGCTGTGAAGTCCTAAATGTAATATTGAAATATTGCTGGACATGAGATACATATTCTGTGATTCATTTTATTGCCTAGAATATAAATATGCCATGCGTTTCACAGGCCTTACTAGTGGCTTTTGGTAGAGACGTGTTCTGTGCTCACAAACAGCAGTAAATCAACATTTCCCCATCTAATCCTATGTTCGTAGTGTGTCTGTCCTTCCCACAACTTCAAGACTGTGATGGGATGAGGTGTATTCAATGGCAGTAGCACCCTTTCCATCATTGCCATACTTTGTTATGCAAAGTGACTATCTATTTACCCACGTGGTCAAGGCTCGTTCTCGCCTGTACTATCAGCCTGAAACGATCAGGGAACACCCAAAGCCTTACAGATTAGGAGTGCAAGCAACTGTCCTATTTTACATCATTCTGTTCTACTCACTTTTATGTGGAGGTACTTTTAAAAGTACCATCTGCATTCATTTGTGGAATTTGTTACAAGTCATTCAATTGTAGTTGTAACAGTTTCACGTTGTGTGAAAACGAAGTTAAAATGCATATAAATGTCATGGCTCTTTACAGTCCAACAGCTGCTGCTTTCAGTGAAAGGTTTTTACATTTACATTATATTTACAGCATATATCAGACGCCCTTATCCAGAGCGACTTAGAATCAGTAGTTACAGGACAGTCCACCTCTGGAGCAACTTAGGGTTAAGTGTCTTGCTCAGGGACACAATGGTAGTAAGTGGGATTTGAACCTGGGTCTTCTGGTTCATAGGCGAGTGTGTTACCCACTAGGCTACTACCACCAAAGGAATACAGGGTTACATTAACAACATTTAAACTGTAAGCTGTCTCGGTCTATAACTGATTTCTAATGAATAGAGTTTGTGAGTAGCCCTTATATCTCACGAAGGAGCTCTGTATGTTTGTTATGATCCAATGATATGCTTTCCTGTAGCTAGTTGTTGATCTGAAATGAACACCACAGAGAAAACGGTACACATGAATGCTAGGGGCATAATGGGGATGTGACGTGACATGACTTTTCAAAGCATTGAAAAGAATTTGTTGATCAACCCTGCAATTACCCTAGTCTTTCTAATGCCTCATTATCACGGCACAGTGATTAAACATTTGTGCCAAAACAACTGGCGGAAGATCAATAATATATATATAGATCTAGAAGTTTTATATAGTCTCCAGCCTTGGAGTTTTTTTTTTGAAATGAGGCCATGGATGTAGTTAATGGTAACCTTTATTTGACTTTCTGTATAATATCAATTTCACATTTTCAACATCAAAGTTAGAAACACTGCTGTATTTTTATATGAGAAAAAATTATGGCAAGTACCTGTGGTTTTATAATGGTGCTGGACCTAGCCTATCTTGGTTCACAAAGACTGGTTCACAATCCTTTTCCTGGAGCCCCTTCCAATCACAGGAACAGGACTGGGAGCTCCTGGTTTAGGATGAAAACAGGTATCTTTCCATTTTACCAATACGATATGCCTTTGGATGCTTTGTGCTTCTTTTATTAATTTGGTAAAGAGCTCTCCTTGATAAGTTGTCGTCAAATCCAGGTCAATTCCAGTTCTATTGGCTAACTCTTCTATTTTGTTTTCTGTTGTGTTGTGCTGGAATTGAAGTGGAGTTGAGTCTATTTGGTTCTACCCCGGGTCAAAACACTGGGAGCTATTTTATTTTATTTTATTTTTCCTTCTGTGCTTAGTGACTTGTGTGTCTCTGTTGTTAGCAACATGAACCGTGAAGACCGGAATGTTCTCCGAATGAAAGAAAGAGAAAGGAGAAATCAAGAGATCCAGCAGGGAGGAGAGGCCTTTCCAGCTAGCTCCCCTCTTTTTCCTGAACCTATTAAAGTTGTAAGTTTGTTTGGTTATTCCTACTTTTTCATCTTCCTTTTAAGTTGGGTTTATTATATGGGAGGGGTGGTCCATTCTGTCTGTCACAGCATTGCCTGCACCAGATCGACCTACTTTATTCACCTGGAAACCTACTTTTTTTTTTTTTTTCCCCTCCTGTCTTTTTGAGCAATTTTGAGGGCAAATGTAGAGTGGTAAGTGCAGTTGATGTAGGGAGGCAGCATCGTGTAACTCTGGTCTTAAGCAGACTGCTTCAAAATGGCCCCTCCTCACCTAAATATCCAGCCTGCAGGCAGTTGGGGCAGATTTTGCTTTCACCACACACCACATTGGCCACTGTATCACAAGGGAGTGCTTCCCCTACACTGGGATTTCTGATTAACAGTTTTGCAGAGTAACAAGCCAGGTGATTGATCCTGCGAGGCAGTGACCCTGAGGTTCCAGGTTGTCATTTTCAGACTTCAGAGGTCAGAGCTGGTCATGCTTCATTCCATAAAAATGTCTAAAGGATGCATGTAAACGAGAATAACATATGAGTGTTTATTACATCATCCCATCTTGGGCTTTTAAGTAGTCCTTTTCTTTTCACTGCATCGAGGCACTACTTACCCGTGTGATGATAGCTAAAGAGGATTTTTTTTTGTTTGCCTCGGTCTAATCTCTTCTGCTAACCAGCTTTAAGCTGAGGTAAGTGAATGTTTACGGGGACAGCCATCCATGATGGTACATGTGGGAATGAAGTGACACACATATGAAAGGGCTACAGGTAAACACCCCCCCCACCCCCCTTATTCTGGAGCACAGGGGAACAGAAAGACATCTTAGTTTATACTTTTTAACCACCAAAGCATGTTTTCTAATGTGATATATGAGAATCAGTATAGAGTATAGAGAAGTTTAAATGTCAAGCTGCACTTTAGTATTTTAATGGCACAAAGTGTCTTTTGTGATTACACCAGAACAGTTGCATAAGCGCAATGCTACGTGCCTCTGATTTCTAGATAAACAAGCACTCTGTTGCAAATCACATGCCATGTGATTTTTTTTTTTTTTTTTGGGGGGGGGTGGCATCCATGTTCCATATCCATGTTTTTTTTTTTTTGGGGGGTCAGTTCATGGATTTGACTGACCAACAATTTTCAACACTTACTAAATATAATTATACCATGTATATTTGTTCTTTTTCTTTGTGGACCACAAGACCTTGTGCATGTAACTATCCATGTGTTTTTTTTGTTTTTTTTTTGAGTAATGCAGTTGACCTCTAGTGGAGAGTACTTGGGCTTTGTGTATTGCCCAGAGTCTGATTCCATCAGGGCAGCTGATTTTAATCTCTTGTGTGGAGAGCCCTTATCACTCACCCCAGGAGTCCTGGCCTTCTGAACGTCTTCTGTTTCTGATGACTTCAAGTATTGTTACAGCTGCAGAGGTCTTCTGGTCCAGAGCAAAACAAAGTCTTTTTGTTTCCTTTTGTTCGTTTTTTTTTTTTGTGTTTTAGGACTTTATTTTTTTCATACCCTTTTCAACGCCATCTGAAACCCTTTTTATGTGTATCCATTCATCATAAGAACGATAGCATTTCATGGTATCATGGTTTAAAATGCTCCATTCCTTCCTTCCTCTCGCCCATTGCAGTCCAGCAAAGAAGACAAGCTATCCAGTCGAATCCAGAGCATGCTGGGCAATTACGACGAGATGAAGGAGACTATCAGTGAGCCACCTATTTCCAAACTTATGATCAAAGGTTCAGGTTCTTCGTCCTCAGAGGAGAAACCTGGCCAGTCCTTGTACCCTGAACAACGTGGAGGAAGCAGCAGCAGCAGTAGTGGTCAGGCCGGCGGCAGCAACAGCAAATGGACTCCTGTTGGCCCAGCGCCCAGCACCTCCTCTTCAACTTCCTCATCTTCGCAGTCCCAGAAGCGCTCAGGCCTGCAAGGAGGTCCTGGAGGGAGCCAGAGGGGTGGAGCCAGCAGCAGCAGTGGGAGCAGCAGCAGTAGTAGCAGTAGTAGCAGCAGCAGCAGTAGCAGCTGCAGCAGCCAAAGACACGAACGAGAATACAACAGCAGCAGCAGCAACAAGAAGTCCAGCAAGCACAGCTCGGAGCACTCAAAGTCCCACACATCTAGCCCAGCCAAAGGCTCCATGGGCCCAGGTCACTCTAGGTCTATGGGCTCAGAGACTCAAGGCAAAGAGCGCTACCGACCCAAATCGCCCCGCGAGAGGGAGCCCAGCTGGGACTCTCCTTCTCGAGTTCACACGTCCTCCTTCCCCAGCGGCCAGCACTCCAGCCAGACCTTTCCTCCGTCGCTCATGAGCAAGCCGGGCTCCATGCTTCAGAAACCCACTGCCTACGTCAGGCCTATGGACGGGCAAGAGACTGTTGAGCCCAAAGCCTCCATAGACGTGTACACCGGCCAGTCGCATAGCAGCAGTATGGGGGAAATGAAGTCCAATGGCAAAGCCTCACTCACCAAGCTCAAAATCCCTACACAGCCTGTAGAGCATCATCCTGGACATACTGTAAGATCACATACACATGATTTGTGCATTTGGTACAACATCTTAAAAGAAACTGTCCTATTGGTTTATTTATTCGTCTTTATTTGTTACAGGGATCCATGTCTGGAGATGCAAGCTGTGTTGATGAGATTTTAAAGGTTAGTTGTTTGAAAATGAGTTTACAAACTTTTACAAAAAAATCTTTTTTTGTAAAGAGAGTTTTCCCCCAACCTGAGTGTTTTGTGCCCCCCCAACCTCTACTGCAGGAAATGACTCAGTCGTGGCCCCCCCCACTGACTGCCATTCACACTCCCTGCAAAACGGAGCCTTCGAAGTTTCCGTTCCCCACGAAGGTTGGTGCCAAAGACTCATGTGATTTTGACTAGAACTGCAAAGAATGACTAATCTTACCGTGAGCTTATATAACTGTCTGTCTGAATATTTTAACAGTCCATGTCTTTATAAATTTAGCATTAGTCATGGCTCCTTTTTTTTTTGTGTTCATTTACTACTGTCTGTAAATGCAGTATTTAATGTGCCAACCCAGTCTGTGTATAAACTCTTGGTAATTATTTCTAGGACACACAACACTCAAGTTTTAACAGTGGAGGACATGGGAGTAAGTAATAACATCACATGGACCAGTGGATTTTGATCATATCTGTTAGATCATATTCTTTTTATACTTCCTCTCAATTCTCCTTCTGGGTCCACATTGTTCTCTTTCAGAAAGAGGCATTACAGGAAAAAGCTCCTCCAGTACTCCTGCACCCAAAGATGGAGAAAATACGTAAGGGCTCTAACTCAGCCCGCTCAATAATAAGTTGTCAGCATTTTTTTTTAAAGAATGTTTAGAACTTTGCTGATGTTTAACTTCTTGTGTATGAATTTAGCAGGCTGGAGGACGATTTGAAACTCAGTAGCAGTGAAGACAGTGATGCTGAGCAGGACCCAGCCAAGCCTGCCTCGCGGAGTGCCCCTCAGAGGTAACCTGCACAGCTGGCCTCTTTTTAAATAAAATAACTGAATGCAAATTTTTTTGTGGTTGTGTGGTCTTACGAATGCACAGATTTTGCTGTCTTTATATCAACATTGTAAAGACATTTACATCAAGTTGTATCCATGCTGTATGTGCAATAGTTTTGCTTGTTTATTTATTTATTTATTTATTTGTTGTTTTTCTGTCCCACAGTCAGGTGCCGGAGGTGGTGGATAACTCTCGTGAAGACTCCAGTAGCCATACGGGTTCAGAGAGCAGCTCTGCATCAGACAGTGAGAGTGAGAGTAGCTCTACAGACAGCGAGACCAATGAGCAGCCTCGACCTGCCTCGCCTGAGGTATTACACCCATTCTGGAATAGATTACTTTGGTTGGATGTTAATCAGTTGAACCTTAGGGAGATGGGATTCTACATAGGCTTATGTATCCGCTAGTCATTTAATTTCTTTGTTGCGCTCTTTCTGGGTATCTTTAATAATACATATTTTTCACCCTCATGCAGCCAGAGCAGCCTACCGCAAATAAGTGGCAGCTGGACAACTGGTTCAAAGTCAGCAGAGTCCCCAAGTTTTCTCCAGCCTCTCCTGTAGATGGCAACAATGTGCCCACCAAGAACAGAAAAGAGGGCAGAGAAACAGGTTCAGGTCGTGTCTACAGTGGTCAGAGTGGGTCAAAAGACACAGGCACCCCTACACCAGGCAGAGACCTTCGGGCAGCCCAGAAGGGCTCAGAGGGCAGTAGAGGACGACAGAAGTCTCCAGCCCAGAGCGAGGGGAATGCAGGGCAGCGTAGGACTGTAGGTAAAAAACAGCCTAAAAAGTCAGAGAAGCCTCCAGTTGTGGAAGAACCCAAGGGGGGGCTGAAAGTGGAGAGCGAGACCCCTCAGGACATTCCCACACCACGAAACAAAGCCCCCATCAAAGGCCCCCGGAAGCTGAATCCTCGGAAGGAGCCCAAGTCCTCCCCCAGACAGGCCCCTGACAAGCGCAAGACCAAGGCACCCACCAAAACCTCCCGTGAGAAGTCCCGCGAGTTTGTGGACTCTTCCTCCTCTGACTCAGAAGGCAATGAGAGTGTCCCGTCCTCGTCACAGACACCCAAGTATGCAGAGGGCATCGGGACTCCACTGTTGACCCCACCGGGAGAGGAGCTCCTATCACCAATTAGCGAGCTGGAGGATCGGTATCCCACCAGGCTCCTGGTGACTATAGACCTGACCTTGCTGTCACGGGTGCCTGGGCGTCTTTATGAAGATCTGGAGCAGGTGAAAACTGAGCGGGATGGCACTGCCGACCGAGACGGGAAAGAACTCCAAAAGCAGACCATTGAGAGGGTGTCCACCAAAGCAAAGAGGAAGCACAAGGTACAGAATATATGGTGGTGCAGAATGTAGTCTGATCCTCTGATGACGACTAGAGTAGTTTGATCTGATAAAGGCCTAGGATTTCCTAATATTTTATGACTGCAACTAGTCATTATTGCCTTTTATTACATTGTATAACCATGTTGCATCATATTTATTTCTGGGCTGAGCGATTTCTGCTCTGTTTGAATTCCAGCTGGGATTGCCTTACCCTGTATCCTAAACTTAACCAATGTGCTCTCAGTGGTTAACAGTGCACACATTGTGGTTGTTTCAGGTTTAACAGTGACACATGAATATCCAATAATGACCGTGGGCTGTAACAATGTATTTAAGTGATTTTGGTTTGGTCTTGTTCGTTTTTTTTTTTTGTTTGTTTTTTTTTTGTTTTTTGTTTTGTTTCCGTTTTGTTCAGGTGAAGCATTTGGGTTATTAAGTTGAAAAGACATTCGGTACACACACACACACGTGGTCATTTTGTTTCATCTTGACTTGAATAAAGATTAAAACAGATCCATAAACAAATCAAACCTCAACAGACCTTATCAATTACTTCACACTCATCTGTCTGTATGTACCATTGTGCCAAAATGTTCAATTTTGACTCGAGTGGTGTTTTCTTGTTTAGAATGATGATGAGGGTCTGAAGCCTGAGAACAAGAAATCAAGACTGGAAGAGAAGCCTTCATCTCATCACAAGTCCAGCAACAAAGAGTAAGTTATTAAAGTGGAGGCTTTCCAAGGGGCCAAATGCTGATTTTAGAGGGATTCCAGTGTAACGGGATTTGTACAAAACTGACCTGATGCCACACAGCTAAATTCAATGTAAAAATAATTCTCTCCACTGAATTGACCTCTGTGGGATAGTGTCTATTCTTAGTTTATATTAGCTTTTTAATGGAATATATTAAAATGGAATATATTTTTAAATATATTAAAAATATTTTTTTTAATATACTGTATTTGTTTTTTGACATTGTATTGTTTGAGAAGTTATATTTTATGGTTTTAAAACTAAGTCAACGTAGAGAGAACCTAATTTATTGATTTAAAAATATATCTTGCTTATAACAGCTCGAAGAGAGTTTTGGAGAAGGACAAGGAATCCATCCCTTCCCCCTCTTTGCCTGCACTTCAGCGGACGCCCAAGGCTGAGCACCCAAGCCGCAAACGCACAGCCAGCCAGTCGTCAACTTCCCTGTCCAGCGGAGCCAGTAGTGGCAAAGAGGGTGGGCACAGCACCAAGAATGGCTCTGCTTCCAAGCACAGGAAGAGTGAAGACAAACAGAGCAGGAGCACCAGGGAGGGGAAGGTATGTCTGCATGTGAGACTAGCATTGAATTCCATTGTGAGAAATCAGATGCAACATTTGACCTTATCAGCAGTATGCAAGACACTCATTTAGTCATTAGTTCATGCGCATTCAGGAGAGAAGGCATAAACAACAAATAATGATTAAGTCTGTCATTTAAGTGTAGTTTCATTGTGTCTTTGTTACAGCACTTTAGGAACTGATGTTACCTAACACTACTGGGTCAGTTAAAGTAGATCATGTCACCACCTGTCCTACCTGCCTGTTTTATTAAAAATACATTTATGTTATTTAGCAAATAGATCACGTTGCTCTCTGTGCGTCACCCATGGTGAAGTAGTTTCCAGTGCATTTATATTAGGGCAGCACCGTTCATCACCAAAAACTCTTCATAATCTTAATCAAATGGGTATAAGTGATATTCTGGCTTCAAGTTCCTCAAAGGCTCTCATTAGATTTTTATACCAAAATATATAGCACTACTAAAACAAAATATCATTACATTTCTTCTTGTGTTCATATCTCCAAAACATTTTCTATTTTACATTTTCTATCTTTTCTTTGTAGGATAAAGCTTCAAAGCTGAGCGATAACCAACTGGCAGTACAGCCGCTGACATCTGATGGGCCAAAGTCCGCACGATCCAGGCTCATCTTTGAGGATCGGTATGGAAATACACCATTCTCTTCTTTTCTTTTTAGTGGTTCTGTCTAGTTCTCCTCGCAGTCTTTTGTCTGGTCCAGTTTTCTCTGGGGGACAAATACTAATATGCTCACTTTGCAGGGTCCATTCTGCTGATCACTACTTGCAGGAAGCCAAGAAGCTGAAACATAATGCTGATGCACTGGTAAGAGAGCGTGGCACTGTGATGCCTTAATGGGTGGTTGTATTATCCAGGACTAGGGGTCCACAACTCCAGCTGGCACCCCTGTTGTCAGGTCACGGCCATCTCTTTAGGGTGCAGATTCTAAAGAGCATTAAAAACTGTGTTGCAAAGATTGTGGCCAGTCAATGCAAGTCACTTGCACCAGCTCAGCAGTTTTGACACCCATCAATTTTAACACTTTATTGTTTGAACTTAAAATTAGTTTGCTGTTCTTTGCTGATAAAACGTCAAGCATGAAAGGTGAAATACTGCAATCTGGTTTCATGGCTGCTCCCTTCCCCCTTTCCTAAACAGATGGACCGGTTTGAGAAGGCAGTTTACTACCTCGATGCTGTGGTATCTTTTATTGAGTGTGGAAATGCTTTGGAGAAGAGTGCACAAGAGGCCAAGTCCCCTTTCCCTATGTATGCTGAGACTGTTGAGCTCATCAAGTAAGACCATGTTTTATCTTTTTATTAATCTTTTTATCTGTTTGTCTCTGTTTGTGAGTGTGGGTGTGTGGTCCTCAACCCTCACACCATCTGTCTATTATTTCCCCCCAAATCTCCTATCATATAAATGTCATGCAATTTGAAAAGAATTTTCCAGCTCTTACGAAGATTTATGAAATAAACTAGTGCTGCATGATTAATCTAATCGCAATCGTAATCACGATGTCAGTCTGTGCGATTACATGAACGCAAAAAGCTGCGATTTAGTACATGGATTGGATCGGCAACATATCCGATCCATTCTCTCCTTTGCGAGCTGACTGAAGTCTCACTTCAGTCGGATGTGACGTGTTTGGTCACATGACTTTCGATTCGGAGACGTATGGTCAGACACCGCATGACGCGCTGCATCGTACGTCAATGTCGCCACCATATTGCGATAGGCTCTGCTGTGGCGTGAAGCATGTACATGTCTATGGAGAGAAGTGCATAAAAATGCCTCACTCTTGTGCTGCTTGGGGCTGTACAAACCGCTGTACACTCCAAACCAGATCCCGGGGGATTACATTTCATAGGTAAGGCTGGACAGTTGTTTTGAATATATTTGGCCATTAGAAAATCCCGTTTTATAAGTCTTAACCTTAGCTAAAGTTACGAAGGTATGCTAAGTCAGCCTCCAAACAACATTTTGGCTAAACATAGGCATTAACTATTTAGACTGTTCTTAGCTGTTTAGTTAACTTTTTTTCTCAAACTATAAAGAAATTCACCTCAGTTTACAAATCTTAACCTTAGCTAAGCTAGCAAAGCTATGCATCCCTGTGTTCAAGTCAGCCTCCAAACAACGTTTTGGTTAAACGTAAGAACTATAATACGGGATTTTATAATGGCCAAATATAATCAAAACAGTTGTTTAGCCTTACCAGGGTTTGTCGTTCGACAAACACTGGGCATTTCAGGTTGTTAGAAGTAGTTTGTATGTTTCACTTTGAAATTAAACATATCACTATTAGTATGTGACTTTTCATTGCTATACAAGCAA
Organism: Denticeps clupeoides; assembly: GCF_900700375.1. Classification (NCBI taxonomy): domain Eukaryota; kingdom Metazoa; phylum Chordata; class Actinopteri; order Clupeiformes; family Denticipitidae; genus Denticeps; species Denticeps clupeoides. The sequence continues at coordinate 16,575,846 of NC_041712.1, forward strand.
GTGTCCTTTATCACATCGCAATCGCATATCGCAATATTGATCTCAATAATCGCAATATGTCTTTTTCCCCAAATCGTGCAGCCCTAAAATAAACATATAAAGTTATGGAAAAGTCATTGAAATCTGACTGAAAATGTATAACGAAGTACATAGTTCATGTAAGACTGCGTGAGAAACATTTAAAAACCAGCACTGGTTTATAGTATTTTTGCTAGCTTTACGAAGTGAACCACATCACATGGTATTGAATGCTTTGCTTCCATATTCCAGCATCTCTGCAGCCGGGTGACTCCTTTTGTAATGTAAATTACAGCTGAGCTGATGATCTATGCCCAGATATGATGTAGCCCATTTTACTTTAGCTCGGGCTTGTGTGAACTTTGTCATATCCAATATTACCAAGATTCTGGTCAGTGTTGTAAGGATGTCATTATTTATTTATTTGTTTTTTGCCCAGAAATTTGGTCTCAGACACATGGTCATGACTATTTGCGTTAATCATTGAAAAGTCATGGAAATTCTTTTGTAAAAATGTGTAGGAACCTTGTCCTATGATTATTTTGAGGCTGATGTTCAGTTATTGATGTTATTAATATTTGTTCAAATTTGTTCTTTTAAGGTACACTATGAAATTAAAGAGCTACATGGCGCCAGATGCTACATCTGCCGACAAAAGGCTAGCTGTTCTCTGGTGGGTGAAAATTACACATTTACTTGGGTATATATCTCTTTCATATAGTCCTAGTAATTTCTGAATTTTATTTATTTTACTCTTAGTTTGAGGTGCCAGTCACTTCTATACCTGCGACTATTCAAACTGAGGAAAGAAAGCGCACTGAAGTACTCCAAAACACTCACGGAACACTTGAAGGTATCATTTCCGAACGAACAACAAACTGAACGAGTTTTTTTTTTTCTGTGTGCCTCAACCTGAATGACTGGTTATCTTTCTTTCTTAGAATTCTCTAAGTAATACGCAGGCCCCCTCTCCTGGAATGGGAAAGTAAGTGAATGCTCTGTACTTTGCGTACTTTATAGTGATTTCTACTGTCTTAATAGTAAAAGCACATCGCCATCTGCACACCTAATCCGACTGTCTATTACTCGTACCTCCTCTAGCAAAGGCGCAGGCATGCCTTCTCCTGTGTCTCCTAAGCTGTCTCCGGGCAGCGCAGGCAGCTACTCCTCAAGCAGCTCCAACCCCAGCAGCTCGTCCTCAGTCACCATCCCACAGCGCATCCACCAGATGGCCGCCAGCTATGTTCAGGTCACCTCCAACTTCCTGTATGCCACAGAGGTGTGGGACCAGGCAGAGCAGTTGGCCAGGGAGCAAAGAGGTACCTTGGTTTGAACTAACTCCTTGTTAAAATGTAATTAGAAGCACATATTATGGGCTAGTTTTACATATGAATGCACAGAGTTTATAATTAAATATATTTAAAGGATTTAATCTAAGAGTAGCAGGGTATTTTTTTCATGTATACAGGTGAGAATTCAACATTTGGTTTGCCAGGTCATAGTTTTATTGTATTTTCACTACGATGGTGCTGACTCTTTTAGATAATTTTCCAGAGTATTTTGACTAAAAGGGAAAACTATAATTGTTTGCTCCCAGTCAGTACAATACACAAAATTATGGATTTATTTGTGGGCTGAGAAACGATTTGTGAATTTGCAGTTCAATTTAAACATGTTCTGATTGTGTCAGTGAAGCTTTATTGATGCGTTATCCTCCACCCCCAAACCCCCCCTCTTCTTTCCACAGAGTTCTTTACGGAGCTGGAAAAGATGATGGGGCCACTGATCTTTAACACCAGCAGTATGACTGAGCTGGTGCGCTACACAAGGCAAGGCCTGCACTGGCTGCGGCTGGACGCCAAGCTCATCCCTTAAGACCCCAGTGTCTTTAGACCCACACAAACACTTCTATCAATCTGCCTCAGACATATCTGTGACACTGTGCTCATTCTTCTGCACCATCTTGCCAAAAATACATGTAATAATAATAATAACACAGAATCATGTGCTAACATGAACTTTCAGCCACCATGTGATTTCATTAGGGAGACAGGATTTCCCCGCTCATTGTCAACAGTGCGCTCCTGTCATTTGTTTTTGTTTAGAATAATGTAAGACAATGACAAAGCCATTATTTTTTTAATGTATGAATTTTAGTACACTTTCTTAAGTAAGGTGTAAATATAAGTTGGCTCTTTGGCTTTTTATTTTCTTTCTTTATTTTATTTTATTTTTAACCAAAGTACCTCCCACTAACCAAAGGTGCTTTACAGTAAGGTTTGTCCTTTTATATTTTGTTTTGTGCCTTGTGTTTGATACAGGAAAACAGCACACCTTTTTTTTTTTTTTTTTTTTTTTTTTTTTTAATTATTATTATTTTAATGTCTTATTTGCACACCCCTTTTTGACCATTTTAATGCTTCCCTATTCATGCAAACAGTTTGGTATGATTGTGGATAACATACCACAATGAAAAGGAGCTTCCTTTTTTTTTTTTTTTTTTGGTCCTTCCCTGTCTTGTTGTGCAACAAGACTGTAGCTAGCTAATGAGTTCAACAATTTCTTATGTGGCTCCACAGATTAAAATGTATCCTTTTAAAGTAGTTAAAGGAACAACACTTTTTACTGCAGGTTTTTAAGCATTGCTATTATTTTTAAATGATTAATATTCAAAAACAAGGTTCAAAAACATTGTGGTATCTGGGCTGAGGTTGTGCATGATGTATTTTTGTAAAGGGAGAGCAGGGTGTGTAGGATATTGATAATTGTGACCTTTAACATGTTGATCTACATTTTGTTCATCAGGAGTAAACCTACTAAAGGGTCTGTGCACTTGCGTTTTAAGTCTTAAAACTTTTGGATACTTAAATGTAGCATGCATAGGCGCTCTTTTTAGCCATAGCTTGTGTTGTCTAAAGCACAGGAGGTTTTTTATTTTATTTTATTTTATATATATATATAAAACTGGCCCAAAAATCTATTTTATTTATATGCATAGAGCTTGCTTTGGCCGATCAGTGGTTTTTGAAGGGTGGGGCAAAAAAGGCTTGGAACAGGGTTTGAATTAGCTGAAAATGTAATGTATTTCTATTGTAAATTGAACAAAATTGTATTTAAATATTTAATGTTGATCATGGTGTTTCCATCATAGCATCTGTCTTTTGTGTATTAAATCATTTAAAGGAAAAGTCCTCTATGGAATATATTTATGGTATACACTATAGATATTTACATTTTATATGGTATGTATATTTCAAACTGAGGTTATTTTAGAAGGGAATAAAACTGCCTCCTCCTTATCCTGTTAGCATTGCAACTGGGGAATTGTAGTCATAGGTGACTACATAGGGTTTTTTTTTTTTTTTTTTTTTTCTCCAAGGATTTTTAAAATCCTGGTTAAAAACACAGATCTGTCGGTACCGAACCATTTGGTTGATGCCTGATTGGATATGTTGCTCACACAGAACTCTGTACTGTATGTATGCAGGAAGTAGTTGCATCTCCACAGCTTGCACTAGCTATTGCAATGTGTATTTGAAACTGGTTCCATGGTTTGTTTGTTTATTCCTGCACTTCTTGTTGATGAAGGAAACGTCTATGCAGTTTTTCCTCCCTGCCTGCTAACTGAGCAACAAACTCCATTACATGTCGCTAGATCCCTACGATTTCCAGAGTATGCTCGATTGCACAGATTGTCAGTGTTTCAGATTTTGTGTTTTTGATTTATAACCTAATAACCCTCCAGCATCAGTGCTTTGAGGCGATGTTGCAGCCCATCTCTGGCATTAAAACCATGTCTTTGGTTACCCTTTCCAGCCAGCTTGGTGAGGATGTGACAAAGAAACAAATGCCAAGCTAGGATTTAAGGCTGCGCATCTCCATGCACTGGTCATGCATAGAAACACGTTTCATGTGTTTGCATTGAGATGATGGTTGAAGGTCCGCTGGCCTGCAGACACTGGGACTCGTGCAAATTTATTTCCATTTCTTTTGTGACCTTTGGAGGTTCACTATTGTACTCTGGATCTAACCGGGCTTTAGAGCAAATGGAAGTAAACCCCCTTTTTTTTTTTTTTTTTGCCCTCTGCCCATTCTTGACTCCAGGGCAACTTTTCTTCAGTCACTCATCAGAATTAAATAACACTTGTATGTTTCTATTTAAAATAAAACAATTGTACAAATGTATATACATATTTCTTTTAGGGTAAAATTTTTACAGCAGTTTAACATTTATATGGCCTTGTAAATAGGATATGATATGTGCACATCCACGATTTCTTTCCTTTTTGCTTCCCTATGTTTTTGTTCGCTGTTTGGACTAAACACTGTGTCACTGTTTTATGTTAATTATTGCCGTGCATTTTCCTGTTCAGAAAAAAACAAACATTATTTGCTGTATTATACACTTCTTTGTCTGACTTCAGTGTTGTCCTAGTTGAGTGAGATTCTGTTGTGTACGAAACAGACTTGTACATTCGTCAGTGGATATTGTTCACCTGATTGCAGTGCTCTGAAGAAATTGAACTGGATATGCAGTTGACTTTAAGGCATTACCATTGCAGTTGCTGTTTCCTATAGGACCGTAAAAACCCATTTTATCAGAGATGTCTTTTGAATCAGAGGTATTTCTGTACTGTTAAAGCTGTTGTTTGTATGTTGTACTTTTTAATATATATAAATATATAGGTGTATCAAAGGAGACAGCAGTTCAGCAGATGCAGAACAATATAATTCAGTTTCAAATAACCCGGAAGAGATTGTCAAAACGTCTACATGAAAATATATTATGAGGCAATAGGATAATTATACTTTTAAAGGTACTCATGAGTTTAAATGATCCAATCTTGTAATAACTTGTAATTTAAACATTTTTGTGAAGTGAGTATTACTGGTAACTAATGAATTTTCTCAGTCTGTTGCAAATATTCTTTGTACTTTATTGTATTGAGAATAAAATGTATATGATTACCCTTGAATTTACTCTTTTTATAACAAAAACTCTCTCTTAGGCACTTTGCATTTTAGACCGGTTAACCAGTACCTTGCTTTTTAAATCCATATGTTACATTTAAGTCATACATGAACAGTCTGAACATGGCATATGAAAGGTATATATATAAATAAACTACAGTATACTAGTATATATTGTCAAATCACTCAATTGAGTTTTGGTGTGTACATGCTTTTTTTTTGTATTTATTTTTATTACCAATCTTAATATTATTAATTTGAACCGCCCCTGGAGTGCCATCTAGTGGACATAACATTTCAGTAAATCAATTTGCATATGAAAGTGATATTACGTTCTGAACTGTAACCAAAAATAAGAAAAGCGTGTGTGATATATATATATATATATATATATATATATATATTCAGATTGTGCGGTCGCTGTTTATTTAATTGTAATTTTTTTCATTTGACAAACATAATCCTTTATTAGTCCCACAAGTGGGAATTTTACTTTTTCTAAAAATTATTCTTACTTTTTTAACATTGTTCACATTAGCTGAAGCATTACTAAAACCTTTACGCCGAGTCTAGGCTGTATTTTTATGGCCTCGCCTCCCAAAAGGTTCTGAAGCTTAATGAGGTTGTTTGAATTCGGCCTGTGGTTGCTGCTTAGAAGACTGTTAATCTTTCTTGTATATCTGAAATCTCCTCTCTCCTTGACCTCTTTTGGCGATTTGGGGCAGGACTGCGCCTCATTTTGTGTCTATGGCAACCAATACGATATCGGGTTCTGCCATGAACCTGTTCGATTCGGCGTAACTGCTCGTGTCCCGTTACAAACGACATCCGCGACCACGGCACACGACGGCAGGGGGACGAGCGCGTCCTTTTATTCCCCGTTCATCCCTTAACCCCGCCCACCTACTCTCCCATTGGCCGGATCGCGGCTCCGTTTCCAGCTCCGCCACTTGCCCGCGATGTGGGGAGGTGAGGCGGCCCGCCTGGCCCTAATCGCCGGAGAAGAAGGGGAAAAGTCGCGTTTAGTCCCGCCACGCGAGCCGAATCGGACGCTTCAACGCCGTGACAGTCCGAAGACGCGCTCCGTCGCAGCGAGGCCGCCAACCAGACGCGCTGTCCCGGCGCCGCTCGCCAGGTAGGCGCCGTCTCCGGAGGTCGGCAGGTGTTGGTATCGTCCGGTGATCGTTAACCGAGTTTCGGTCACCCGCGGTCCGCGGTAGCGGGGCGCTTCCGAACCGAGAAACGAGATCCCATAAACGTACTTATTTATCCCGAATTCAGCCTGCAGTCGTTCAGAATAAACAACTTTTTTTTCCGGGTCCATCCTTATATTCCCTTCGTGCTTGTAACTCTGCAAGCTGTCTTTGTTGTGAAAAATGCTGACATTTATAATGATACAGAAGTACAACCACAATGTTCATACTGTTATTACTAACTCATCGTTATCACGCTCTTAGAAAATTATTTTTTAGAATATATATATATATATATATATATATATATATATATATATATATATATATATAGGGATTTAATTTACGTACTGTTTCTGAAGGTTTAATTTACGTACTGTAAATTACGTACTGATGAGTCACGTGATGCAGTAGTGGCAGTTACGTGAAAGATATTACTACGTAAGAGCATGTGGGGAAATTACGGTTGGATTTCCTTTCTCGCAAATAATACGATATCTTAATGCTCGTGTTCTGGTTGGCTAATAAATTTGTTCGCATGTGGCTTTTGGATAGCGATGCGTATGTTTAATTTAGAGCAGAAGACGACTTTATTGTTTCGCAGAAACCCAACCCTGGGCCTTTGTCATTGGTGCTGAAACCCAATAGCTCATGTGGTGTGAACTGCCCTCCCGTACCCTGCCTACATAGCAGGGGCAGGGTAAGAAAACTGCCCCCTGGGCCTGTCTGTCAGTGTAGTATCTGCATTTGATACTGTTTCGCACATCATCATCATCATCCTCATCATCATGCACAGCCGCTCCACTGCTTTATTTACCCTCCTGCTGCCTGTATACAAAAAAAAAGCTGAGTCGTGTTTGCAGGTACACAGATGACATTGCTTTAAAAAACCTGTAGTATTGTGATCCGCAACTACATTTACATTTCCAGCATTTATCAGACGCCCTTATCCAGAGCACTTACAGTCAGTAGTTACAGGGACAGTCCCCCCCTGGAGCAACTTAGGGTTAAGTGTCTTGCTCAGGGACACAATGGTAGTAAGTGGGATTTGAACCTGGGTCTTCTGGTTCGTAGGAGAGTGTGTTACCCACTAGGCTACTACCAAACTTATGTAACCATTGTGCAAGTTCCGTCTGGAATCATGGGTCAGTGGTGGCCTAGCCACTTAAGGAAGCGGCCCCGTAATCAGAAGGTTGCTGGTTCGAATCCCGAACCGCGAAAACGCCACTGAGCAAAGTACCGTCCCCATACACTGCTCCCCGGCCGCCAAGGTTGAGGACACTGTGTCACCGTGTGCCGTGCTGTGTATCACAATGACAATCACTTCACTTTCACGTAGATAGACAGTGTATCTGAAATCACTGCAAATTTAATATTAGAGTATGAATTCCACCCATGTCGGTCTTTCAGCCCCAGCATCCAGACGCCGCCGGTCGTCTATGGTGGCTTGTTGCTGGGGAAAAATGAAACGTCCAGCTTTTGTGACACACAGAAATGCCTAAAATTGCTAAGAAATTTCGCCCCCCTCCCTTTTTTGCCCATTTTTAATAATGTGGGTATGCTAACAGGATGCCAGCCAGTATCACACAACCTTTCAGGCGCTGCGGAATAGCAGAAGCCAAGTGCTGTAAATGTCACCTCTCGTTTGATCTGGTCTGTTTGGTGGCATTATTTTTTGACTGACAACTCTAATTACAGTAGTCTGCACCCTGCCTTCATACATAAGCTGTGGCGCGTTAAAAGGTGCATTGATTCACTGAAGGATGTGGGACGCTTTGTCCTTTAAACATCCCATCTGAATTAAGCAGATAGTTCCCTGAATTTCAGGTTTGGTTGGTAGCCGCAAAAAAACGTGACTTTATTTTATTTTTTTTTTTCCAACTCTCCTCAGTGGGTTCTTGAGTCCACAGTGGAATTGTTGTCCCTAATTGTCTTAAGCATCACATTAAGCTTTAGAAATGGCACATGTGAGGAGCTTGACCGGTTGAGGAATTCCAGGCAGCATCATGCAAGCGTGTTTTGATGATGATTGGCTGTGATCAGCACAGTGGGAGGGACCTGCAGAATGTGTTAAGAGAGATTTGGAGCGGTTGGGAAATCTGCGGCTTGGATGTTCGGAATTCCGCCCTGGCTCAGTTTTAACGGCCTGCGCATAACCGTTTGTGTGGTGCCTTCTTAAGCTTCCCGTATTAATGCATGTATTAGATGGTTATTGGATTATTGGTTACTGTGAAAAGGCTTTTATTGTAAAGAATCGGGTGACATCAATTCGTCATATTCATCTGGGAGAGGACTTGCCTTAGTAAGTGTTAATATTTATTGGAAATACTGTAAGGGTCTGTGATTAATAATATGTTCTATTAGTTATCTATGCACGGTACACCTCGTGCCACCCCCCTGCTGTCGATTTGGACATTGGCATCGCGAGCGGATGCGTTCTCCTGTTCCCATCAATAAATAATTTAGGCTCACGCATGTGAAGCCGCGGCTTCTGTCGGCATAAACTCTTTTAACTATTGCACATGTCATCTGACCTGCAGCTTCTTGCGTGCTCGGTTATAGCCGTGCTTGCTGCTGTTACGCTGGCCGCTCAGTTGGCTCTGGATCCAGGGGAAAGCATTACTTTAATAAAGGTTACTCTTTTTTATTTTCTGCAGCATTCAAGCCCAAAGATGGCTCAAACCGTACTCAACATTCTATAGCTTTATGCCTGAATACCATAGTATGATGGCCCGGTATTTTTACGCAGTAGCTCCTTACTGAGGCCCGTCCGCTTGGATCTGCTCACGTCCGACTCACTTTATCTGCCCTTTTATACCGAGACGCAGGATGATAGGAACATTTGAGTACATTTATGGCCCAGACAGAGGCACAGTGGCCGTGCCAGGGGGTGCATTTTCATATGCCCTGATGAGAAAGTGTGTGTGACGGCCTGTCACGGAGGATTAAGACTGTTGTCCCGAGACAGAATGGGTTGTCACATTAGCTCGTGAATGTAGTTTAATGACATGAATAAGACTATAAGATATTACATAATTACTGTACAGTTATGGCTACTATTTGGTCATCCGAGGAGGTTATCCACGGGTTCATTATAGGGTTTGAGCTGTTTGATAGCATCACCGTTAATGAGAAATAATCATGACATGCCATTTTGTCAGTAATACCCACCTTTATTACCACAATTCTTATGGAATTTGAGTTTTTGTAATATTTCCCCTTCTGGTCCTTGCGGTTCTTTGAGTTTCTTGTTCACTCACGATAATTCCCGAATTCCAGGTTACAAAGTTCAGGGAGCGTGGGACTGTAGCAGTAGCGTTGGGGTGAAGTTTAATCTCTTGTGTGTTTTTCTCTCTCTCTCGCTCTCGCTCAGACAGCAAACATATAATATGTTTCAAATAAAGACACTTAACCTATGGGTGCTACTAACCTAGTGGGTAACACATTCGCCTATGAACCAGAAGACCACAAAATCACAGGTTCAGACCCCACTAATCCTGAGTGTCTCCATGGGGACTGTCCCTGTAACTACTGATTGTAAGTCGCTCTGGATGAGGGCGTCTGATAAATGCCGTAAATGTAAATGAAATATGCCCCCGTCAGACCTAATAATGATCATTAGAATAGTTTTAAAAATTGCACCATTATCTGGAACAATCCAGCAGATGAAACCTTCCCTCAGAGGAGGCTGCTGCACATAGTGAAAGCTGTTATTTGAGTTGGAGGTGGGGACTGCTTGCTGGAGTTTTTAGCTCTCAAATTCTTGTAAGGCTTTAGACCCTGATATCATATCTGGGGGGCAAACACTGCGGTAAATACAAGTGGTACATGATCATAACAAAATTCCAGAAATATAAAGACTAACTTGTCTGCAGCTCTGTATTAAACATCAACAATAACGCTGACCTGGACAAAAGATGCATGAAGTGTCGTATATCAGTGACCATGCATACTACAATAACACATTTCCCCATGATTTTTGCAGGATTACTTTTAGGGATTTTTCATGACTGGCACTGGACCATAGTTGCCATATTCCAGGTAACTTCCCAAACTCAGGGCAGTTAGTATTGCGCTAATTATGTTAAACATTCAAATAAAATAGTCTTGAAACCCAAATCTTTGTACTGGTGAATCACTGTGTGCTATTTGAAACGATGTAGTTATGTAGATCCCCAAGGTCCAAAAATAGAGTACATTATATGCGATTGGCATACAGAGTTCAAACTTCAAAAGCTTCATGTAACAAACTTGTGTGCGACTTGTGTGCAATCAAACTTGTGTGCGATGGACTGTAGTAGACACAGGATATATCCGGACTGAGGGACAATGCCTCTAACACAGGGTGTGCAGTGGTTTGCAAGTCAAATCGGAAAGCAAATCTCCCTCAGCTTTTTCCTGTTTCTTTTTGTTCTTCTGCAGGCCATGAATTTTATTATTTAAGTTTTTTTTTGTTTTGTTTTTTTGCAGAATGCTGTTGTTATATTAGGACACAATGCTTATCAAGCACACGGGTTTCCTTGCTTGGTTTGCATAATATAACTAATGAAGTGAATTCTTCATTCCTAGTCCTGGTCCTTTGCTGGCCTCCATCAAATATAATCCTACTTGTGGATACAGCTCTGGAAAAAAGAAACCAGTGCTTTTCTGTTTTTAATGAAGCCATGATGAGCTGATGATTAGATGATCAGCTAAAACAAATCTCGCCAAACAAGGAAAGGTTGGAAAACCTCCCCTGAGCAGTAAACCTTCTTGTGTCATCTTAGTATAAAGTGAAGTGATTGTCACATGTGATACACCGCAGCACAGCACATGGTGCACATAGTGAAATGTGTCCTCTGCATTTAACCCATCACCCTGGGTGAGCAGTGGGCAGCCATGACAGGCACCCGGGGAGCAGTGTGTGGGGACGGTGCTTTGCTCAGTGGCACCTCGCGGATCGGGATTCGAACCGGCAACCTTCTGGGGCCGCTTCCTTAACCGCTAGACCACTAGTATTACTATTATATTAATTAACAATGGTAATTAATTGTTTAGTTAGCTGTTGATATTTTGCTAATTGAAGATTCATTTGTACAATCCTGTCCACTCAGTGTGGGAGAAAACGAGGGTAAAATAGTCTTCCAGAGCTTTATATGACAGAATGTGAACAGGACCACATGGTCATGGCTTTCTAAGCAGCACTATGAAAAAAAACAACCCAAAACTGTTCCGTGAACAATGGGCTCAACTCAAAGCTAATTTAGGCCAGCTATAGTTTTTAGACTATATATTTAATATATTTTAAAGTGCAAAAGTTTCATTAAGCATTTGGTTAATGATAATCCCAGACCTGCTGACAGTTAACACTGATGCTTTGCTCATTCTGCACAAATTGTCCTCTTGAGTCTGATTTGTCCATAATCCTGAGAAAAGATTTGGGATGGATGGACGGATGACCAGTTTGGAAGTATAGCGAGACACGGGGGGGAAAAAAATATGTGCTTTTCACTAAAGTGAGACGAGGGATGGAGAACAGGCACAGCTTTTAATTCCAGTGGATGGTGTGTCACGCACCTAAAATGCAATTTGTTGTTGCCATTTAATGCAGTAAATGCAGTTTTATGACCCAGACAAGTGTCTGTTTTACCAGGGTCTGGGAGAGGTAATACGAGCGCTGAGCCTGTTGACCTGCCCTCAGGTCACGTTACTTGAAAACTGGCTCAGGTAGAATTGCCTGTTCTCCTCAGCTTACTTTTCGTTTGAAACAGACAGAGGAAAGTTGCAACAGGGCACATTTGCCTTCATTAGGCTCTTTGAGCAGTTACATTTCTCTTTTTTTTTTTTTGGCCTGTGTAATGTGCTGCTCCATATTATGTAAGATGAAATCAAGCTTTTTTGAAGTAACACGAGAAGTATGTGAAATAAAAGAAACAGCAGTGCAAATCATATGCTCCTCTTTGACCCTGCTACCCGAGGAGGATCAGATGATAGGAAATTATAGGAGATAATAAGTCTGCTAGGAAAAGCATGACATAATACTGTCTGTAGCAACGATATTTGCTTTACCCTAGGGAGCTTATCATGCACATTCCTTTTCCTGAGTAATTGCCAATGTCCAGGGACCTGCACAAGCGATAAGGATTTGAGGCTCAGAGGGAAAAGCCGGCGGAGTTGAAGGCACAGAATTACCCTCTCTCATCAAATCGAGGCGAGAATATGTACTCGTGGTCTCTGCCACCATGTTGCGGACACCTTTCACGAGCTGTTGCAATTTCATATCATTTAAATGGTATGTTGTGTACGCCTACTTTTATGATATGTTAGTTCGCATAAATTGGAACCAGCAACGTACAAAAACGTTTTACTGTTCTCCCGGTAAGTTCATTTGTGTTTAAGTAATGAAGAGATTGCCATTTATCTCTTTCACTGAACAAACCTGTACTGGACACATCTGAGAAGAAATGCAATTAGAAGTGAAGAAAACCCTTTATAACGTGACCTAATGTGGCGCTTTGCTTTTAAAAGCACTGCAGGCCAGACCTTCATTCGTGTGAAGGTGTGAATGATTTGTTCATGAGGCAAGGCTTTTTTTTTTTCATCCATAAAGGGTTTTGAAGATAACGCCTTGCCAAAGTGCAGACTTATGAAAGCGTTCACCTCTTTTCTTAGCTCAGAACAAAGCCTAATTGTACAGCCTAAAACCTAATTTCCATCCAGAAATACACCAAAGAACTGTGCGGTTCTCCACAGTTCTCTTTGTTGCTAGATGATGCCCTTCCACACGGTCTACAAATGAACAGTTCGTCTCCATCCACGGGTATACTACTGTGCCATTCCTGAGGGAAATAAGCCGCTGACTTGCAGTGAGAGGAGTGTGTGGGTAGAGGACCACTAGATCTGACCGTGGCCCGTGTTCGAATCTCAGGTGTCCGTCCATAATACAGAATGGAAGTATGTCAGTTCCTTCCTGCTCATCCTCTACCACAGACCATGGCTCTTTTATGCTTCATGACCCATTTCTGGAAACGTGCTGTGTCACCTCGCTGTCGGCTGAGGTAAAGTCTGTTGCTGTCGCCCGTGATTTTATCACGAGCGAGCTCCTCAGAGAGATCGGACAAAAGGTGGCCAAAGATTTTTATCGCGTGACCCAGTTTTGTATCACTTCTGTCCCACTAGCTCCATTATGCTCCAAATGTTATTTCAGCATTTTCAGTCAATTTTAACTGTACTTTAAGATACCAGTCTTTTGAAATTAAACAGTGGGTGAGATTAAACACTTTTTATATATTTATAATTTGATATTGTGTTGTATCTGAATGTCGTACCTTAGTAAACAGTTGTATGCTGTAAACTGTAATGGTAAATCTGATCGGCTGCTCATATATTACTTTCACACCCTTCACAGAATCTCAGTAGATTACCTGAGATGCTTATTACACTAACATCGGAGTTATTTACTCCACTTATGTGAATGAAAGTGAGTGAAACTGACAATTAAGTTATTTAAGACAAAAAGGTTCAAAAGCAGTGCTGCTTTAAAACATTCTTTTTTTGTAATAACAAAAATCGTGCTAAAAAACTGAATTTGTGGGATATGATGTCACCCAGCCCTAGTAACACAGGCATATGTGCTGCTTAAAAATGGATCAGGCTGGCACTGGTCCACATATGCACAGGACACACTAGTTAATTATCTGTCAAGCACAGCACCATCAAATGCCAAAACCCTTTCAGTTCCTCTTATGCATGGCCTGCCACAGTGGTTTAAGTTAGTTAATTATTGTCTTCTAAAACTTTTTTTTTATCATCAAGATTAAATGCCTAATAACTACTACATTTCTGAGCTGGACACAACTGCTGCTTCAGTCTATGGGTGACTCCTTCCCTCTTTTTTTTTTTTTGCTGTGAAAAATTTTAATGAAAGCCCCTTGCCGGGTAACACATTTTCTTGAATGTTGGCGAAGAGCAGCGTTTCCTCTATGGGATTGTTTGAACCGCCTCACTACGGAGACGGAATTCTGAGCCAGAGCAAGCATTGTCTCTTTCAGTGTACATAAGCTCCTAGTTTCCTTCCTTTCTGTTTTCTCTCTCTCTCTCTTTGTGAGCCTTTGTGTTCTGCATTTCTGCTACTTGCAATCTTGCGAGATTGCAAAAGCGATTTGTACATTTCAGACCACTAACTACAATACACTCTGACGTTGATTTGGTATAGTTTATCAACTTATTATGAATCAAAAAATTATAGGGAATTCAGATGGGCGATAGTCTGCTGTATGTCTTGGAATGACAACAGAACAGAAGAGTTGACTTGATGGTACAGGAAGTTTTGGCCCAGTTCTGCTATGTGGTTCTCACCAATGAGCCATAACACTTTGACTAATGTTGTGTCGGTCCCACTACCTCTTAAGGTGTGTTGTGGTGTCTGGCACCATGCTGCAAGTTCTTGTGAATTGTGGTGCCTTCATGGATTGTACATCCCACAGATGCTTGTTATTGACTGACATCTGGAGAAGTCAACACCTCAAACACAAAGCAGCCACAAATTTCTGGTCCTTGTCACCTGTTTTTTATGCTTGCAAACATCAACTTCTTGAACAAAATGTTCACTTGTTTCCTAATATATCCCACCCATTGTCATTGTACTGAGATAATGAATCTTCTCCCACTTCATAGTTTGCACGACTCCTCAGTGGGTGGCCACTTACAATCGGGCAAAGAAACGAAACAGTACTGCAACGTTTGTCTCATTAGCAAATGTGACCCTTGGTGACGTCCGTGTCTGCTATGAAGTACAATGCATTGACGTTCTATGAGATTAGGTGGGCAGGAAGCACATGGAGGTCACTCTGGTGAAAAACACCATAACTCACACAGTACTGGAAATCACACAGGCATCTCTGTGCGGCACAGAGTAAATCGGCTTACTTCATGCCATTGTGAGAGAGGTCACTGTGCACCTCTCTCCATACCAGAAGAATATTTTTATTGCCACGGTGCCTTCTGGAAATGGTGTTTGAAGTGAGAGGTGAGTGAGATGTTCGAAGCTATTCAGAATATTTAGGAAATAATTTGTTCAGTAGTCACAAATCTTTCTGACCCTGTCTGCAGCCTTGGATGTCTGACGTGCAAGTAACTTCTGACTGCCAGCTGATCTCTGTTTCCACAAAGAAAGGCTCCATATTCCTAAAAAATGACACATAAAATCCAAAGGACCAGACAATCTTTTTCTCTCTCGGTCACAGGTCACCAAGTAAATACAGCAAAATAAGTTGAGTAGAACATCACTTCAATTTCCATAAGGATCTACACAGGAAAAATAGAATAACATACATTTTATTAAAAATAAAATGTATAAAGCTGGGAAGCATACATGGCTGAAACAAGCATCTGTACATGAGTCCGAATAAAATGCTGCTATTTATGAAGATCATCTTAGATACTTTGCCATGCCGTTGTTTATCAGGAGTGATATGTGTAAAAAAAATAATTCATTTAGATATTTATTGTTTAATTTATATACCCTATGCTATATGGACAGCATATTTTTCCCAGTACTGACTTGTAATAATGTAGTGGTCCTTCACAGAAAGATGAAGGTGGCATTAGGCTGCTTAAAATGTTAGTCTGGATTGGGGGGGACTACCCTATACATCCTTGGATGATATGGCGCCTCTTAAACGAGCCAACCCAATCCCAGCTCTCCCTTTTTCCTGGCTGTCCTCCATGTGGAGAGAACTCTGGGAATGAATGGCACCCCGGCCTTGTGTCTTTCTGTCTTTGAAGCCAGCCTGGAATGTGAGGTCCTCCCCCCACTCCCATTCAGACGGCATCATCAGAAGTGAAATATTCCCTCTGCTGTGTCTGAGGCATACGTCAGAGCCGCAAAGACCCGGCCTCTCAGCACGGCGTGGGTAACATTAGCAGTCCTGCTGCGGCCTGCAAATGACAGGTCCAATTCTTGCGCTCAAATAGAGAGAAATGGAGTTCCTAACGAGAGGGAGTGGGTTTCCTTGGAGTGAATGCAACGCAGCAGTTGTGGTAAGGGATCATTTAACCCACCCCACTAACACACACACACACCATGCTAGATCATTTGATTAGATGCATAAAAGTGCGCTTCTTCATGCGGATAAACTGGATGCTCTTGTTTCTGTCCATGCTAACGCTGGATATGAAGTTTCCCTCCCCTCTGGCCTCCATCTCTGCACTGCTTGTCACTTCCACTTCAGCGCTGCACTGTATTTGTGTGTGAGCTTGCTGAAATCCTTTGAGTGGTAATTTCTGAACTCCCACGTGTCCTGTGTGAACACGTGTGAAAGTTTAATTCGTTTTTTTCCTTCTGTCATGGGTTTTTCAAGTGCATTTGAGATAACAGTTTAGAAACCTTCATGGCTTTATGCATCCATCAAAAACTAAGTACGTGAAAATATACTATTTACACTATATATACAGTCAGGTCCATAAATATTGGGACATCGACACAATGTTAAAATGTTAAAAACGAACAAGATGTGCTTTAACTGCATACTGTCAGCTTTTATTTGAGGGTATTTACATCCAAATCAGGTGAACTGTGTAGGAATTACAACAGTTTGCATATGTGCCTCCTACTTGTTAAGGGACCAAAAGTAATGGGACAGAATAAGAACCATAAATCAAACTTAAACATTTCAATACTTGGTTGCAAATCCTTTGCAGTCAATTACAGCCTGGAGTCTGGAACACATAGACATCACCAGACGTTGGGTTTCATCCCTGGTGATGCTCTGCCAGGCCTCTACTGCAACAGTCTTCAGTTCCTGCTTGTTCCTGGGGCATTTTCCCTTCAGTTTTGTCTTCAGCAAGTGAAATGCATGCTCAATCGGATTCAGGTCAGGTGATTGCCATTGCAAAACAGTCCACTTCTTTCCCTTCAAAAACTCTTTGGTTGCTTTTGCAGTATGCTTTGGGTCATTATCCATCTGCACTGTGAAGCGCTGTCCAATGAGTTCTGAGGCATTTGGCTGAATGTGAGCAGATAATATTGCCTGAAACACTTCAGAATTCATCGTGCTGCTTGTGTCAGCAGTCACATCATCAATAAATACAAGAGAACCAGTTCCACTGGCAGCCATACATGCCCACGCCATGACATTTCCAGCACCGTGCTTCACTGATGAGGTGGTATGA
The DNA here is from genome assembly GCF_900700375.1 of Denticeps clupeoides. Taxonomy (NCBI): domain Eukaryota; kingdom Metazoa; phylum Chordata; class Actinopteri; order Clupeiformes; family Denticipitidae; genus Denticeps; species Denticeps clupeoides. The sequence continues at coordinate 16,593,179 of NC_041712.1, forward strand.
GGTGGATTATGAACAGTTCCTTTCCGTCTCCATAGTCTTCTCTTCCCATCACTCTGGTACAAATTGATCTTGGTCTCATCTGTCTATAGGATGTTGTTCCAGAACTGTGAAGGCTTTTTAGATGTTGTTTGGCAAACTCTAATCTGGCCTTCCTGTTTTTGGGGCTCACCAATGGTTTACATCTTGTGGTGAACCCTCTGTATTCACACTGGTGGAGTCTTCTCTTGATTGGTGACTTTGACACAGATACACCTACCTCCTGGAGAGTGTTCTTGATCTGGCCAACTGTTGTGAAGGGTGTTTTCTTCACCAGGGAAAGGATTCTTCTGTCATCCGCCACAGTTGCTTTCCGTGGTCTTCCGGGTCTTTTAGTGTTGCTGAGCTCATCGGTGCGTTCCTTCTTTTTGAGAATGTTCCAAACTGTTGTTTTGGCCACACCTAATGTTTTTGCTATCTCTCTGATATGTTTCTTTTGTTTTTTCAGCCTAATGATGGCTTACTTCACTGATAGTGATAGCTCTTTGGATCTCATCTTGACATTCCAAACGCAAATAGCACACTTGAAATGAACTCTGGACCTTTTATCTGCTCATTGTAATTGGGATAATGAGGGAATAACACACACCTGGCCATGGAACAGCTGAGAAGCCAATTGTCCCATTACTTTTGGTCCCTTAACAAGTGGGAGGCACATACAGGGAGTGCAGAATTATTAGGCAAGTTGTATTTTTGAGGAATTATTTTATTATTGAACAACAACGATGTTCTCAATGACCCCCAAAAACTCATTAATATCAAAGCTGAATGTTTTTGGAAGTAGTTTTTAGTTTGTTTTTATTTTTAGCTGTTTTAGGGGGATATCTGTGTGTGCAGGTGACTATTACTGTGCATAAATATATACCCATTTCAATAATTTATTTTTACCAGTGAAACCAAAATAACATCTCCACATTCACAAATATACATTTCTCACATTCAAAAACAAAACAAAAACAAATCAGCGACCAATATAGCCACCTTTCTTTGCAAGGACACTCAAAGGCCTGCCATCCATGGATTCTGTCAGTGTTTTGATCTGGCAAAGAGGTGTACTGTTTTCCCTCCTTGTAAATCTCACATTTGATGATGGAACACAGGTTCTCAATGGGGTTCAGATCAGGTGAACAAGGAGGCCCTGTCATTAGTTTTTCTTCTTTTATACCCTTTCTTGCCAGCCACACTGTGGAGTACTTGGACGCGTGTGATGGAGCATTGTCCTGCATGAAAATCATGTTTTTCTTGAAGGATGCAGACTTGAGCTTGACTCCATCCTCAACCCGAAAAGGCCCCACAAGCTCATCTTTGATGATACCAGCCCAAACCAGTACTCCACCTCCACCTTGCTGGCGTCTGAGTCGGACTGGAGCGCTCTGCCCTTTACCAATCCATCCATCTGGCCCATCAAGACTCACTCTCATTTCATCAGTCCATAAAACCTTGAGATATTTCTTGGCCCAGTCTTGACGTTTCAGCATGTGTGTCTTGTTCAGTGGTGGTCGTCTTTCAGCCTTTCTTACCTTGGCCATGTCTCTGAGTATTGCACACCTTGTGCTTTTGGGCACTCAAGTGACGTTGCAGCTCTGAAATATGGCCAAACTGGTGGCAAGTGGCATCTTGGCAGCTGCACGCTTGACTTTTCTCAGTTCATGGGCAGTTATTTTGCGCCTTGGTTTTTCCACACGCTTCTTGCGACCTGTTGACTATTTTGAATGAAACGCTTGATTGTTCGATGATCACGCTTCAGAAGCTTTGCAATTTTAAGAGTGCTGCATCCCTCTGCAAGATATCTCACTATTTTTGACTTTTCTGAGCCTGTCAAGTCCTTCTTTTGACCCATTTTGCCAAAGGAAAGGAAGTTGCCTAATAATTATGCACACCTGATATAGGGTGTTGATGTCATTAGACCACACCCCTTCTCATTACAGAGATGCACATCACCTAATATGCTTAATTGGTAGTAGGCTTTCGAGCCTATACAGCTTGGAGTAAGACAACATGCATGAAGAGGATGATGTGGACAAAATACTCATTTGCCTAATAATTCTGCACTCCCTGTATGCAAACTGTTGAAATTCCTACACCGTTCACCTGATTTGGATGTAAATACCCTCAAACTGATAGTCTGCAGTTAAAGCACATCTTGTTCGTTTAATTTGATATCCACTGTGGTGGTGTATAGAGCCAAAAATGTTAACGTTGTGTCGATGTCCCAATATTTATGGACCTGACTGTATACTACCATTCAAAAATTTCGGTTTGCTAATGCACCAGACACTCCACTAGGCCATATTTTTGTACTTAGACCATTGCAAATAGTCTAATAATCAATTGTCCCTTTTTAAGTGTCAGATTTGCATTATTTTTTGTAATGCTCAAAACAAGTGGATGAACAAGAAAACATTACAGGTGAAGTGCCTTCGGTGATCTACTAGACAAAACCTTTTTTGCTTTTTAATTGTTTTTGTCATTTGTCACATACTATCCATTTATTGCCCATACTGCCCATTTCATATCCCCAAACAACGTTTCAGAGGGATTTAAATCAGAGCGATGACTAGGCCATTCCAGAAGCTTCAGTTGCTCCTGTTTGAGCCATTCCTTTGCTTCTGTGCTTATGATCATTATCCTACTGAAAGGTCCACCACCGGGTTTAACTTCATCTTTCTGACATCGCCCCACATTATATTTGGGTCCTACTTGATCTCTAGAATTTATGCTGTCTAGTTTTGACACATCTCTATATATCTGATATAATATTCTTCTCCAGGAAGTTGGCTTGTGTACTCTTATTTATCTTTATTTCCAGTGTCTTTATGATAGCAGAAGTCTTTATGATGGCAGTCATCGACATTTATTGAAGGCCTTTATATTTATATCCAAATTTAGCATCACCATATGCAGGAGATTTTTAACAATTGCACCTAATCTGATCTGTATGGATTTATATCTGTCTGAAATGTGTGTATTTACTTTCCCAAGTACTTCACAATTATTTTAGCAAAGTGAAACTTTTTTTTTTTGAGTGCTGGAATATATCACCTGCTGAATAACCATTATCCACTGCCACATGTGTGTGTTGGTTGTTACAAGATAACTATGATATAATGATTACATAAGCACTCATTTAGATAATTTTTTTTTCTCCACTCATAGTTTCCGTGAGATACTTAGGTGAACATGGATGTGATTGCAGGGTGAAACTGGAAAAAATTATGGAAATGTATTACAGTTGTTACTGTAATATAAACATATTCCAACATATCCCATTTTCTATAAAATAAACACTATAATACTATAGTATATTTATATTCTATAAATATACTAAAGCTTTTTTAATAATATAAACTGCAGGAATTTTATAAAAACTGCTGGTGAAAAATGACATACTATCCATTGTCATATTTTGCCACTGTTTACCCTATAGCAAGTTTAGTGTTTCTAGCTGGAAGGCTGCAGGCTGCATGCCAGCATCATGCATACCCTGTGTTTTTAAAGTCCTTGATATGTACCATTACTGCTGGCTACTGCTGATTTGATTCAGATTTCCATAGTTGTAGCCCATATCTACATTTCCCAGAATGGCAAAGTCAGCCATTACCATTAAATCCAATGAAATGTGAAGTAAATACATTGTCTGTCAAGGAATAGGCTGTTTTAGGTGGACTGTAGATGTGCTGGAAGCAGGAAAAGTGGCCAAGCCTAAGGATGTGATTATATTTGCAAGAACACCTCCAAAATGGCAGGTCTTGCGGGGTTACTGTAATACAGACTGCTGAAAATCTTCATGCGGGACAGGATGGAGGGGTGTCCAAACACACAGGAGCTACAGGTGAGCCAGGGTGCCCATCCTGACCACTGTTCACAAGTGTGTACACTAAGCAAAGGAGTCAGAACTACATCATGGAAGAAGGTGACATGGTCTGATGAAAGACCATTTCTTTTTCAGTCATGTCATGTCTATAACTTATAATGATCCCACAATTTCAGTATATCAATATTTATCATGGAACGTGGGAAATAACATAATATGAACTAGTACACATTGAGTCATTCAACAAATCAAGTAAGTTGTCAAACTTAAGGTTAATTGAAAAAGAATCCTTAACCACTAATCCATTAAGCATAATCACATGATTAATCCTAAAATATTTCTCAAATGTCGACATGGAATTCCAAACATTTTTGATCACCTTCACATTGACCTTAAAGACCTCATTAAAGAGACAAATTCCTTGTTTGTTTTTATGAAACTACACTTGTGTTTTTCATTTCTGTCTATATCTTAAAATAAAAAAAAACAAACATATTAACGATCATAAAGTATGTATTGCATGGTTTCCTTCTCTGCACTAAATTGACCGTGAAACCTTAAACGGCGATTTGTGTTTTCGTATCATTGCACTACAGCACAGTTGGCCAAGCCTTGAACTGATGTGTTTTGACACGTTTGTCTGAAGGGAGGGAACTTGTTTAACCTGAACAAAATATCAGCATTTCAGCAAACCAGAAAAGTGTGCAGTCCTTACGGACACTTCAAATGAACACTGATAACGTTTTCGCTGACAGCCCGTTTGATCTTCGGATCAACTTTGGGTGTTATTCCTCCAGTTGATACGCAGTATTAGGAAAGTAACACAAACATGTTGTTATTTTAGGTCAACACACCCTGAGGACCCAATACCATTATGCTCCAGTTGTGTGATTAGTATCAGCAAAGACTTTCCCTTGCTGTTCATATTCACGGTACAGGGAAATACGTTTTTTTTTTCTTCACCCTAATGTTGTCATGTTTTCTTTTTGCACAGGAGCTGGCCTTCTGAATAAAACATTAAAGGATATGAGAAGAAACGCCCAAAGAGCCTGAAAAATAACCCGTTTTCACAAAAGCCACCACTTTCAGCTTGAGCTCCCCACATGGATCATGGATTCCTTCAACTTTCACTTTGAGAGGATGAGCAACCTGGATCTGCATCCTCTTAGTCTTCCCATCAGCCGTTTATCGCCAGCTAAATCCGCCAGCAGCACAGATCAGTTCTTGCACCACCACAGTAAAGGTGACTCTGCATACAGCTCGTTCTCAGGGGGTTCCAGTGCCCCAGAATATTCTTCATTATTCCCGGAAGACCTGCATCAACACAGCAATCACTATGCAGATCTTAAGTATGTGAAGGCTGTGTACAACCCTAACATTCTCAAATCAAGTTCTAAAAGCATGGACCACTTGTACCATTCCATGGAGGGCATTGCTCAACAATATAGACAAGAAGACACCAACGGTTGCCATGGTAGCCAAGAGCCACTTCCTCCATCATCTTTTCCATCCCCTCCACCGCCACTTCCTGTCCGCCTCGATAGCTTTGTCACAACCAAGAACCTGGAGAACAGCCGGACACGCCAGAGTCCAGAAGGTCAGCTGGCAGACAGGTCACACCAGAGGTCCCAGACAGCTAATCCTGATGTCCCTTGTACCAAATCTGATCCAGGCTATGCCCACAGGGTCTCCCAGCATTACCAGAGGAACTCAGCAAACCGAGACATTCTAGCCCAGGCTGTGGAGCAACAAAAGTCAGCAAACAACCTAAGCCGATTGCCCCCAATGTGCCAGAGTCAAGTAGAACACCCAAAACAACCCGGGCTTGGCAGTGACCAGAGAGAGAGAGAGCTGAAGCAGGCAAGCTCGACCAGTGATTCCTCTTATCCAGAACAGCATTGCAGCTCTAACTCCAGGCATGGGCCTCAGAACACAGTCAGTGGGAGCATTCAGCACAAAGGCCAGTTTTATTTTGTGACTGGTGTGCGCCCATCAGCTGAATCAGCGAATGCCAGACAAGCTCCGTGCTCTGGCAAAGCCTCGGTGGAACCTTACAGGCATGTAGAGGAGAGGTCCCACACTACCGCGGAGAATCTGTTCAAGACCCGCCATAGGCGTAGGAGCTATGACGACCTGTGTGAGAGAGAGGTGTTGTATTCAAGGAGCTTGGACAAGGAACACTCAAGTCACAGTCCAGACCAAGTCTTATCATATTTAGAAAATGCTGAGCCTAGTCAGAGGCTGATAGGGAGGGAGAGTGGCAGACATCACACCTCCAGCCACCCTTTCTTCTACTGTGGACCTAAGGACTTGCTTCCTCCATACTCACACACCGAGAGTCAGCCAACTCCTATGGCGATGGACCAATCTATGGTCCCTAATAATGAGGAGCAGGGGAATAAAGGCAGACGGCAACCCTTGGGAGACGTCCCCAGTGAGAAGATCAACAAGGAAACTACTCCGCTTCTATACCACCTCACAAGTGCCAACAGATTGGCAATGATGAACAAAATTGAAAATGAAAGTAGTTCTGATGTTGGCTGTCATGGTTCAGAGGGGAACGGTGGACCCTTGTGTCAACCTGAAAAAGACATGCTCAGGTGTATGGACGAGAAGTGTCTAAACAAAAGTAGCAACAGCTCTTTAGATAATTCAAGTAAAAGACCTGTGGATGAGAAACCAGAGGAGGGCCCATACCCTTGCAACACACTGGATGACTCCTACAAAAAATACTACAGGGAGAAGATTAAGGATGCCCAGTCCAAGGTACTAAGGGAAACATCATTCAAGAGGAAAGACCTGCAGCTCTCCTGGCCACACAGGTTTAAAGAGCAACCTGTGCATCATCCTTCAATCCTGTCCCCTGTGGTCTCTTCCTCTCAGGACACTATTTTCACAGCAGACAAACCCAGTCACCTACCACCTCAGGCTACAGCCACAGGAAATACAAATGAGAAGAGAGAAACTGAAGTTCACAGAGAGAGCCATCAATCATCTGAGAAGGATAAAGTGAAGGATTCTGATCAAGAGAAAGAGAAGTGTAGTGAGCAAGAGACCACAAGGTCACCTAAAGTAGCCAAGCCTCAAGTGGCACGCATTGGAAGCAGGAAGAGATTGTCCCATGATCAGAAGAAGATGTGCTTCTCTGAACCCGAAAAACTACACCGGCTGGCAGATGGACCAACACACAAGTCATCTCACTCGCTAGGTAACGAGCTGGAGAGCCAGCTTTTAGTAGAAGAGTCGGGCAAGCAGTCCCTGGGTGCCCAAGGGAAGCTGGTTGAATCCAGGTGTCGCACTCTGTCTGCCTCCAGTGTTTCTAAAAACACACTGAAGCATATCCAGCACAAAGCTCTGTTGGAGTACATTGAACGTAAAATGGGCCACAAGAACGCAGAGCCCCAGCAGCCTTGTTCCCAAGTTCCCAAACAAAGGCACTCAACTGCAGACAGGCCTTCAGACTGGGGTCCTAGGCCCTACTCGGGTAATGCAGGTCCCAAGAAGAAGCTGAACAGGCCTCTCTCTGCTGGACGCATTCTGGATTCCATCTCAAGCTCCATTCGGCATGCCCAGTTCAGCTCCTCTGAACATGGTGAACATTCTCAGCCATGCAGCTGGAAGGAGTTGCCTTCATCTCCTGGGAAATCAGCCTCTGCTGAAAGTCTCCTGGACCAGCAGGAACAGTCCAAGTTCATACATGCTCGTTCCACCTCAACACCCCATCCCTTCCAGGTTTGTTTTTTTTTCCTTCCCAAAGGATATTGATTTAATAATGAGTAGAGAGCAAACACTCATACCTCTGAACACTGGACCTATCAGAATACTTCATACTCATATATATGCTATCTTGTCTTATATTTTGGGTCTTTTGTATATTCTTTTTTGTAGATCTCAAGTGACTTTAGTGTTTCTAAAGATGCTCCAAGGTGAGAGATTTCTGATTCACAATACAAACTGCTATATGTTTTTCCGTTTTGTGCATTGCACAATTAATAAAATACTCACAAATGATATCACACATTAACATTAAAGCCACGCTGTCTAATTTCAGAATAATTACGTGACTCAAACCCTTTGTTTGTACAGCACCACAGACAGGAATAAAAACCAGTCTGTTAAGGAACGTCTAAGGTTTATGGAGCAGCGAGGGAAGTCAATGGAGGAGCTGGGTGTGTCAAAGGTCAGCCACCCTTCATCTCTGAGTAAGAGCTCTGAGCAACTGGATATGCTTCACAACAGGATGCCCAACCCCAACATCCACCCTCACCAGAGCAGATTCTTGTTCAAGGTACAAACTCAGCCTCTCCAGAGGTTCATCAGGCACAGAAAACTATCTGGCGAGGCTGTCCTGACTAGGAGCGGGTACTGGGAACCTCCCCATCACAGACGTGGAATATCTGTCTCTGAGTGCGCATCTGGCACTGCTTACTCTACTTCATCCAGCTCTGGCTCTCCTCGCATGGACTCTCCCAGTGACATCCCTCACCCATTCAGCTCGGAGTCTTGTGCTCCAGAATCTAATCTTGCAAATACATCAGAGGAGACAACCTCTAGGTACATGCTGTTATGTCTGCTTTTATCTATGCAAAATAATTTCTACCTAGTTCTGAAAAGAAAATTCATGCACCAGACAGCTGCTTTACAATTTTTTTCTTGCTTATGTTATCTGTATTCACTCACAGCTTAAAATTTATTGGTTTTATTCTGGGTTTCTATTTTAGCAAATCTCAGACTGAGTCTTTAATTCAGACCTTCGTGAAGGACTCTTCGGCAGAAAACCAACTTGTCGTGCCTTCATCCGAGTCCATCCATGAGGTGGCCCTTAGCCTTGGGGTGACAACTGATCCTACCCTGTGGCCTTCCTTACCCGAGGGTGAGAGGGTAGGAGAAGACAATCAGTCATGTCCTAATGACTGTAGTGACCCAGAGGAAACTCTGAATCATATTCCTTCTGCTCAGTGTGCTCAACAATCAGCTTCCGTCCAGAGTGTTCAGTCTGATGAGGCTGAGACGTCGAACGAGGAGCCAGGAGAAGACAAAGCTTATGAAATGGAAGACAAGCACAAAAGCAATGTAGAAGCAGCAGAAGCTGATGATGAGGGACCAGAATCAAGTACTGACATTGATCCATCACAGTGGGCCACTCTTGTGGAAGATTTGGTCGCGATGGACAAATCACTGGTTCACGTGCTGTGTCCGGTGACAAATCGCAAGACGGCGCTGATGCTCATGGAGCAGCTACTGTCAGAAGATACGCTTCTAATGGAAGAGCACTACAGGAAACGGCAGGAGGAGACAGCCAGCATCCTGGACCAGCCAACAGGAAGGTAATCACTACAGCCATGATATGGAAGAGTTGCACAAGCACAGATCCTGTCCGGGCCTTTTATTGGTGTTTAGTTTATCACACATCACCTGGTGCCTTCACAGCTGTGCATATTTGCAATGAGTTTCGATCTCCCAGGAGCGTCAGTATAAAGTGCTATATTTGTAAGGCATATTAGGTAGATAAACATCATACTAGAGAAGTGGTGTTACATGAACTGGTTTCGTTATCCTTTATAATTCATCGTTTAACTTTTCTTTACTCATGTTCTTAAGCACTGAAGATGATGAAGGCCATTCTAGCTGTGCCTTGCCTTCTAACAGTTTGGATAGCGGTTCGGAATGTGCACAAACAGTTAACCAAAGAATTACCGGAGGTGACATTACAGAGAAAAAGGTAAATACGGCAATTTCATTTTTAAGAGTAGTAGATATTTTTTATAATTGTATTGATTTGAATTTTTTGAATGCTTTGCCTTCACAGAGGCAGTTGATTACATTGATTGAAGCTCATCTGAAAGACCTGGAGGAGCAGAAGTCCTTGTTGCAGCAGGAAGAGCTGGAGAACGGGGTGCGGGGAGGTGCAATGGACGCCCTGGTGAAAGAGCGCTGTTTGCCCATGGAGCATGAGCGCTATGCGCTCTTCATCGGAGACCTGGAGCGTGTGGTCAGCCTACTTCTTTGCCTCTCTGCGCGCCTCGCCCGTGTGCAGAATGCCCTCACCGTGGTGGACGAGCACACAGACAGCGAGGAGAAGGTGAGGAGCGAGAAGATATGCACTGGTGTTACCCTCTGAAAACGGCACCAGCATTTTCCCACGTAATTTGTTTGCTCTTGTACAAATCTAGTACAAGAAATACGAGGCGGCAATTCAAACAGGAACTACCACTATTCATGACATGTACAGTACACATGCTGATCCAAAACAAACCCAGCTTTAAATAGGGAGTCAATGAGTCTTCTCCCTAATTCCCTGATGTCTGTCATCTCAAACTTTAAGCCATTTTGGCATGTGTAGTAAGTAGACCGCTTGAATTAGATTGCACGTCACGCCTCTACACAGTGGAAGCAACATTATCTTTGGTCCAAACTGCCCTTTTTTTTTTTGTTGAGCTGCGCAATCAGCAGTGTTTCTGTCAACAGTGAGTCATCGAAACTGCAGGTCAGTTTCGGCAAACTGAACCTTGTTCACACTGCCCCCTAGTGGCAGAAATCTGAGCACACTCAATTAAGACCACTTTACACACTGCCAAAAGCAGAAAAAAAAACATTGTTTTTCCTTACATAATGTACAAAAACTACTCCGAGATGTGCCAAAGCCCACAAAGCATGACAAGCACTTGCTTAATGAAATTAAGCTAATGAGGCAGAGTTTTTCTATCTAAACGATTGCGCAGTGAAATAAGCAACGCTGTTGTGTTGCGTCACCTAAACGCTAATCCGTTCTTTTCTCTTTTTTGGACGGCAGCAATCTTTGGACAACCGCCACCGTCTCTTGTGCAAGCAGAGGGACGACGCCAAAGACCTGAAAGATAATTTGGACAAACGGGAGCGCATGGTCTCCAGCTTTCTGTCCAAGTACCTGACCGAGGCCGAGCTGCAGGGCTACCGGCGTTTCGTCCAGACCAAGGCCTCGCTCCTCATTCGTCAGAAGGACCTGGAGGAGAGGGAGCGGCTGGGCGAGGAGCAGAGGGATGCGCTGGTCAACAGTTTGCCCCCATAATTGAGAATTTTTTTTTTTTAGCAGGAAGTCGGAATCGTGTAGCGTTTTAATTTTTTTGGAGTATTGTTCAGTATGCACTGTGTGCCTGCTCATGCTTATGATGAGTAGCTCAGCCATCCTCTGTCGAAGACAAGTTAAAGAAACTAGAGCAGCAGGTGCTTTGAGCATGTAGCCTTGTGAGCTTTAATTTTATTCAATTTCAGTAATAATTAAAACTTGATTAATTTTACACATTTCAGAAAACATTGTATCAACACACACTGTTTGACCATTAATTTTTCTAACATATTAGACAATTATGACGATACTTATTTTTTACTGCAGGCCTTAGATACTTTCCACATTGTAAATATTATTTAATAAATATATTATTCTGACGTAAGTATTCCCAATCACAACATAAGGCAAAAGTCTTCATTGTACTATATCAGATCATTTCAGCAAAAAAAAAAGGGCCACCCTGGTGGCACTGCAACGCTCTACTATTACTGTACTGTTGCTTGTTTCTCTACCTCTGGCACTTAAACCCCTGTTTGTGGGTTTTAAAAGGATAATTATATATAATTATGGAATTATTGCAAATGCCAGTAGATGGCTGGTGAATTAGTTATATATCATTGATGGTTCTGTTTCTTATTTTTCAATCCACCATCAGGTCTTCATAATTGCAAAAGCTTTTGAAGATTTTCATCACACTTACGTAAATATTAACAAACAGGACTATATGAAGGGTGTTACTAATTACATGTGAAGGGATTTGTAACCACCTTCTGTTGAGTAATGAATCATGTTTACTTTTGTTTTCATTAATTTATACTGATTACTCCAATCTTCATAAGAAAAGTGGCCTTTTAAGTTAATTCCTTCTTTGGTATGTATAGAACTTGCTGTATATTTAGGATTATACGATCCTATTAATTCTCTGTAGCCTTGATTCAGTGCCTTGACTTGGCTGCCCATGCATATTACTATGTATGTTATGGAATTCCAGGAATGTTTTTTTTGTTCCTAACTCTAAAGCAAGCTTTTTACTGAATAGTGAACAGTCAAATACATCCTTAAAATACTTTTCATCCAAACATTTCTCTTGAACTTTATGACCATTGGCACTTCAAATTGGCTCAATGCATGGATGTTTTGTGTTTGCCTTCGCATCAAATGTCAAGTGAGCCAATAGTGAGGAATACCAGCAGAGCATCACATCATTATTTTTCTCTACTGTGCACGTTGTGCAACACAATGTGTGTCATAAAAAAATTTAAAAAAGAAAATCGGTGAATTGAGCTGTCTTAGTGCTGTGTCTTGGAGTGGAGGCTTTGATTGGGTTATGTCACCAAACTTACGTTTGCAGATGGTTGCGAAATGTCTAATGCTGTTATACATCCGAGTAAGCCTGTGCTTGGAGTGTTTGGCATTATAACTGCAGTCTGCACTATTTTTGCTTTTACTGTGTTTTTGTGCGCTGTTTTTCTTGTTTGATGACTGGAAACATGGAATTGCATTGTTGTTGTAATAATGTGAATAAATAACACATTTCCCATCTGTCCATTAAATTGCTTTATTGAAACCACTGAATATGCAATAAGAAGAATTTTATTGAGCCTAAATTGTGATTGCATGAGAAGTGATGGCGATTTGGGTGTTTAATTGCCTTTTTCATAAAAATGTACCACACATATAATTAAATTGATTATGATTAAAACAATTATCCTTATATCATTAAATCATCAATGCACTCAATGCACTCAATGTTCATATTCACATCTGCACACTTCAAATGTTGCTCTGATTGCTCCTCACAATTGGCACTTTGGCATGGCAAAAGAGGTCAGTGTCTGCATCCACTGCCATGCTCATAATGAACAGGACACTCCACCACGAAGCCAAGCAGAGAAAAGGCGCAGTTGCTCCACCACCGAGCAGGTAGCGAGAATGAGCCTGGGGGACAGAAATGAATCCCGCGGGGAAACGACGCCACGCATGTGCGGCTGAGGCTGAGGGCTGCAGCTTGCACAAGCCTGTTCACTTCCCATCGTGTTAGCACACGCTCCATTAACCAGCGCAGAACAACTGGCCTATTCAGAGCACACGTGACGAGGGGTTGGAGCTCCGGCTTAGGCCTCCAGCTCTGCAGGCGAAAAGGTCACTAGAGTTGCGTCATTAGGTTACAGGTACAATCTGATACATTCCACATGTCCACGCCCTGCTACAATGCTATAAATAGGTAGAACATTGTAACTTGTAAGAGTACGTGTTCAGATGACTGGCTGTATTTAGCATTTAGGTCATTCTTTTATAATAAAAAAAATACATTTACATCTCTGTTTTTCAGGCCTATTTATGCTTTCTTTGTCTCTAACACACACACACACGCACACACACACACACACACACACACACACACACACACACACACACATATATATATATATATATTTGGCATATGTATAATATAATATAAATTATATTATACATATGCCAAATTCAGTGACAGTTAGTTTGTGCACCTCGTCTTTGGGCAACAAAAGTGATCCATATTACAGTGTAACACTAAAGAGTTTACCATTCATATAGTTAATTCGTAGTTTATCCCACTTTTCTAATAAAAATCTTCAACCTGTTTAAATATTTAGAGGCTATATAATGAATGTAAATGGATCGCTTATCGAAACACTTCAGAGAGGATCCTGGGCTTCGGCACGCTCTCCTCTCTCTCCTCCTTTGGCTCTTCGTACAGCGAGAAGAAGCCCTCTCTCTGCTTCTGCCTCCTCTTCGGACCTACAGTGTGTGGTTGGAACAGGCGGGTCAGTGTGGAGTGGCCTTTGGGCAGCTCGGCGTCTTCTTTCTCATGAACCCCTTCCTGATGGTGGGCCTTCGGTTCGCCGAGGAGCTCTCTGGTTTTTGCTGCCACCCCTTTGTTTAAGTAGTGGTAAGGCTTTTTGCCGCTGTTGTCCCGGATGTGTTTGTCTGCGCCATAGTCGTGCACCAACAAGGCCATGATGGCCTCATGGTTGTGAATGACTGCGATGTGAAGTGGCGTGTAGCCCGCGTGGGTCTTGGTGTTGACGTCCACCTGTCTGCCACTTTTCTGGGGCAGCGTGATGATCTTGCAGGCCATGTCGCTGTTGCCAGCCTTGGCAGCCCAGTGAAGGGCTGTGAACCCCGATATTAAGTCCTTCTTCTCGGCCAGATGAACGTCCTGCAGCAGGAGCCCATACACCTGACTCCACTGCCCCGCGGCGCACCTCACCAGCCACTCGTGCTCGGTGCGTTCGGGGTCATCGGAGTGACCCCTTGCGCTCCTGCTGACCTTCCTGGACTGCAGCGAGCCGGTGGATGTGCCTTCCTCTAATGTTCTCCTTTTATTCCTGGAGCTCTGGACGCCTTGCTGTTTTCCCACCTGGCTCACTGCATCCATGGTAGATTTCTGGCTGTGATCTGCTTCTCCGTCAACCGGCATCCGTAAGGGCAGTGCACATGGCTTCTGGCCACTTTTCATTTCTTTCTGGCCCGGATAGACCACCCCACCCTGGGGGCTTGATTTATTGATGGCAGTGACTTGGTCCAGGACGAAGTTCAGCGCCTTCTTTGGTTTTAGGTCATAAGACGAAGTCGTCTGCAGTGCCATCTCTATGAACGAGAATGAATTTCCATCCGAGTCCGGGTGTACGAGTTGCTCGGCACCACCCTGATCTCCATCTTGGGACTCCTGGCTGGATGCTTCTGCTTCCTCAGGTGACTCCGAGGCTACCGCAGCACCCACTTCTAACTTTCCTTCGCCGTCGGGTCTTCGCGTTTTTGTACATTCCGCGATTAGGTGCTGGAACCTGTTCCTCAGGACAACGTGTTTGCCGTCGTCCAGTTCTTTGACAACGGCGACATTGTTCACGAACGTCTTAAACAGGTCGCGCTTTCGTTTCTTCTCGGCCGGATCGCTGCCGTTCAGATGGTCGCTGAACTTACGCAGCAGCTCGGAGTTCTTCACCTTGCCTCCCCCGTCCACCAGCACGGACAGGACTCCTTCTTGGGACAAATCCATTTCCAGAGCGATGCGCGAAGGAAAGACGCGGCTCCGCACTTCGTCCCCCCGATCTGTCATAACCCGCTCCGGCACCTTTACCTGCTGTTGCCCATTAGCACTGCCTGCGGTTTCCGGAGGGACACGTCCACGTGGAGACACGTCAAGGCAGCCAGGTGTGCAATAACGCGCGCAGTAATGCACACATTAATACACAGTAGACTACAACGGATCATTATTGTTCTACGGTTCAATACGGTTCAATATGATGCTCATCTGTGTTTAAATGTATTATACAGTACACAGGCACGACCATAGCCAATTGGCCTACTAATATAAAAAACGGAGCCAGAGCCAAATAAACTCATTGTACAAATATAATGCATGTAACAAAAATGATAATACATTAATAATAATAATAATAATAATACAATATTACCATGTAATAATAAATGAATAACAACGACAACAATGACCATGATAATAATAAGCAGACATGTTCTCTTTATTTGTTATAATAGGGTGAACTATTGTAATTGTATTGTAAGTTAATTAATAAATCTATACTTTGCTTTAGTTATATTCCATATAATTTTATACGTGTTCATTGAGTTATATAACTATTGTTCAATAAAATTGGTGAGTACCTTAGCCTAATTCTATCAAAATATAAACTTAATTTTAATAAGTAGAAGTTTAGTCATAGAGAGTTTTAGTGAGCTTTACAGGCGAAAGTCTAACATTGTAATTTTTATACTTGTGACACAAAAATCTACAAATCCCGAAATCCTTTGCAGGAGTAATCCATGCTGACCTGCATTAGATTAGTCATCACACACATAACACGACGTGTTCCGCGACGGATGGATAACACCTCGTGCTTTTTCTCTTTGGTCGAAGTTTATTTTTGCATGCGTGGTAGTTACACGCTTCGTATATGAAATATTCGCTCCTGGGACACCCCCGGCGGAATGAAGCGCAGTGGACCATTCCAGGAAGTGGCCATGTTGTAGGCGGTCAGTCCGGGCCGCGCCTCCGTCAGCTTACGGGGCGGGAGCAGAGACGCGGGCTGCTGGGCTGTTCCCTCGGCGCTAAAACACACCACATTCCGCACCATGGCTGCCACGGACGTCGACGTGTTCTCCGTGAGTACCCGCTGCACGCCGCGACGCGCCCCGCGCGTACTTTTTCCCCCTGCCGAACGTGAAGCTGGCGCCGGAGAGCTACGTCGGCCAGCTAGCTCGAGGGTCTTTCCGCCTCCACTGACTCGTCCCCGCCGTGGAAACGTCGCCTGTGCGGTGTGTGGCACTGAAGGGACAGAGATTTTTTTTAAAATTGTTTTTATCTTTTATTTTCGTCAGTACCGCTAACGAAACCGATTGTAACGTTTGTTGGGATCGGGACTATTTCGCTTTCCGATGGTCTGAGGAGTTTACAAACTGAAGAAGAGCATTAAAAAGGACGACGGATGTTGTCACTTCTGCACGTTTGACAGTTCTGACGTCTTCAGGGCGAATGCTGAGGTTGTTTAGGGAGGGAAATGGATCCAAGATGATAGAATCACAGCCTGCACGGGCACCCGCCGGATCACAGAAGGGAGGTGGACTTTCAGCTGGCCAACGTGGGCTGAAACGGGAGCGTGGGCTAGGCACTGGGGTCGAGGGATAAGTGGATTTGTTATCCACCAGATTTCGACGGTCCCACCACGCTTCAGCAGCCGGCTCTTCCCAGACCAGCCCCCGAGCTGCTGGTGGCCTGGGTGGGAAGGGGGGTCCATGTTGACTTTCAGGCCGCGTGCGGAGTGACAGGCTAAGCGTGGTGCCACTGTGCCGCCGCGTTTGTGCAAGGACTACAGAGCTACGGACACAAACGGACAGTGTTTGGTTTGTGACAGCGTGCCGGGCTGGAGGAAAGAGAGGCCTTTTGTCTTCTGAGTCCTCTGCTCCGTGTGAGGGTCCAGTCACTGGTTTGGCGTGGATGTGGCCTTGATGGCCCGTTATCGCGACCACTGCAGCGGTGCGATGAAAAGATCCGCTCGGGGTTCGGCTCTGCTCTCTGTTTGTATTGATTTGCTCTTTTTTTTTTTTTCCTTTCGCTTTCTGAGTGTCCAGTTAGGCTGTGATTCAAGTTCATTAGGTCTGAGTCTATTGATTTCTACTATTTAACACAATAAATCTTCATGGGGAAGAATGCAAAGTAGTGTCTGAAATTTTTGGACTTTTAAAAAAAATTTGATACACATGTTGACAAATGGGCTCAATGCAAGAGATGTTTTGCATGTAAATTTTAAATGCACTAAATGGTCAACATGGCTATTGCTGGTGGATAAATTCCACAGAGCAAAAAGATATGTGGTAGTAGCCTAGCGGGTAACACACTCGCCTATGAACCAGAAGACCCAGGTTCAAATCCCACTTACTACCATTGTGTCCCTGAGCAACTTAACCCTAAATTGCTCCAGGGAGACTGTCCCTGTAACTACTGATTGTAAGTCGCTCTGGATAAGGGCGTCTGATAAATGCTGCAAATGTAAATGTAAATGGTGGATAAATTCCTCAGAGCAAAAAGATATGTGATCAACATTGAAGCTGAAGAAAATAAATTAACATTTCAAAATCTTTACCCATTGCCTCACATGGCCCACTAACATACCCTGCTCTTTTTTTTATATATTTAACTCACTCGTTCATAATGCACTGCCCCATTGGTCCCAGCATGCTTTTATCTAGTCTTGGAGAATGCAAATCATGATATAAATGATTTCTTTCATTCACACAATAAATGGTGTTGAAAAGGATGTTGGAAATAAACAACACTTTTATGGTTCTGTTAAAGTATTTCTGTTTATTGATTGCATTTATATGAGTACCACCTTAACACTTATGGTGGGCGAAACTATAGATAACTTATCTTTCATTTTGAGTTATATTTATTGTACAGCACTGTGCAAGGCATGAGTGGCGTGTCCATTGTAGTTTTCTTTGCTGCCAAGGGCCAGGATGTGTGAAAATTCACGTCTGCATTTCACCCATCGCCCTTAGTGAGCAGTGGGCAGCCATGAAAGGTGCCCGGGGAGCAGTGTGTGGGCACCGATTCAGTGGCACCGATTCCTTACCCACTAGGCCACCACTGTGGCGCATGAGTCAAGGTCCTGTTGAAAAGTAGTGGTGTAACTTTATTTATTTCCTGTCATACTGTGACCAAATCTCATCTGTCTTCTTGTGGTGAGCATTTGTGCCATTAGGCCCCGCCAATGGCTGCCAATGTTTCATCCTGCCTTTACTGAAGCAGAGAGACCGTCAGACAACTCAGGTGCTGGAGGAAATGTGCCAAAGCCCCTCTCCTCGCCCCCCCGTCCTCGTCCTGGTCCCTGCAGCCCCAACCGTCTGCTCAGGCTTTGTTGAAATGTTCGAACGTCTGGGTCCGGAACAGACTGGGAACTGGCCATTTTGGCCACACTGAGAAAATGTCATTCTGCACCACAAAACATGCAGCCATTTCCTCTCAACCCACTGATTTCTGACCCCCTGGGGGAGGTGGAAATGTTTCCTCACTAGCCGGGGGGACCATTTAACTGGAGTCAGCCAAAAGGCACTTCTCACTTTCGTATGTCAGCCTGTTCCTGGTTCCAGTCATCCGCATGGGTCTGCGTATGTTTATGTGCTGTCGCTCAGGAGATCCATGAGTAGGAAGTAGGGAAGGCAGGTACTTGGGGGGCTTTAAGCTTGGATTTATGGTCTGGTGTAAATTTTTGGAATGCACTTTTACTCTTTCATCGTTTCAACTTGGTCTCGCCACTCTAGCACCGCTGTGTAGTGCGCTGCGGCAGGCCTGTTGTTCATTCCTGCCATGGCCCGGGCTTGGTTGGCTGTCTTCTACCATTGACACCACCCTGCAAAAATGCAGCTGCAACCTTGCGGGCATAACGGCTGCGAACTGAAGGTGCTGTCGGTTTTGCCAAGGCGTGAAATTTCTTAATCAGCATCATGGATTATGGTTCGTCTTTTATATTTCCAAGCCATCTATGTCTTTGGTCCGAATATTTACTGCTGTAACGTAGTACGGTTTGTTTGGCCTCCTGTGTAAACATTTACATTTACAGCATTTACCAGACGCCCTTATCCAGAGCGACTTACAATTAGTTGGCTCTAAATGTAACAACACTATATTGTGGAAAAATTGGTTTGGGCATCAAGATTTTTTAAATGGAACACAGTGGTGCTTCTATACATTTATCAGCTGTAGTAAATGTATTTGTGACCTTTTCTGTAACTTATAAATGGTGTAGTTTGTATGTAGATTCTATCTAGCTCTTTGTCTGGTCTCATGAAATGACTATTAGCTAGACAGTAACACATCTGTCCCTCTCGGGCCTTGGAGCTGCAATTTGCATGACTGATCAGCAGCTTGCTAAATATGCACTCATTAATGAGAGAGACTTTTTGTTTACACCTGATCCCACGGCAGGGAAAATCGCACAGAAGGGAAGATTCTAGGGCTTTCCTGTGCATCATCTGGCCAGTCCACTTCAAATATAGTAGCATACCGTATATAGTAGCACATATGTTGGAATGCAAAGTTGTAGCACTTCAACAGCTGCAAATTCACACTTCGCTGTAATGGAGAGGATGCTTGATACTTGTTTTTGATTACATGATCCAGACTTTGCTGATATCTGCTGTTAGCCTTCGTTAGCCTGCCAGTTCTAATATTGTGACAACATTTAGACTGAAATGAGACATGTAAGCTGTCACCAGCTTAAATTCAAGAAGGAAGCGGTGCATTCGGTGCATTTTCCACTGACTGACAATCACAGAACAAGCATATTGACCCTTTAAAGTTACATTTTTAGTTTCTACTATTGTGTTGCGTGGTCTGAGTTTGTGGTGTCTTGTTTTATCTTTAAGTGAGTGATCATAAAATTGATCACGTCATTAATTCATTGGTTTGCTTTACAGAATGAAGAAAAGCGCAGCCTCAGCCTGGGTGGCCATGTCGGCTTTGACAGCCTTCCTCATCAGCTGGTCAGCAAATCGGTGACACAGGGCTTCTGCTTCAACATCCTCTGTGTGGGTAAACATTCTTTCATGTGTCCTTCATGTGTGCCAGGGAGCGATAGAACTGGTGTAATTGCCCCCCCAACCGAGAGCTTCACTCCATTCCGTTTCTTGCCTAGGGGAAACGGGTATTGGCAAGTCCACGCTAATGAACACGCTATTTAACACGATGTTTGAGAACGAAGAAGCCAGCCACTACCAGAACGGCGTGTACCTGCGGCCCCGAACGTACGACCTTCAGGAGAGCAATGTTCACCTCAAACTCACCATCGTGGACACGGTGGGCTTTGGGGACCAAATCAACAAAGAAGACAGGTAGAAAGCTACTAACAAAAAAAAAAAAAACGCCAGATCCATCTCCTAATTCTGAAACTGCTGAGAAATGAAGGTTAATTTGATGAGAGGCAATGCTGGAAATCAGATCAGGGGGACGTAAGCTAATTTAGAGCCATCGTGGAAAGATACTGACAAAAACTACAGAGCAGCAGATCAGACAGTGGGGGGGGAATCTAGTTCAGTTTGGATGAACACTGGTCAAGTTTTCTTGTCCAGTGAGGGAGAGATGAGGAAATTCTTGGGTTGACCTGCAGCTGTGGGAGCATGAGTTTTCGTGACCCATAAACCAGCTGTATAGAGAATATCTCAGACTCTGCATGTCGCCAAGATGGGAACGAACCAACTCATGCTAATGGGAAAGAGCGTCCATCTGAAATAGGCCTTTAAAGAACCGATGCATTGTGGGAAAGCTCAGCAAAAGGTCATGCATGATAAACATGCACTTGGCACATCCCGCTATCGGCGGCTCATTTTCTCCCCTTGCCACTGGGATGCTCATATAAAGAGCGTGAGAATGAATGGAATGGCTACTTTTAGCCTTTAATCTCTTTATGTGCTATGCTCAGATGAAAATAGACCATCTTTTATTTTATTTTTGTGCAACTGCAACATCAGGTCTGATTAGATTTTGAAAATTTGTATCTTATATATGTAAATTTGCATTTATCATGTAGTGATAGGCACCACACCATTTCTTTAAAAGAAATCTAGGAAATACATTGAACAGTAAAACAGATTGGCAATACAGCATGTCATCTTTGTAACATATATTTGACATAGTTATCACTTTCAAATTCAAATGCTATATATATTTTGATACACAACATTTCATAGTATATTATAGCTCATTAACATTTTACTGTATTTTTTTTATGTTTTCTTTGGTTCTATGTGCAGTTACAGACCCATTGTGGACTACATTGACACGCAATTCGAAAACTACCTTCAGGAAGAACTGAAGATCAAGCGCTCCCTCTTCAACTACCATGACACCAGGATCCATATCTGCCTGTATTTCATCTCACCAACCGGACATTCGCTCAAGTCCCTCGATTTAGTTACCATGAAGAAGCTGGACAGTAAGGTACCTGCTGCAGTTGCTATAGTTTAAATGTGTTAAATGCATATCACTTATAAAATAGCGATATTTTGTGTTTGCATATTTTCGTATGTTTTTGTTTCAAATTTTTTCCCCCTTATGTAGCGTATAGCCTTGCGATGTTTTAAGTAGCAAGGTTAAGTATCTAAGGTTAGGTGCACACATGGGTCAGTATGCATTTTTCTGAATGAAATATTGACAGCACCGCAGTCCGATCATTTAAATCAGTGTTACCCTCAAGGGTTAGCCCTAATTCACAGCAACTGCATGTTTGTTTTAGTGAAATTTCTTTCGTGTGAAGACTGCGTTGCATGCTTTTACCGATGTGCTGAGTTATGAATGTATGCAGTAGAAAGGGTTAATGGTTAAACCAGTCCAACGGATCATTGCTGTAGAAGAAAGGCCCGATAGAGATAGTGAGCGTGAGAAAGCGAGAGTGAGCTCATGCAGTGATGTGAAGCAGACAGATGGTGTGTGGGGCAGCAGGGTGTGTGTGTGTGTGTGTGTGTGTGTGTGCGCGCGCGCGCTTCCAGCTCTCCACTGTGACGCGCACACCTCCACTATCACACCTAGGGGTAAATCTGCAAAGGAATCCTTCAAAACGAGCTTGGAAGATCTAAATAACATCTGAATTAATGAATCTGTTGAAAAGGAGGAGGTGAAAACAAGAGACGTGTTCCCATGCAGTGTTTTAACATACTCCACGTATACAGCAGCTGCTTTATGTTGCTTTTGCTGATATTTTGCATTTATTGAGAATTATTGCACTTTGTCATGCTGATAGTTATAACCCCTTAACTGTGATGAAATGACTGTAACCCTTGTCCTCTCATGGCCCGTTGCTTTGCGTTGTTCCTGCACGTCTAAGCAGCCTCGGTTTGAATGACTGACGTTTTAAGGATCGCAACTGTACAAGTCACGTCAAGCTATGTCTGTCTTGAGGGCCCAGTTCACTGAGTGTGCACTGAGGGGACAAGTGGACGGGCGTAACGTTGGTGTCTTTTGCGAAAGCTTGTCACGGTGATGGGGGGTTGTGTGTCTGCACTGGAATTTGCTGAGATGGTGAAATTATTGCCAACAATGGCTCTGTTTTTACAGTTGTAATGAGGATGTGAGACTTTGGTTTTGCATACGTTCCCTGAGCATGGGGCTTGTTTGCTAGTGTAAATTCAGCAACATCCTCGGGATTTGCGTAAATAGAAAAAAGGCTTGGTAGTTATATGAAGAAGGTAAACTAACTACCTTTTAATGTCAGTTTTTTTTTCCACGCATAACACAACATTTAATGAGGTTTTTATAAACAGGGTTTAAAAGGGCATAAACTCAATGACTGACCGGTGTCACACATGCTACTTTCCCGTTCGGGATTATTTAAACTTGTACCTGTCCATGCATCACATTGTGTATTTCTTGTTTTGACTATTCATTTAGTCCTAAACACACCTTTGACCTTACACTAGTGAACAAGTTGCCTAGCGCCAGTTTGGAATTAGTGTGCATTTAATTTTTGTAAACAAGATAAGAGGCTTAGGCATGTTCAGAATCAGAACATTTACATTAAATGGACCTGGTGTCTTGCCATGTTATTTAATTTAATTATGTAGAAATAACATTTGTACTTTCTCTTTGTAGGTCAACATAATCCCCATCATTGCTAAAGCAGACACGATTTCCAAGAGCGAACTGCACAAGTTTAAGATCAAAATCATGAGCGAGCTAGTCAGCAATGGCGTCCAAATCTACCAGTTTCCCACAGACGATGAAGCCGTCACAGAGATCAACTCCTCCATGAACGTACGTCCCACTCTTCCCTGAGGCCAATGTTGTGCTACTTTCTCATTCCTCCTCCCACCCCTTATTAAGACACTTCCAGCTAAATCCTTAATTCATCCTGTCATGTTAATGTTTTCCTGTACGTCTTCCTCCACCCTCTGAGAAAAGCTGTGAAGTGGGGAGGATGTTGTACTCAAGGCAGTTTTGCCTGAGGCTTGGAGGGTCTGTTTCCTTGCTCCATGACCTCAGAGTCTGTGCCTGCCTCTCCTGGCGTCGATGTCCGACGCCTCTTGATGCCTTTTGCTGGGAGTTTTTTCCCATGATGCTGGTCTCTCTCCCAGCTCTCCCGACTAATCTGAGCGTCTGAAAATGCTGAGCAGCTTCTGCACTGCTGACTCGGTCAGGTTTCTTTACAACTGGTTTGAAAATCGTTTCATTGTCTCTTCTGCATAATAGATAAAGGTGTGTGTTCTTATATTTGTGCTCTATTACTAAATATAAGGATGTTGTTTATGGGAAAGCATGGCATTTCAGAAAAAAAGGATTCAATTGTTATTTACATTACATTCAACTGTTATTACATTTACATTATAATGTATAAATACATTATAATTTGAGCATGCTCCTCGCTGACAAGTTGAGCCTTATCAGGGCTCTTAGTTTGTAAACTCAATATTCTATAGAAATCGAACGAGAATTGCTGGTGTCTTCCTCTTGTAAGTCACTTTGGATAAAAGCGTCTGCTAAATAAAGTAAAGTAAATTTACAACATTTTGATTTCAGCCTTTGGTTACTTATACATTTAATGTTAGGGTTGTGCTTAGAAGTAATATACAATTTGTATTAAAGGTCTCATAACATGAAATTTGTTTGCTTTTAAATAGGTCTTAGACTCTATTCTAGGTCTTAGAATTACAGCCACTTTGAGCCAGTCACACAATGAGATTTCACCAGGACGTGCCGTTTCTGTGTCTGTAGCTTTAAATGATAACAAGGAGGAGAGAGGTGTGACGAGGAGGAGAGCAGCCTGTAGAAGTGAGTGGGCATTCATGGAAATGAAATAATCAGCACTATTCACCAACCACGATATTTGGCACAGATAGGATGTCGTGTTGGTGTTTTTCGGGAAGAAATAAAATGCTTCGCTCGATTGAAAGCCGTGATGGTCAGTGGAGTTATTTTTTTTAGGGGAGGGGTGTGAAACGGGAGGTAACCTTTCCCCTTATGACATCACAAGGGGACAAATTCCAGATCCAGCCAACTGAGCTGATGCTCTCTGAAAAGTGAAGCCAAAGATAGTGGGGGGAAAAAAGAAGTCATATTGTTGTTAAATAATCTCATAAAGTAAAATTGTCATGTCATGGGACCTTTAATCCAGTGTAACACCTCTGTGCTTTCTATAGGCCCATCTGCCGTTTGCTGTGGTGGGGAGCATTGAAGAGGTCAAAGTTGGGAATAAGATGGTGAGAGCCAGACAGTATCCCTGGGGTGTGGTTCAAGGTGGGTGTGTTTGCCTGATTCTCATTTCATTTCTTCTGAAGTGCCAGAATGCTTGAATTAAATCAGTGATTTATTAATTTCTGTGTTTTAAAAGGGTAGTTTAACATTTGTCTTTTGAGTGTCAAAAATAAATAGATGGCAACACAAAGGACTGTGTGGGTAGTTCCTTGCTGATCTTCAACTTACAGATAACTAGCGAGCAGTATTTTCTTGTTTTGACCTGTTTATTTCTGTAAATCTTGAACACATGAACTGTGATTTGTTATCAAGTGGACATAAACAGAATTTCCTTTTCCCTGCACCCTAGTTAGGGAAACTTCTATCAACAAAATTGCTCTGTTTGGAACACCTTACAATGTCACCAGTTATCCACATCTTCTATACCCACTGCTACTGTGGAAATTCACTAGTGAAATAAAGTAATAAATACAAACGATAAACCAAAAACACTGCACAATGACTAAAACCACCTACGATAATGACAAACAAATGGGAACTCATTTGCAAGCTCTTTTTATTTGCATTTTTGAGCTCCAGTGCCTGATATGTAATTAGCTCATCACTTTCCACTTACTGCTGTTCACTTTTTTCCTGCACCGTTCACAGTGAACTGAGCTTATTTTGCCTTGGAATGTTAATGGCTGGACCGCTGTGCATCCAGAGGGCACCCATACTTAATAGAGTGTCTTCAGTTTTTATACTAGTGCTGCAAAATGATCTGTAAATGCTGTTTGTTATGCATTGGTATTTACAGTGCTGCTTTTTTGGAGCAGATGAAAATGTCATTTAGAATTCGCATTTACAGCATTTGGCAGATGGTCTTTCCAGTTACCATCAGTGAAAGCAATCAATTCTGGTTCACTATACATGACCCTAACTATGAATACATTCATTTTATGCACTCTGTTGTAGATTTTCTTAAACAAGTCAGATTTACAAAAACGTAAAAGTATTGTCTAATCTTTCCATCACCTAGGGACCTTAGACAGAGAAGTGTCATCTTGGTACCTTCAGAGGTGGAAGGACCAGCTGAGCAGAACCATCTTTGATGTTCTGCAGCATTTCCATATGGACAGAGATTTACCTTTAAAGATGGAAAACAAACCCCACAGTCTGTACAACAGTAAACATTCTGCTAAACTGAGGTTAATTATGCCATTTAGACGGGGTTGCTATTTCTAAATCTATTTCTTCCAAAAGGATCTGGGGAACTCTACACAAAATCCACAAATAGGAGAACTGACAGATTGCAGGCTGCTAACCCTATCTGATATTTTTATCCTGTCTGTCAGTAAAGGGGGTCCATGGTCATGTCTCATACACTCACGGTCCCAGGGGGGCTTTAAACGGGGGCCAGCCAAATTGCCCCGTGGGTCTCAGCTGGAAGGCGGTTGCATACCAGAAGCCTCATTTCTCATCCGGCGCATCTCTGCAAACAAACACTGTTTCAAGCTGGTTTAGCTTTGTGACAATCATTCCTTCTTCTATCTCTGACTTATGAAGGATTTAATTGGACTGACCCGTTTTCCGCCATCTTAAGCAATCGCTTTGCTTAAAGCTCCACATCAGAGAGAGCCATGTGGTACTGCTCTGGGCATGAAGCTCTTGAGTCCCACTGTGCAATGTTCATCCGCTGTGAATGCTCCCATACTGAGGTCACACTCAAGAGCAGGAAATTGCTGCCGCATTTGTTTTTTTTTTTTTGTGTTTGTGTACTGTGAAACGTTGCGCTTTAGAAAAGCTGATGCAAAGGCGAAGTAGGTGGTTGACGTGATTGTGCTTCAAATGATGAGGAAACTGCATTCTCTTTCTGTGCATGAGTGTGGGAGGGTGTGAGGAGCATGTTTGCTCTGCTATTCAAACTTGGGCTTCGGTCTGGCCTCCTTCCCCACTTCCAGCTGGGCTCAGCACAAGCTTATCCCTTCCCCTCTGACAGCCCCGCTCACTCCCATAATTCAGCAGACAGCTCTGGCTTTTTCTCCTTGATCCCCCCCCATCCTGATGTCCTCATATTTCACTCTTGTTTATTTGAGCTGACATGCATCCCAGCCCAGCCTCTCAGTCTTATAATGGTGACAGACAAGAGTTCTAACAGAAGCCTTTTGGAAGTTGGCAGTAGAGATATCGGCCAATCCCCTCGGGGTTTCACTATGAGAGCATGGGGATACTTTTGACATACAGACAAAATAGTCAGAAAAGCGGCTGGGAGTTTCGCATGCTGTTTTTCAGCAGTTTTTTTCCCACCATCCACAGGTGAATTGGCTATAAGTGTGAATGTGTGAGTGGATCCAATGAGCTGGTGCCCTGCCCAGACTGAGTTCCTGCCTTGCACCAGATGACCTGGGTGAGGCTAAGGCACCGTACGGTGGGCCTAGTACGGATTAAACAGTTATGGAAATTGGATGAGAAAAACAGTGAACAGAAATGTACTTCAGATCTTTTCAGATGAACTTAACCATCAATAAAGTTGAGTCGGCAAGTCGTTTGATGACATCATTACACAGATGTAGCACAGTCACCGTGTGGTCTAGAGTGAAGTATTTCCATACATGTATCAGGGAGTAGTAGCCTACTGGGTTCGACACTCAGCTATGAACTAGATGACCACAAAGTCAGAGGTTCAAACCCCACCTAGTGTCTCCAGGGGGGACTGTCCCTGTAACTACTGCCATTGCTGGCATGTCTCTCATCTTATTGTGATCTTGTGTTTAACTTCCACTCCATGCGCCAATGTTACTGCCCCTTTTATGAAGTGTTTTGTAATAATTAGAATGTACATGATATATCTCAAAGTACAACATTTGCTGGTCATCTTATATTTATAGTGAACTTATATTCAACCCCCGTAAAAAAGTATGTGTTTGTCCAAATTTATATTCTAGTAGTAGTAGTTGTGTTGGTGTTAGTCGTAGTATTAGTAGTGTAGAACAGGTAGCACTTGAGACAGGTCACAATAATTAACAGGAGGGGAGAAAGAATAATATCTGTATATAATAAATACACATACATATGCAAGCAAAAGTAACATGCAGTAATGTGTGAAAGAACTTGCTCATATGTAGCACCTCGGAGTAATTACAGAGAATTGGGGATGGCTGTTGATAATGACTTTGTCGGATGTTTCCATATTGACCAATGTTTGCATGCGCAGGCCACGAGGCCCTTTCAACCCACAATGCTATTGATCTGACAAAGTGATTTGGTGATCTGTGGCTTTTGACTTTTGCAGTGGAGAACGAAAGCCATTGTGACTTTGTGAAGCTGAGGGAGATGCTGATTCGTGTCAACATGGAGGACCTGCGGGAGCAGACTCATGCCCGGCACTACGAGCTGTACCGCCGCTGCAAGCTTGAGGAGATGGGTTTCAAAGACACAGACCCCGACAGCCAGCCATTCAGGTGAAGCATTGCTCGACGCATTTCAAATGCGAAACAAAATCCAGTCTTGTTTACATGAGAACCTGCTGGTGTGAAAATGAGAATCTGCTCCACCCACAGCCTGCAAGAGACCTACGAGGCCAAGAGGAAAGAGTTCCTGAGCGACCTTCAACGCAAGGAAGAGGAGATGAGGCAGATGTTTGTCAACAAAGTGAAGGAGACTGAGGCGGAGCTAAAGGAAAAAGAGAGAGAGGTCCGGGTGGATAGGCGAGGGGAGGCGGGGTCCTTTAATACCACAGCTGCTTTTAAAACATTTATCACTTCTTCTTCCTGATCCCTGAAATGAATACTCCCGGAGCACTAATTGGCAGCCTTTACACCTCAGATCCCTCACAGATGGGCCTTAAGCTGTCAGCTGACGACTGAGCAGCTCAAACCCAGGGCCATTCAGCTCCCTTAATTACAAAGTAATTAGAATGTTGCAATAAAGGCCTGAATGGGCTTTGCAGCCAGCTAATACCGTGACATGAGAGCTACCAAAAAAAATTCCTGCCATTGCTCAATCAAATGAACACTAAAGGCTATGAATTGGTGGTCCTGCCCAGTGTTTGATCGATCGGCAAATTCACTAACCACTGTCACTAATTTAAGGCCAAATGTTTGCTCGAGCTAATGGAAGACATTACTGCAGTCATTAACAGCCATTAACATTTTCTGAGAACGTACTGTAAGTCTAGGCCATGTTGACATTACAGGAGGTTAGAGGAACAAGGAACATTTCTTCCATGTAGCCACATAATTGTCCCCATTGCCTTCCTCTGAGATGATCTTACATACCAGCGTTAACTAAGTGAGATGTTTCTTTCACACAGTGAAACGGTCAGTGCCATATATCTGTGATAAACGTTTTTTTCTTGAATGCAGAAAAATCTTACACTTGTCTGTATCTTGCCACAGTTGCATGACAAGTTTGAGCAACTGAAGCGAATGCATCAAGAGGAGAAGAGGAAAGTAGAGGAGAAACGTCGGGACCTGGAGGAGGAGATGAACGCCTTTAACAGGCGGAAGGTTGCTGCGGAGACACTGTCCCTGTCACAACCGCTGAAGAAGGACAAAGACAAGAAAAAGTGAGTCATCCGTTCTCCTTATCAGCTCGTACATCCCCTTTCTCATCTTCCAAATATCTGGTGTCATCCATTGGTTTACTTTGAAGAATCTTTTTGGTGCAAAAATATGATTTTTAAAGCAGTTATGTAGCAGTTCATAGAGAAGCAGAGAACTGCCTTCCAAAAAAAATATCCATTGGATACTGCAAAATGCCAAAGTGCAATGAACACAGGGGCTCTTTTTTCATGAGAGAAGAAAGACACAAATCCAGCACGCATTGTTCACCAAACTTCCTGGGAGCCAGAGGCATATTTTGAGGTTCATGAGCGAGTGCTGAATATGCTCAATCTTGTGGTCCGATTTGTTACTCAAGATTAATTTTGCCAATTTTTTGTTTGGAAGATTTAAATAGTCACTTTTATTTTCTTCTGTATCATATATGATTGTTTAATATTTATTAATATTATACAATTTAAACATAATACATACTGACTTTATTGGACGCATACGGGTTAAAAAAATGAGTTGATCCATGCTTTGTAATGAAATTCAAACATGTATCTTTTTTGTTAAGACAAACTTTTAGTGTTTATTAGTATAACTTATTTATTGTCCTTGTAGGCTTAGTTTGTGCTTTTTATTATGACCTATAGATAATAATGTAATTGCTCTTTCAGCCACAAGAAGGCAGTCAAAGAGCTTAGTAACTACATTATTATTTGTCATTAAATGTATGTTTGTATGTTTTTCAGTTCACTGCCATAAAACTGCATGCAGGCAATATAATGAAAAATCACCCTTGTTATTATATGGCCATTGCATGTTTCATTTTTTGTTTGTTTACTTCTTTTTCATTTTGCTTTTTTTTTTTTCCTCCCCCAGTTAATTTGTGAGCCCATCACTTCGAACGTGGACTTGTCTTCCATCACCATAGCAACGCCAACATTTGTTTTTTTTTTTTTACATTCCCATGGCAAATAATAATATGGACCAAAGACTATGGAGAGACACAAGACAGAAGTGCATTGTGGGTGCTGACTCACTAAAAAGAGTGGCTTTTTTTTTTTTAAGAATCATTCAGGTTTTTTTATACATTCCTTTTGGTGTTTTTTTTTTCTTTTATGTTGAGATTCATCTGTGACTTACAACTGGTAATATATAAAAGAAGAATGCAAAGCCAACTTGCTATAGCTCATAACGTCTAAT
This sequence comes from Denticeps clupeoides, assembly GCF_900700375.1. Classification (NCBI taxonomy): domain Eukaryota; kingdom Metazoa; phylum Chordata; class Actinopteri; order Clupeiformes; family Denticipitidae; genus Denticeps; species Denticeps clupeoides. The sequence goes on from NC_041712.1 coordinate 16,623,550, forward strand.
GTATGTCAGTCTGTTTATGGATGGTTCTGCCATATTTCTGGTCAGGTGAGTGACTGCCTCTTAATTTAGTTGTATTAAAAAGATCTGAGCCAAACTAGGCCTGAGCTAATAATGCAATTATTATAATGCATAGCAATAATGGAAATAAGAATACTACTTTTGTGTATAGTAAATATATATATATATATATTTTGCAAATTCCTAGGTACCGCTGAATAAACCAATCTTACACTTAAGTCAAACCTTTCTTTGGTGTAGTAATTGATGGTTCGTATGAATGCGTATAGTTTTTACATGGAGAGTAATAATTCTGTATTGTAACAGAATAAACTGCATTTTTTTTTGCACTAGTACCAGTTTTTGGTACCCTCCTGCAGCCAATATTTTGTCACAATTAAGGGAGTGCTAGAGTGAAAATGTTGAACCAAAGGTAGAAAGTGTAAAAAACTGACAAAGTATAACGGTTTCAACAGTTTAATCAAGAAAGAACCATTCCTTTTACTGAAGAGAAAGTAAATATTAAAAAAAGTCAGACATGAATGAAGCATAAGGTATAGCTGCCTTTCCAAATGAAATCTGAAATGCAAACACAAGGTAAAAAGCTTCACATTACAAACTGAAGTTATCACCTCCATATGAAGTGACATGTAACCAGGGAATACAGTAAGTGCTTCAGTTACTTCACATTTTTTACTTAAAATAAATAAAAAATGCCAAATACCGGAATGTCTTCTTCATAAAAGTTGATGTTAGCTTAAAAAAAAAAGAACTTTCATTTTTTCCTGAATAATGAAAAAAAATAAAAAATCCACACACCCTTAAAAAAGGTTTATTTAAATTAAAAATAAATCTTTGTAACATTTTAGCATTGTGTAGTAGTAGCTACACAAATGCATATAAAAGTAAATGCATTTTCAAAAATAAACCAGCTTTAGAGAAAAAAAAAATAAAACAACAATGCATGGACTATAAAATTACACAAAGAAAAAGCTTATAAAGTATCAAAGTGCTTCATTAGTAGTATTTGGGGAAGACTCAAAACCCACCTCCTATTATTTCAGCAAAGAGGGGGCTGAAGGGGTGGACAAGGTAGGACATGGTCCTGGGGACTTGCACAAACACCCCCAGGCACATCGCCATGTGCCTCCTCAAATTCCATCCCCTCATAAAGGCACCTAAAGCCATCATAGAATTCGGCAACATCCATCTCTTTGTGACACCTTGGTACCTTCTTGCTCCTCCTCCTTTTTCTCTGCCTATGATGCCCTCCACTGTTGTAGCCCCACTCACGACTGACTTCAGTGTCACGTGGTTGGGACCTGGTCGTGTAGGTGGAATGGAAGATGTACACAGCGTTGGCTGGCCTGGAGATCTGGAGGCTGGTGAGCTGTTCATCAACCATCTCCTTCCATCGGATAAAGCCTGAGCTCTCCATCTGTGTAGAACGACATCAGGCCTTTAAATGTACAGAATTGTCACTATAAGAAATACCGACATTCATAACCAGCGTAATCATATAGTGACTTCACTGATCAATAAATATAAGGAAAACACCATGTTTGCTTCAGGTAAGTACTTGACAATCTCATATGACAATGTGTGGTTAATGCAATACCCAGTCATAAATCCTGAGCTCATAATCAATTCATAATGAGGGAAATACCACCATCTCACGCCTACCCATGATTTCATGTATGCTTGTGGTAACATTTTCACAATTATTACAGACTAATCATAGTAGCCAAGTCTAATAGTTTTGAGTAATTACTGTGACATTTTGTAATACTGCATAGTTAACAGGCTAAATGAGACTTGGGATGTCATTGCAAATACCCAATCAAGTGGCCACCTCCTGGATTGTTAACCCAATAACAATTTTACAGGGTAAGCAGTCAGCAATCCCTTTTCTTTAAGATCTTCAACAGTACGTCTTACTACTTTGCTATAGCTGGACTACAGACCAAGTCTTATTTAGCGATGGTTAAATACAGTCGATGTGAAAATGTTACCTATGTGTTCCTTAAATCGTTCTCGTCACAGGTCCTCAAACACTAGTGTTTACACTAGTATTAGTACACATGGGTACGAGATGAGGAACCGCGCCTCAGACAACAGCAGCTTACCCCTTCATGTCCCTTTTCATCCATACCTGTGCTTTCTTCAGCAGATCAGTGAAAACCGAGAACCAGTCAGGGGTCACCGTCTCCAACTCCAAGGTAATGATCGCCAAAGCCAGTGTGGAGCCCTTGCACTGCCAGAGCTGGTGGCAGGCCATACAGTGTTGCACCTGCCTGGTCCACAGCGATGCCTGGAGACATGGCCTGTTCTGAGCCCCAAGGTACAGGAGATGGGGGTGTCCAGACATCATCAGGGCGTGGAACTGCAATGGTCCGAGAAGGGTTTTAAACAGAAATGGAGACCAAAATCAAAGCAAGACCATAGGTCCTAGGTCATTTTCCTGATTTCTAACTAAACGTCTGCCATTAATTTACCATTTTCTGGAAGTGTAAACCCCTCTTTGCTGTGTGCAGTATCGGTTTACCCCCCCTGTTCCCATGTGATGACCATTGCCGTAAACCAGGTAAATGTGCGAAGGCTGTTGTCCACCAGTCTAGATTCCCTTGTTTCAGGTGACATTTGTTTAGTACCAGCCAAAGTGCTAACGTTGTAACAAAAAGCCATGCTGTTTTAAAGAGAAAGTGTTGATGTTCAGGTTGTAGTGACACATATCGCGTGGCATTGGAAACAGACATTCCGGAGGTGTACAATCCAGCTTTCACAAGTGTTATTATTTAGGGAACATTGCTACGGTGACGTTGACCTTAGCCTCACTGGTTTACAACATCTACGCTGAACTCAAGTGCAGAGTTTTTCACTGGAATGTATTCATTACACGGCATACGTTGAAGTATTTATTTTAAGAGTTAACAAGGACATTTATTTTTCTATAATTCTATTTATTTATTTATTTTCATCTCATGTTGTAATACTCTTGTTATTTTTAATGGTGTAAAAAATACATCTATATTGATAGCCATTATTTGTTTGCCAAGCAACCAATTCTACAAGTAGGTGGTGGTGGTGGTGGTGGGGGAAAATGTTTCCCTTGTTTTGTGATGCCTCTTGTCTTATCATAAAAATGTTCTGTGTTTTTAGGACACTGGTGCAAAAGGCCACAGGCTGTGCAAGATCACTAGAATAAATAAAAAAAAAAAAACAATTCACATGTGGGAACGAGTGTCGTATTCAGACGCAAAACCGCATGGCTTCTCAATGAATGCCAAATATGCATTGTGCAAATATGGCCAGAAAATATGTCACTCAATTTGAACTAAAGAGGTTCCTTCCTGGTTTGATCAAGGCTAAACTTTTTTTGTGCTTTTACTGGTTAAAATCTAGACAGATAAGTGCCTCGGCTAAATATGCATCGCACTTGACTCATATTGTGCTCAGCAACAGCTTGTAGGGTGTGAAGCTACCATCTTATTCTGTCCGGTTAGTTAAAAAAAACCTGCACAATTTTGTAGAACAGGACAATGGTTAGTGATTGCAATTGTACATTTTTTTTCTTTTTTTTTGTACTGTGGTGTTTTTAGTCAGAACACAAAAGAATACTGCCTGCTCGCTGCAACTTACAATGTGAATGAAATCGACTGGCGTGGCTGTGTAAAGATCCCACTGCAGCTTGTCTAGTATGATCCGCTCCATGCGAACAATTTCAGCTGTTGAAAAGTTGCATCCACTCTGTGCCAAAAGGTCTTTAACCGAGGAAACCACCTGTTATAACAGACATCAACAATGAAACCAATAAAAAAAAAACATACCAAGGTGAACCAGAAACTGTGTCTTGAGTCAAATAAAAACCATGTAACAGTGATTATTTACAGAATTCATACTCACGAATGTGTACATGTAAGGGGAAAACACACACGGCCTACCTCATCCTCCTCGTTGATTTTTGCAGCAAGAATAAGCGAAGTGACTGCAATGCACCTAAGGTACTTAGACTGTGCCTACAAACAGAATACATTTAATGACATAATTATTAGGCAATAGACGCCGACGTTAGTGTTAAATGTATCACATGCAAACAGCATAAAACCATTTAAATACTTACAATAAATAATATTCTTCCTAATTTGCATATTCGGATTTGTGTGGGGAGAGTTAACATGAGAAATCTTGAATCAAAACAATGCTACTCATATCTGCACGTTTGGCTTGGTATTGGATGTGGTCAGACTGTGATGTTGCAAACTTGTGTCTACTGACAGCCTGTGAACACGGTGTTACGAGCAAAATAATTTGGAGTGAAACGGAGAAGAAAAGTAGAAGTGGTTTTAAATGATCCAGAATGACGAAGAGGGTGTGTCAGTGATATCAATCACCGATGCAAGCCATTCCATTATAAACATTGCATATAAAACAAAGTTTCTCTCTTTCAAGACGCATAACTAGCAGGCAATTATTTAAATTGACCAGAAAACACTCCCAAACTGGTGTCCAATTAGTTCCTTGTGATGTCACTCACTCATTAACTGCTTAGTCCTGTCAGAGCCCATCACAGGGCACACACACTCAATCACTGCCACTTTAGAGTCGTGAACACACAGGGTCTCAGCCAGGATTCAAACTCATAACCTCGGCGGTGTGAGTAATATCTCCAAGTGAAACGTCATTCGCTCGCTCACCTTCACAGTTGCCAAAAGCCTGTTGAGAACACAGACACCAAGGGCAAAGGTCTCCTGGGTAAACTTGAAGAGGACGCTCATATCCTGCAGCCATGATATCACCTCCTGGTGCTGTACACACGATATGTCAGATCCCTGGTGAAACATGGGGACAATGGGTCTCTGTGAACCGGAAGGCCATGAAGTCCCAGGTTCAAACTCAACTTACTACCATTGTGTCCATGAGCATGACAGTTGACCCTGGTGTGTTCCCGGGGGACTGTCCCAGTAACTACTGATTGCAAGTCGCTCTGGATAAGCGTGTCTGCTACGTGCCGTAAGTGTAGTGACGTCTTTACGTGAGCGCATGCGCACTGCCGACAGTACCTGAACCCGGCCGTTCTTGAGGACGGGGGCTTTCCAAAGGCGAGCCTCTCGAGCCAGGGCGTCCTCCAGCAGTCTCACCAGCCGCTGGTTCTCCTCCGTACCGGAGAACTTCATTTTCATCCCAGCGCTGGCCAGGCTGCACGGAGGACGGGGACACCTTCGGGGGACCAAGCGTAAAATCTCCGCATCCAGGAAGTGGACTTTTATGTTTTTCATTCAGTTCCCGCGACAGAACACAGTGATTAAACGCCGTCGTTTTCATTACTTACGTACACAAGCAAGCGTGCATGGCAGCAGGACCTCAGACGAGGCGCTTTATGCACGAACGCACAGAACAACGCAACGCGTTTTACAGCTTGTGCTAATTACTGTTTTATTTAATCGCACCAGACTTTTATTTCCCGCTCGGGGCCAACCGCACACGGTTTTTTTTTTCAGGCGCCCTTACAGCAAAACAACAAAAACCACGAGATATGAGCGGGACAATAACGCGCCAGGAGCTGCACAAAGCAGACAGCGGAGGCGCGACAACAACTTTAAAGTTGTACACTCTTACCTTTGGACGTGGGAAAAGGGCTACTTTGCCCCAGGTCTTCCACATTTATCTGCACGTTTTCAGACATCCATGGTTGAAAGGCGACAAGCGCATGAAATGGAGGTAAAACGCGAGAGCTACTCCGTGACGCGCCTGTGCAAAATGAACAGGCGAGAGCAAAAGCGCATCCTGCCTCTCGAACAAACGAAAATTTTAAACTTTTTTGATAGAGAGAAAAGAGTTTAAAAAAAAAAAAAAAAAAAAAAAAACGACTGCAAACGCAACCTCAGGGCGCACAGGGAACCGAGAGGGAGCGAGAGAAACCGATTCTGGGTTTGAACGCCTGCGGCTCCGCCCACGTCAGCGTGACGTCAGACAAACAAGGCGAATAAAAAAAATGTGTTAGTGGGTCAGACATACGGGGCTCACCGGACAAAATGGGCGCTCCGCGGTCCGGCCTGGGCATGGCGGCGAGATACCCCCCAGGGCGGTCACGTCGTAAGAGGCCCATACCATACGTTGTAGATGTTTCATTTATGCGTGTCATTAGGGTGTCAGTAGCCAAGTGGGTAACACACATGCCTATGAACCAGACTTCAAGACTTTTATTGTCATTGTACAGTTACCTGGACAATGAAATTAGCTGGAAAGACCACAAAAATGCAAGAAAACAAGATACAAGGAAAAAAAAAACATAAAAACACTATATACACAATATATGGGTACAAGAGACATTTGGGGGGGTATATGCAAGGGCATCATAAATATAATAAATAGGGTGGAAGGCTTTGGTCAGTAAAAATAAGTGAAACTATTGGGTAAATTATTGTCAATATAGCAGCAGTGAGATGACTGTATGGAAGAAATCTGCACATACACACACACACACACACACACACACTCACACATTAATAGTTCCAGAAGACCCAGGTTCAAACCCCACTTACTACCATTGTGTCCCTGAGCAAGACACTTAACCCTAAGTGAACCCTACTGATTGTAAGTCGCTCTGGATAAGGGCGTCTGATAAATGCTGTAAAATGATATGGGTAGCGGTGGTTGTAATGGTGTCGTAGGACTTGAATTGTTCAATGCCCTTATCTAGAGCGACGTACAAAAAGTTGTTCCAGGGACAGTCCCCGCGGAGCAACTCAGGTTTAAGTGTTTTGCTCAGGGACACAATTGTGGTAAGGAGAGGTGTGTATTGGAAGGGATCTCACAATAAGATACGTATCATGGTACACAGGTCATGATATGATTACTGTACTGTACATATTGGGATATTGTACAGTTCACTGAAAAAATCTTAAGTGGTGCCAGTAGAGGACTGAGATGAACTGTAAACATATAAAAATAATGTGCATATGAACACGGACACTCTTTATTATCGGTTAAAGGTCCCGTGACATGATTTATTATAATTTTTTTTGTTTTGCTTTTCAATAGGTCTTAGTGGTCCCCTCGTACTGTACCTGAAGTCTCTTGCCGAAATTCAGCCTTGGTGCAGAATTACAACCACTTTGATCCAGTCCCAAAATCAGGTTTGTCCAGGACGCGCTGTTTCAGTGTGCGTAGCTTTAAATGTTAATGAAGAGGAGAGAGGCGGGACGAGGAGGAGAGCGGCCTATGAAAGTTGAGCGGGAAATTCCGTCAACACCAGTCACCAACCACGATGTTTGGCACATACAGGACGTCGTGTCTGCATTTTTCCAGAAAAAATAAAATTAACCCACTGGTTATTCAAAGTCTTGCATAATTGAACTAATTACTGAGCAACTGCAAAGCTTTACACGTTTTCAAGCCATGATGGTTGGTGAAGATACTTTTTTAGGGGTGGGGTGGGACATTCTTTGGGCAGACAAAGCATGTGAAAGGGGAGGTAACCTATCACCCTATGATGACATAAGGGGCGAAGCAGAATGACCAAAGCACTCTTTATACATATCGCCATTTCTAGCCCTACAGAGGGTGGTTCGATCAGCTGTACCAAGCTCCCTGACCTTCAATCAATCTACAGCAAGCGGTGCTGGACCAGGGCCAGGAAGATATTGAAGGACCTCAGCCACCCCAACAATGGACTGTTCTCGATCAGGGAAGTTCTTCCGCAGAGAGAAAGAGGAGGAGCTTCTTCCCACAGGCTTTTCAAGCTCTCAACAATCACAACACTTCATAGAACGCCAATACACTCCAGCATTTTCAATCACTCTGGACTCAATCCCCCCCAGAATTTTTGCACAAACTCTTTACTCTTTTTACTCTTGCTTAAATAACTTTTCACTTTATACTTTGACTCCACTCATTTGCATACCTTCACCCTACCTGTTACACATATTTTATGTTAAAGACATACATGTGTAATATTTGGTTATGTTTGCAATATTTGCATGTTCATTGAATACTTGCAATATTTGCAATACTGTGGTCTATAGCAGTGGCTAAAGCCCTTCACTGCATATCATACCATGTATGACTGTGTATGTGACAAGTAAAATTTGAATTTGAATTTATTTGCATGTGTTCACTGTGCAAAGTGGACTTTCAGCAGTTACTGGCAGTATGGCTTTCATGGAAAACCAGTAGCCAGACCTCATTAATGTGGTGCAACATTATCGTAACGTAAGATTCAGTGGCTCTGGAAATCCAGCAATTGGAGCAATGCCACTGTTTCTGCAGAGAGAAAAGTTTTTTTTTAAAATGTATCTCCTCATACATCCCGGGCACTGCTACCTCCATGATGTTTGTGAGTTGGGATCACTTAGCGCAGCCCCGAGGTGTTGACATGTACCTGAACCCATTGTTTTTAACTGCGCTACAGGGGAATGCACTTTCGATTCTGTCATTTTTTGAGTGCAAGGTGAGGTGAATGGGAGTTTGTTTGCGGTATCCAGCGTACTTTGTTGGTTTGTAGGCTTCAGTTGTTGCTGTGCTGTATCTGGATAGTTCCTGCACAAATTAGCTTGTAAATAGATTGTGTTGCCTGAATATTTCACAGAAGCGTTACACAGCTTGCAAATTGCGTTTCCTTTATCCAAGTCCATGCTATCTGGTTTATTTTTTACATATAGAGGGGGTCGCTAACTCGGTATGTCGTCGTCGTCGTCTTCCTCCGCTTATCCAGGTCCAGGTCGCGGGGGCGGTAGGGAATCCCAGACAGCCCTCTCCCCAGCCACCTCCACCAACTCCTCCAGCAGGACCCCAAGGCGTTCCCAGAGCAGGCTGGAGATATAATTTCCGTCAGGACATGCCCGAAACACCTCCCCATGGAGGCGTCCAGGAGGCATCCTGACCAGATGCCCAGAACCACCTCAACTGGCTCCTCTCGATGTGGAGGAGCAGCGGTTCTACTCGGAGTCCCTCCTGAATGTACGAGCTCCTCGCCCTATCTCTGAGTCTGCGTCCGGCCACCATACGGAGGAAACTCATTTCGGCCGCTTGTATCCTAGATCTCGTTCTTTCGATCATTACCCAAAGCTCATGACCATAGGTGATCGACCGGTAAATCGAGAGCCTTGGATTCTGGCTCAGCCCCCTCTTCACCATGACAGATCGGTTCAGCGTCCGCATCACTGCAGATGCTGCCCCAATCTGCCTGTCGCTCTCCTGCTCCCTTCATCCTTCACTCGTGAACAAGACCCCAAGATACTGAAACTCCTTCCCCTTGAGGCAGGACCTCCTTGTGGCAAGCCACCCTTTTCTGGTCGAGAACCATGGTCTCAGATTTGGAGATTTGGACTCGGTCTGTCATATTTTGTAATTCAAAGCACCACCCGGAGGACTAACTTTATATTTCAAATATCGATATATTTGAAATATCGATATATTTGTCCTCTTCGACCCTCTTTTGTCCCTCCTGATTGTCCCCATGATGTCCTTTGACTCATTCCAAATGTTCTAACATATGTCCATCTGTCATCTTATCTCATACTCAACCCTCCTCCTTCTTTTGATGTCCAGTTAGCCCCTGCCTCCACCACTCTTGGGAACATAGTTCACATTCTCTGTAACCACCAGTTTGCATTCTACCCACAGTATATATCATGCAACATTTTCCTAACCTCTCCGTTTCATTCCTCTTACATTTACATGTACAGCATTTACTTTTTCATTTCTTACACATTAGCAATTACACATTCCTGTTCTGCCAATGTAGCGCAGCGGTAGCGTGCTGAGACAAGAGTCCAGAGGTCACCGGTTCGAATCCGGTCATTGGCATAAATAACATTTAATGGGGGCAGTGGTGGCCTAGCGGTTAAGGAAGCGGCCCCGTAATCAGAAGGTTGCCGGTTCGAATCCCGATCCGCCAAGGTACCACTGAGGTGCCACTGAGCAAAGCACCGTCCCCACACACTGCTCCCCGGGCGCCGGTCATGGCTGCCCACTGCTCACTCAGGGTGATGGGTTAAATGCAGAGGACAAATTTCACTGTGTGCACCGTGTGCTGTGCTGCTGTGTATCACATGTGACAATCACTTCACTTTTTTTTTTTTTTTTTGTTAACAGTCCTGTTAATTGTAATTTTGAAGCAAGTGTCACAGTGTCAGATGTGGCAGCATTAACACCACCAAGTCCTGAGGTGCAGCAGATGAACATGCCTGGTCCATGTTGTTTGCATGCAGATTTGCAAGTGTTCATGCAGCTGCTGTAGCCCATATGCAGTGACATATGCTAATTAATTCATATTACTTAATTCATCAGAAATTAACACCAACGATTAACAAAAGATGTTATAATCCAGCCTTTAGCCACATTAAATAGCTTGCACTATTTAACGTGGACTATTTTTATTCATGTTTGTATGAATGCCAATGCACCATATTACACCAAAATCACCAGCCAAATTACTATTCAGTTTAGATCAGATCAACATTTTCCCTTTCACAGTACACAGCATTTCACATCAGCATAACTCTTTCCCTTGTCCTTAAATCCTGTAGATGTCAGGAGAGTAACATAACATAAAAAAATGTGAGAAATCTAATTACACACCGGAAAAGGGGCGTAACGTGGTCCAGTTCTGATGTTTCTGTGGCTATTGGTGGTTGACATGGGTCATCATGGACATCATGACTAGTCTGCAGCTACACTGCAGCAACATTGACCTTGACCACCCATGGTCCTGTGACTATTTCATTGGTTTTCCTTCCTTTTTCTTGTAACCTGTAAGTGGACAAATGGCACATATTGGCACACAAGACATTTTAGGGTGGCCAGTAGTGACCTAGCAGTTAAGGAAGCGGCCCCGTAATCAGAAGGTTGCCGGTTTGAATCACTGAGGTGCCACTGATCAAAGCATCGTCCCCACATGCTGCTCCCCAGGCGCCTGTCATGACCGCTCACCAAGGGTGATGGGTTAAAAGCAGAGAAGCAATTTCCTTCGGGATCAGTAAAGTATATATATATAAAAAAAATCACAGTTAGTAGTTCTCTGGGATGCACAAATGTAATCAGTCATGGAGTTCCCGTTTTTTTTCTATTCATAGTAGATACAACTCTTTTTAAGGGCTCATCTAGATTACATATGATAATTGAAATTGCTCAACTGCTTTTGAGCTAGATTGTGTGCAGAGTGTGGACTGCCACTTATCACTTATAATCACTTTTTTGGTTTTCCGCAGATAAAGCAGTGGTTATGTTGTTGTCATCAAACCTATACTGCTGTCTCCCCAAGATAACACTGTACATCATATATTTTAAAACCTTTGTGATAAAGACACACATTGGGGTTAATCAATGCTAGTGAAGCACAAGCTTTTAGTACTGATGGAATGTTCTCTCTACCTGATAGTATTAATACTAATACTTATTATTTTATGCCATTTATGTGGCTCAAATATGTGAAATGCGGACCTGTAGGAAAGACCCCATGTTACTAACATTTTTTTCTGCGGTGAATTGAGTCAATATAAATGTAAATTAGTGAGCTAGGTGAACATTGCAATAGTCCACGACCATGCATTAAATACAAATACCGTTAGAGGGAGACATTGACCACCACTTCCTGGTCATTTCTGTTCACATGGGGAGAACAGACCAAATGAACGCATTATAAATGTATGACATTCTCTTATTGCCTAAACCTATTCGCAATGTCCATGTGCTAGAAGTCCATCACGTACATCCTACATAAAACGAAATAAAATGAGTACATGATCTAAAAATTCCACTGTGGTTAATGTGAAAAAAGTAATTTCCTACTCCGCGTGTGCGCAATACAAAACGAGGCAGAAAAGACCCCAGATCTCCAAGCCACGACGCATTCCTTTGAGACTGTGTGCTCACAGCTATTCACATGTAGTTCGCACATTTCATTGCAGCCTTTTATAATCAGCTCCATGTGGCCCTTACACGTGTCCTGCCAGTCCCACTCTCTGCCGATAGATGGCAGTGTTGCGCCATGAAAATCTTCCCAGTACTCATTACTGATGTGAAGACATTCCACAGAATTCCACAGCATTACATAACCATGTCATGAGTAATGCTTTGAAACACTCCTATGGAACTTCTGAAATGGTAAACAATTCATTTGGACTGCCTCAGCAATTGTGCTAAATGCTTTTAAAAATGCTGTCAGAAGTGAGTTTAATGATATTTACGTCCCTGTGAAGATGCCGTTTCACCACTGCCCATTCATGTGCTGAACTTAATTAATCCACACTGTACAGCTACGTCCGCCACTGGCGTGTCTGTTCCTGCTAGATGTAGGTTATAATTACACGCAGCGAAGCTTGAAAATGAGGTGCATTGGTTTAATATGTTGGCTGGAGGGTTGCAAAGCCTTCTCATCCAAACCTGCATGCTCTTTGAAAGTCTCTTTTTTGGGCAATTTTCCCAAAGCTCATCGTCAAAGTGAAGGTTTGCCAAAAGAGAAAGTTCACAAAATGAGTATAGGGTAAGAAACAATAGAAATCGGATAGGAACTCGACTCTATTGTATAGATGTGTTGAATTGAGTGGTCTGATTGCATGTATGTAACTTTGTAAGTCGCTCTGGATAAGGGCGTCTGCCAAATGCCGTAAATGTAAATGTAAATGTAAATGTAACTTATATTTCTAAAAAATGTTACCCTTATAGATATAGACAGTGAGTGCTGTTAAATAAACACTGATTGAAAAAGTTGAAAAAAATTAGTTGCTTTTCTTTTGATCAGTAAAATAATGAATTACACAGAAATGTGTAGACTAACATTCAGTTTTAGCATTTAGTTTTTGATATCGAAAAGAGTACAACACTAGTTGATGTTTACAGAACATTAAAATTAGTGCCCTGCAATGTTTAAATCATCATTTTCCCATTGACTATTCCACTTCAGGCCAGTTCAGGTTCAGTGCTATGGCAACAAGGCAGTCAGCCGAATCTCAAGGCCATGGTTTGATGTGGACCAGAAAGCACAAAAGTCTGATGTAAAAAAAAAAAAAAAAGCTGACGTAATGCTACTGAACTTAACACCCTGTTGACGCTTTCCACCAATCAGTGAGTTGGACACACAAGACACTTGACAGCCTCCTCCAGAACAGGAGACCGCTGACGAGTTTTTGGGTCGCCATTAACACAGACTGACACAAATTTCAAGCACCTGCTTTCGCAACCGAACAGTGTGTCCCCAGCCTCATATGGGGTTTGGAAAAAGTTTGTGGTTGTGCTTATTTGTCAAATCTGTTCAGAAATGTCTACCCCAAAACCAGGCACCAATTAATTGGCAGCTCAGTACTTCTCTTCACCAGGGTGTCAATTAAAAACAGCATTTTTTTTTTGCTCACATGAAGATAAACAATCCATGACTAGCATATTCAGAACTACATTTTCATATTCTGTATCTTGCCTATGAAGTCACAAAGTCACAGGTTCAAACCCCACTTATTTCCGTTGTGTCCCTGAACCAGACGCTGAGCCCTGAGTCGTCCAGGAAGACTGTCTTTGAACTGTATAAGGATAAGGGCATATCAAATTATGATATATGCCATCATTTTAAATGGAAACCAACTCTACTTTTAATTTACCAGCCTGTGGAGCTCTTATTATGGACAATGTCCCATTCTACTACAGGCCTAGTATGAATTCCATTTGTCCTCTTGTACATTTTTTTACTTTATACACCCAAGGCACACCAGTCACTCTGGATTCTTGTAATACTCCCAACAAACAGGGCATGTGAACAAAAAACGAAAATCTAACCTGGCTGCTGGGTCTAGAAGGCTAGAAGAGTTCAGAATGACTGCTTTAGGAGTCTCATACAGAGTGATAACCTGAACAAAATACAAAATATGCCATTCTTACCCATTTTGATGTGAATTAAATGGTCTGTCTGCAGATCTGTTTGGTTTCTCATCACCATCTAATTAGAATGCCGCTGTAATCACAGATATTCATCTCTGCAAATATAACCTCTTGTTTTCCACTCCATTATACTGAGACTTCCATATTAAAGCCCCGTTTCTGCTGCTAAATCAAAATGCGTACCTGAACTGAATTCTTATTTATTTTCTTTTGAGCTGAAATGAGCTGGATTTATCAGTGACATTTACTGAGCTGACATTCCTCAGATTTGAACAGATGGCTCTATCAGACAATGACATCTCTTGAAGAGCATATGCATTATTTTGTGTGATGAAGCGGGAACTTGAACATCTTTTTTGGTTCAGTGTAACTGTCTGCCACTGTAGGCAGTTCACACTACTACACTTTAAACGTGAGTCTATTTAGTTTTAACTCAAGGCCAACTCAAGGCAACTCAAGGCAAAAACCTGGACTAATCTCAATGGCACATTACTAAAAGCAAACACAGACTGACAAGGATTTTATTGTGATAGGTTTGGAAAGAGGTGACGTGCCATTCTGGTTTACGACAAAACACACCTCTCACTGATTAGTTAGGACAAACCATTTTCTGCTTTGCATTGCTTTCCACCTGCGTGTATGTCCTGATATGTCCCGTGTGGACACTTGGAGAGGTTTATGATAGAGACATAGCCGCCTACATCATAGGAGGTCTAATGCACAAATTATGGCAGATCTTTTGTTCCCTTGCTTCATTGTGTAGAGAAGAATACTTTTTTGTTGAGGTGCTCAAGACCGTAGTGATCCATGACCCTTGGCCTTTGGCCTCCTGGACATCTCCTTGTCAGCTGTCACTTAACCCGACACATGAACTTCACAGTTCTCATTCTGGTTCCTCCTAACTTGTGCGTTATGAGCGACAGAGTCCTAGCATCCAGCTCCAGCTGGATCTTCCTACTTGCAAAACCCACCATCATGAACCAATACACAAACTAGCTATCTTTCACTGGGCCCAGATGATTCCTCCTCACACATTGAGGTGACCCAGTTTTAATGCACCAAGCCAGAACATGTAACTGAAAGAACTGCATGACCTTAGAAGTCCATTATCTCCAACCATGTCCCACAAATACATTTTCCTTGCGCTGTGTCTTTTCTTGGACTCAAAGGAGCGACAGCCACTTTTCAGTTATCAGCCAATGGCAGCTGGTGCCAGGTTGGTAAATTTATATATACGACCACCGCAAAATGCTCCACCACCTTCCCTGCATATGTCACTTCCACAGAAATGCACAGATGAAACACCTGAGCACCTGTGCCATGGAACATATTCCACAGTGGTGGTGGGAGGTTTTTTTTTCCAAAGCCATGCCAGCATTATTGTTTAATGTCCCTGAATCAAATTAAACATTTAAAGAAGTGCTGAGCAGCACGGGCCGATATAAATATTAATAGTCAGCAGATAGAATCTAAAGGCCTACAAATTAAAGCAAGTGCTTCCCATATGGAAGCCCATGCTATTGAGGTCAGATGTGCCGTGGAATATAAGACAGGGAAGGTGCGGTGGCCTCGCATTGGCTGGATTCCTCAGCACTTCATTTTGATTTAAGACAACCGACTTAAACAATGTTCTTCCCATAACTCAGCAACTGTAAACATTTACATTTCAGTGTTCTCGATGATCCTTACAGCACACATCATCCTCGTAAAAGCTGGTTCTGTGAGTAAATATAGATTTTTTTTTTTGGTATGAAGTAAATGTCACCCTCCTCTTGTAAATTTGCAGTGCAGTCCATGGAAGAAAGCCATGGCGACAGGATATTTGGGGAAATTCAACACTACGACACACTGCAGTTAATTCGGGCTGCATTGATTTTTTTTTTGTGGAAGGGTGTCCGCCGGGGCTGTTGCCGGTGTGGTGTTCTACTGACGTACCTCAGCAACCAGTCCTGTCTTGTTACATTTCTGTCCCTGCAGCACTCTAGTGGAAAGTGAAGGGTGTCCGTGTGCGTAAGGAGGTGGGGGCTTTCTTGTGTTGCCATGGCGATCGCTTGGCAGGTGAGCCCTGTGAACCCTGAGGCAGAGCTGACATGGGATGGGGTCACTGATGTGTCTCTGGGAAGGTTATATGTGTCAGTATTGCTATGGAGGTGGAAACTGTGGTTTCTGCAATTTGCATACAGCAAAAAAAAAATGTAATAAATGTTTAATTTAAGGACGTGGTCTAAATCGCCCCTTGTGTCATGGCAAACTCTTATTTCCTGTGTGGGTTTGGTTTGATGATTTATTTAAAGCTAGCTAGCTAGAGGTTTACGCACATTTAAAAAAAAAATGCCAGGAAATGTTGCCGGTGTTGTAACACTAGAGATATTAGGCCTGGTGCTTTCCACTCCGCTATCTTCTCACTTCATTTTCTCCCCAACCGGCAAATGGAGTGGTTCTTTTTGAAGATACTCACTTATCTCTCTGCGCTCTCATTTCTCACTCCTGCGTCTTTACGCAGATTTAATATTTTATATATGTGTGTGTGAGTGTGTGTGTGTGTGTGTGTATATATATATATATATATATATATATATTTTTTTTTTCATGTGTCTGGAAAGTCTGTGCAAAAAATCTAATCTGAACAGGTTGAACAATGCTTTTAGGATGTAGTAATAAATAAACAAATGCAGGCATGCTGGCATTGCTGTATATTTAAGCCATTTCATTAATATATCATAAAACATCTTTAATTTACTGGTTGGCAGTTCACTGACGTAATCATCTGTGCTCCGTTCCATCAGCAGTCCGATCTTTCCTCTGCCTCCTGTACCACATCATCATGTTTCCTGAGCTGTTCTAAAACTCTTCTGTTTAACTGGACTGATGCATTTGTGATGGCAGACATTTGGTCTAGATATGACTAGTGTATATTATGGATCTTTTCCATCCTCTTTAATCAGTATTTAATCTCTGTGCATTGTGTATAAGAATACACATTAAGCATGTGGCACATTTGATCTGACTGATTTGTTGTTGCATTTCAGAACTGAAATTTCAGAGTGAAATTTTTCTGGACATTGCTCTTTTAAACCGCAGCTGTACTCAGAGACCACTTGCTTGATTCTCAGATGCACAGAAGCAATCACTTCGGGATGATGCATAATGACCACCATGATTTCCAAACATAGCCAATGAACAGAAAATAAGAACTTTTATAACTTTGCCAGAAGCAATTACAGTTTTTTTTGGTCATACCAATTTCAGAAGAGCAGTAGAATATATGTGGAACCATCTGTTTAACATACAGCAGTGCTTTGTTCTGTGTGGATGTTTGAGCAGAATAAAATGCTTGTCTGCCATCCTTAAACAGATGACGTCTTATTCCTTCAAAAAAGTAAGAAAAAAAAAAAAGGTCTTATGCAAGGAGAATGGGTGATTTTTCAATACTCCAGTTTCCATGCCAACGTTTTCCATAATTCTTGAATTACTTTTTATCAAAGTTTTGAGGATCTAAAGAGAAGCTTTTTTTGTTCCCATCTGGTAGTACATCTCAAAACTTTCAAAACCCAGTGTGAATTTTTCTTCTTCCCAAAGGTTTTGTTTGTATGGAACTTTCTAGAATATTTGCAGAATTTCTTAATTTGAGCTGATCTTTCAAACTGCAAATGGTAATAGTAGTATTGTAACATAGTACTGGTAACATAGAGTTTACATTCATCACACTAAACCTAAATTTAATGTAAAAAATTATAGGCCTAAATAGAGTTGTTTTTTGTCAACAAAATTCATGACGAAATATATTCGTCAAGTAACCTTTTTGACGCAATGAAGATGAGACAATATGTAAATGTTGGTCATGTGATGGTTACTATAATGAAATATAATGAAATGACAAAAGAAATATTGTTGACAAATAAAAACAAGATGAAATTGACCAAAACTAGACTAAAATGTCATCAGTTTTTATGGATAATCCTGACTAAAATATGACAAAAGAAATTGTCAACTGAACCTTAACTAGACTAGTCTGGATGTGATTAAGACTAATAAAGACTAAAATGACAGGTGGACACAAAGATTAGACTAAAGCTAAAAACTAAAAGCACAGCAAGCAATAAGTGGAAATGGAGCTTTGCTCAGTGCTTCCATTGTGCCTTGGGATACAAACCGGCAACCTTCGGATTATAGGTACACTTCCTTACCTGCTAGGCCACTACAAGACAGGTGTGCCAAAAAAACTACAGTCCTGAACCCATACACAGCTGTGCCTGCTTCATTAGAAGTATTATGAACCAGTGAGTCAAGAATTGCAGTATTTTACATTATGCATGAATTAAACATGGTAAAGTAAAGGTTAATGGATTTTTTTGTAGGCAGGTGGAATCATAGAATGAGCTTTTGGATGTGAAAAGCGGTCCTTAAATCTTTGCACCATGCAAAATTCATGAGGAAACATTTTAGCATTTTAAACAGCTTCTTTTAGTGAAATTAAGTAATGTATATAAAATGATTTTTGTATATAAAATGATTTGGAGAATGGTTTGTGTGTGTGTGCAAAATAACATGTTAGTTAGTACATTTACCACCTGAGTTACAAACAATTACAGGAAAACCTACTTCAAAGCTTTAATGGGACTACAATTGAATCTACACACCGCACAGACATAAACACAAATCTATCTTTCTATCTATCTAAAATGCTAATAATATTTTATGATTAAAGGGTGTTTGCATGCATTGCATGCTTACGTAAAATTTTATCCAAGTAGATTATGTTCACGTTTCTTATGTCTTGTTTATATATTTTTATATAGTTCTTTTTGCTTTACTACATTCCCATCAAGGGTCTTGTTATGCGTTACTTTTAAATCCAAAATGTATTTTATTGTGATAGGCTGTCACCCAGGAATGGTGACCAGTGGTAAGGTCACGTCATGTTTTACATAATTTGGTACTGCATTTCTGCACCACGAGACAATGGATAGAAATGGAGATTTTTTCAAATTGCTCAAATGTTTAAGTATCTGAAAGATTAATTAAAGATTCACCATACCGTTTTGTGAGGGTGTGTAGTGGTACAAATAAACAAATAAACAGATTACTTTATAAGTATAAACCTTTATAAGTGTATCTGCAGGACATGTACATTGTCCTGCATTATTCTGGTATTATAATATCATAGTTTTTTCCAGTTTTTTTTTATTTAAAATGTTGAGCAATTTGCATCTCACTCCATAGCATGACGAACAGACTTCTGATTGATTGCTGAGACGAGATTTTGTACTGACCCCAGTGTTTTGGAGGAAAAGAATATCACAGTGTATGACCCTAGGGTGCAGTTTTAGCATTTAGTGTTTAAATGAGCCATGGGACGGTGCATTAAGTGCTCTAATCAATTTCTAATTCACTGTCAGGTGCTGTTTAGAGTGCCTAGACGCTGTGGAAAAGCATTTATCTCCTGGTTAACTATGTGTTCAGTACTTTAAAACAGGGCTTTATTGGAAGGTACGAGGTACACAGCTTTGCCTTGTAGCAAGTCATTACTGTGGTGTCATGCTTGCCTGTGAACTTGTACAAATGGCATGTTGCGCTAATGAGCACAGACTGTTCCCTGTTTAATGATGAGTCGGCATTTTAAGACAGCCCCTTATTATTTGTGGAGACTGCTGATATTGAGACAAGTTTCTGTTGTTCAATTGTCCCGCTGTTCTTCTAAATAGCCTCTCCTTTATTGAAGTGGCACTGCGGACTAAACAGGAATAAATTTGTGTTAGTGTAGCATGGCACGAAGAGGGCAATGAGCACCATCTTTTAATGCCCTCGCTGTTGCCTCCCCAGCTCGTTTTCATCACTGCACTCGGCTTGCAGCCCATCTGTCTGGCCATATTAGCCATTAGATGCTCTTCCTTTCCTTGAAACAACAGACCGATATTGCAGACAGGTACTTCTAATGATCAGTCCTGCTTTTCTCAAGTGGAATGTATAGCTTTGAATTTTTTATTTTTTTTTATTCAAATGCCCAGGGACCTGAAGCAATTAAGCAAAAGCCTTTTTTCCATCCCAAGCTCAGGACAATTTGGTCCAATCGAAACTCTAGTTACCTATGTAATTAAAAGTAATTGACCATTTTGTTAATTAAAACTGTGATGGACGTGCTTGTCAGTGTCGACTATGCCGCTCTTTGCCGCATTATGACCATAACTCTCCCATTTGTACAGGCATCACAGCAGTGTTATAAGGACACATGGTGGCTGCTATTGCACTGCCATATTGCAAGTAGCAGTCTTCAGATCTAATGATCTCCCAGCACACCAGATGTGAAGAGCCGGAGAGACGGCGCTGCTGCTGGCGGAGCACCACCACTCAGATAATATCGTTCATGACCAGCTTCTCCATTATGGACATCTTGGGCACTTAATGTGTAGTGGAGACTGAGACTGAGTGCCGCAGTTTCCGGCTGGGCTGCAGTGGATTGACGGCTTCTGGAACATCCATCGGAAACCGCTTAGCACCCGCTGCTGATTTTGTGAGGAGTGTTTACAATTATAGCTTGTAAGTAAGGTATATGCGCTCAGTTTATTGCTGATAATGATCTATGGTGTTGAGAGTAGAAGCAGCAGCCTTCTGTGGTATAATGGTTTAAAGGCTTTCCGTAACGGCTACGGAAATACGGGAGTGCATTCAGTGCCCAGTTCCGATTTCCTGCAGGCTTTTAAACAGCAGCACAACCCTGAAGACCAAGAAGAGAGGGGGTAAACCAACATTTAGGAGGGCCGGCTGGTTTACAGAGCAGGCCCAGTGAGATGCTGGGAGCGGAGAGTAATTGTGAGGTCACCTGTTGGCCGCGTTCCGAAGCACGGCCTCCTCAGCCGGGCACCGCTGCGCGGCAGCGCTTTAATCATGGCTGAAGGCCCAACAGATGGTAGCAGTGGGGTAGGGCGGGCCAACACCACTCTCTTTTTAGACTTACTTTAATTGTGATGCTGATAGGAGCTGGCAGGCGCCCTTGCGACTATGTGTGCACACTGAGCTCACACGTTATGTTTTTTTTTTTTTTTTTTTTTTTTTGGAAGTACGAAGATATAGACTGCTGTTGGCGCACCTGGTGATCAAATAGTTATGCTTTTCTCCCCTTCAGGACAGATGAATGTACAGGGGTTTTGGAGAAGTACTCCACAGCACCCACCATACCCCAGTCCCGGCGCAAACTCTAACTCAGCTGCAGCTGGATCTCTGGCCGGGAGTGATTTTTTATTTTTTTTTTCTATCCTCTTGACGCCAGCTGTCATTCAGTGGGTGGGAGACTCAGGCAATCAAAAAATAACTTGAGGGGGGAGGGGCGGTTGCTGTGACATGCTCCCCTTGTTATGGTGTCATGCTGTCACTTGCCGTGACTGAGTGAGTGGCAGATTTTGTAAGCGTGTGAAAGGCCTCACCCCAATATCATTTAATGCTGTGCTCCAGTGCTAGCCGGTCCTTAGATGCTATTTTTGTCTTCCGCTCATCGCCGCCTTTCATGAGGGTTGGGGGCATGGCGGGGTATCCTAATCTAGCACCAGCAGCTGCTGGCCCTTGAGTGGGTAGATTGGGTGGAATTTGGTTTGTTGTTTTCTCATAATTTGATTGAGACCGGTGTTAGCTGTTATGTGTCAGCTGCTGAGAAATGTCTGTTGCTAGGCTACCACATATTACTTATGTGCTGAATTGTCATAATACGACTTAAAAAAAGAAAGCAGGAGGGGGCTGAAATCCAATCAGCCAAACTTGGAATAGAAGATGAAGTACTGCGCAGTTGCCGAAGAGCAGGGTGTAGATAGGTAGAGGTTGCACTTGGCTTAATTAATTTTCACAATGTATATATTGCTGATGATGGTGGTTTAACCTCTAAATCAGTTTGTCTATCCTCCATATAATACATGCTGGCCTCGGTTGCAGGAGGAGGATGGGTATTATCTCTCATTTTAATCCCTAATGTCTGATTCCTGGCATGCTTAAGAGACCCACCCAATCTAGCCAGCTCTATCTACTAAAAGACTTTTCTCTGGGTGGCAATTAGCATATCAGTTTGCCATAGAATGAGGAGAAAAAAATGTTAAATTAATAGATAATCACACTACTGCTTGGAGACTTCTTGCCTTGTGTTGGCTCCTAAACTAGAAGTCAGCTTCTGGTTCACTCACCTCTTCAGGTGCCGTCGTGATTGTGGCTAATGGAGACCGAGCTGCCTACTTCTACATCGCCTCATTCCCCATGTGTAAATCGGCCGAGCCGAGGGGGTATCTGAGTGGGCCACACTCCAGCCAGCAGTGCCTCAGTCACTCATGGCCCCCGTTCTCTCCACTGCATAGATTTATATGGCCTTACATAACCTAATGGTTGACAGTTAACCTTGGGAGGAGAAGATTGTTCCACTTTTTTGGGAGAAAAGAGGGGAAAGAAATCACATCAGCCTCACTCTGTATTACTTTGCGGTTAGAAATGGGTCTGGCTTAGGCAGCCTAAATAAATGTGTCTGTCACTGGATTTCAAGAGATCCATCTTTTGTTTCAAAACTCCTCCTTGGCCAAATTCATTGCCTGGCCTAATGAAACGAGTGAAAGTCATTTGAAACCAAACAAAAGGGCCTTTTTGCAAGCAGGTTTGACCTTAATTCTGTGCCATTCTCAGTTTCTACAAATTGCCCATTTTGCTTTCTGTTATTTCCCTCCATTTGTCCTACATTTGACCCACAATAAAGCATGAACAGATGGCTGTGTGTATGGCCTTTATTTTTTGGTCAAGTCTTCAGTCTTTCAACTAAGGGTGCTTTCACGCAGGCAGGCTTTTCCATTCGAATCGAACTCAGGTTTGTTTCCTCATCTTGGTGTGGTCCGCTTAGTCCATTGTGAGCACAGTAATCACACTCGGGTGCGCATCAAAACAACCACATCAAGCCCCGAAATAGAGGGTTTCATGATCCGAATCAAATCACAAACTCTGCTTGTGATCTGCTCGGTGAGACCGAAACCTAAACATGACCAAACACTATAAATCATATGATTTGCGAACTACACTCGTAAATTTCAATTAAGTTATTTCTTTTGTGCACTCAGCATCCTGTAAGATGAATCGCGGACAATTGTGAGGAGGTGCGGTGCCTCACAGACACTTGGTCTGATTACTGCGATTTCACATAATCATGTAGTAGTCCACAACAGAAGATCTACTTCCTGTGATTACTTCCCAACGGTGACACGTCTGACCAATAAGCAGAAAGTTCTGTTCATATGTGAAGTGATTTGCTTTGTTTCACTTGGATTTTTATGTGAGAATAAAACCGAACCAAGAGAAAAATTATACAGTGTTCCAGTCAGTGTTCCACTGACTGACTTGGATCAAGGCACACATACCAAGGTGATGGGCAGGACCTGATATAAATTTACATTCTCAAGTGGCAGTAATAAGATCACTGCTATGCATAACTAATTGCTCAGGAGTATGAAAGAAGAAAGCATAACATGATGCATGATTGTCACCAGTACGGAAGAAACAAATGACTATGTAGGTAATATGTTATAAGATCAAAGCTTCATGAAAGACAGGTGTTTAATGAGCTTGTGATAAGATGGGGAATTATACTCTTATTTGTGCATAAAACTAGACTAGTTTTAATACACTAATCCATATTTGTATTTTCTTTGTATAGTGTACTTTTTATACTGTACTGTTGGTAGTTTTTATTATATATGTTTTTTGTTGCGCTTATCTTCTACTGTCCACTATCTGCGTGACAATGCAAATTTCCCACTTGTGGGAGTAATAAAGGATTATCTTATCTTAGTTATTGCTACTGTGCAGTGATTCAAGCTGCTTAATTTGATAAGATTATTTATCCTTATTATCCCTTACTAGATAAGATATATCCAGATGTGTAGACTTGTAGTGGAAGAGCCAAATGCATACTGTAGGGCTGCAGGATTTTAACCAATGCATATTCAGACTAGTGTAGATCTTAAAAATAATAGTCTGAGATGAGTCAGGAGCCATTCTGGTGGCAGGAACGTGTCACAGCTGGAGTCTTCCTCCACACTGCTGTTGCAGTGACCAGTTCAAGGGAGGCACATTGATAAATATTCTCTGCTGCTATTCGGTCAACCAGTCATCATGCACCTCTGGGCTACCATGGGACACTATTTCCATCGTCATCAGAAATTAGAAGACCATCTTTCCCCTTTTTTCAATCAGGGATTTGGTCTGAATTAGAAGTTCTCTCAACATTCTCCCATTCTCAGTGAGACATAGGACACTGAGTAAAACTAAATGGGTTGCTTAAGACTCAAAACTTAATGAGAGGCCGTCCATGCAGATGCCATAGCTCTGGCTTCCAGTCCATGAGATGGCAGCAGAGACACATGGCCCAGCACGTTCTTTCCTCAGGGTCTTCTTCCCGGACACTGTGCTGCATGCAGCATTTCAATTTAATGAAACTGAAGGCTTATAAAATGGAATGAGATCTAGTGGTGCTTATGCTGAGAGGTAGATAGCAAATTCCAAGTTACAGATACTGATGTCCAGGCATGATGACCCTTCATTCCCAACAAGAGGTGAGGCAGGGAATGGAGTTCAGGTTAAATGTTCTTATGATAAAATTGAAGAAATTTCCCAATGAAAGAGTTGCATCTGTACTTTGCCAATGGAGGTCTCTGGAGGTCTCAGCTCCCCTCCTCTTCACCCCCACCCCATCCATACACACACACATTTTTTCTCCTTCTCAGAATCTCAGTTCTTTGCACATCTCCACTAATTAATACCTTGCTATTTGAGCAGAGGATTAGATAAGGCGAAAGAAATCAATGTCTGACAAAAGGGGCAGGCATGCAATAGGGCTGAAGTCACGTTTTAATCGGAGGCAGTTGAGGGGATTGGGCTTGGGTGGAGGTGGGGTTTTGGGGGGATAATCTTGTGTCAAGGCAGCCTGGGGGATGGAGCTGGCTTCTAGATCTGTGTGAGAAAATCTGTGTTCCATGGCTCTCACCCCTCCCTCCACAAGCTCACCTTTTTTTTGTTAATGGTTTGGGCATAGACCTTTCATTTCTTTTGACCCATATCAAGGCATTGAAATAATGATGCAAAGATTCTCTTTAAGTGTCATTTACTCCCCATGTTTCCTCCTCTCACCTCCTTCAACCTGCTTTCTCTCTGGTTCACTTAACATCTCCTCACCCTCATTCAACTTTCCATTCCATTTTCTTACCCATCATGGTGATAGGTGACCTGCAAATGAGCCTTCAGTGACTGCTGACTCAGTTTGTCTCACATTCTGCTCTTTCATGCAGTGCATCCTTGCACCTGGGTCACCACTGCTGAATAACTTCGCTGTTTTGGAAGGACATCAAGCAGTGGACTCAGGAACAGCATGAAATAAAGATACTCCTTGAAATGGCTTCTAGCATGAAAAATAAAGGCGTGACCAGTTCAACAGTGATAAAGTATGTCTTCTACAGCATCAGAGATTGTCATGCCATGTCTGGGATCACCCATGGTTTGAATATAATTGGTCCTAATGACTCTCAGCAGCTTCAGCGTTAGAAGCAGAGTGATTAGGGCCCTTTAAGAGCAGGGGAGTGCTCACACTCCCTTGTCGAGCTTTATTCGAGTTTCAATATGTTATGCTGCTTTTCAGGCCATTTTTGAGTTTCCTTATTAAAAGACCTTTTTGAGTTAAATTCATGTTGCTCACCTGTGTCTACTCCTCTCATTGACGTAGCCTGACAGTGGGACTGTCATCCAGGATCATAATTCCTCTGGAGTGTCACTGGTTTGAGGCTCAATCATCAGATCTCAGCATAACTGAGAATGATGGAATGTGCTTCAGAAGATTGTTTTCCATGCAAGGAATCCCCTGGATATGGAAGAATTAAGATTCTATGTTTTTTTTTTTACAGACTTAAGGAAAAACGAAGGTGAGTTTAAGTAATATACTGCTGTGGGAGCAGCAGCTATAGTCATGCCTTCAAACACACCTTGTCCAGGTTAGCCAGTCCTGTGGAACACTGATCATTTGGAGCAGACCAAGAAGCTGGGGGTCGCTAAGGAATCATTTGAAAGCACTGACAGAGTATCATGTGCTCAGTGTTTGAAACTGTGTGGTTTTAATGTTACGGGCCCATTATATGTTCTGATAAAGATGTTGTTAAGCTTCATCAACCTAAACAACAAGACCACTATCCTTCACAGAATTTTTTCTCCATCCTGTATGAAAGCCTGCCATTCACAGTATGCGTCATCGAATGGAGACGAATGGAGCATGCAAGAGGAGCCAGTGGGGACAGCCAGCAGTGATGATAACATAATGAACCAAAAAGTGCCTGTCTCCTCTCCTTGTTTGATCAGAGAACTGGAAGAGAGAGATGGGGTCTATTAGAGAGTAGCCTCCACATATCCCTATTGTGTTTGCCCCGTTTAGCTCAGCAGCTTCAATGTTCTCTGCAGTGTGCGCATGCACATTTTAAGAATAGCCTCTCTGTAACTAATTCCCATGGACTGGCTTCAGTGCTGAGCATACATCAATTGTTCAATGCAGAAATGAGAAATAGCAAATACTGGCATGTCATAAAAAAAAGTTTGTTAATAATCCATGCTTGGCACCACACACGTTCCCCTCATTTCAGAAATGCAGGTATGAGGTGGAAAGGTGTTGGGGTTTTCTTGGTCACTACTCTCTAGTGGCAGCAATAGAGAGAGAGTATCACTGCATACTTGGGATGTTTGGGGGATTCATTTCCAAAATGCCATGATATGACCTCTGAATTTTTCAACTATCTGTCATTTTGGATTTGATGGTTATAATTCGAGGATTTTAAATCTAGATCTCTATCTTTCAATCATTCTCTTAAAATCTTTCTCCCTATCTGTCAAAATCAGAACCCATCTCCTTTTTTCCAACAGGAATCTTTCTATCTCTCTTTGCTTGAAGCTGCCCTCTCTACCTCTCTCTCCATCTTGATGGAGGAAGACCAGCCCTTTGAAATGGAAATGGACAGCTGGAAGCTACCTTGTCTTCTGTGACTTGGAGAAACCATGTTGTTCTTGACAGCCGTCAGTCCGTCTCACATGATCAATAGACCTTGAGGAGGAAAGTAGGCAGCCATTCCCCAGTCAGTCTGAAGACCAGGGAGTGAGAGGGGAGAGAGGGCATGAGAAGGAGGATTGAAAGCACCCCTGTAGGTGCTTCCATGATGAAAAACAAGAAAGAGAATGAAATGTAGGAAATTCCAAATCAAAGAGATACTAAGTGGAGAAATTACTTCAGATACAGAGAAGCGATTTGAGGTTATGACCCCCAGCAGTTACCCGTAGAAGGGAGCCATCTCTGACAAACAGGCTGGGGGAGGAAATTTGAACTAATTAGAATAAATTATCAGACTTTCACAGGCACAACGCCACTAATTAAGCTCAGGTGAGGCAAATGCCCCCTGAAAAAAAGTGCTTCTGCCGCTTTTGTCTGATTAAAATATTTTTTCACCAAATAATTGCAAATATGGATGTCCTTCCACTCGCTGTACCTTTCACTACACTGTGATTAATGGCTTGTTCACCCCAGATGCACAACAAAGATGCTAATATGGCAGTCCTTCCTTTTTTTGTGGGACTAGGTGATTTTTTTTGTGGAATGGCTGTGTGATTTTGAAAGTGCAGTCCAGTGGACTGCCCAATCGGGAAGAACATGCTTAGAAGAAAAAGAAAAACACATTTACATTATGTTTCAATGCATTACAAGACATATAAAAGCATGCATACATAACATTATGCAATGTTGAATAAACATACAGTACAGGCCAAAAGTTTGGACACACCTTCTCATTCAATGTGTTTTCTTTATTTATATGACCATTTACTTTGGTAGATTCTCACCGAAGGCATCAAAACTCTGAATGAACATATGTGGCATTATGTACTTATATACCAATGTAAATGAAAATAAAGAAAACACATTGAATGAGAAGGTGTGTTCAAACATTTGGCTGGTACTGTATATTAAGCTTTGACAATACAAGTTTACTAATGGGGGTAAAAGATTAATTACAACTCCCATCCTTCTGGTCTTTGCTCACATTTTCAGCATAACTACATTACTGATAGAAGCCATTGCTATGATTGATGAAATTCTAGAGAGAGGATTAAACAAAAGTTTGTGCAGAAATTGCAGGGATTCCTTGAATTTGCATAAATTATTGCAATCACAACTGATCTGGGGCTATCTATGCCTCTGTACTATTTTTGGAACATTCATGTG
This sequence comes from Denticeps clupeoides, assembly GCF_900700375.1. Classification (NCBI taxonomy): domain Eukaryota; kingdom Metazoa; phylum Chordata; class Actinopteri; order Clupeiformes; family Denticipitidae; genus Denticeps; species Denticeps clupeoides. Next base: position 16,651,676 of record NC_041712.1, read on the forward strand.
AGGCTTTTGAATGTAGGACATAACAGTTTGAGATAGTCTGCCAGCTTTCCAAGCTCTTAATGAAATCTGTAGGTGCCCTGTAGATGGACTGAGTCACTATATGGATGTATTAATGAAACCATCTCATCCAAATGCACAGCTCATCACATTTCTGCAGATGTCTGGTCAGAGTTTGGCTGAGTTCGAAAGTGCTTTTGACAGAACAAACTGCTGATTCCTGAAGTGTGACTGCGCGAGACTGCAACCTCAGGAAAGAGTTAATTGAGTGGCGACTGTATGTAGGACATTTCAAAGTAAATGGAAGAGGGTGGTGAAGCAGGGACTGCTGCACTCTGTGCAACTCCCATACCCCCTCTTGATGTTGGTCACCTCAGTCAAATAAATAAATAAGTAAATAAAAAAAGTCTGGCTCAACTTTTTGGAACTTATGACCCTGATTCTGTCTAACCCTGCAGAGAGTACAAAAAGTCACAGCGGTGCAGATGGCTCCAGACTCTTGGCATGTGTAAACCTTTGGGCTTACAGCCCTCTAATTTGTCTGTGTCCATTTCCCCCCTCTTTATAACCCCATCTGCAGTTGTGCTGTCATTGTCCCATTTTGTTCTCGCTCTCTTTGGCTCATCAGGGACCGGATTTCCCTAAGCCCTACCGTATCTCCCTGTATGACCGCTCTTGTGTACTGAGTGCACAAGACTAAAAACTAATCTGGCCGTACAGAGCAACTTTCCACTTGTCACTTTCCAGGAACTAGTGCACTGCATTTTATGTCCTATTTATGTGTGACGGTCTGTTGCAGCCAGTCCTGCACCTTTTGCATGCAAGGGAAGACCACAAAGTATGCAAGCGCGTTAGGACAGAGTCACGCTTGGAGCAAACTGAACTTTGCTCTATGCTTAATACAAAACACAGTGGAAGTGTGCAATGACAAATAGGCTTGGAGGACATACCTATTTCAAATGAATTGGTCAGGCACTGAGCATTAAATAAGAATTGTGTGAACATGTCTGGAAGAGAAATAAATAGAAAAAGAGCACTTTGGAAGTTAACAGTGGAAACATTTGTATAAAATTTTTACAAAATGTATAGTACCATTGCAACTTGATAAACTGAATAATGGCAAATGGTTTAATGATTATATACCATCAAGTTTGGGCAATCAAGTGAACATATTATTTTTTGTGTAAGTGAAGTGAAAGTGAGAACACGGTGACACAACAAAATGTGTCCTCTGCTTTTAACCCATCACCCCTGGTGAGCAGTGGGCAGCCATGAAACGCGCCCTGGGGAGCAGTGTGTAGGGACGGTGCTTTGTTCAGTGGAACCTCAGTGGCACCTTGGCAGTTCAGGGATTCGTACCAGCAACATTCTGATTATGGGTCTGTTCCGTACCCGCTAGGCCACAACTGCCCCCGCCGAAAACAATATAGTGCTCAACAAAGAACAAATGACAGTACAGATAACACCAAGCTGGGAAGCAACAGACACTGCAAATACAAGACCAAACATTACCAATTAAAAAAAACATTGAAATGACAAATTATGGTAGGTTAGCTGATTTTGAGGTGTGTTTTGAAGGAAGCGATGGAATCATAGGTGGGCACAGAAAAATCAGGTACAAAATGATCCAATGTTATGTTGTGTCACCACTAATATATTGATGTCATTTTCCTTATGGGACTGCACTTCAACCTGGAAAGAAATTGCCTGTTTGGAAATCAACTTTTTTTGGAATTCCCATTCGCTTTGCCCATATAGGCTATATCCAGTGGGACCAGATGTTCAAAAATGTATAACTAAACCTTACATCTGACAGCCATCTTTTGTAATGACGTTATGTTTCCTTGATGACTTGAGAGCAGTGAGTCCATTACATTTTTTAACATTCTTGGGTGGTGTAGTAGTGTTTGAGTAAAGCACTCTGGGCAGTGGTGGTCTAGTGGTTAAGGAAGCGGCCCCGTAATCAGAAGGTTGCTGGTTCAAATCCCCCAGTGCCAAGGTGCCACTGAGCTGCCACTGACCTCCACGGGCGCCTCTCATGGCTGCCTACTGCTCACTAAGGGTGATGGGTAAAATGCAGAGGACACATTTTGTTGTGTGCAACGTGTGCTTCACTTTCGCTTGTGAACCAGAAGACAGGTTCAAACCCCTGTTACTACCATTGTGTCCCTGAGCAAGACACTTAACCTTGAGCTACTCCATGGGGACTGTCTCTGTAACTACAGTTTTTATGTTACTCTGGATAAGGGCATCTGCTAAATGCCATAAATGTAAATGTAAAGCCATGAATATGAGACTATTTGAATGGACTTTTAAAGTGAAGGGGTTAAACAGGAGAGTGCTTGGCTTGCTGTTGAGCTGAGAGTTGTTTGCCCTTGGAAATTTTGTGTTTACCATCTCCCTGCAGCAGCCACAACTTTGGTTGATGAATGGGGTGTGAGAAGACAGAAGGATTTTCTGATTGAGCTCTTAGTTTTAGCCCCTTGCCGGCTAGACCGATTGTTCATGGAGAGATGGGGGTGTGTCTGTGGGGAGCAGAGGTATAATCATGCACAACGCACGTCCTTCATTTCCCAAAGCAATTTTTATTGAATATTTGATGGCGCCTCTGTCCCCATGTTTGTGCCCAGATCAGTCAAGTTGCCCTCAATGCTTAGCTTTTTACAAAATGCATACAATTAGTCAAGTGAAATCAATACACAAGATACACTGTAATTTTGGCACTTTGACAAATGACAAATGTAAAATAAGATGGAAGTTTTTGCTAAATTGCTTTGTCTGTTGTCATTATTTTGTTGATCTTGATCTGGAAAAAACATGTGTGATCCTACAGGTTTCCCAGCATTTTCTTGAGGACTGACGGGAGAAACATACATGTAGTACCATACACAACGTTGTGCTGCAGAAACTAGTGTGCTGCTATAAAATGGCAAGAAAAAGGCTATTAACAATGGAAGAGAAAATGACCCACAGTTGTCAGTGAGTATGGCGGCCTTCCCCATCTAAAGGTTTTTCTGATTCAGTGAGACAGACATTGAACTGGAATAATTGGGGTAATCTAACACTTTTGAGTGGTACTGTGTATATAGTGAAATCGGCCTTAATGGAATGAAAATGCCCGTTTTCAAAATGTTTAACATTAAAATATTTGAATAATGATCATGACACAAGTATGCTAAAATATCAAAAATGTTGAGATGCAAATTTAGCTAATTTCTCCCAACCACAGTTTTCCAATAGAAATTACATTTGTTAACTATTTTATTGCCATGTATTTTAGAAATATTACTGACTGCTTTCAGCATCCATTGCTCGCTTTCTGTCTTTAAGGTGTAATTTTCCACAGACTTGTCCCCTCCAGCCCTCAAAGACCTTATCTAACAAAGTTCACTTGAGCTAATGGAGTAAAGAAACAGCACTCACTAGAGGCAATTTGAGAATGGTGAGAATGAGCCTAATTACCATTGTAAAACTATAAAAAGGGCATTAAGGTGTTTATGAAGAGGAATGAGTGTTAACACAGCCACTTAGCTAATTTCCATGCAGAATTTTACACTATTTGTCTCTTGTCCTTTCTTTCCTATCTTATTTTACCTCCATCTTTCCTCTTCCTCTTCCGGCTTCTTTGCCCTTGGTCTCCTCTACTGCATGCTCATGTGGTACAGATGAATAACCAATGACTCCTAAACTGACTACAGTCCCAGAGATTATAGAATATTGAGAGAGATAAGGGGTGTGCCCACATTCCAGATTTACCTGCCCTGTGTTGGTGTGTGTATGTGAGTGATCCCCACTGCCCCTCAGCCTGAAATTCTGTGTTCTCAATCATCTTGCGCACTGCAGAGCACCTCAAAGGAGCATTACACCATGCAAACCCTCAATTACATCTGCAACAACAAATCCCCTGAGTGACGCCAGCTCCCCACAGCTGCTTATTTTACCATAATTAATTCTTATGTAAATCTGGGTTGAATCCCGCTGCATGTATGGATTTTGTCTTATATGTGTTTGGTGTGAAGCTCTCCATGAGAACAAAGCAATGCTTGTGATATGTTACATTGACAGACTATAATGGGAGAATCAATTTGTACACCATTCTACCGAACTTTATCAATCTTTCCACTCATGTTTAAACACCTTAATTATGCTTATAGGGAGCACATTATAGTAATGAGTTTTATTAGAATCAAGCTAGATGTCCCCTTATCCTGTGGCCATCACCCTTTCAACTCAATAGAACTTGAGGCAAAGAATTTTTAATATCTCACAGAAGTTTGTACTGTGTTATCTCCAAACTTCTGATCTCTACAGTTCACTGTACATGTCCCTTGTTTCTCCCATCTCCAATAAATATTTGTATCTCACACATACACTCTCCGGTGCCTTGAATCATTTCACTCAGTGCCAGTCTCTTTCTGTCAGTTTTTTTTTGTCCTGTTCCTGAGTTTTGAATTGGTCTCCTTTGAGTTTTAGTTCCTAGTTCCTGTTTTCTATATGGGTTTTACTCTCCTTTTCATATTAATCTCACCCATGCCTCATGCATTTTTATCTTGGTTTCTGACAAATATAAAGTTTTACTTTTGCAATTTGTTCCTGTGTGAAGTGTTTTGATGACTCATGCACTGATTAAAAACCTTGAGGCGTACTTCAAACAGAATCCAGATATATGCTACTCCTCATGCAAAGTAACTGGTTTAGCCATAGGCTTCTAAATCACGGCTTTAGTGAAGTGAAAAAAGTCTTAAGTCTACATTCTTTCAGCCTTGGGCTGTGTGGTTTTCCAAGTTTGTCCATTTTTTCAGTAATTGTTCATTTTAATATGGGATACCTGTAGCTTATTTGTTATATATGCTACAGTGTTTAGCCCTGCCAGGGCCAGCGCAGCTTTTTGGGAGGACGTTAAGGTCAGCCTTTTAAATCTCAGTGAGGTGTCTTCTGTAACTCAGCCCTACAACTAAAGTATGTCTTTGTTGTCTTTAATTTTTGATTTCTGTAGCACCTCTTCACATTAATGCATGTACTGATCTGGCCTATGACCTTTTGGGGAGGGGTAGGCAAACCGCCATAATTGTGGTTTCTCCTCCACAAGAGAGCACACTGGAAGTCAACCATCCAGGCCATAACAGTGTTCAATAATGTATTCCATTAAAGTGAGGCTCTCAGAATACATAGAAAATAAATGTTTGAAATACATCTGCAAAATTCTACAGTACCTGTGAATGGTTAACTAATTTGTTAAATCAGCTTCAACATTACAGTCATCCATATCTAAATGCACAAAAAATAAATTTTATATTACATGCTTTTATATGTAGTCACCTTCACACACATGGGTTTTAAAACTAATTCATGCATGAATAGTCATAGTCGAAATATGCACTATTTAGCCCAAAATAATCTTATATTAAGTCACACAGAAGTTCACACGCACCCAGACCCATTACAAAATTTCATCTTCAGATTTTCTCATTGTAAGGTTTGCCCTGATGTGCCGTTCCTCCTTCCTTTTCAGCTCATCAGATCTCCACACACCGTTCCTGATAGCCAGTCATCCAGTGCTGGGCTGACAGGGCTCCGTGCCCCTCAAATGTTTGGCTGTCTGGGTTGGTGCTCCTATCCCATCCCCCCACTGAGAGACTGACAGGTCTCTGTGCCCCAGACACACGTCTGACACACCACAACGTGAGGTGAAACCACGGAGGAGTGAGTCTGGGAAAGAGCTTGACTCACGAATAGGGGAAAAAAAAAAAAAAAAAAAAAAACGAAAGCATGGGTAAAATACCACAAAAAAGTACAAAATTAAACATATTTAAAAAATTCAGAAAATATATTTTTAAACGAATGTGCAACTCACCAATTAAGCTTGCCCAGAGGCCACCTGTGGTGTCGAGTCTCTTGCTGGGCTTCTTGCTCGGTGTGTGTCTGTGTGTGTGTGTGCTTGTACGCCACAGCGGGGCGTCACTTGAGGTGAAGGTAAATTTGACGTCTGCTGCTGCCTGTGCAGTCACATGGAGCAGCACGTGAGTGTTCTGGACAGTGGGAGGAAAAATGCTAATGCTTGTCTTCGAGTAAGTGACACGGCACCCGTGGGATTTGTGCTGCATGCGGCTTTTTGTGGTTGGGATGCTGTGTGTGTGTGTGTGTGGCGCTTTTTACTGAATTTGTCGGTGGGTTTTAGGCGGTGTTTGAGCCAGCTGATGCATGTTTGGGTGCGGGTGGTTGCTGTGTCTGTGGTTGGGGAGTCTGCGATGTATTACCTACGTCTGAATGCTGTAGTTTTGAGCCCTTTCTTCCCCATTCTTCGTCAGGGTCTTTTTTTCTCCCTCTGTTCCACCCTGGCTAATTCTCTCTCTCTTCCCTTCATGCACTCCCTGCAACGTGTTCCCTTCATCACTGGCAACTTGCTGCCTCTCCTTTATCGTCTTGTGCTGCCTTTTCTGCTCCTCAGTCAGGTTGCATGCCTTGTGAGTGCGGGCTTTGGCGCTGCTCATGCGCGGTGGCGCAGGCTGTGGCTGATCCCATTGTGCCTGTGGAACAGCCATGCAGTCAACGTGCTCCTTCCCAATGGGGACGCAACCTACAAAAACATTTTTTTGATGACATTCACAGTGAGGTCTCTCTCGTTTGCCTTTCACTCCCTCTCTCTCATTTTTCCGGCATATTCATCTCCTCCTGTTTCTCAGCAGGGCTGAGAGAGTCCCTGGTTGGTTTTGGAGTAGCCATGGGAAGGGGCTCGGCCGACTCCATCACTCTGCAAATCCCCACACCTATAAAATGCCCAACCGGCAAACTTATTTGTCTCTATTAAAGCCACATCGGGAGGGGTTCTGAGAGACACAGGGTATTTGTGGAGTGATTTTAACACACACACATGTGCACACACACACACACTCACACCGATGTGCTCTGAACTCACTGGCTCCTTGAATGCCAAGCATTCCCTCTTCATCCCTTGTCGTATTCCCAGAATCCAAAGCTTCATGCGTTCTCATTTTCCTGCAGCGCAATCATCAAATAAATGAATAAACACAACTCTGTTGGAGCAAAAGCAAGTCATGCTAGCTCAAATTCTGATTATGTCCTCTAATCTCATTTGAAGATATTTCACCCTTTTCTCATCTCTGCTCCTCTCTGCTGTGTTGGGGGTTGGTAGGGATGGGCCGTAATGAAATTCCACGAAGCCCCTGATACCTGTTAGCGTCAGTGTAGCGGGGGCCCGGAGTAGCCGGCGATGGCTGTGCATTAGCCCATCACCGGCCCACGCTCGTGTCGGCAGAGCGCGCAATCATTTCTGTTATTGCACGGCTGTCTCCACGCGGAACAGCGTAGGGGATCTCCATGGTGATGGATGGCTGTTTAACATCAGTTTTATGGAGGCTGTTAAAATTCTGAAAGCCGCTCCCAGTTCGCATGCTCCTGCGGGCCCCTGCCTGCTCATGTACGTACTTCTACGAATGATGGAGACTGCTGATGCTGCAATAAATATAGATGCATACTCTTCACCACGACGGACTTTATTGCTGGTAAAGAGTAAATCAAGTCTCTTAGACAGGTTGGCCAGTAAAATCATGCATAAACGAGCATCAGTGATAAATTCAGTTTGTCCATCATGTATTTAAACAACATATTTGTCAAAGACCTGACAATCAGATCAATGGAATAACCAAAAAGCGCCTCTTTTAAGATTAAAATACTCATTACAAAGCATCATGGTCACTATTTTAAAGCTGTTGCTAAACAGAGTTCTACATGCTATGTATAAAGATCATGTTCTGGGTGACAGAAATAGTTACACATCAACAACAAAAAGTTAGTTTCTCTTTTTCAAGACACAGATAACCACCAAGCAGTTCTTGTTTTATCTGGCTACTGTTCTAATTACCGTTTTATCTAGTTATTGTTGACCACTTTGCGCTAAACATGGTGCGCTATTGTTAAAGGGCAGCTCAAGACCTTCCTCTTTAGAGGATATTTAGATTAACATGTAGCCTTTTTATTGTCTAACTTATGCACAGAATCAACAACAAGAGTGAAAGATTGTATTCATCATTGAGGTCCTAATGAACCACAACTGGTCACTTCATCGATGGTAACATGAAAGCACATTGTATGTCCCTCTGGATAAGGGCGTCTGCCAAATGCCTTAAATGTAAATGTAAAGTGGCGCTACGTACCAAGATTTCATTTTTCATTCAAAAGATTTATACTCACAGACGTTTGCATCTGACTGAATCTGTCTGCCTTGTTCACATGTAAAGCGCATTCATGCTCTTCACCCAAAAGACAATCCATTTCATTACTCACGAGTACCTTCCCCTCCCCGTCTGCTCCCACCCTCCAGGGGCCTTGAGCCACTCTAACCAGCTCATTGCCTCTCTTTCCACGTCAGGCAATATGACTAACAGTTTTTTAAAGGACAGGCAAAGCTGCAAATGAAAATGATATTAACCTCTGGAGGACAAGGGGAAGGAGGAGATTGAAATGGAGAGGACTATGGAGAGGCGGATCTCTATGGAGAGGCGCAGTGAGTGCTTTTGTGGCTCAGAGACTGAAGACACAATGAGGCTGGCGGTGAGGAGCTGTGAACTCGGCTGGACATTTTGCTGTCCCAAATGGGCCAGCTTATTAACATTGCATCTTCTCTGGAGGGACAAACTAACATTGCATCGATTCAGTGAGGACAAAGCATCAGTAGTTCAACATTGCTTCAGCATTTCATATTTGGGACCATCTGCCATCACTTTATTATAAAACCTTTGTCTATGTCGGGGTCACAGGGAAGCTTGAGTCAGTGCCAGCAATCATCAGACACAATGGCGATCAGCCAGACAATTACACCAGGGTCAGGTTAAGGTCACCAGTTCACACAATGGCTTGAGACTATGGGAGCATGAAGTGGACAACATAAACTTAACCAAACTGTGAGCAGACTGAGAACCGACCAGTTACCACCATGTATTTGTACAGGTTACAGCAAATAAGAATATTTTTAAATTGTTAAAATTTTGGCCCTTGTGCCTGTGTTGATTTGTTCTAGGAAACTTTTCTGTTAGGGTTAGGGTTCTGTTAGGGTTCTGTTGGACAATTCTACTTCTATAATATAATAATTTGAGTTTTTGTGTGATATGATAAAATAACTAATTCTGAGCATTTAATGGACTAAAGTCCAGTTGGGCAAAATGGTGAAAAGGGTGGTAGTAGTAACACACTTGCCAATGAACCAGAAGACCCAGGTTCAAATCCCGCTTACTACCATTGTGTCCCTGAGCAAGACACTTAACCCTAAATTGCTCCAGGGGGACTGTCCCCTGTAACTACTGATTGTAAGTCGCTCTGGATAAGGGCGTCTGATAAATGCCGTAAATGTAAATGTAAGACCCAGGTTCAAACCCCACTTACTTCCATTGTGTCCCTGAGCAAGACACTTTACACTAAGTTGCTCCAGGGGGACTGTCCCCTGTAACTACTGATTGTAAGTCGCTCTGGATAAGGGCATCTGATAAATGCCGTAAATGTAAATGAATAACCTTTAGGAGGTAAAAGTTCACAAGGTTTCCACTTAGTGTGCAATGTTAAGCGGTTGACTTCATAACGTTTTTATTTTGTTGACCCCTCCGTCCTGTGAGAAATAGGGCTGACAACAATCACAAAATGGAGTTCCTCCCTGACACGTCTGTGTGAAATAACCCTCTGAAGTAACCCTTGTCAGAGACAAGAAAAATGAATCGCTGGGATCATTTTGGCGACCTCAATTCCAGCAATTTTGCAGGAAAATCAATGGCATTATGATTCACAATTACCTGAATGAATGGAGTCCTAGGGCTTTGATGTTTACCTTGATGCTTGTCTAATGCTTTTTTTCTTGATGGCACCTTGTGGCCTCTTAATTATTTGCTTAATTATCATGTCTATCTTTAGAAGCATTTGTCTGCAGGTTTCTGTGGCCTGGCGCTTGTCTGCCTTTGGCGTCAGCTACATGAGCCCGGTTCTAGAGCGCAGCCCTCTTTATCTTCATGACGGTCCGGGAGCCAGTGCAAATTGGGTTATGCATCCAGTCGTCTACAAGTGAGCCGCAATGCTTCTTGGAGCCGTCTGAGGCTTCCCGATCGAGGGCAAGTAATTGAGGTGCTTTGAGAATGGTGGTGCTTTTCACTCTGCAGGAGTCATGGGGTGTGTGTTAAAGTGCGAGAGAGATAGAGCAGTGTGCAGCAAATTTTTAATGTAAGTTCAAGAGGGATCTAAAAGCAAACAGGCTTCAATAGTCCCTCAACCAAAATCTGTAGACTTGAGGTTTCAAGAATGCTTCCACTAAGGATGGATCCTACAGTCTGTTTCCAGTATCCAGATGTGTATTATTGAAAGCAATGCAGCATCATTTGAAAGCAGCCTATTAATGTTCCGTCCGTGACTCAACACCCACTGGCTTGTCAATACATTCTTGGGTATTTTGAGGCTTTTGTGGAGTGCCTCAGATTTTCCCTGTTGGTTGTGATCCTACACTGCCGGCCAAAAAAAGTCTGGTTGCATGGATCGGCCACAACAAAGTCCTGACCTTAACCCCATTGAGAAAACTTTGGGATGTGCCAGAGGATAATTTGTAGTGGTTACAACTCCCTCGTGCGCAACACAAAATCCTTAGCACAGCTAAAAAAAAACAATGGACTGAAATTAATATTGTGGCAGGGCTTTGCCCAGGGTTGGTGGAGGTAGTTAAGATTAAAGCAAGAGGCTATCAGCATTTGTATGCAGCATATTGTAGGCTGCTGGGTAGATCACTGGGGCGCTGTGGGGATGTCAGGTCAGGTTTTTTTTTTTTTTTTTGGTTGAAAATTACGTTTGACACATTAGGCAGGCCTGGTGCAAGCACGTCTATCGCCTTCTTCGCTCTCAAGGGCCACTCTGCTGGTGCATGGAAAGAGAATGTGCCGAGAGGGACTGGGGGAGACACAGCATCTGACATCAAAGACCATTTATTTTCAGAGAGAAACTTTACTTTTTGCAACCAAAAGGCTCCAGATAGCATTTTTTTTTGTGCAATTTAGTTTTACGTGTTATATTCCTTTACCAAAGAACACACACACACACACAAACACACTTCAAGTGTTTTTTGTTTTTTAGTACTGAAGACTCAACAAAGCCCAGCACTGTTTCTCTTTCTTTAATGCTGCCTTTTCCTACAGTCTTTATCTCCAAGCTACATTGAGAGCATGGCGCGATGTGAGCAGCACGCTGTGTGACATTGAGAAATGGGATGTCCGTCTTGGCCGGCAGTGAGTGACAGCTATTGGGAATGTGGTGTGGCTGCTGTCTGCGCACGATAAGACGAGAGCAAATGAGAGGAATGCTGTATAACGTCTCAACAACTCCCGCTCCCCTCGTGCTGCCGTCGGCAGATGAAAAATGGCTCCGGAAACCCCCACTTGCCTTAACGATGCCATTATTGCAAAAGTTTAACTGAAAGGTACGTGTGGCTGTTAAAATAGCCAGAAGAATCAATACAACCAATGTCATAAGTCTCCCGCTACAACCATTATGTCACGTATTCGCTGCTGCTGGGTTGTACCCAGAAAAACTGAGCTTCAAGTGTTTTATTACTCTGGTGAAAAACTACTCACCTGCATGGCAACATATAGTTTATAAAATATTGATCAATATTCTCCCTTCTCCCGTTTTTCACTTGCTTCCATTTCTCTAACATATGTACACTGTATGAACCATCCACCATTCTTGATTTGGTATTAATCATCTCAATTTTCTATTATGCAAACCAACCAAGTGAAGTTTAAGTATTTGAAAATGTGCTTTGTCACAGCCAGACAGTGATAGAAACCACAGGCCATTGTTCGGTGTGAAGGATGCCGTAATTAAATTCTTTGCCATCTGAAACTGCCCTCGTGCTGTGGCCTTACTAATTAGCTTCATTTTTAAATATCTGCTAAAATGTACGACTCTGTCATCCTGTATACTCCATCAAGCCCTAATGCTACAAATGATCACATCCGCCAAGTACTTGGCATTTATATTTCTGAATCAACAACTGGGATTTTATCTTAGTCAAAAGCCTAGGAGAATATCATAACGAACCAGCCTGTTGTTGGCTACTAATGGCCATTATTATATAGAAAGTAAATGTTATACCTTACATGGATATTTCATACCTGGAAACAGGGGACAACAGGAGTCCAGGATCTTGTGATATTAACAACAATATGTGATGGGACATGTATATTCCCACTACATGCATATACAACAGAATTCGATCAGCTCCAGAAGGATCCCTGAAAACCAAGACTGTGATACCAATTGGCTAAAACATCTTTGGGGTTTTCAGTTCTGGTGAGATCTTCTGCTCTCTTTGCAGCCACCTGAACATGAGATGCAAATGACTTTGCTGATCTAATGAAACCTAATTCTGCGATGGGTGTGGCTTAAGGAGAGCTGCCAAACCTTGTATAGCATTCTACCAGAGGTATCTCAGTGATCCCTCATCTATCTATCTATTTAAATGGCATCTAATTAGCTCTCTTGATGAAGAACCTTCTATTCCCCCTTCTCTGATTTCCCTGAAGAATCTAGTTCAATGGTCAAAACTTTCATTTTTTTTACTCTTTATTAATAATAAGATAAACCTAAAAAAACATGGACTGCATTTTGATTGCAGTTATTTATAATGTGCAATAAAAGGTTTCCAGATGTATGATTTAGAGGTAGCATTTGAAATTTTGGCTGAGAGTTCTGTGCATTATAATTTCGGAGCAGGTAACAGCTGCTGTTGGAAACGTGCCCTGTGTGACCGATAAACAGCCCCAAGCACCCATGAATAAAGACTATTGACTTATCCTCTTTATACAGAATAAAAATGCAGCGCTTTCACTGTGGCTCAGCTTAGAAAATTTCTTTAGAAACACTGCTCTTTGTTCATGTCAGACGATTTCACGTCCACTATTTTGTTCTCTGATGTAGGCTGTCCTCTGATACTAGCACAGCCTTTTTTTGGGGGTCACATAGCCTGAGAAATACACCATTGAATGTTATAAAATGCCATGCCCTGACTTTGAAATGTTGAGAACAAAACTCTAGCACATGGTTTGTGGAGCTGTCTATGGGTAGCCAGCAGGCACCAACATCAGAGAGCAGTGAAGGTATATGGGTTCAAAGAGCTAATGAATATAAATTAAAATCATCGACAGAAATGAATGTGAGGTAAATTGAAGATCAGGGGGCTCTGTAATCGTGATTATGCATGCACTCTCCCCATTGAATGGATGAAAGATATCAATCGATGGTCAGCGTCAGCACTTTCCAAGTGCAAATTCCAATAACTTCCTCTCTCCTTGCATGGTCAGGATGCAGACGTGGGTGTGTATCTGTGTGTGTGTGGGAGAAATGGAGTGTTAGATCAAATGTTACACATGGGTATAAGGGTTGCAGGCTCATCACCATGACAGGAGGACTTGATCAGGCAGAGCGGAGCCTGGTTAAATACCTCCAGCGCTAGCGCTTTGATCTCGTCCCTAACAGAGGAGGAAAGAGGAGGGCGGGGAGGAAGGAAGGGCGAGAGAAAGGGTTCTGTCCTATCAATGCCTTGCCCATCCGAGGCCTTCAAAGACTCAGTGGGAAGAGTTGCTTTGCACTCCCAAACCTCAGTCTGTTTACCCACGCTTGGGGATTACATTAACACCCCTTTCTGTATAGTTCTTTTGCATCCTTTCAGTGGCAAAATCCCACTTTAGGGTACACTTTTTACTTTGTACTGTAGACTATTCCTCTGTCCGATATACAGCTATTTTTATCATATGCGCTATATTGATAGCAATGCCAAGTTTTGTTTTTGCATTGGAGTGTGCATTATAGTCTTAATACTTTACTGAAGGCTGTGTGTCTTTATCTGAACTTCCAGGCTGCAGATTGTAATCGTAACATACAAAAAAAACTCACTTTGAAGCAAAGAGAAGAAGAAACTACTTATGTGTAAACCCCTACCAAACAGTATACAGTAAACAGCAATATTCATAACTCACCATTAAGTTCAACGGTTCAGTTGAATGGTTTATGCAGAAAATCAGAACATTTAAAAAGGTGACTTGCTCTGTCTGCAATTGGTACCACACATACTCACAGAGGGCATTGTTAGCTTGTTCACTAAGGTCTTTCACCAAGACAGTTATTGTTTCAGCCCAAAGATGCGCCAACATGTGCTTTAACACTATGTAATATGTAACATTCAATTTGGTTCCACAATACCTATTCTTGGAAAACAATTTCATGTTCAGAAAGCTCAATCAGGCAACGCTGAGTGCAAGATCAAGAGTGTGTAGACAGCTCTAAATTGACTAGATATTATTTTTATGCAGCTTTCAATGGATTTTCTATGTGGTGCTGGATCTTTTTCAGCACTCAAAGTGACCTTTTCACATTTCAAAATGTCCTCATATTTAGAACACTACCCTTCACACATCTGCTGAAATACCAGTGACCCAGAAAGAGTGCAGAATCGTAAATACTTTATGTTACATGCCATTTCCCATGCACACCAGTGTTCACTTCAGTTCACAGTGCTGCATTCATCTGTGGGGGTCGATCACCAGGTTCTTATGCACATGCCAGATGCCACCACCAGCACGTATTCAGCCAGTGAACTCAATGAGTTCGTGGGAAGGTCCTATTTGTTTGATGCAGCCGCTGTAGTTATAAAGACACCCAGCTGGCGGCAGGGCGCTGGGCGAGTGGATACGGCCGCCTCACCCAGCTGAATCAGTGTTCCCAGGGATTGCCCGAAACAGATGGCACAATGCGGCACAACAGGGATTTGAACTGTGATTCCAGCTGTTGGGCAATGCAGTGTCTCAGCTGAATAATTGCTTAAGATGTCCCCACAGCCAACAGTGTACATTTTTATAATCAGAAATTGATTCATTTATTAAAATTAGGCTCTTTGACTGCTTTGGTGCAATGGGAAAAAAAAATGGTGTTACACCTGTGAATATGTCCTTACACAAAAAATGTATATACTAGAATTTATATTGCAATTCATTGGTAAATATATTTCAGTATATGAGAAACTTCCCCATATATTTGCAAGGCCTTTTTCAATATATAATAATTTTTCTATACATATAATAATATATCAAATAGTATAACAATGTATTTATTCAATATATGAAAATTGCAGTATTTTCATATATTGTCATATATCTTATTTCATATTGCTTACATATAAAACATATCAACATATATTACTATGTACAATTCACAAAATGTGAATACACAAGAAATAAATTTTTACATAATATATTAAGAAATATATTTTTGTTGCTTATGGGCAGTGTTCCTGTGAATTGTTGGTGGGTAGTTTTGTGGGTAATCTTTGTCAGTCTGTGTTTGCATGTGCGTGATGATTGTGTGTGTTTTTGTGTACAAGAGTGTCAGGAAAGTAGGGGGAGGTGGCTTATTCTGTATTCATGGATTCGTTTTCCATTTTGTCCTTATTGTCGCACCCCTGTCACATTACACAGTGCCACACTGTTTGTTTTGATGTGTGCGGCTGTGCAATTTTCTCCTTGGCTGTTGCAACTGTTCCTTACATTCTGGCCAGTGCCTGGCAATGAAAGAAAGCAAGCGAGAGAGAGAGTCAGCCACCTAGTATGGCTCATTTGGATTCAGCTCAGTGTGCCGCCCTTCACACAGAGACACTGCTCTGACACTCCTCTTCCTCATCCATATCAGCACATGCTCTTATATGTTTACCCACTGATCCATTGGTCAAAATCTGTAAACCAGAATGGCAATGAAGGCAAAGCCAAACCATTAGACTGCTTAGCCAACAAACACAATTCCTACATGCAGATTAATCTTTTGAGCACTTGAAAAAAATCCTGGGTGACCTTTGCCCTGTAATGTCAGTGTTATGGATTATAGTTATGTGGCCAGTATGTTTTTTTTCTTCAATATTTAATGTTTCAATATACTGTAAATTTTATATGGGCAGTATGTTTTAAACACCACAGCAATGCACACCAATTGTCTTTAGCATTTTGTTTTGTTATCTTACATTTAGGGTCTATAAAAATACTGGTATGACATTTTATGAATGAGCCAGCCACTAGTGTTTCCAGATACATGCATTTGGAGAGGCGGGACATGCTGGGAAAGGGATTTTATTATAAATACAATAAAAGAACACAAATAAACAACGACCGAAAAGGGAAATAAAGGGGGACAACGTAAACAAACCCGCAGGCGTGTGGCGATTGCAAGAACTCAAAATACATACACATACATCGTTGCCAGGTCAAGTTCACGAAAATGCCGGCGCTTCCGAAGGGGCGGAAATCCCCGGCTTTTAAATGCTGTCCGGATTGGGCACAGGTGATGAGTCCAGGTGCCGTCAGTCTTCTTTTATAGAGACTATATAACATAGACTATTTTAGTGTGTTTTAATGTGCATTCAGTTAGCTATGTTAATATGACAAATTAATCTAAATGATAAATTCAATTAATCCAGCGATTTCATAAAATTTTCTTTACCACAAATGTCTAGTCTAGAATCATTATATTAAAATGAAATAATTTTCTTTATAAAATAGGATGTATTCTCCAAAAAGAAAATGTTCTGAAAAAAGGGGGTTATTCTTGATAAGCAAAATTCTGAATTGATTATGTTTAAAATATAACCACCGTTGTTATCCTTGCAACATCACATTTCTAATCTTCTGTTGTGTTGCTGCTCTCCATGCTTGTCCGTTGTCATTTGTCTGACTTCTGTGTAACAATATAGTGTCTAATCAGCAAACATACAGTTCAATTTCTGTAGCATTTGTGCATGAGCGATTGAGCATCCAAACAGGAAATGTTATGTCATTCCTGCTGCCTGGTGTACACCTACACAGAAGCACTAAAACAGAAGCACTAATACCCACTTCTATAATTCTGCATGTCTGACCTCTGTGGCCGGATCTCTGACATGTGCACTGCTTTGCAGAGAGAGGCGGTCTTCTTGTGTCTGACATCTGGGAAGCCCAGCTCTGAGCTGTCTGTTAAACCTCACACTTTAATGGTTTTGGTGAACACACCTTCCGTCCACAGTCGGTACCAGGGTCATTTTCCAACACACTGAAGCATTACGAAAGTTTGGCCCAGTTTGCCAATGCACTTCATTTTGAAAGTTGCACAAATCAAATTAATATGAGTCTATGGCTCATAAATCATTTATTGGTCATTTAAGGGTCTTCATAGCATTTAAATGGACTTTTGTTTACGGCTTTGTTACTATAATTAAATATAAAATAATAGATTTTATTTGCTAACTAAAAATCCTTCACTGAGTAGAACATAATACACAACTTTCAACTCTTTACTCATGTAAAGTATTTTCTTAATAAAAAAAGGGATATTAATAAGTAACATTTAAGACATTTTTACCTATAGTTGTTGGTCATATATTTAGAAGGCCCTCTGAAAATGTCTGTACCACAAAGATATTCTTTCCTCAAAAAGATTAGTCTTGATTTGAGAACTGTGAGGCCAGCAGCACTGGCGACAGGAGTGGCATCCAAGTGAAGACGTATGCTGCTTCAGAGCCAAGCCCCTCTACTCCCATTCCCAAAGTGGACGTGACATTTGAGCTATGCCCCCTGTGAAATGGACGGTGGCTGGAGGGGAAATGCCAGCCAGTGGCAATGCGATCATGTCCCTCTGCATTAATGTCTCTCTGTCCAGGGCGTGAGAGACAAGGGGGCGAGAGCGGGTTTCTGAGAAGAAACAACTTCTCTTCCGTTAACCCCCCCCCCCCCCCCCCCCCCAGCCCATCCAAATGAATAAGCAATGTATCAAGTCCATCTCAGCCACCCCCCCACTGCTGCTTCTAAGGGGATACATTAGGTCCGAAGGTAGCCAAGTGTGCCGCTTGCTCCATCACATTAAACCAGCCTGGGCTCAGCGTGTGGAGGAGAGAACTTCTCCCTCAGGCTGGGTTTTTCGACAGCATTAGGGATTTTTCCATTATGACTACATTTTTGTATTTTAATATGAGGGTTTTTAATGCCTGTCTGGTCTCTGAGGAAATGGCCAGAGCTGTGAAGATCCACAGTGACTCGGCAGAAATGCACAGCCTCTGAGGTTTCTAAGCAAGAGGATTACTCTCCCTTTTCCTCCATCTCTCCCCCTCTCTCCCACTTCTCCTGTGTTCGAGTGAAAGTAAGCTTGATTTGCGCTGTGGGGGACTCTGTTGTCAGGTTGGAAAAGACCCACACTGTCACCAAAGGCCCAGATATCTCGACTACACGTTCAAAAAACTTAGTGCTCAGAAGGCCAGTCCTCTCCGTGTTTTTGGGATGCATTATCATTTCAAAACCCTAGAATTTTCTCAAACATACTACATACTAAAGTTTGTGAATTATTTTATAGGGGCTGGGTTATTTAAAATGGTAGTGTCATGAAAGGGGAGCAGAGCAGAGTGAAAGAGCGATTGTGGTGAAAAAACGTAAATCCAATTGCAGGTCGGGTGAATTTTTGGCTTTTACCATGCGAGCGTCTCACAGATGATGCCGCAACACCATTGTTTAAGAAGGTGAGGTGGGGAGGAAGTCAGGGTCAGGTGAGGCAAGAGGACTGGGAGAGGAACAAGAATTATTATTAAGTTGAGTCACAGTGGTTAGGGAGCTGCATGTCATTTCAACTGTGACCTAAATGCTGAATACAGAGTCCGTGCTAATTATAAACTGTGAGAATCACCCAGTTCTGCGTTCTCAGCTCCCACCTACCACCTCCAGGGCCAACTCCAGATGGCCCCAGGACAGAGGGGGAACGAGGTAGGGACCAATGAAGCGCGGGGCCAATTTCTGGGACTCTTCGTGGAGGCTGAGTTTCCGGGTGGACTGCCACACACGTTCGGTCATATTGAGCGGCGATGGGTGTCATGAAGCACAGCAGCTTGGGCCTTGGTCCAGGATTGTTTGCAGCCTTGGATCTGGCATCTGGCAGATGTCACGTCCGTCCCCGGGTCTTGGTGAGATAACATGATCGGTTGGTAACCCTGGCAGATTTCGAAGGGGCTGAGGCCGGTGGAGCTGGAGAGCTTCGCCAGTTCCACCCACAGCAGATATCGGGGCCAGGTCTGATGGTGGTTGGACAAAAAGCACCACAGAAAACTTTCCAGTTAGCCCACTCTACCTGCCCATTAGTCTGTGGATGGTAGTCCGAGGAGCGGCTTTTTTGTGGAACCAACGAGATGACAGAAGGCCTTCCAGACATTTGAGAAGTAGGTTCTTGGAGTTCTCATTCTGTCATGAAAGGGGAGCAGAGCAGAGTTACAATACTGACCACAGAACAATGCTCTTCTTGACAATCAATCTCATTCCTCATGGTAGGAAACAGAAGTGGGTAAGAAGATGGACCTGTGTTCAGAAGGTGCCACTGAGCTAAGTACCATCCCCACACACTGCCCCCCTTTCATGGATGCCCACTGCTCCCTCAAGGAATGGGATAAATGCAGAAACCACATTTCACTGTGTGCACTGGGTGCTGTGCTGTGTCTCATGTGACAACTTTCATCACAAGTGAAGTGATTGTCACATGTGATACACAGCAGCACAGCACACGATGCACACAGTGAAATTTGCCCTCTGCATTTAACCCATCACCCTGAGTGAGCAGTGGGCAGCCATGACAAGCGCCCGGGGATCAGTGTGTGGCGACGGTGCTTTGCTCAGTGGCACCTCAGTGGCACCTTGGCGGATCGGGAATTGAACCTGCAACCTTCTGATTACAGGGCCGCTTCCTTAACCGCTAATCCACCCCTACTTTGCATTATTATCCTTGGGAAATTAATATTAAGACAGCTGTTTTGTAAATTACTTACTGAGAACTGCTGGTGCTAATGTAATCTAGCTTTTTTATTGACATAGTGTTATGGGCAGTGTCCAGTGCATCCTCAAACCATCATTTATACCTGATCAAAAATCTTGACCAAGTGAAAATGTAATGGTTATTTCCATTGCAAATTCACAGTCCAATGGAAACATGTTTTTCTTTCTAACTGATTATAGCCAGCAAATGACCTGGGTTTTTACTGAACTGAATCAAGCATGGCCACTGGCAAGTAAATGCCACACGAAATCTGGTGTTTTGCCCAGACCAGACTAAGGCCCCAGTCAGAACAATGTCAGATATGGAAATGTCAGGCCACGAGCCAATTGATTTATTAGCATATCGTTGCTATCTTCCTTCCGAAATAACTGTGCTATGAATTTGTTTGTTAAAGCCTGGGCCTGGGACATTTTACCAATTTTGGGTGATGGAGAGAAGAGAGAACAATTGGGACCATGACAGACATCTGTTACCAGGAATGCGTCAATGTGCATCGCAAAGGTTCCAAAACAACCATCAGAAACAGACACATAAAGAATAATATACATTTCACCTCAAGAAATAATTGACGCTGAAATACAAAGCTACATAAGAGTGTGTGATTCTGCTTTACATTTACATTTATGAAATTTAGCAGATGCTCAGGAGCAGCAGTGTTTGAATCTCTGACTTTGTGACCTTCTGGTTCGTAGGCTTCTATTACCCATATAGTCCAAATTCTGCTGTTTCCTTCTACAGTTGCTCAGATGAACTCACTGTGACACTCGCTCATGAAATGACTGAGCCAGTGATATGACATTTGTGTAAGATCATTGTAAACTTTTGTGAACCCTCCTTTTGTAAGTCCTCACGGCCGGCTAACCATCCCTGTCAGAATACACAGCCAAATTCCCTTCCATCTCTGTACTGTAAATTTGGCCTCTGCCTCGGGGGTATTTAACTTTTTTTTTTCTCAGAATCCTGTCCACCGGCTTTGAGCAATTACTGTGCTATGGGCAGACAGTCTCATAGCTGGTGAAGGTTAGTTAAGACATTAAATTAATTGCTCCTCTTTCAGCGGCCTCAGTAGCTACGCTGCCAGTGGAATGAAATCACTAAATAGCATATCCATTAGCCTGCCTCACTCTCGCCAGTGAAATATTTACAGAGGATTAGCTCTGCTGTGGGCTCATTATGCTTCTTGCTGACAACTGTCTTTCTTTGATTTATTTTTTTAGGGGAGTGTTAATATTTCCACATTTAAGACTTTTACAAAAATGTCTCAGGGTATTTACTTATTTGCTTAGACATAGGCCTATATTTAACTATTCTTAATTCTGCTTTGTTTAGGGACAACATGAGATTAGGCATATCTGACAAAGCCTATTGATCCCTTTTCAATGGTCTCATCCATGGGCCAAGTTAAATACAGTTTTTGCTTTGTTAGTTGATATACAATACAGGCCAAAAGTTTGGACACGCCTTTCAATTCAATGTGTTTTCTTTATTTTCATGACCATTTACATTGGTAGATTCTCACTGAAGGCATCAAAATAGGGTGGTAGTAGCCTAGTGGGTAACACACTCGCCTATGAACCAGAAGACCCGGGTTCGAATCCCACTTACTACCATTGTGTCCCTGAGCAAGACACTTAACCCTAAATTGCTCCAGGGAGACTGTCCCTGTAACTACTGATTTTAAGTCGCTCTGGATAAGGGCGTCTGATAAATGCTGTAAATGTAAATGTAAATGTAAAACTATGAACGAACACATGTGGAGTTATGTACTTAACAAAAAAAGGTGAAATAACTGAAAAACATTATATTCTAGTTTCTTCAAAATAGCCACCCTTTGCTTTGATTACTGCTTTGCACACTCTTGGCATTCTCTCGATGAGCTTCAAGAGGTCGTCACCTAAAATGGTTTTCCAACAGTCTTGAAGGAGTTCCCAGAGGTGTTTAGCACTTGTTGGCCCCTTTGCCTTCACTCTGCGGTCCAGCTCACCCCAAACCATCTCGATTGGGTTCAGGTCCGGTGACTGTGGAGTCCAGGTCTCCACTTTTTGTTAAGTGCATGACTCCACATGTGTTTATTCAGAGTTTTGATGACTTCAGTGAGAATCTACAAATGTAAATTGTCATGAAAATAAAGAAAACACATTGAATGAGAAGGTGTGTCCAAACTTTTGGCCTGTACTGTACATATTGAGACAACTTGAGCAATGTCTAAATGTAGAGATAAAAAATCTAATTACATAAACCAGTTTCAAAATCAGTGTTAACAATCGTCACTGTGAAAAGAAGTCCATTTAATTTTTTTATTAAAACACTACATAAAACAAGTGTAAAAATGACAAAAGAGTAAATATGAATAAGGTAATAAATAAAGTTAAATAAGTAGAAATAAACAAATAAACAATAACATTAAAAAGTACAAGCATATGCGGTATGAATATGCATTCAATAAATAAATGAATACGTTCAAATAAATACAATTATTTGAAAAATGCTGAAGTCTATTTGAAAGTTGTCTGTGGGAAAGAAAAGAAATGTAAAACTTTTTATTCACAGAAAATGAACAAAAAAATGGACAATCAAACCCTTAGCATTTGTGTGTTGTGGTTGTATATTTGATTTTCTTTCTATTTTCCCTCATCGGAATGTGAGTGTTGCATCTCTTCATTTCATCATCATGCCGTCTTCCAAAACCATGTTCTTTTTTGAAGAGCAGCTCTTATTCTAAATACCATAAGGATCAAGAACGTTTCTCTGCATAATTTTTGTACATAACACTTCGTATTGATCCCTGGCTAAAACATTCACTGGCGTTTGTTGGCCTTTGCCACCTTGTCTGTGCTGGCACTAATCCTCTGCTGGAAATATAATCCTGTTCTATTCCATCTGCCACCCTGAGTCGTTATCTCTGTCTGCTACCTCCACCCCCTCCTAACCCCCATTCTCCCCTTTTCTTCCCCTCCTCCACGTACCAAGAGTTTTTGATTCAACCAAAACCTTTCTGTCCTCACACTTTCTCACTATTTTCTCTCTCTGCTATATAGTTAATAACTTGCAGAAGGATGTGGTAGCATGTAAACTGAAACCAAATGTCTTCTGTTATCTCAGGAGGCCATGTTTAGTTTTAGGCCAGAATGACCGTCTCCAAATGTCCAATGGAAAGGCAGTCACCAAAGTCTGCTAAAAAGGTCTTTACTTTGTTACAATCCCAGTTTTCATGTTCTCACAGCTACATCAGACTCAGAATGTTGGCATTTCCGTGGTCACATTGCCTCTGCTTCTTATTGCTGGCTGTCCTCCATGGATATCATTACTGCGCCGCTGACTGCTCCACCCTCCTGTCTTAATGAACCAACTCTCACACATGCCACACTGCTCAGGCTTCTGGACCAAAACCAGACCCCTCTAATTAGAGCCGTCAACTCTCTACAGAAACAAAGGGAAACAACTGATCACAGGGTCTTCACCATGACCTGCCAAATGCACAAGGAAATACAAACATCATTTTCTGCTAAAGACAGGAAAAGCAGGAAGAAAGTGCCCAAACCGAAGTGAAATGCATTGCTGTATGACCATCTGATATAAAACCTCTCTTGATCTGACATCCTTGAGGCATATATATTCTCAATTTTTTCCCTATTTATTTTCACATATTTTGCTATTTTTCCTTGAGGCCATTGATTTATTCCCATCTTTAAGAGGTCACATCTCCTTTAAGGAATGTGTGCATGAGTGAGAAGTTGAAGTAATGGCGCAAATGGAATACTTCACCACTGACAAGATGCCAAGATCAACGTTTCAAGTGGGCCTGTCTGTAGCTAAAGAGCAATCTGACTGTGCTACACACCCTTTGAATCTGCTGCTTTCAACTTATACCCCAGCATATTTTGTTTTTCTTTTAATGTAATGTGTATGCTAATGTTTTATTTTCTGCAATTTTATATCCTGGAGTGATGAATGAGTAATCTGACATTCATGGTCATTTTTAATTCATTTATGTATTAAAAAAATGTTGAAACGTATTCAAATTCTTTCAAATTGAATCTTCATTGCCTGGTTTTCTGGGAGTGACATTTTTGACCATACCCAAGATTGTTTCCAGGAAATCTGATTTTTAATAAATAGTTTTCCCCAAATCCGTCCCAAAATAAGAAGACAAGTTTGGGCAAAAGCCCTTTTCAGATTGCTGGACAACAGCTGTGCTATTCCATCTGATACCATCATTGAAATATGGGTCGCAGATTTCTAAACAAACAGATTGCAGAATGTTATTTATGTATGTATGTATTTATTTAGTTATTTATTAGCATACAGCACTGCTAATCAGAAATACATCACATGGCTTTTTGAACATCTTGCAACATGACTTGTTTTTGTGATGCTCTAAATTTTTGGCAGTCAGTGTTATTTATTAAACTTTCTATAATCTATATGTGGCCAGATTCTGAAAAAATAAATGTGACTATTAAAACTATATATAGAGTTCCATTCAGGGTTAAGCACTATTCTGAATTAATAAAATCGTCTATGGAAGCTGAGAATGCACGTAGCCATAGCAACAGGAACTGATTTTACTTTTCATCAAGAAAATAAAAATGTGAGATATAACATTAATTGATACAAGTGGCCTTGTTATTATGGTATTCTCTTCTCTTCTCTTCTCTTCTCTTCTCTTCTCTTCTCTTCTCTTCTCTTCTCTTCTCTTCTCTTCTCTTCTCTTCTCTTCTCTTCTCTTCTCTTCTCTTCTCTTACCCTGCACCTGCAAGCGTGCTTTCCTCTGCATCTTCAGTGTTCCTTAATTAAGCCTTTTTCTTATTCACTTTTCATACATGTGTGACATTCTTTTTCTATTTTCCTTTCCTATTCACTGTAGAAAAATGACAGTCCAAATCATTGTAGGAACAATTGGAGAGGAGAGAACGATATAGCCTCAGCTGCTTATAAGTTTAGGCTTCACGCCATCTAGTAACCTGATGGCTGCCACCCTATAGACATGCACACCGATTTCAACATTTTACTGCTCCAGGCATTCAAGCACATCATGAATTGCAAAACAATCAGTAATCTCAATTTGACAATTTAGTAAATGCTGCTGTGCACAAATTAACTGGACAAGTGAAGTTACTGTGCAGAATCAGATAGGCAGGGCTGGTTCACATGGATAAAAACTGGCTTTGGTTGATTGGTGTAGCAAGGAATTTTTGCCCAGAAAATAAATGGACCCAATTATAACATCCACAAATCCACAAATGATTTCATGCCCTTAAGAAAACACATGAGAAAGTGCATCAAGGAGCAGTAGGGCTGCAGTGGCCCTGCATGCATTGTGGAATTTGACCATATTGACATGCTTAACAAAATCAATGTATTTCAAAAAGGTAAAGGACATGGGAGATGACACGAGATGCTGTGGGGTGTACAGTAGGGGCCATCAGGAGGTGGTATGTATTAGTCAGCAATGAAAATACTTTTTGATAAGAGGTTTACAAGTTATGTACTGCCTCTTGGTGCCTCTTCGCCTGTGCAAGGATTATTCAGTCACAGCCTCTGTTCACTATAGCTGTACACGGAATACAGAGAATGGTTAAAGACCCAAAACTGCATTCTGTGCTCTGTTTTTCTCTCATGCTAATTAATATTAGAAAAAAACAGCTTTGGATTAATTATGGTGTTTGCAGAGAGAGTGTTTACTGCTGATGACAACGCCTGATGGCAACTATGAAGCAAAAATAAATCCGTGCAAAAACGTGGAATTTTACTTCAGGTCTGATCGCTTGCCAAACATTGAGCTCCACCATGGTGCCAACTCTGGGAGTGAGGAGCATTTAGCTTGTGTTGACCTCCATGTTTAACATATAATGGAACTCATCACTTGATGACCTTCATATGTGTATATGTTTCCACCTGTTTCTCTATGGAGGTTATGGAAACTTGTCCCTTTCTCTTTTCCTTAATGACTGCTCTATACACTTGTCATTAGCAGCTTCACGAGATGTTCCTTAACATGAGTGAAAGAGAAACATCATTCAAAGTTCTCAGAACAGGAACTCTTTCAGGACTGTTGGAAAACCATTCCCTTTGTCCAAGCCCAGAGCGTGAAATGTTGTCATCACAGTAAAAGTCTTCTGATTCGTAGAGTCTAAATTGTAAAATATTTCAGCTTCTTAGCAATTTTTCATCTGTGTGTTTCTCACTCCTCCAAGGTAGTGAGTTCGAATCCTGGCTCGGACATTGTGTGCAAAGAGTTTGATTGCTCTCCACGTGTTGGTGTAGGTTTTCTCGGGTTCTCAGTGACCTGGACCCGAGAAGTTGGTGTGTCAAAACCTTTTATAAGTCTAGTACGTACAATAACGTTTAGCAAGTCCTTTAAGACATAATACCAAGAACATTGTGGCAGATAAGTAGAACCCCTCTTGATGTAATGCCACACGTCCAACGCATGTTTTGAGCCCAGAAAACTAGCAGACCTTGTGGCCCTTCATGGCCTTGTAGGGCCATATTTTACTCTGTTTTTGAGGAATAAAAAGATGGCAGTTTTATTTCAAAATTTTAGTGTGGGGTAAGGTTAAATGAGTCTCTGCTCTCTCGCTCTGTCTGTGTCTTTTTCTTTTTGTCTCTGCCATCAAGGCCATTATCAGTGGTTTGGGATCACATGAAACGGAGCAGTCATTTATTGTGTCTGATCCAGAATAACGGCAAACGAGTTTTTTTTTTTTGTTCTTCTCCTGGTCTGATCTTATATAACATCTTTGCTCTGTCTCTGTCTGTCTCTCTCTCTCTCTCTCTCTCTCTCTCTCTCACATGGATCATCTCTTGGTGACTGTAGGGGGCAGTGTTGACTTGTCCCTTGCCTTTTCCTTGGCGCCATGGTTTCTGGTCCCTGTGAGCTGAAATCTGCCCAGAACCTTGACACCTTCAGAGCCAGTCCACAGACGAGGGACGTGAGAGTGATGCAGTGCGCAGTAATTAAAAGCCAGGTTAGCGTGGGAAGTTGTCATGCTGCCCACTTTGTGGCACCAGTATTTGAAGTTAAGCAACATGATTCCTTGTTCAGGTTACAAGTAACATTCTGGACTGTGACATACATGCCTAATTACAACACTTTCCTGAGAAAGGGCAAAGATCTAAGCAAAGCTTGGGTTCAATGTTGCTCGTTGAGTGGCTCTGTATCAGCGGAGCAGCTTTGTGGGATGTCAGCCTTTGGTTTCTATATAATGCTCTCCCAGCGGGCGCTCCATGGTGGTGTGAAAAGTGATGCAACTTTGGGCAAATAAAGTCTGTGACAGTTTTAATCCAAGTCTTTTTCTGGAAGCTGGAACTTTCTGCAGACAAGTAGCTGCTCACAGCAATATGTCAAACCCTGAGGGGTCCTGTACAGGTGTGAGTGAGAATGTGTAGGAATGGTTAAACCACTTTTACTTGCTGATGCAACTGAGCATTTTCCAGCAAAGCCAAGAAGCCTGACACGTAGATTTGGTTTGTGGGGTTTTGCGTGTTGATCGACTGTGGATAAGTTTTTCTCAGAATCGGTACTGAATGGAAATAATTGTATTGAAGTTCTTTGCAAAAGAAAAGGGATTAGACTTGATGGAACAAAAAACAATAAGACAGCAATAACCACGATCTGGCTGTAAAGTTAATCAGATACAAAAATATTACCTATGCAATAGTGGCACAGCAGTGAGTGATGTGGCCTCACACCTCCAAGGTTGTGAGCTCGAGTCCCAGACCTTGTGTGTGCGGAGTTGACATGTTCTCTAAGTTCTCCAGTATCCTCCCACTATCAAAATGTACGCACACTAGCTGGACTAGCAACTCTAATTTGAACATACACATAGGTATAGGTGTGTGAGGGAATTGTGTGTGTGTGTGCATGCCCTTTGATGGGTTGGCAACCTGCCCTGAGTCCTCACCCTGTGCCTAGTATCCCAGGATGGTCTCTAGCAGCCACTACCTGCTAGAGTGTAGAGTAAAATGTTAGGTAACTGCTTTCTCAAAAAAAGTCTGGTGCCTTCAACCCTGCTCTTGTAACACTGCCTTTAAGCGATTCTCCTTTGAGGCAGATTAAAGTTCCGCAGGAAAGGTTTGACATTCCAAGCATTGAGACTTTATCTTTTTTGGCTGAGTTCAGGACCCACATGCAGATCTTTCAAATCATTTCCCACATGAATCGAAGCAAAAAGCCCTGTGATTAATTTACACTAGCGTCCTGGTTCCAGTTACAGCGGGCACCTATGAATATGTAGTGATATCTCCTTCTTCTTTGCTTTTTGTACCTTTTTAATTTTCTTTTTTTAAAGTGGGGCTTTGAGTAGAAGCGGTCAGTGTTTAGCTACACCAGAGTAAATTACACTCAATCCTCTCCTATCTTACACAGCTTTAACTAGATTTTTTACAAAACCGACTTCTGACTTCATTTGAATTGCTGTTCGGCATGTTAGACTGTTTGTTTGCACCAAAGACACAAAAGAAATGAAGGCTCTGACACCTCCTCTGTTTTGATGAGCTTATACTACTGAGCCAATTTTTCTGAGGCAGTAGTGACAAGTGAAACTGAGCAGGCCGAATATCAATGATTCATTAAAAACAAGATGAGCATTTCTAAAGAGGCGGTGAAAGGATCTATCTGCAAGGTACTGATGAAATGGGATGTAACCTCGGCATTAAATGGCACTTCAACGTGGAATCTGCAAGGGTGGCAACAAACGCTCATGCTCAGGGGGGTAAAATAAGAGTGTGAAAGATTGTGTGTAGACTTACCTTTGAAGCGCTCAGAGTTGCGCTTGATGTTGAACTAACTTTCAACTCAGGTCTGAGCATAACTTTCAGTGTTCCCTCGCAAGCGCGCTTGAAACTTCTGAATCTTGTCAGCTCTTACCAGGGCACAGAGAAGAGGAGGTTCCCAGGTTTCGGTTGTGGACCTGGTTTGGCTGGCCGCTGTGGCCGTTTAAGAGCCAAGGTTCATTAGACTCAGAAGATCAAAGAGAATTAGGGCTGCAGTATTGCTTCACAGAACCGTTATGTCACCCTGCGCAAACCCCCCCAACCTCCAACCCCCAATCTGAAATATTCATCAGGAGGCAGACGAATGCCTTAATGAAATGCAAGGAAATCTTTGCCGCCATGGCAGAAAAGTTGAAGTTTGCTTAGTCTCAAACCACAAGGTCATGTAAATTCTTAAATTAGTTTTCCAATATCACTTTGGCACTGTGGACTTAATAATGCCAATACACTTGGTGCTTTGAATGTAAGCTCACTCGCGAAGAGAGAGAAAAAGAGGAAAAAAAAGAAAAAGCAGCCTAAGAAGGTGACACTCAAGCGCCTAAACCTGCCAACAGGTGATCCAGCCAGCTGAACTGTTGTATGCTCTTTACTGTGTCATGCACAGGGAGAACAGAGCTTTTCCTCGGTTGTGACACCCTACGCTGCACTGACACTTTAAATTGGCCACCTCATGTCAGCCTGGAAGCTTTAAACTGGTCCACCTCCCACTCGCTACATATCTGTAGCTCTTCATTTTTTTGCACATTCTTTTGCAGTGTTGTTGTTGATTTTGCTCTACAGGTCTCGCACCAGTTTGTCACTGACATGGACATTCTACATGCTGTGTTGGCCTTTTACCTGTTAGAATTCAACCTCTAGAAATGTTTATTTATTTGAAATACTTTGAAATAAAAAAAAAAAACTCTAGTCATGCCTATTGGGCAATCCAGCCTAATAAGCGGAGAGCCTGGCCATGCCCTTTTGGGCTGGTGCTCCTCTTCTTCCTCCTCTGAACTTTTGACCCTTTTTTCTCTCGCCCTAACTGATTCATTTTGTTCCCAGTGTATTGAACCGATTTCCATTGATATTCATCCTTCACTTTTGAACCCGGAACCTATTAATTTCCTTAGTTGATCAATGATCAGGCCAGATACGGGTACAGGTGAAGATCTTTTGACCCTGACCTCAATTTGCCGAAGGGCGTCTATGTAGACCAATGTTATGGAACAGCTATCTATTTAACTATGGAAATAGTTAAGCTCAGGTTTAAGCAATAGTTAAGCATCATGCACATTTCATGATGCACAGAATTCAATAAGGAGCAACAGGTACCATCAGAGTTGGGTCTGCCTCACAGATGTTCACACACAAAACATTGCACTTTACATTCTTTGACGTTTCTTCTATGAAACCCTCCCTTTTGAGCTCACTGCCCAATAACAACGTCTCTCAGTGGAGGTGCTGGTCCTGACCAGCAACCTGAATTGATTGTCATTCAATTATCTCCTTTTTCTGTATTGATTAACGTATCGGCTTTGGTTGGTGAAAACGGATGTGGCTGTGTGAATTGGTTAGTGGGGACACATATTCCAGAAAGATAGATTTGTTGCGTTACTGGGCTGAATCAGGCTTTTACCACTACAGGCTTTGCTTAGTGAGAAACAGAGAATATCTGCTGCATTGGGCCCTGGGATGAAAACATCCTGGGGAATAGTCAACATTTAACAGATGGTGCACAACTGAAATATTCTTCTTTCACATTGCAACAAGGGCTGTGCAGTGGGGTGCTGGAATATGACTTGGCCTCACACCTCCAAGGTTGTGAGTTTGAATCTTGACTTGGATCTTGTGTGTGTGTGTGGAGTTTGCTTGCTCTCCCTGTTTCTTCTGGGCTCTCCAATGTCCTGATACAGTCCAAAGGCATACAGAGTAGGTGATTTGGTGTTTCTGAATTGTCCGTAGTCCCATACCCAGTCTCCCGGGATGGGCTCCAGCAGCCATGGCCCTGCCTAAGGCAAGGATAGTGAGTGATGGTCAAGATTTTTGTGGACTCTACACACTTCTGTTTTGCAGAACCAGTGTAAGATACACCATGTAGCTGTACAAAGCAGTACAGTCCACAATTACAATAATCTAATTATTAATAATTAGACCTGTACATAAGTCTAAGTTGTTTAAGTGCAGTACCTTTACACATTTTACACTTTTCCCCTATTTTATTCAGGATTCTGTGCTGGGGTTGGGGAAGGAAATGGGGATTTCATGAGGGACCCTTGATGTTTGGTCCTCAGTCATCCACGCATTGCTAAGAGAAGCTAGGACTTCTACATCCATAATGTGTGTGAATTTATGTATGGGCATCTCAAGTTGTGATAGCTTGCAGTGGCATACATGCATGAGTGTACCTGTCAGGATCATCAGTCTCCTTGGGCATCGGGGCAAGCAAGTCATTTAGTCTAAACATGCTTTGCTGCAGTTGATGGTTTCGTTCTGGGCCTTCAAACAAGTCTGATCTCTTCTTTCAGCACCACGGACAGGGATGCAAATCTTCCTGGCTAAAGAGCAGCACTGGTCATCACTCCGCAGCCACATCCTGCTGGACTTACCTGCAGTGCGACTGCAGCCAGAAATACTGGATTGAAAACTGGATGATAAAGTGCTTTGCTGCATGTTCTGTCCCTGGATCCTTGTTAGCTTTGACTCGGATGGAAATGAATGTACAGTGTAAAAAAACTCTATGTTTTTTGACATTTCAGAAAACTTGACTTTTTCCACAACCCCTTTGCCCTAACAGGGAATACAACTGTATATAAGCCTGAGGGTGTATTACTTTGCTGGGTGAAGGTGGAGGGGGGTCATATTTTACACCTCCACCAGCAGAAGTGATGGTGTCCAAGTAATTACAGCAGTATCCCAAATCCCATTTAGTGGATTTCTACAATGGGGGTTATAGCCCAGAGTGTTTTTTATTGGTGCTTTTGGTCACCCAGTGTGTCATTCTATGTAAACACGGCTTTTACGATTGTCAAATGCAAGTTACATTGAAAGTTCCCACAAACAAGCTGTTTAATTGAATTTGGAGCTGTGAATTACATTTTTTTTCTCTATGTCAGTGCATCACAGAGCTGAAAATGAGTCCTGTGATTCACCATGTACAACATTAAGATCATGCACAGGTCAAGTGAATAACATAGTTTGTTTGTGGCAAAGTGCCACTGGAACATTGTAATCACTTAAATATGGTGTAAACTTTTTTTTTTAGCACAACAAGCAGTTGGATTCCATCATTGACCTGACAAGCGGTACTTACACACCTACCTAAAGGATGTTGCAGGTCCCTTCATGGTAACATGAGTCATAGACTTTAATGGTAGATCAATGCAGACCTAAAAATGTCACATCCAATACATTCAAGAAGAATTTTGTTACTGCTCAAACATTCTTAAACATTCAGGTACTTCTCACGTCTCTCGATATTGAGTTTCATTTGAGAGACTGGGTGTAAATAAATTTTTAAGATTGTGAGCACCGGTCCTGGTGCACTAAATGCAGGCCACGCCCGCTCCTTCCGGGTTCGGTCTTGTTGTTTCCCTGTCACCATGTGTAGTCTGTATGAGTCCATGTGCTAGTGCGGCCTCGGTCTTCCCTGTGATTTCCTGCCGTGTGGCCACAGGGACGTCCCGGTGGGTTTTACAATGTCTGGTCGGTAGGCGGACATGACTGCAGGGCAAACCCTGCAGACAGGCTGGTCTGAGTAATTACTGGTCTTATTGGTGGTGTGAAATTGGTGGTGTGGTGCCTTCCTTTTTCCTGTTTCTCCTTTTCCAAAGTAGAGCCCTATATGTTTGCTTGTCCTGTTATTTTTTTTTGTACAGTACATGTCCCAAAATAATGCATTTAAAAAAAGTTATAAATTAATTTGCATTTATTTTCAAGAAATAAATCAGTCAGCAAGAATTTTGGCTTTTATACATGTAAGGCCCTAACTCATTACCTGTACAAAAGACATCTGACCATAAAAGAACTCAATCTATCCAGATACTAAACGCTGCACCATGGCCAAGACCAGAGAGCTTTCCAAGGATGTCAGGGACAACATTGTGGACCTACACAAAATAACTGTCAATCTCCCTCAGTCTGGAGCTCCATGTAAAATGTCGCCTCATGGAACGAGCCCAGAGCTACTCGGTAGGAACGTGCCAATGATATCAAGGGAGCTGGGACATTGGTCACCAAGAAAGTTGGACTGAAATCATTTAGCCAGCAAGGTCCCCCAGCTCAAGAAGGCACATATACAGGTTTGCAACTGAACATCTATATAATTCAGAGGACAGCTGGGTGAAAGTACTGTGGTCAGATATGACTAAAATTTAGCTGTTTGGCATCAACTCATTTCGCCGTGTTTGGAGGAGGAGGAATACCCTCCCCACCGCAAAACATGGAGGTAGAAACATCATGCTCTAGGGATGTTTTTCTGTCAAGGGTACAGGACAACTGCGCTGCATCAAAGCACGGATGGGGGACATGTACCATCAAACCTACCTCCCTCAGCCAGGGACACTGAAAACAGCTTGGAGAGGATCTGCAAACAGGAGTGGGACAAAATACCCCCTGAGATATGTACAAACCTTGCGGCCAACTACAACATACGTCTGATTTCTGTTTTTTCTGTTTTTTTCTGTTAAAGCCTGTTTTGCAAAATGGATCAAATTCTTATAACATTCATGATAATGCTAATTAATTTAAAACTATTTTGAAATGTATTTTTCTAATCATTTTATTGTTAGTGGGCAAACTTACAAAATAGCAGTTGGTCAAATAATTTTCCCCACTGTATATCTGAACGTAAAATATCATGGTATTGAGAATACATAAATCCAGAAAGTTGTAGTACAAAAATTATTACAGGTATACAGCCTGACTCACCGAGTTCAAAGTCGACAGAATTCCCTTCATCCATACTGAGCAGAAAGAAGAAATCCCTGGAAAATTAAATTATTACTTTCAGAAAAAAAAAAAAATTGACAATAATACAGTACAGTTTGTTGTTTTTTTCCATTTGAGCTGAACTGATTTGTAATTGATGAAAGCGCAGTGGTTTGCAGATAGGTTTTTATATGCTTGAAACTACAACAACGATTACATTACTACAACAACTGTTACATTGTAGAAAAAAGGTGAAAAAGAAATTTTAACCCCTGGGGAAAATCCCTGATGGATTGCTAGAAGTTCCTGATTTCAACTACAAATATGACGTCTTGTTTGGAGGGGAAAAATGCACACGTCCGGTAAACATAAGTCAGGCCCAGTATACTTTCTGGCCCTGGCCCAGGACAGGCAAATCCTCTATACATCTCAGTCAGCAGAATTGTAGGTGGGGAATTTGTTTATCCCATGAGAGTATGATTTTAAAAAATGCATGTGTTGCATGAAATCTCCATTATGCATGCATTTGTATTTTAGGAATTTGGATAAAAATCTTTTATAAAATTTGGGCTTGAATATCTCATGTACTTATATTTCAGCTTATCACTGTTCTGTTCTTTGCTGATGATCACATTGGGTTGCATATCGTGGAATGTACTGGAAACAGAAAATAGATATTTAACAATGATGCATAAATACATAATGTACCAAAGATTATATATATATTTAAAAATCAAATCAATATTTTAGTGTAAATACATTTTTCATTTATTTTCTGAAAGTAACATTCTGTATTCTACTGTATTTCATTAACATTTAAAATTGCATCCTTCATGCAAACAAGCCTGGTTAGCCTATCAAATAAGTAAATCAGGATACAAGTCATAGGGGTTAAAGTCACTCTGGCCCTGATTTCGACCTCTTTTAATGAACCCATCTTCATTCAGAATGTATGAACTGTGAGTGTGATTGGGCCAGTATGGTGAAAATAACTAGGTGTGCACAAAATAAGCACTTAAGTGCAAATGGGAGATGTTTTTTGTGTTTTTGTTTTGGACCATGTATGAAACTTTTATCAGGAGATCCAGCTTATTGTTGCTTCACTGGCTTAATTCCTTCCCCTTAGACAACCTTCAAATGCAATACAAAATTAAATGCTTCTTCACATTAACTGAAGTTGTTTTGCATTGCAAACACAGTTCTGTCTACTAAGAGCTTCATTTATCTACAATTTGAAAGCACCTTGTTTTTGCTTACTTTCTTGATTCTTTCTCATATTAGCTGGGTCCCAGCTCTGGTTTGTTGGTACATGCAAAAGACCTTCTTTATCACACCTCTGTCTGGGTCAATTCCTCACACACTTGTTGCATAATTGCCTTGTCAACCATGTTGTGTTAAAGGCTCATTTGAGGAAACACACACCATCCATTTGCATCCCGCAAGAATAATGTTTTAACATAGTCAGATATAATCAAACCACTTTTTTTTTTTTTCAACTCAAGCTGCGATTATGGCTGCCGCCTTGCAGAAGATTTTCTCTATTTCAAAATCCTGGATGCCTTGCGATGCCAGAGTTTCACAATGTCAAGCATCAAATCCTGTACAAAAGCTCTATTTTGACGTGAATAGTTTCAATTCAGGCAGGGATAATCATACACCAAGCTTTGTGCTACGATGGGGATTATGCTTTTTCTTCATGGTTTTGTAGCAGGGGGTGGAGGGGTCAAGAAACCAAGAATAAAAATCAATTTCCCACATGTCCACACATTTCAAATCTGCAAAGTGTGTTGGTAATTGTACATGTTTTCATTACACTGTAAAAAAGCATTGTATTTCAGTTTAGTCACGTATTTGATGTGGACCTCTACTGCAGACATCCACCTGTCACCTTTCAGCATTTCTTTTTCCCAGCTTATTGCCTTTTTCTATTCCCTTTATGCAAATAGGAAATCCATGCACATTGGGATTCTTGTGCACGAAGGTAAATCATTTGGCTTTTCACGTCTGTGGAAATATCACACAAAAAGAAGTAAACCCCTTATGAGGTAAGATGCCATGTTGCTGCTGAAGTGGAAGAAATACAGAAAGTTTAGTGATGAGTGGCAAGATTTCGGAATCTGGGTCCTGTGTTTATCAGGCTTTTAATCATAATTAATCATAAAGTGCTTTAATGCTTTTAATCATAATATTAATTGCATTTAACAACCATTTTACAATAAGCTTTCAATTCAATTATATTCATCTAATAAATTACCAGTTAGCATAATATGTTATTTAAAATTGTTTTAAAAATTACTTCTACAGTGTAGCTTGAGCCCATCATGGATCTAGTGTATAGGATACTAGAGCAGGGTTGGGAAACAGCAGCACACGTGTCAAGAAAATTTTTCATGTGTGCCGATGTGTTTACGACCTCATGCCATCAACATTACATAATGGCCATTATTTTGCACAACACTTGGCTATATATCAGATATGAATAATTATAATGTTATTTTGTATTAAATTTTATTGCCCACTTCCCCAAAAAGACACAGTTTTGAACTGACCTCGCTCAGTAGGTACATTTTTAAAAAATTGGAATAATAAATATCATTATGAAGTGGTCATAAAGAATAAAAAAAAAGTTTTTTACTCCAGAAAATTATATTGTTAATGATTTTTGTTCTTTGAACCACATTCAGAATTCCCCCAATACCTCCTGGCATTGACTTCAGCATCCTCTCCTAAAAGGCTGGATGCACAACACTCTTGTCCTCATGAATTTTTAAAAGTAATCCTCCCCCATTTGCTGGGGCGATGCTCTAGGTATGGAGAGTTCCTGCAACTACACTGTATTGTTTTCACGCATGACACTGGCAGATATAGACAATGGTGTCTGAGAGTTGTGTGGCTGATAGCATCTAGAAAAGGCCAGATTGTATCTGTCCCTCTCTTTACCTAGGGAAGACAGGAATGAGGAAACGTAGTCACTTTGCTTAACAAAATGTAATTCTGAATTCAGCACGAGGCCCTGGAGAGGGATATCGAATCAGATCACATCAGACATGGCCCTCTGAGCACTTTTCGCATCTTACTTTGTATTTAGAGCCCCATAAAGCAGAACGAACTGGCACAAAGCATTCACATGCAAAAGTTTATTTAAGATGTGCTTGACTTTAATTTATTTTTTAAAGTCTGCTCTTGTGATAAGAATCTACAAAGATGAGCACAGACGCAAAATCAGATTAGCCATATGGGTGTCGAAAAAACTCCAAAAATTTCAAGTCAATTTAATTTTTAATTTTAATTTAAAGAGCTGTCATCCAGACAGGAGGATAAGAGGTGCTGGGGTTTTCTCCGACATTTTCGTGAACCCTCTCATAAACTTGGCCTTCATATTGGATATGGCAAACATTTGGTGGCAGTGGTGGCCTAGCAGTTAAGGAAGCGGCCCCGTAATCAGAAGGTTGCCGGTTCAAATCCTGATCTGCCAAGGTGCCACTGAGGTGCCACTGAGCAAAGCACCATCCCCACACACTCCTCCCCGGGCGCTTGTCATGGCTGCCCACTGCTCACTCAGGGTGATGGGTTAAATGCAGAGGACAAATTTCACTGTGTGCACCGTGTGCTGTGCTGCTGTGTATCACATGTGACAATCACTTCACTTTACTTCACTTTACTTTACTTGTGTTTTGAGTTCTGGCAATCGCCACATGCCAGTGGGCTAGTTTGAGTCTTCCACTTTTCTCCTCTGTTTTCGGCCATCGTGCCATTGTTTATTTATTATTTAATAAAATCCTTGTTTCTAGTATGTCCCGCTTCTATATATATATATGTGTGTGTGTGTGTGTGTGTGTGTGTGTGTGTGTGTGTGTGTATATCTCATTCCATATATTCAGTTCAAGGAAGCTTTTAAATGTCCTTGCTTTTAAACTATTAATTGGGTTAATCATAAATTTGTCTGTCATTAATTAAGCAATCCTGACATGCTATTGTATTGGAATGAAGTCTGAATATATAACATTTATATATATGAATAATATATATATGTTAGTGCTTCTGATATATTCATCACATGACTTTTTGTTCTGCAATGCTTTCCGGATGCACTAAATCTGATTTCCCACTTGTAATTCCTCATTGATTTTTGTGGCTCCACCATGAAATTTAATGGTTGCTTCGGTGAAGAGACCTCCAGGTGGAACGATTCACTTTATCGTTCTAACCGCAAGGATGGAGGATGCTAAAAAAAAAGCTAAACATTGACACTAAATACCTGGAAGGACTTATAGCTGAAGAAATGCATTTTGAATCAGGAATTGATTGATTGAAAATAAAATAACTTTATTAGAACTTCTGGGTGTGGAAAAATGCTGGACTAATTATCCAGAAAAGGAAAATGTGATTTTGTTATGAAAAAAAAAAACATTAAAGTATTCTCCAAAAGAGAAACAAAAAAGAATGACTACAAGCAGCGAACAATGCATTGTTGATGGCCGCTTCATGTTACGAATTCTCTGTAGTTTAGTCCCAGCATCACTTCAAGAGATTACCCTTGTCTCACTCTCGATTCTCTCCAGGCCAGAAATCAATTTCCTTCGCATCTCCCTCTCTCTTCCTTCCCTTTTCTTGCTCTCTATCTCCCCCCTGCCTCTTTTTCTCTACTTCTCACATTTTGTCACCTCCTCTCTCTTTATCTTGCTTCCGTTATAACTTTTATAACTGGAATATCTTCTTTTAAAGGTGCCTGTTTCTCTCTGTGCAGGTAGCCGGCCTGATTGGATTTCTCTATTAAGGACATGTCAGGTGGAGCTGTGGCAGATAGTCGGTATGTGGAGGTACCCTTTACTCGACAAAAGACCAGAAAGGGCACAGTGGAGGCAACATAAGGGTAGGGTGGTGTGGTGGCGAGGACTGAGTGTTAGGATGCCACAGAAGTAATGAATCTTATTACATGACATTGGACCTCAGACGAGGGATCAAAGGTCGTGTCGCTGGGGAATGGGTTCATTACCGAGAGAGCCTCGGCAGCTCCATCAGCAGGGGCGTGACTCCTGCTGACATCGGCCAGTGATAACTCACCTGGGCTCACAGATTCTGGCCAGTGGTGCTGGCCGCCGAGACCCTTAACATGTCTGGATATGCAGACTCATACGCGTCTACATCCAGAAAGGGTTGAACAATGTGGATGAACTGGACAAGGAGGCAAGACAACTTGGGAACATCACACGTTGACAAATTATGCAAAGAATTAAGAGCAGAATCATTAAATAAATCAATGGCTTTTCCAAGTGCAGGGGATTGGATTACGTTAAGATAATTGAAGAGTTTGCAGCAACCAATGCATGAAAGCTCCTCCTTCGATAGGGGAGTCAATGGTATTAACCCATTATACCTGTCTTAAGTTAAAGTGGGGGTCAATATGTGATCTCCACATAGTGAGTGCATCAGGTTTGTGGCAGTGTCTGCCTCTAGACCATGACTAGATGGTAACAGATGGTAAGAGTTGCCATACTGGAGATAAACTGAGGCCTTCACCTCCCAAATCAAACATGGCTGCCAGTGGTCGGTAGAGGTTCTAGGGTGTCTGAATGACAGTGCCCAGAATGCATTTGAACCTGTCTGAGATCCCATCAAAAAATGTGTCAGGCTTTTTCTGGAGGTGGACTGGCTGAGCCGATCACATTGTCATAATTCATACTATGTGCATTTGTGCACTGAGGGCATTAGTAATTCAGGTTATGTTTATTGAATGCAATAGATGCATGTTTATCAGAATGTAATAGTTGCAACACAGTTAAAAAAGACACCCTGTCTTAAGACCCAAGACACATCTAAAATGAGGCTGTTCTCTAAAGCAAGTTTGACTGAATGTGTGAGTTGGGTTACAAGATTCCATAAAAAATACTATTACATGGCAGTCCCGTATGAATTTCCTCAACCCCCTTCCCCACAACAGGTTAAAAAAATTCCACCTTTGGCCAGTATATTAAGTCGTGGTGTTCTGATGGGCCTTCCACCAGCCTCATGGTTGAATAAAAAAGAAGAAAGGCTGTGGTACATTCTCCTTGTGCCTCCAGAGATGTTAACTGCGGCGCGATTAGGATTATTTAAATGTCATTTCATTTTCCCTATTGCTCAGTTGAGAGGGTGTGTGAAAGAGAGCATTGTAAGTTCACTCAGAGACAAATCTAGTTTAATTTAGACACTCGACACTAAGATGAGTGTGGTGTGTGTATGTGTGTGTGTGTGGTTTTAATTATCTCTCTTTTTGACTCAGCCAATGAAGCCCTTATTGAGGGACAAAGACCGAGGGGGCCTTTAAAACGTCATGTTCCTCAGAAAGTGCACCGGCTGACTTACCCGGATAAGGGTACTATTGTTATGCCCAGCCAAACACTCAAATACTAACTCGGAACATAATTTTAAAAACCCATATTAAAATGGTCAGCCTGCATTGAAATTAATCTCCCAAAGAGATGACTGACTTTTCCGACTCTATCGCCGAAAACCTTGCTAGAGCTGGAACATTATTTAATTCTTTGATTGCATATAATCTTTTAATTGCGTCTAATCTGCTTTCAGTGCTTACATTTAGTACCAGTTAGTACTGTTATTACCTGTTCATTATTAATACCTCTGTTACAGTTTGGTCCTACTATCAAAATTGAACGGTCAAAATGCGATGTTTTTTCTATTGCACCAAGCATCCTGACAAAGCCTCTGTCCAACCACAGGAATACACGACCTCGGATTTGGATTTGCCCAACTGGATTAAACTCTTCTCAGTTATTTCCATTTCCTGAGTGGGGAAGATTTGGCTGAAATATGGAGACAACAGAAGGCGTTGATTTACAGCAGACAGTCACTCAGCAAGGATGTTTAATCCAACAACAAGCCCAGATGCTAAAACAACGGGGAGAGATGCTCCGGCAAGAGCCCGGTGCATCGACGCCAAACACAGTGCCATACACCCCATCTGAATAGTGGCCTGCCTTCCTGTGGATTCCTGCGGTGTGACAGGCATCAGAAGATCAACCAGCAGTGACTCCACTATGACAGAGAGGTTCCTTAACCTCTGCTGCTGATCAGCACAGTGACCCTAGCTAAGATGTTTCTCCCTGTTTCTCCTAATCATATAGGAGAAACACATCAAAGGGGACAGCCGATTGTGGACCTTGGTCAACTTTCCCAGATCTGAGGGACATTCACAGAGACTTCAGGAGTCACAGTGCGATTATGATGTCCAGATTGAGAGAACCTGATTTTTCCACACGGATCAACTATGTGAATAATGTG
Organism: Denticeps clupeoides; assembly: GCF_900700375.1. Lineage (NCBI taxonomy): Eukaryota > Metazoa > Chordata > Actinopteri > Clupeiformes > Denticipitidae > Denticeps > Denticeps clupeoides. The sequence continues at coordinate 16,692,503 of NC_041712.1, forward strand.
TAAGAACAAGACCTTTTTATTATATCATTATGTCATACATGCAGTAATGATGTGAAACACTGTCATCACAGTAACTGTTTCCTTCTTTGAACAGTCAAAAATGCTGAAACATTTTGATCTGTTAGTGGCAACTCAGGGTTCGGAGTTCGGACTGGAGTTTCATATTTATTATGTTTCCTGATTGTTTTCACCTGTGTATGATTGTATAAAGCTGCCCTGTTCATGTCTGTTTGGGTCATTGTTTGGTGATGTTTCCCCTGTCCTGTTCAGCATGTATTTTGTGACATCATGCGTATGCATCCTTCTTCCATGCCATGTCCAGCCATCATGACATTTAGGTTTTGTAGTGAATAAAAACAAATCTAATTTCATAGTGCTGTGTCTCTCAGATTTGTTCTGCAATGTGTAAAAATTGAAAAAAGAAAATCCTCTGAATGAGCAGTTGCAAGTTTTAACTCTATATTTACATTTACATTTACGGCATTTGGCAGACGCCCTTATCCAGAGCGACTTACAACGTGCTTTCAAGTTTCCATCGATGAAGAGATCAATTCCGGTTCACTAGGACCCCAACTATGAATACATCTATTTTATTCACTCTGTTGTAGATTCTGTACACAAAGTTTGACAACAAGAAAATTACAATTTAATCTAAATATTCTTTAAAGAGGAAGGTCTTGAGCTGCCGTTTGAAGGTGCTCAGTGACTGAGCTGTTCTGACCTCGAGGGGAAGTTCATTCCACCACCGAGGGGCCAAGATGGAGAAGAGTCTAGATGAATGTTTTCCTTTTACCTTCAGAGATGGAGGGACCAGGCGAGCAGTACTGGAGGCTCGGAGTATACGAGGTGCAGTGCGGGGTGTAATAAGGGCTGTGAGGTAGGATGGTGCTGCTCCATGTTTGGCTTTGTAGGCCAGCATCAGTATTTTGAACCTGATGCGTGCAGCTACTGGGAGCCAGTGGAGGGAACGTAGCAGAGGGGTGGTATGGGAGAATTTGGGAAGGTTGAAGATCAGTCGTGCTGCTGCATTTTGTATGAGTTGAAGAGGTCGGATGGTACATAGTGGTAGACCAGCTAGAAGGGAGTTGCAATAGTCCAGTCGTGAGATTACTAAGGACTGAACCAGTAGTTGGGTGGCCTGGGTTGACAGGTAAGGGCGGATTCGTCTGATATTGTATTATTGTATTAACTCTTTGCATCTATAAAGCCTGAATTTATAGGACACAAGTATTGATATTTGCAGCATTTATCAGACACCCTTATCCAGAGCAGCTTACAATCAGTAGTTGCAGGGATAGTCCCCCCCTGGAGCAATTTAGGGTTGGTAGTAAGCGGTAGTAAGTTGCGGTAGTTGGTAGTAGTAAGCGGTAGTTGGTAGCAATGGTAGTAAGCGGGATTTGAACCTGGTTCATAGGCGAACCCACTAGGCTACCACCACCCTTATATGTGCTCACAGTGTCAGTGTTCCTATTGTCACGATCCGGTCCGAAAAGGGGTTACTCCGGACCGGAGTTTCATTGTTGTCATGTGTAATGTTCCCTAATCGTTTTCACCTGTGTTAATTGTATAAAGCTGCCCTGTTCGTTTCTGTTCTCCGTCAGGTCTTTAACGTTATGTTCCGTGTTCACCAGTGTCTACATCTCGGATGTCTCCCCTGTCCTGTGATTCACCATTAAAACCCCTGTTTCGTGATGTCAGGTGATAGCGTCCTTCATTCCTCGTCTCCTCGTCACTCTTCGTCCTCCTCTCCGTGCACCCGCCTCGTCGTGCCCGCATGGATGTGACACCTATACAGATCGTAATGACCATTACGCTAGAGACAGAGCAAACTTTAATCCACAGAAATCCCGACAGAAGTTCAAAGAAAGTAATCAAAGGACAGGAAAGTTCAACCGGTTGACTAATGAGATATCCTACAAGCGAAGGCTATTAAAATGTCCAGGAAATATACAGTAGTTAATATTCCTCAGAAAGGGAGAGAAACTCTAAGGGGTAGTTCCCAGCGCACCTAAATTACAATCTGCCAAGGTGGGTGGCAGTGATTAAGCATGGGGTCCATTACAACAGTACCATGTTCTCAGTTTCCCACTCAGTAGATGAAGGTCTGGGGCACAATGGCAACTGGTGGACTTATTAGAATGAGCCCAGACATTTATTCACCATCCTATCTGAAATGCTACATATTCCCAAACTAATTCTGCATGTACGTGTTCACCCAGACCCACATTTGCATAAAAAGCGTCTCTGGTACACAGCAGAACTGCTGCTGGTGAGCAAGGTCCTTCAACAGGGCTCCAGTCCATGAGATTACAACCGTGATGTTATCTGTGAGCCTGACTCTGAATGACAAGTCAATGACTTTGCCACTCTGAATACATTTGTGTGAGTTTGGTCAGGCCACCGAACCGTGTTCCCAAGTAAACACAGAGCTTTAATGCACCCCGACAAGGTGAGAGAGGCACAGAGTGTGAGTCTTCACTCCTAGATGCACCACAGCTGGAAATTAAAGCTATTCTCCATCCTTTCCTTCTATATCCATCAGCCAACAATAGCCAAGTGTGACCCTTCAATTTGAATTTTCATTTATGAAAATATTGATTTTTTTCTTCCCAAGAGATACCACACATATTGTGTTATGTTAAATAGGATTCATTATAATTGCCTGCATGAAATTAAACCAGCGATCCAAAACCCTCAGTAATAACGTGCAAGCTTTAAGCCCTGGGTTAGACAGGAAGATAACTGCATTAATCTTTCAGAGATCAGCACAGCATCTCTGCAGCTTCTCAGGGCTAGTTTTGCTCTTGCCTTAGTCTCCTGGAGTTTGGAGCGTTCACTTTTGTAGATTTGCAGCACTCAAGGGCCCAAGAAAAAGAAAACCTTTGTTGGCAAGTTTTTTCCCTTTTGATGATGAGGGAAATTAATAAATAATATGCATGTCAGAGCTAGAGCTCCTCTGGCCATCCAGCTAATGTTGACAGCCATTGTATTTAATGCACATCCTCTTCTTAATCTAATCTTAATCAGGATAACCTGATGATGGCTCTGGCTGATTAATGATATAAATGGACTGAAAACCTTTTGGTTTTTACTTTAAGATCTTAAAATATTCAGTTTAAATATGCAATTTAAATATTATTGCTATTATTATTATTATTATTATTATATTATGCGTTGTCTCTAGAGGGCATGTCTGCTATGCCCTCTAATTGAGATTTATATGGGCATAATGCTCATGAGTGGAATAGGCTACTTTGTTCAAAACCTGATGATCAGTATAATCTCAGTAAGATCTGAACATTATAAAAACATGTGCATCAGTATAGCAAATTTGACCTTGACCTTGGAATGCTTTTTCAATGCTTAGCATTGCTAAAAAGGTTCCAGAATAGAAATCTCAGATTTTCAGTGTAGCAGTGTGGTAGCATCATGTATGACATTCCATGTTTCATGTTTAAATATTTTAAAGCCCTGACATAGGTGCAACCCTCAACTCCTCCTTTTAAATGTATGTGCTGTTTCTGCTTCTCACAGATTCTTGCATTAACTCCCCTCAGACTTCATTGAAGACTCCCTACCAAACAGAGCACAGTAAAAAAAAAAACAAGACATGTCATTATTTAAAGTAATGTAATCAGACTCTGAGTACAAAAAGCATATGCCTAAACAGACAGAGTGCTCGATTTAGCCAGCATATAAACCATTAGGATTTTTGTACTGTCCCCTCATGTGAAAAGAGAATTGTAAATTGAATAGGGCCAGATTACATTAAATGAACTACAGCACCCCTAACATCAAAGGTCCATGTCAGCACTCTATTCTCTCTTTGGTAAGGCACAGCATGCTCTCCTTTATTTCTGCTACAGAAAAAAAGAATTAAATAAAAGAAGAGTTGGTTCTTGCTGCATAACCTGCATTAAAAGCCCTCATCAATTAGAGCTGCTCTTTTCCATGGCCAGGCAGCCAGATGAATATTAAACAAGTTTGCGCCAGAGAGGGAGAGAGAGTGGGAAAAAATAAATAAATAAGAGGAACACAGAGTTATATGAATAAGCAATAGGTGAACTGGCCTTTTCTGCAGCCTCGTCCTAGCCACTGTCAGGCTATTAGGGGATTTTGAACAATCCTCTGCTTTCTCTGTTCAGACACTAAATTTGTAGCCATGGCTACAGCATCCATGAAATATTAACAAATGTATCAGTAAGAAAATAAAAAATAAATCTTGCAACTCGTTACATTCTGTCTCCATTAAAATTTGATACATTTGCAGTGAGTCACAAGGTTCAGTGGACATGCAAATTTCTACTCCCTTAGTGAAAGAGTGTAAATGAAAAATAGTCTCTTGTGTGTTTTGCTTCCTTTATGCCTCTCCCTCTTATAGTCCCGTTACCCATACTTAATGCCTGGCTCTACAAAAAAATAAAAACTAAAACTAAACCTAAATACAGCTGCTTTATAACCTGCCAAGAGACAGTGCAGCCTACAAGCCCTGGATCCATGAATATTAATTTCAAAAACTCTTTGCAAACATCAAATTAGGATAATTATAGAGTTGAAAATTATGCAAAAGTGAGCAGACGCAAAAAGAGCGCTCTCTTCCACGCAGACACCTAATTTGCTGTGAAACAGTTCATATAATGAAACAGTGAGGTGTTTCCCGTTGCCATTTATCATTCCTGCTGAATTCAGAAGCTAAAAGTGTGGTGCTCAGGGGCTGCACTTGTGCGAGTCTTTTCCTGGTCGTTGCTTGTGAGGTGGACAAAATTATCTGCAGGGACTTCTTTGAGGCATGACCACAATGTGCTGAAAGGGGGATTTTCTGCTCTCCTTGCCCATTAAGGAGGCCAGGACGAGCGCAGTGATTCAGTGCCGTGCCACTGCTTTCCTTAAGCTCCATTCCTGCCTAAATCTCCCAGGGAGTGGTGTCTGTAGAGCACGTGATAGCAGAGGCCCAGAGCACCTGATAATGCCTCGAAAGGCACACTTCAGAAAGTTTTCACAGGGTACTTTGACACCACAACTGAATTTCCTTTTGCACTGAACCATGGCAAAGTCCCTTGTGCAACCATGGAGAGCCCTTAAGTACCAGTCCTGATGAGGGAACAGATAAATCTTCTGAGGGTTTCAAAAAGAAATGTTAAACAGAAGAGTGTCAGGGAGAGCACTTAAAGAAAATCTGGATTCTAATACATTAATACATGCAAAAAAAGATACATCAACCTAATACTATCACTAATCATTTTTTTTTTCAAGTATTGGAATTTAGACATTTATCTTGGTGGTTAAGGAGCTTAACCTCCAGATGCCAAGGCCTACTGGGTTTCCGTGCCAAGAAGAAGCCTGAATGCGACCAAGCAGATAAATTAGCTTCCAGGCTACATTCAATGAAAGTTTTACTGTTGGCTAATTTGAAGAAAGTATTGATAAAATAAACACACTCTATGTGCAGTTTCTGGTCTCTGAAGTTCATTGAAGTTCTGAATTTTCTTAGTATTTGACTCATCAGCGGATACTGTGCATCCGTGCTAGGACTGTCTCAGCTTGGGTTGAAAAAAAAAAGGGGGATCAGTTCAGTGGAGGAACTGCTTGTGTAGATCTCGAGCGGTTCAGCGGCTTGTAGCGCCGGGGGCATGGTGCGCAGCGAGAGATGCCAGGAAGCGGATGCGGGCCTGGATCCCTGCTGCTGTTACAGATGAACACCCCCCCCCCCCTCACTGGGTGTGTTGCCCTAGTAATAAAATATAAAAAGCAGATCTCACGGTTGTTCCTGGGCTCACACGGTCCAGCTTTTCTGTCACAAACTCAGTGACCTGTGCACCAAGGGCTTCTGTGCCATCGTCCCCACCCGGAGTCGCCTCATTAAAATGGAGACGATGCCGTCGCTCATTTACCAGGCTTGATTGATGGATTTGAAGTCACGTCAGCCACTGACCTTGTGAACATCAGTCAGTCCTGAGCTCACACAGGGGCAGAAGGACTGCTGTCTGTCCATCTGGATTTTGACCAGGCAGCGGTAACCAAGACTTTATGGGGGGTATATTATTGAGCAGGGATTTGGACAACAGTTTAGCAGCAATCTAATAAGTGCATAACATTTATTATCCAGCAATTATATTTTTTCTTAATAACCACAGCGGCTGTTTTAATATCAGTTCTAGCCACTGAGCAGCTGGAGAAGCTAACTTAGAACATAAAGATAAAAATACAATTTCTGCTCAAAATAAAATGAAATACACATATATGTGCTTTTATGTCCAACAGGATTTTAAGGCTGAGTTTTGTTAGCAAATGGCAAATTTGTTGCGCATTTACACTCTTTTGCAGAAGACTTCTTTTTAAGGCAAAATTATGCTTTATCCCTAGATTTGTTGGTGACTCAGTAATGTTTTTGTCCTCAAAAACACTGTAGGCTATACATAGAATAAATCTCCATACCATGATCTAACGTTGTGTTAAGTCGAATGCGTTGCCAGATGCCTGCTTCCATCATGATTCACAGATGACCTGGCATGCTTTCCGTAATCTGCACACCCTTCATTTCTTCTCAAGCCTTTATGCAGTGTCCATTAAAATCTGCATATCCAGTCATAGTTATTTTTTTCTGCATTTCATGGTACATTTAGCAATTTTTTTGGAAGTGGAAAAATACATAGTGGGCAGAGTATAAATCTGCCATGACGACATTAAAGGGTTCTACTCATACTTTATATGAGAAAACCTCTTCAGACTGCATTGTTGTATAATCAGCCTTCATCGTCTAACTGTGGCAGGTGAAACCTCTCATATTCTCACAAGAGATCCGCCAAACACAGGCCACCCCCACTTCCACAGACACCCCCCAGCTTCTGTCTCTCTCCCTCCCTCTGTCTTGTCCTTCATGGATGATTTAGTGTAAGTGACACCCCGTTCTCTTTCAGTGCCGGTGCAGCTAGATCTCAAAAGCACAAAATCCTCTTTGCCTGTTTAGAGCCAGGGAGAGGAGGAAGAGACGTTCGGCCCATAGAAGCAGGGACGGGGGCTTTTAAAAGTCCCCATGCCCATCCTGCATAATGGAGCGCAGGTGCAGCATTTGCCACTGAACCCCTGGCAAATGACATATCAAAGCAAAACCAGGAAGACCTGTGCTTTTCAGTGAAATATGCCAGAAGAGTGTGTGTGGAGGCCCTATGAAAGCAGGACCATTGGCTTCGGTGTCGCTGCCTGTCTTTCATTGCGTGCGCATAAATCCTCATTTGGTCCCGAGATTTAATTACCTTAAACATCCACGTGAAGAACTATTCAGATGAATGAGACATGCTGCCCAATGAAATGCAATGATTTCTTTTCTGTGTGTGCCATGAGCAACAAGGGATTCTATCTGTTTTCTTCAGGCCAAAATAAAATGATCCTCTTTCCTGTCATTTCAAATTGCAATAGAAAGAAAAACATTCCAGTTTTATGTTTTCCAAAACCAGCATTCCCTTTTCCCAACCTGTTTATACAGGTCAAGGTTGTTGGGGAAAATGCAGTCTACACTGGCAATCTCTGTTTACTAAGCAGACAGTAACACTACCTGGACAGGTTGCAAGTGCACAGGTCCACATGCAATTTAGGCCAATTTAGCAGATAGAACATGGAAACCTAGGTCTCCAATCTTCATTTACAGAGCATAAGTCATGTTGTAATGGCTCCATTCTGGCCTAAGCATGTACTAGCAATAATGTGAATGGAATCTCACATCAGCAAAGAAATGATATGTGTATAAAAGCAAGATTTCCAGCTTTCATGCATCTGGAATGACAACTCGCACAAAATAAATCTCATGCTTGATCTATTGCCATTACATTTTTAAACACGCTGCTGATCAATAGTACAAAGAATATTCTTTCTAATACAGGAATGGGGCTTGTACAATAGATTTTATCAGACCAACTGCACCGATTCAGGTAACATTATTATTTGCACAGATGTCTTTGATTCTTCTGAAACATGATGGGTGATTTAAATTAAGAAAGGTTACATGTTAATGTAGCGGTTCTTCTTCTGCGTTGTGTAATTTTTTGATTTCTTTTCTTGAACCGTAATAGACGAGCTGACACCCAAGAAATTTTCCGTGCAAAGTGTATTCTGTACAAAAGCAAGGTCAGAATATCGCGTCACAAATCGCGTCTCTCTGCACCTCTCTCTCTCACAGCTCATGCCATGTGTCCAAGAGAACGAACAATAACATAAAGTATTTACAATTTAAAATATTGCATACCTGTACAAAAGCAAGGTCACATCAGAACATCGCGTCACAAACCACGTCTCTCTGCACCTCTCTCTACAATATACAGTATTAACGGAACATGAAAAAATATTCACAAAATAACACACATGCAAAATATTCCTAATATGTACATAAATTAAAATAGAAAAAAAATAACTTTTTTGCACACAAACCCCACGCACCTCTCACAGCTCATGCCATGTGTCTAAGAGAACTAAACCGGGTCTCCAACCCACTAACCCAAGGGCTGCATCCAACCACTTTTCAGGGGGGTTATCAAAGTTTTAGAACCCACATAACTTCTTATAATAACCATAAATTGAACAAACAAAAATACAGAAACATATTTAACATAACCAGAAACATTAACACATTTTAACATTCTACAATTGAACAAACACCCTGATTGTCGTTATAATTCCCTTACCCACATCAGAATACGGGTAAACAAAATAAAAGTCTTTAGAAAATAAGAAAATAAAAGACACAAGAAAGAAGAAATACACTTATAAATCTAGTGTAACCATTTAACTCCGGCACATTAATAAGCATGCATGTGTGCATTGGGAGACACAATGTCTCAAAAAAAAAAAACTCGAAGTCGAAAAGGATTTAATGACACCTTCACATTTGGTATAAAAACATTTAAATAGAAAGCAGCATTATGCTACATCCCTGCGTGTTTTCTTGTCTCTTATGGCCCCACCCAATTTTTCTTGCACACTGGCATGTGTTTGCACAGAGAAGTTGCCAACCTGGTGCTGCCAATCATCTAATGGGTCGTCTTGGACCAAAAGATGCCTCAAACAGAGGCCGGACGTTCTTTACATCCTGTGGGATGCATTTACATTTTATATCTCTACATTACACATGTAATCAATACAAATATTATCTTTTCAAATTATCCATACATCATCTCCCCTTCATGTTACCTTGCCAAAAGCAGTGAATACCTACCAGGAATAAATCATTTGTGGCAGTCCAGCGGTTAAGGAAGCAGACTTGTAACTGAAAGATTGAGGGTTTACATTCCGAACTGCCAAGGTGCCACCGAACCGCCAAGGTTGCCCCCGTCCCCACACCCAGGTTCCCAGGTGGCTTTTATGGCTGTCCACTGCTCACTAAGGGTGCTGGGTTAAATGCAGAGGACACATTTTATGGTGTGCACCATGTGCTTTGCTCTGCTGTGTATCTCAATGACAATAATAATCACTATATCTTCTAATTTTAGCCCAAGGGAATGTTAAATATTAGCAAAAATGCCAATAAACTACCTACAATAAACTCCAGGTTTGTACCAGCTATTGTTAGATAAAAAAAACACAAATAAATGATATTTCACAAATTGTCCATATACTTAACAACAGCATTTACATTTACAGCATTTGTCAGACACCCTTGTCCAGAGTGACTTACAATCATCAGTTAGAGGGACAGTCCCCCGGAGCAGATCAGGGCTAAATGTCTTGCTGAGGGACACAATGGTAGCAAGCGGGGTTTGAACCTGGGTCCTCTGGGTTAATGAGAAAGTGTCTTATCCACTAGGGTGCTAGAACCTCAATATAAGGCTGGTTGCTGGATTAAGCTGGTCTTGGCTGGTTTTAGCCAATACAGTGGCTTTGATTAACATGACCGGCACAACTCAAGCCAGTCAAACTTGCTGGTCGGAGCTAGTCTTACTTGATATGATCTGCGAAAAACACGAACTTAAGTGTTGTTTGTACAGCGGACATGCACATAGCTTTCCAAAAGATTACAGCTTTCTCTCTTTTCACAACCTACTCATCCAAGACTACAGTCACATATCTATACATTATTGATATAGTTTCAATGTTCATGGCTGAGAAAATTCCTCTGATGTGTCCTCACCACAAAGGAATTGTTTCTTAAAAGTTTCCTCTCATCTCCTGTCCTCAGAAATATTAGGTAACTGACACTCCGCAATGTGCCTCATTTCCCACCCAGTGTTTGACTGCTCTGTAAGGTGGGGCTGTAACGATCAACATTTCAGTGAATGACCATTACGAAGGTCGATATCAGTAAAAGGGAAGCTATTTAGTGACATTAGGAAAGGTCTGGATGCCACTTGGCCTTACTCTCTGCTACACTTCCTTGACATTTCATTTATTCCACTGTCAGTGTCCCTGTTCTGTCTCCGGACCTGGTTGGAACCCTTTCAAGCACCACCACAAACGCTGCAGAGATGTCCATGCTAATTATGCCCTTCCTTCTCTTCCTGGTAGACAGTTTCCTGTCTGCTCTGTCATGGTACCGCTGGGTTTTCTAACACCTTGAGGCAGTCACCTGAACTTTGCATTTTCTGCCAGTGAAGCTAGCATATTTTCTAGATATTGGCTCGAGCTCAATATCTAGAGAAAGAAATAACGTCATTCACCCAGGACCAAAATCGTTCTTTCACACTTTGCAGCTGGAATGACAGATGATCATTCCTGTTGTTTGACTTTTAGGTTCTCATGTAGAGGAAGTTTTACTTTCAGCAGATCTTAGCCTGTATGACCATCAAAAAAACAATATGAAAAAATAGCTAGTCAAACTTGCTGTTCAACCATCTTTTGGTTTTGGATGAAAGATTGCAGAGGAGAGCTTCAGTTCTGCCTTTTGTTTTGTTTCTTAAATTACTCCAATGTCTGATCTTCAGAATTTGTATTTTATTTCATTTTGGCATTTCACATATATTTACATGCAGGCAATAGGCTGACAGCTTGTTAAAGGTTTGTTCCTGTCTGTGAACATGGATTACTGGGAGCGACTCCAGAATCCCTGTGACCTGGAAGGCTGAAAAAAAAAAAAAATGAAAGGATTTACACATATTTTAAATGAAGTGTGGATGTGTATAAGAGGTCCAGTTTTTTTAAAACAGGGAAGCAGTGGAGCCAAGGTAATCGCAAAACCTCAGTGGTGTTGGCCTTCTTAATGAGTCCAGTGCCATTGTGCATGACCTGTTAGCAGCCAGGTGAAAATGCTTTGGGGGCGTCTCCAGACTGAAACCGCTTATCTGACACCCAGCAGGTTTTGTCAAAGCATACATTTCCTGCACAGGCAATCAAACCTATTATTGACTTAACAGGGAGTAAAAAAAAAAATGACTGCGGTGATGCTTAATCAAAAATGTAACAGCACTTGTGCAGATTTTGATGGCATCTCATAGTTTAAAACACTTCATTTTCTTTTTTTAAGTTGAGGAGCAGTAACCAAACTCAATTTGTGAAAAAAAAAAGTCTGATTACATTAACGTGTCATGGTCTCACATTTGATTTTCCGTAGTCGTGACACATTTGCGAGCCATTTTCATTTATTTTTCAGTGGATTTTAATCTGGCAGTTGGATGCAGAGTCATTCCAGGTGACGTTATGTGCATCTGAGTGTCTGGGTTAAAGTAATCAATGCCTTCCCATTCACACAATTCCCCCCAGCAAATAAAGTGCAAAATCTCCATTCCATTAGTGCTGTTTGGTAAGAAACTGTTCAAAGTGGGATGCTACGGAATAAATGAATGAGAAAATTAAGGACAGCAGTGGTGATTAGGGATTCAAAACATGAGCAGAATGGCAACAGTTGTATTACAGTGATATATATACACACACACACACACACACACCTTTTATATATATGAATATAAAAATATAAGGAATATATAAGGACTGGGCAGATTGCAACACATGGGAGCTCAGTAGGTGCTCATGAGCAGACAAGGAGGGAGTCGGCCATGGCATCTCATGTGGAAGGTGAGCGATACGGTGCAAAGCCAAATGCGCAGCAGGAATCGGCACACCTAACTATGCCGCCGTCTGCCCCCCAGTCAAGCTTCTGCATAAGGGAGGCGATTAGGGCCTACTGGCCAGGAAATAGCAAGAGCCTCTGCCACCGTTGGCGGTTCGTTGGAAACTTCAATTAATTTAGATATGAAGGATTTCCTTTCTGGTGAGAGCGCAGGTATGACAGGAAATAATTAAATGTGACCTTGGGGGATGTCAGCACTTCCAGCAATTATAAATAAATATACCACACTCATCAAAAATCACACTATCACACACAGTTTCTGGCACTGTTTTTGTTTGTACCTTAAGTGTGTTTCTGTAAGCTTATGGGATTTAAAAATAAGCCCTGACAGGTAGCTCTGTCCTGCTAAGGCTCCTGTGGTTGTCATGTCACATGGCTTAACATTCTCAAGGTGTCGCATGGCACCCCCCAGCAAAACAGTACATCAAGATGCCTCATCGGAAGGGGATTTTTCTCTTTCTCCCTCTCCACTTCCCATCCCAATTTTCCCCCTCTCTACCTTCTCTAAGGACATGAGCCTTGTGGACAGCAGCAGACAAAGGGAAGTGTCTGACGCCCTCCCCCTGTTTCCCTTCCTGTCCCCATTCCCTCATTCATCTCCCCGTGTCATGCTGAGTGAAGCCTTGCTGTGAGTCCTGTGGGCGAGTGCGGAGCAGAGAGGTGTCACGAAACAATATGACACATTATGAAACATTACACCCATGGTGCATACGTGGGGAGTCACACAAGCTCAGCTTTAACAGGGTCAGTCCTCCTTCAGAAAACACACCGCTATCCATTCCCTCCGACCCTGCGCCTGACATGAAAATTACCTCAGAAATGAGTGTACAGATGAGAAATGAAATGCAGCTGGTGTATCTGGAGAGCAATCTGCACCACAAATCAACGGACAGACTGCACTTTTCATTACATGCAGTCAATATAGAGTTCAATATATGGCATAGGGTTTAATTATAGGTGCCAAAAAAGAAAAAATATGTTTCAAATATTTCAATGTGTTGATTCTGTTCAAAATGTATTTGGAGTTCATGGATCAATTCATGCAGGGCTAATGCTTTAGAGACAAGGGGTACAATGTCACTGCATTTGGAAATACATCAACCAGAAAGGACTGATTGCTAGTTTATTTCGGAGAAGATAAATTAACCACCCACCCAACCCTGTCAACTGTGTAATTGTTTCTGAGAATGCACTTTAATAATGGTTTTGCAAGCAAAGTTTGAAAATGAAAGCACCCAGAAGCATGTTTGACACCTCATGCACTTCCTCAATTTAATTCTGCCACATATGCCCAGGTCTAGAACAAGCATCCCATCTCCTTCATTACCTTCCATCCTCTATGCTCTTAACTCATCTAGTCTACAAACATGATTTCTGCTGTGGACAAACATTCAGTTTATCAGCACAAGTTTTATGGTGGTGAAAGTGACTGGCGTAAAAAAAAAAAACACTCACCCATGGCTGAATATATCACCAGGAATAAAATGGCTGTATAAAAATGACAAATAAATGGGTCATCCATGTCCCATGAAAAGTAGATCTTTATAATCTAAACCATTCACAACATGGCCTTCAGTCATATGATGGAGCTGACAGGCATAGTTGACAAAATTGGATAAAAGCCTGAGGGTGGAACATAATGTACTATCACTCTTGCCTTCCTCTTGTTTTTTTCTGCCTCGGCGTTGGTATAAAAGCAAGCTGCTGAAAAGCAATTAAAAGCTTCCTCAGTGGTGTCCTCATCTATCTGTGGGGCTTTGGTGGGCCTCGTTCATGTGCTTGTGTTTTTCTGAAAGGTAATGGTGGATGTGCTGACTCGGGACCAAGCCGCCTTGGCAGCACCCCAGCTTGATGGATCTCCTGCATCTGTGTGTGTCTCCACAGTTAATGTGTTTTTGTTACTTGTTGTTGAATGAATTATTAAAGAGTCATGCCGCGTGAGTAGAGAATGTGTGTGGCGGGGGAGTGAAGCCCTTTTTTCCCCACCAACGTCAAGTATCTAATGAGGTTATATCTGCAAATCATTCTCTTCCGACCTATCTCACCATGTTATTGTTTCCATTACGCGGCTTGGATTTGCAGGATGATTCTTTAAATGCATTACTGTCTATATGGGAGACTTAAAAGGAAACTGAAGCCAGAGACAAAATCGCATATGCTCTGCCCCCCCACAGATGGAAAGATTTCCAAGGGTGTAGCCATGATGAAAATTCTATCTTGTAAAGCGCTTGACAACTAGCCATGATGTCAGCTCCTGAGTGGATGGCATTTGAACGCACATCACATTTTGACAGAAAAAACTAAATGTCATCATAGACTGACATTTTTCTGAGACCTCTGTACTGCGATTGCATTTATATATATCAAGGAGCTTTAAAGGTGGAACAGCAAGCAGGGGCAAACCTCTGTACAGAATAACAACCAGTCAACAGACCTCACCCAGAGTCATCTCTGTCTTCAACTTCAGTACAGTCCTCTCAGTTCCCTTGGCATTCATCCCCATTCGAGGTAAATGACCATAAAATCCCATGAAATTGCTCAGCTCCTCACTGTCTCCACAACCCCTTCCCCAATTATGGGATTTCAACACTGGTTCTGGGCCAAACTAAGATGCTCCAAGTGATATGAGACCTGATCTGACAAGCCTACCAGCCTATAGTCACGACCAGTCAGTAATAGACATCTAGATGAAACCATTTTGGAACACAGGCAAACTAGCTGCTGGTCCAGCTGCCTGTCCAGTCCCAGCACTTGAGCTGGTCCAACCTCAGCAACAGTCTTGCGCCTATCATGGGGAAATACCATGGTTCTCCCAAGACAGCGTGAGACATAATTCCTGAGGATATCTTCTTATTTGACTAGACTAAATCAAAACCAATCAATACCTATTAATACACCAACTTTCACATAGCAGCTTTTATATTGAACGGATGTAAGTTGCGATGAATTATGAAAGGAATGATCAAAACTGCTAAATAAACAATTTCATATAATATGAACACAGAGACCCCAAAAGTTTCTTCTTCTTTATCTTAATTGATCAAGCCTGCGTAAGTTGTACTGATCCATTTTTATTCTGAGAAGAGAGGTCCTCTGTTCCCAATAACCACACAACTTAAGTCACGAGCTGGAGTGCCATTTGGCCAGCTTTGCCAGTTTGATGTCATGGAGATGGAAGGTGATTCAAGATTAATTCAGTTGCTCCTATTCATAGTGAAACTGTCCCCTGGTTCAAATAACACTGTGTCTTCTGGGGGCCTTTTAACTGTGTCATTAGTCCTGTGGTCCCTTTTCTTCTAAATGGTTCCTGGCTGGGATTCTAGAAATAATTGGCCTTGTGTGAAATCATCCTTAGGAGTGGAGTTAATAAAGCTTGCCTCAAAACTCCCCTGAGGACATCTCTTTCAGACAATTTACTATTTATTGGCTGACTCATAAACACACAAGATTTAAATAAGTAATGGCACTGTAATTAGCTCGGCAATACAGGGATTTTTAACTGCAATGAGAATATGATGCCGGGCAACAGAGATCGGTTATTACTCTAGCAAAAAACATTTAGCAATTTAAACCAAATGTAATCGGTCTAAAAATTTAAATCTGTAGAAAAATTTAGAAAATAAACAGAATTGCAGATAACGGTAAGGCTGAGGTGTGCATGACAAAGGAAACTGCTAGAAAGGCAAACAAAAAAAAAGTCTGTTTGGCTGCAAAACACCTTCAGGAAAATTCTACAGTGCAACTAAGCAAATTTGATCTGTGAGATCGAGTTGGCAGCTTTCTTACATCCTAGCGACATTTGGATTTGAGGTTTGCAAACCTGATGCTTGCAAGCCTTTGGTCACGCCGATAGAAGGGATGGGTGCAGAATTCCAGGAAAAAAACACCTCTGTATATATGTGGGGCTGCCAGTCAAGCGTTGGCACTCTCACAGCCTTCAAATTCAGGATGCAAACATCTCACAGAATAAAAGTTAGAATGATCTGAACTCACACAAGAATTTTCAAGGGGACATCTCATGAAGCACAAGCTGAAGGTTGTGCCTTCACTGCCCCGACCTAAACAACATAAAACATGTTTGCAAATACAACCTGCCAAAACCCCCCAAGTAAGAAGTGAAAGACACCAGCTGAGAATCTGAATTATGGATAACATTGATTTAACTTTAGAAAAAAAAAAAAGACTCAGTAAAATGGACAGGTTGCTGTTGTCACAACACTGAACCCAGTGGATTTCTCTGCATCAGGCACCAAATTACATATTTCAACCTTGAAATGGTCCTGCAGGGCCATTCTTCCAGAAAAACAACGAGCAGATAAGGACTGACCTATTTGGAACACCTCAACACCTCAAAAGCCCTGACCTTCAGCATAACTGAGGTGGGATCACTGGACCAAGGAGAACACAATATGCAGCCAAAGCTGCATCCTAAAAGAGGACCGGACAGCTCATTGAGACATACTGGTTGTAATTTGAGCTGTATATTAAATAAATGTTGGTTTTATTGTTGTTGTTACTTTAAGATGAAACTGTTTCTTTAAAAATAGGGCAGTCTTCTAAATGAAGCCATGGAAATTATGAACATATATGAATAAACTATTTTCTGCCATGAATGTTATTTATCGATGTTCTAATGTTAGCAATAGAAAAAAGTGTGCGCTCAACATCGTTAAAAAAGGGGAAAATGCAACTAAATATACATAAAATGTAATTGTAGCATACAGGGTGGCACGGCCCTGCTTTAAAAGATTCCTAACCAGCCTGCTCATAATCTGAAGAGGCTGAGGGTGATTAGGACCCAACACACATGATTAATGGGTGCCACCTGATGAATTATATTAAACATATTTGAAACATATCAAACATATTTTGCCAAAATATGCCAAAGATGCACAGCATGCACTGCAGGCAAAGTGACACAAAATAGAAGCATACACACACACTGAAAAAGAATAATAGAATTAAAGATTCAGTTAAATAAATACAATTTATGAGTCTGAAAAACAAACAAATGAAATAGTAAAAACGCAGAGGAATATCAAATATTAAACCAGACCGTGTATAGAACGTTGGCCTTTATTCAGCAGACCTAACATGGGTAATTTAAATCCTAAAAACTCCTATACATGCATTTTTAAAAATCGGATCTCTTCAGCGTGTCCCACCGATAACATCAGTAGTTTCTTTAAGATGCAGGCAGTATGCTAACAAGGTCTTCATTCATCATTTATGGGATTTTTCGAGGCGTTGCAGTGACAGTTGGTTTTTGTATCTAGGTCCTCTCTACTGGGGATTTTAACAACAAGTAAAAAAAAGGATGAAGGATGTTATATTTACAACGGTTTGTCACAGGACATGTGTGGAAGTCAAACCTTTCTGAGAAATTGTTGCAAAGACCTTGCAGCCTAACCCTGTAAGGTCAAACCCTCAAAAATGCAATCACACAAGCAAGGTTCTTCAAAATACCCATGATTAGGGTAAAGCTCTCACTGCTATGGTGGCCTTTCCCCTCCATGCCCAGGGGACATTTCAGATGCAAACTCCTGGTGGGAACATGGAGCAAAGATATCCTCTGCACCGTAAACTGCCTCAAGCTCGATGGGAGGATGAGAAAGAGGGGGATGGTGGGTGGATTTGGTTGGAATGACAAACAGCAGCGCACCCAACAACCCCCCCCTCCTCCCTAGCCCCCCAGGGAGAGCGAAATGCAAACAGCACATAGATTTCTGTGAGGCAGTTCTCCACTTGCGCGGCAGTTTTTTTGTGACATATTTCAAACTGATGTGAATGTCGCGGTCCCACAGCACATTTTGTTTGTGTCACCAGAATAACACAGCGCTGTTCTACGGCACGCTGCCTTGAGCTCAAGATGTCTGAACATCCAACAGCATGCAGATACCTACTGATACCTACTGGGGCCAGAAGGTTGCTGGTTCGATCCGGCAAGGTGCCACTGAGGTGCCACTCAACAAACTGAGCAAGCACCGCCCCCACAGACAGCTGTCATGGCTAAGGGTGATGGGTTAAATGCAGATGACACATTTCACTGTGTGCACCGTGTGCTGTGCTGCTGTGTATCACAATGACATACACTTCACTTTCACTGATCCTGGTCTGATGATCAAAAGGCTAACGTAGACCTTACATGTTTCAGGTCGGACATGAACTACAGCACATGGGCCTTTCAGTGTCACCCTGGTACACCCCGGTACGTCAGGCATCCATCCGACATACTGGTACCACTTTTCTGATGAACTATTAATCGTGCATTGGTAAATAAAGCCTAATACGCTACTGATGAGCTTGAATGACATTATCAGGCTTAATGCGTTCTTCACGCCTACCCACTTGTTCACCTTCACCCTACATTTTGATCACAAAACCTCCTCCTTCAATCACAGGAATCTAGATACCATCATCACCACAAACGACTTAACACATGTGATGTGTCTTTTCAGTTTACATTCAGAATTCCTATACTTTCTTTGGTTTTGATCATAAATCCATTTCAGTTTCTTTAAAGCATCCAAGCTAATCATCTGCTTTCAGAACGCATTCATTTTGTTTTAATGATTTCTGTCACTCAGAACATCTTTGGTGATGTGTGTGCATGTGACATATTGAAGAGTGCGGGTGAAAATCAGCCAGATTTTAAACTCCTTTCATAAAAACATCAAATAATTACACATTAGCACCACATATCCCTCTAAAATGTCCAATATTATTTTTAAAAATAATATTTCATAATAGTTTTCCTGTGAATGCACATTTCCTGTGAATTACTATCTGCCCGAAAGCATTTCCCGTTTTCAACGTAGTATTCGAGCTGTGCAGAGACACATCAGCAGACAAATTGTTATTGCTGTTTAAAAAGACCATAAAAACAGCTGGCGAGCTGGCACAGGTGCTAACATAAAATAGGCAAGTTTGGAAGAGAACATCTGCTTAAGTGCTCTGCAAACCTCTGAGAAAGTGGGGACACTGGCCTCACCCTCAATGACTCAGAAGATTGGGAGGCAACCGACCATGTTAACAAAGACGTTTATGGCCCTTATCTCAGGACTCCTGCTTGTAAACTCTCGATCAGTTTCAATAATGTGTTTTATATCCAATAAGGGCACATTTTCAGTTCACTTATTTATTTATTTATTTATTTATTTATTTACTTACTTACTTACTTACTTACTTACTTACTTACTTACTTACTTACTTACTTATTTATTTATTTATTCATTCATTCATTCATTTATTTATTTATTTATTTATTTATTTATTTATTTATTTATTTATTTTCAGGAACTTAAAAGCACAGTTTACAAAACCCCATGCCTTCTAAAACTTACTAATGGCTTGACCCCATTTTCCTGTATAGTTAAACCAGTCAGCTTGAAGTGAGTTTACATTTTAGGCCATGTAGCTCAAGGCTGAGTGAAATACTGGCTCCATGCCATATCAAGTTATGGGTCATAACTATACAATTTGCAGAGCAGACCATGGTGATTAGCAGGTAATGAGGTTAAAGGCAGTAAATGATTGATGGGACCTCATTGGGCATAAATACTCTATGTTATGTTTCTAAACAGAGATGCAGGCTCTTTACGACCTCCTCTCGTGATATGCCACTCGGCGCAGGCATACAGCAACCAAGGACAGCGCTTTCATACCCACTGTCATGAGCTGACGTTCCCTTTGGAGCGCAATAAAGCTTGAGCCAGTGGCAGCATTGATTTACTTCGCACAATACCTCCGCACTCCAGGGGAAATCATTACACCCCGAGCTGAAGGGCATTTTCATGTGATAGAGCCAAAATGGAAGTACATCAGAGCATTCTGCAGACTTGTTGTAGACATTTTGATTACACTGAAACCATGTAGACACATGTATTGGTGCGCACAAGGTATCTGTCTCCATGGGTTTCAAAAATGTCATTAAAACAATGGTCAGTTCAACATAGTGTCTAACATACAGTAATGTGAAAACATTTTTGGCAAGTGTGAAAAAACATTTTCAGGGTTTTCATTTTACAAAATGCAAAGTGAGCAAACAAAAAGAAAAGTCAAATTAAAAACCAGCATAATTTCTTTAGGAATATATTTACGCAACAGCAGGGATTTCATGGAATAATATTCAGGCACATGATCAAAAAGGAATACGAAACAGCCCCAAAGGACCAATTACACCTCCTCGCCTCAGGCATTACCAGGAACACAAGGAAACTGCAGTAGGTCTCCTCATCCCTATGGTGGACTGGCATGAGCGCCAAGGTCCTGCCACACAAAGACCAGGGAACCATGATGCAGGCAACCACGGCCGCAGCAGGGTTCGTTGTGGGTGTCAGGGCCTTGCAGGGAACTTTAAAACAGTGGCTGCACCTGAGCTGGGAAAAGGGATTGGCCATGCCCTTTGACGGGCGGCTAAAAAAATCGAGATGATCCGAATGATCGGGGCTAAGTTGGCTGCGTCCAAAAAATGGTCTGTTCATTCTGTCACCCCACAAAGTCAGGTTTGTGACAAGAAGGCTTAAAATTCTGCCAACTCTGCTACCAAGTTGAAGTTATAGAAACCAGTTTCATGAGAGTTTTCATGGCATGACATCAAGAAGACACATGATAGTTATACTGGCATCGGCTAAGTATTTCGCAAAGAACTGACTAAAATACTTTGTTGATTGTTATATATTTTTGAAGATTTTTTTCCATTGCTGAATAGGTTTTCTTGTTCTTTTCTTTTCAAATGTGAGACATCTGTATTCTCTTTGTGATCATAAACTTGACCGTGGGTCAAGTACTGACAGTAGATGGATTCAGGCAGCAGATCATAGCCACCTGTTGCAAAAAGACATTGTAGCTTTTGTACATGACACCTCTTACAAAAACATCCCTGCTTTTCAAACATCGAGCAAAATATATCGAGTGGTGCCTGTCATGAAACTATATTTGACAGGACTCAGCATGCAACATTCTCCTGAATCTCAGAAAACTCAACTAAGTGGGAACAGTTTTTCTATAAAACAAAGTTTTCTATTAGCGCAGCATGAATGGCCCTGCCCTTTGAAATGGAGTCAAGGGGCAGTGGTGGCCTAGCGTTTAAGGAAGCAGCCCCGTAATCAGAAGGTTTCCGGTTCGAATCCCGATCCGCCAAGGTGCCACTGAGGTGCCACTGAGCAAAGCACCGTCCCCACACACTGCTGCCCGGGCGCCTGTCATGGCTGCCCACTGCTCACCAAGGGTGATGGTTACAAGCAGAGGACACATTTCGTTGTGTCACCGTGTGCTGTGCTGCTGTGTTTCACAATGACAATCACTTCACTTTCACTTTTAGTTTAGCGGTGTTGTAACCAGGATGAATGACTTTAAAATAGTTACTAATTACTTATATCAAAAAGTAATTGATTTAGTAACTGAGACATAGTATTATAAACGTAACTAGCTACCAGGGAAGTAACTTAAAATGTTAAAATATGTAAAAATGTGGAGGGCGTGTCTCTACCTCCTTCTTCGCTAGCGGAACTATTAACTTCCACATTCTTGGCCACTAGTTTTGATGACGCCTGAGACGATAAGAGGAGTTTTGTCAGATTTGAATTGTGTTACTGGCATTAACAAAGACTTAGGTTCAGGGCATCGTGTACATTTAACGTATGCATCCCTGACTTGAAACAAGGGGAAAGTCACGCCTGTTATATAGTCCACCTCTGCCTCTGGTTTGCTGTTACCATGAAGTTGAACTCAACCCTAACCAATCATCACATATGCGGTTGTCTCACTTCTCATGAAGAAAAAGAAAAAATCTTTGCTGCTCCTGTTGCTGAGAGTCTGGTGGGATGAAAACAGCTTTGTTACTGTAATGCACCGCACGTCATTGTCAGTAACATTAACAGCATTTCAGTAACACTGTTACTTTTTAACGCCTTTATTCCCATCACTTGTTGTAACTCTCATCTAACTGTTCAGGAATGCTTAGCTTTCTAAGGGACCCTTGTTCTTTGTCATGTCCTTTTTAAGGAAAGTGTTTAAGGCCCTCTCTGAAGTAAACAGTCATCAGGAAACAAACAATACCACACAATAATAGCCTCAGACATAGAAAAGGCTGACTGCAAAAATGGCGATTAACAATGACATTTAATCAGTGAGTCCCTGAGGTAAACAACAAGTTTTTGTGATGAGTCTAGAAATACCCAGAAAAGGGACCATGGCAGAGTGCTGTCAGGATAGGCTGATCAAAACTTCAGAATGCTGGATGCATTTACATCTCTGGAGATACTGTTGAGAGGGTCAGCGGTTTTAAACTTCCTTGGGGTCTGCCTCACAGACAGCCTCGGGTGGTCTAAGCGGCTGACACCTTCAGTTCAGTTCCTCACAGTCCTTATCAGTTTCTCTAGGTGAACTGAGGAGCCCGTCCTCGCAGGGTGTATTACACACTGGTATGGCAGTTGCACCCCCTGCGCTGCCTCAGGAAATTCTCTGGCCACGCTGCACTTTTCTACTTTTGGCTTTCTCGAGATTGTCTCAGGACAATCCAAACATGAAATGAAGGACAGCTTCTACCTCAAGACTAAAAGACACACTAATTTGCAACAATGTTATAACACTCATTAAACTCATGTGTGCATGCTCTTCACTTGTTGGTACAGGTTTCCACTGGGTTCTCTGGTTTCCCCCCCACTGTAAATTTGGACACAAGAAACAACATGGAAGATCCAGTGATGAAGAAGGGGAAGACATCAGATAATTGCGTTGGCCTTGGGGGGTGGGGAGAAGCTGTCTCAACTTTTTGTTTCCTGTAACTTGTTAAACACTCGTAGCATTTTCCCTTCCACCATTCTCATTGTTTACGTTCATGACCCTAGGCCAGGACATAGGACACAAATCAATTTGAATTATCTTGGGTGTGGAGGAGCATGCACCATGGCTGCTTTAAAAACCCAGATTACATGTTTAGTTGTGTTGCCAGGAGAAATGATGGCATGATCCCATCTGCCTTCATTTTGACTGGAATAAAAGTACGGGATTGAGGATTATTAAATTGGAACGTTGCAAACTGAAAACCAGATGACAGATGCTCAGGCTTGAGTCATTTGCTGAAGCGGTTGGCTAGAAGCGTGAGTCAATCTTTGAAGCGAAGTTGCGTAACAAAGCTTCCTGTAAATGTTGTATGCTGTATGCTGAAACATTAGACATAGGAAAGTGTGTAATCCATGCACAAATTACACAACATACATTATACATGTAATTTGTTTATGTTCGGCTAAATTAGACTAATAAAAAACCTGTCGGTTAAGGAAGTGGTCCTATGATCAGAAGGTTGCCGGTTTGAATGCCAAGTTGCCACTGGGGTGCCACTGAGCATAGTCCCCACACACTGTCATGGCCTGTCATGGCTGCCCACTGCTCACCAAGGGTGATGGGTGAGATGCAGAGGACACATGTAGAGCACCGTGTGCTGTGCTGCTGTGTATCACAATGACAATCACTTCACTTTCACTCCACTTATACATATTTGTCTCGCCTGCCACCCCTCTGCATGTGCACCCCTGGACCTAGGTTGTGAAAATATCAGAGGTGGAAAAACTGCTGAAAAAATTTAATAAAGAACAATTAATATCTAATAATCTACTTATTACATTTTAGATTATATTTTACTTTGAGTAAAAGTTACTTTTAATTACTTGACGTAAAAAAAAACTAGCTTTTATAATGAAAGTGATGACTTATAAGTGTCATGTAATTTTTGAGTCTTGAGTCTATTTCTCTTATTTATTCATATGGTTACATGGATGTTGAGCCCCAATTAATCCATTATTTCATAGATTTAGATAAATACATAGAAAGTGGTTTTTGCTTCTGCACTAGTGGTAATCGCAAGTAATAGTTGTGAATCATGTAGAAAGACTTTTAATACAATAGTGACAACACATGTGATGGGATTATAAAAAGTATTTTCCACATTGATTACATGACCTGAAAGCATTTTAGCACTCCAGAAGCAAGATTAGGACAGTAAATTACGGCTTCTTCACCAATTTCCCACAAACCAATACATATGAAGACTGGCTGCCTAGGATAAATAATTGAACCCTGTGAAGTTGTACATCATGCTTTGAATGGATTACTGTGTGAAGCAAGGCCCATTTTTTAAACCTGAAAAACACAACGGTAGAAAAAAATCAGATTTTGACCCACACAGGCCAGGCTAATCTTTTATCCCTGTTTTTGTCTGGGGGATAAAGCTGTTACGATCTGATATTGTGGGTGAGTGCACAATAAGAAAGAAGATTCATGATCTAGCTTTTGTGTCCTTTCAAGACAACATTTTTATCTCTGTTCAACAGTGAGCTGTGATTATGCACTGTGACGTTCATAGTCTGCAGGATGGCCACCAGCAATATTGATCAATAGCCAGATTTGCAAGTGTTGCAAGTGCTGACGTGTAAAAGGCTCGGACAATGTTCAAGTTCATTGGAAAGAAAAAAAAACAGACCTTTAACAGGTGTGGCATAACAGAACTAGTTGCTAACCACCATGCCATTGCATGGCCATGTCTAAATGAAACAAGTCAGGCACACATTTCGGAACAGCTACAGCAGTTACAGGGTTTAGACAGAGACTAAAAATGGCAAACTAGCTGGTTGACCAGCATTTGCTATTCATGCTAGTGAAGCTGGACCAGTTCGACGAGTTCAGGTTTCGTGTTTTCGAAGCAGCTGATGCCAAAAAAAAAAAACGATTCACCATTATGATAGATTTTTTATTTCACCGTGGATGGTTTATTGCTCATTGAAAACATCTGGGTCGATATGCCAGTGAAGTGTCGCTTCCGGATGCAAATATGCTCCTCTGGATTGAAGTAAAGTTCAGGTTGTTGATTCTGCAACATTAGTGCCTGCTGAGTATTAGGATGCAGGGATGTTTGTGGCCCAGGGATATTGAGCGCCACAACCATATTAATCAACATACCTTCCTGAACACAAAAGCCTGAGGTAATCCATTTATCATTTATCTACGAGTCCTTGAATAACCAATTCTCAAGGAAATATTTGGGAAAGTCACCGGTTAGAATCTCGTTTTTTTTTTTTTTTTTTTTTTCATTTTGTGCAATGTCATTGTACATCACATAATATCACCTAATGATTCGCCTTTTCGCTTCCTTAAACTTTTTGTCTTTGCAATGTCACTGAGGCATTGTCCGCAACCTGCTAAATTATCACATGCTCCCAGGACTC
The DNA here is from genome assembly GCF_900700375.1 of Denticeps clupeoides. NCBI lineage: Eukaryota > Metazoa > Chordata > Actinopteri > Clupeiformes > Denticipitidae > Denticeps > Denticeps clupeoides. Next base: position 16,717,775 of record NC_041712.1, read on the forward strand.
CAGCGGCCCATGCCTCAGCTGAGGACATATCGAGCGGCCTATTGATTTTCAACGTTTCACTTCATCTTTATCAAACCCCAGTGAGACCAGACCTGAACACAACGCTGAGGTTTTTCTATCCCCATTCAGGCCAGACAGCAAAAGCTTTGCAAACAGCTGAAGAACAGACATGTTTTTTCCTTGGGTTCCTTTAAAGGTCCGCTATTATAAAAATTTCACTTTAAAAATTTCAGATTATTTAACATTAATACTTGTTCCCCTAGCCTGTCTACGGTCCTGCAGTGGCTAGAAATGGCAAGAGTGCTTTGGCCATTCTGAAAGTAAAAGTAAAGTGAAAATGAAGTGATTGTTAGTGTGATAAAACATGTTTTCAGTTATTTCACCTTTTTTTGTTAAGTACATAACTCCACATGTGCCTTCAGTGAGAATCTAACAATGTAAATGGTCATGAAAATAAAGAAAACACATTGAATTGAAAGGTGTGTCCAAACTTTTGGCCTGTACTGTATATAAAAGCAAAAAAAAAAAAAACTTTTAACAATTGCAGCATTGTGCAATGCATAATGGCATGCAAGTCTCAGCATATCCTCAGACAAAATTCATTTAAATATTGCGTAAAGGTTATTTAATGCACCATTTAATGCTGTGCTGATGGTAATAATTTGGCTGGGGTAATGACCACAGCAGTGACTGTCCATTTGAATCAAGTCAAAGCATTACATTCAGTTGAATAAATTGAATCCTTGATCCGAGGTGGGCTGACATGTCCAAAGCATGTCAGAAGAAATCTGTTCATTAACCCAGGGGCATACGTAACATTTCAAATTTTTTTAGTGCTGCCTTTTAACTGCTTCATATTGTTTAAGATCGGAACTCATGTGCCTAAATCAAGGATGTCACCTCTTTCTTCATGCAGCCTTCCAGAGATGCATTGTAACTGTACCATAGCAGTGATTGCCTAAGAAAGCATGGTAAATTTAGTGTTCGAGTGCCTGCAGAGGATCATAGACTTGCTAAGTCCAAGGACAGCCTGACACACTGAGGTTTTGCTGAAGGTGTGCAATCAAATGCCATGTGTCAATGAGTCATTTAGCAATATTAATGTTTTGTTTATTTGGATGATACTTTAACATCTACATAATATTAACAAGCATGTGTTTGTTGTTCATTCCCAAAAAACACTGGACTACAAAAAATACCCCACTACATTTTCAGAGAAACACAGCACACGTCACAAATACTTAGCAAATGATTTGTTCTTCAACATCCAGTTAAGCAAATTATTTGTTCTTCAACATCCAGTTAAACAGTGTGCAGATGCATCCTTGGATCGGTGGGTTGACCGACCTGAATGAACAATGATCTTGCATAATATGGTGGGTCATAATCCCAGGGCCATTGCAGATTGAGAAAAATAAAATAAGACACTTTAGTTATTAAGCAGAGGAACCTCAGAGGACTTCAAAGGCTAAAGTCCCTATCACATTCAGCTGAGCTGGCAGGTGTAATGCTCAGAAAGTTGACAAGTGGGCTAGATCTGTGGTCCAGTAGCTCCCTGTGGTTTATTCCCTGGAAAGTCAATCATGACCAATAACCATCTAATTGCTTGCTCCATTAACTTGTCTGCACTTGTCAGAATAAAGCCCAAGTGCTTTCTCTGAGTGTCAACAAAAGTTTTTTGCCAATTTATTGTATGGTGTGTGAGTTTTGACAGTGACATAAAGAAACTACTTAAGGCTTCTTTCTGTCTGCTTTCCATTGTCTCAATGTCCTTGCATTTATGAGCCTCTGCACTCTTGGTGCTTACTCTAATCTAATTTGGACAACTGATCTGATGTGCTTTGAAGCGGATGAAGGTTATCCGAACCCCTTGTTGATTGTCTGGCCATCCTTTCCACACAGTCGCAATGTTCTCAGTAATTCTTCACTTCCTGAAGTTAAGTTGCCGCTCAGCTGGCCTCACCGGCATATTCCAACCTCCCTCTCATTCATAATTTAACAATGCAACTGAATATTTAACGTAAAGGATATTAAAATTGTTCATTTGATGAAATAAGGTGTGTCACTGACACCCCACAAATACAATGCTATGCATTTGCATTAGGGAGAAGAAAAAAAATGCTATAGTGATATTTATTTTTATCTATATTAAAATAGTAACATATTAAAGGGTCATATGTATAAACACGTATGACTCAGATCTTGTCTTTCTAGCTGCTTAATGTCACTGTGGCAATGGGGTATTAGTCATTAGACTTTCTCTGGAAATGCAAAAGGTCACTAATTACCCTATAAACAGAGAATGAACAAACAGCAAAAACTATATATAAATCTAGGTTCAAAGCAAGCATGGTCAGAAGATTATTTGTTCATTTATGTATTTATTTTGTGTCATTACAAAGGACTTTTGGGTTCTTTGTAAAAGAATCTTACCTTCATCCACATTTCCACCTGAGATGAGAGGGTAGAAATTGATTTGGCATTTGTGCTTTGTGGGCAAATGAAACAAACACGTGAAAATCAAATGAGCATATGCCGAGGCAGACGTCGGCAATCTCACAATCTGGCATTTGCTTGGCCCGCCTGGTGACAGACTGTCCTCAGAGGTCTGTCACTCAGCGCAATGCTGAAACGCTGGAGTGGATGCAGTATCACAGTAAAGCAATTCTTACAAGTTTAATTTTATGGACTCATCACTCTGACACTAATAGATTTAAAAAATGTCCCTAACCTAAATGTAATCAGGCCATAACAAAAAGGAATGGTCAATATGAACTTGACTGGACATACAAACACACAATATTGTATGTTTCAACTGTGACAATATTTCAACAACACATAATTCATTTGGATGGGCATACCTTTCAGGGCTAGAGATCATAATAGGACTTTGATTTTAGAGATTGTACAGCTTTTCGCACAAATACCTAAGCATCTGCTTTTCTCCTACAAAGCTACCGTCACCCATTTAATCCATTAACCCATGATGGACTGGAGACACTATAGGGTGGATTTAAGATTAAGCTCAACGGCCATATTGAGCAATGGTTCACCATGCCAGACCATCAATCAATGCACAGACTTGATGGAGACACCACTGTCCAGAGGATTACCCTGGTCTTGGCCTCAAAGTGCTTCCATTATGACAGGATCGGTCCTTATCTGGCAAAGTTATTGACGTTCCACCTTAGGAAAGCCCCTCTGATAATGGGGGAATGACCAAAATGGTGACCTTGAGCTGGGTCACACTTCTGGGCACAGGGCACAAATTAGCTTTAGCCTTCAGTGGCCCAGAACGTGTGGAAAACATGTCTTAAAAACCACTCATGGTGTCATTCATTATAAATGTATGTTGCTTTTGGGAGTTGAGTTTATAAGTCAGTGCTACAATTGAGATGCAGAGTAGTTCTGAATAACATTGTGAGTACATTCTGAACAATAATAAAAACTAAGTTCGGTAATAAACAATAAATGAAATATGCATAAATATTCCAACAAGAACTGAAAGGCTCTTATGTGCACAGAGTGAAATCAAACCGCAGTGCCTAAGCTTCTAGCTGCTCAGGGTTACAGCCTGACCTTCAATCTATCTACAGCAAACGGTGCTGCACCAGGGCCAGGAAGATAGTGAAGGACCTCACCCACCCCAACAATGGACTCTTCTCTCTGCTGCGATCAGGGAAGATCCAACACAGAGAGAATGAGGAGGAGCTTCTTCCCGCAGGCTGTCCAAGCTCTCAACAACAGTACATAGAACTCATGCACTTTCACCTCCTATCACTCCGGACTCTTTTGCACAAAACCACTTTGCACAAAACCACTTTGCACAAAATCACTTTGCACAAAATGACTCTGCACTTTTTAGGTCCTTACTGCTCTTTCTTTTATGGCTCTTTCGCTCTTTCTTTAAACATTGTAAAAACTGTAACTCATTTGCACACCTTCACCCTACCAGTTACACATATTTTATGTTAAAGACGTAAAAGTGTAATACTTGGTTATGTTTGCAATATTTGCATATTGGTTCATTGTTTACTTGCAACATTTGCAATACTGTGGTCTGTAGCAGTTGCAGAAAGCATTTCACTGCACATCATACCGTGTATGACTGTGTATGTGACAAATAAAATTTGAATTTGAATTTGAATTTGCAGCTGAGGCCTTACACTACAAAACCATTTTACCGCAACTTTCCTGTCACAATGTACATTTAACCATGGAAAAACAGAAACGCATTGCACAGCATTCTCATGCCTGAGTGAATCAGCAATGATGCTTTGTTCCATGTCTGCGGACTTGAGATAACAACAAATCAATACAGGCTATATGATCCAGAATACTTTATCGGCTCCTCGGCTATATTAACTTTTAATTTGGCTCACTGCCTTCAATATTCCCTCCCAGTAATTAGTTTCATAAAGTTTAGCCCATATAGAATCTTCCCCCTAGAGTGAACATTGTGTATGTGTAAAAGCATCTGTGTTCAGGCTGTTTAAGGTGGTTTCAGCACACGTTGTTGACGGTTTGTGTGTGTGCCTGCATGCACAATCCAGTAAAGTGTGGTGGTATGTATGTGTACCTCTGACTGCTAATCATCCAACCCTGAACATCCTGGCATCTCCCTTCTTCAATGAAACAAAGTCTTGTCTATGAAATGCTCTGGATGCAGAGGAACATTCTGGATTCTTGGTCCAGTACCTTTTATTACAGATGAAAGCATATGTGTGTCATATATAGAAAAAAGTCTTATGGGTCAGATTAATCTTGCTTTAGCTTGAACTGTTTGAATCGGCAGCAAACTTTCAGCAGACAGACCCCTCTTTACTGCCAAGAAAGTTCATTGCTCACAAGACGGCGTAGATGTGGGCCGTTGATACGACACACTGCAGGTGGAGGAAGCGCTTTCATTATTAATGTTGTTTGAAGTACTCAGAGCAAAGCATGAAACCCTTTTGATCACGAAATAGATGGCCTGTCGCGAGAAAACCGCACTTGAATGCCGTATGGTGTCAAGACAGGCTAGCAGTGCTCCTCCACTGATCATCTGAGTCTTTTATCTTCGTCAATTAAGGAAAAAAGAGGAAACGTGTTTCTCAGTGGGCAGGCCTGATCCAACGCATTGTTAAATATGTCTATGTACACTGTGCCTTTAATAGCAACTGTTTGGTGGTGGGGGGTGTTGGTGCCAATTAAACCAGTCTTTATGAGGTATTCTTATCTCCAGGACTTCATTTATATGCAGAGCAAGGCAGCGTGTGTCATGCACGAACATAATTGCGCAGCGTAACCAAGTTAGTTATGCAAATGATGTTCGCCTCCAAATAAATATGAAGTGGCCGTCTCTTTTTCGATGCATGTGTATGACTTTATAAATTCAAGCCATTTTTAATCAGCACATCACCCATTATTGTTTTGGTGATTGATGTAAATAAATCACACGGCACAACCACTTCAATTAGTTGTAAATCTCACCACCAGTTTTTCAATAAGTTAGATAGTGACTTGTTTTTTTTGTGCTAATGTGCACTTAGAATATATTATAAAAATTTAGCTGAGTCTGACAGTATATATAAGAAATATATTAAGTATGTAAAAAGACTACAGAGGCAGTAAAATTGAAAAATGTTGCAGATAATTTGAAGTGCACTTTTCTTACATTAAAGTGTACTGCATTACAGAGAAAATAGATGCATTGTCACACTGTTATTTTAATCAGTTAATCTGTTTATCAGACAACTTTTTAATCCATTTAATACAAATGGAGCAGCAGTAAACTTTGTCTGACAGTTAAAATGGCTAGTACTATTGCAATAATTGCTTTTGCTCTAAGATCAAAATGAGGGCATGTACACTCTTCTTTTGGGGTATATTAGAATGATCAATCATCTTAATATGAACCATAAAATGAATGACCTGACACTCAAGTCAAATTCTGTGTTCACTTAGCACATTTAAGAATTGAGATTTGTAAATTACAGTGGATTGCATTGCACATCACATAATATATCTAGTGTCACACCATGCCATAAAAGTTTTTCTGCATCAAACGACTTTGTTGGCCAACCATAAATCAAGTCATCGATTCCTCAAACCAAACATCTCAATGGAATGGTTTCTGCAATGACAGCCAGCTTTTTTTTTATTTTATCAAAATAAAAAGCTATAGATCCATTTCTTATTGTGGGAGGCACATGTAACCTCTGTCTTTAGTGGGGACAAAAGGTATCTTTCTCAAAGCTGAAAAACCCAATTTTCCAGTGGCGACTTCTCCTCATGTTGTGCTGGAAGGCTAGACCTTCAGCGTCCAATCAGAGAGCCATTCTTCCATGCGCTGGAGATAATGTCTTTCAGATCTCCATTACTGTTTACAGCTCTGCAGCTGGTTACTCTACATTGGAGCCAACTGCCTGTGTCTAGTCGACTTTTTTGTGGTCAGAGTGCCCTTGTCACGTACTGCCTCACAACGTGTTCGCTGCTGAGCATGGGTGCAGGCTCTTACCCAGTTTAGGATTTTGAACCATAATTAGGAATTCAGAAAAAAATATGCAATTAAAATAGTCGCCGATAACAGAAAATTTAATCCCAATAAGTTTAGAAGTGATCACTCAGTTGAGAAATCCCACTGTGAGGGAGAAAGTGTAGCATATACAAAAATCAGCTTGGCCCTAATCTTCTTGTTACTGTTCTTGAATTATGTTATAATGTTTAAAGAATCGTAAATCGATTGCAATCGTAGAAAACATTATTTTTTAATTTTTTTAGACTAATCATGTCTGGCGCGTGAGGGATGTTTGTGTAAAATGCTGTGTGTTTTCTGACTGCCTGAATCTGCAGCTGCGCAGAGTCTGCAGTTTTTTCCCCTGCGCTCACAGACTGCAGTGGGCAGCAGGGCGAGCAGGTGCACATGCCAGGCGTACCATACCATGCCCTGCTTCCACTGCCAGCAGCGCAGACAACATTGTGTCTCCCTGGGCTCCATGCACATTTGTGTTATAACCGGCAAGCACATCACTGATGCTCAACTACATATCAATCTGGGCACAGGCAGAGAGCAGAGGGTCCACTTAGCATGCACCTCATACAGTGATATAAATACAAAACTGATCGGACCATGACGCAGAGCCTACAGTATTACAGAATTACAGCTATGGTTGGAGGTGTCATGATCCGGTCCGGACCGGAGCTTCACGGTTGACCTGTGTAATGTTCCCTAATCGTTTTGACCTGTTTAAGTGTATGAAGCTGCCCTGTTCGTTTCTGTTTGCCGTCGGTCTTTGATGTGTTACATGTTCACCGCGTCTCGGATGTCTCCCCTGTCCTGTTCTGCACCATTAAACCCCTGTATCGTGACGTTGTACGATCACGTCACCTCTTCGTCCTCCTCTCTGTTCACCTGTCTCGTCATGCCTTGTTACGTCCCTGGACGTATGCTCCCACGTGTTCTGTGTGTCTGGCTGTGTTTTTTGCATCCTGTCCCTTTTAGGTTGACTTCGTGGGAGGAGTTGAGACCTACCAGCTCCATCTGCCATTGGTCACCTCCACCTATTTAAAGAGACTTCGGATTGTGTTCCCCAGGGTCTGCTAGGCCCTTACTCTTTCGAGAGGTCCCCAGGGTCCATGGAGATCTGCAAGGAGCTCTGTTGGGGGTCTCATTCATGTTTCTTGTTGCTTTGTGTAATAGACACTTTGTTGTTTGTCTGTGTTAGCCTGTTAGCTTTATGTGCCTGTTTTGTTAACTTGTTTGTGTGTGTGTGTGTGTTTGAGTTATCCCTGCTGGACCATCCAGGCTGTTTTGATGTTGGTTAACTGTCCTGAGTCCACTGTTTTATTTTGCCTCTTAGCTCACTGTGAATAAAAGCACTGTTTGTATCGTTTGTTTGGTTGCATGTGTAACAGTGGACCTCCTCCTCTCCACACCCTTGTTGCGTTTCTGAGACCCCTAGACTTAGGAACGTGACATGCCTAAAGGTTGTGACAGGAGGATATATTGAAAGCAAGTAAAGTTCACTTTCTATTAAAGTGTAAGTAAGCAAAACGTAAGTATGAAAAGAAAGTACGTATTGTAAGAATACTACTAATGTATTCCCTAAGACAATGTGAGGTTTTGTAATAAACAGAAAATAGCAAAATATCCTCTGTATTTCTCCAGAATCCAGATGGTTGTTTTTATAAGTGAGGTCTGGGTCTAATGTAAATGATCGGTTCAGTAGACTACATCCCACCTCTGATTAAAATGAAAATGTTTTCCAACGTTTGACCCAACAAAGTATTTAAGGCCTCCAATGTCACTCTTAAAATGTTAATACAAGTCTGATTCTCTCTGTTTTAAATACTTATACTAATTATGTTTAAAGATTGAATGTTAAATGATGTCTTGATGTCTATGGTACAGAGCCAAGCAGTTAAGAAATGTGTTAAACTACCAAAATAAATTTTACATTTCAGGACCATGGGAGACGCAGTGGGGGTCAAATCTTTCATGTGAGGCACTATGTATTCTCTGCGAGATTGCAAGTTGAATGGCTCACACTCTAAAAAGAATTGATACCTCGTTCCACATCTCATCACTGCTCTCAATCCCTGGATCTTCTTAACCAGTATGATATTAAACTGTAAGTACAGATAAGCCTTTAAGGCAATTATGATTGTCATTGACCAAGATGGTCCATTATTAAAAGAAAGTCTGTCTTTCAATTGGCAGTATATCTCTGTTATGGACTACTGAAGTCCCTGAAATGTCTTTGAAGAAACCCTGAGCAGTATTTGAAACTTTGTAATTCCCAAACTCCAGAAGGTATCAGCTTTGCCAATGCAGTATATACAGGCAATGTAATGCATGTTGTATGGACGTTTTGGATGCTACACTCCAAGAATGTCCATGCTACCCAGACCAGACTCCTAATCAGTCTCACTTGTGATAACAACGGATGTTTTTTTCACCATATGGCTGAGGGCAGATTTGAAGCTACCGTAATTCATCTCCGCTTCTCCAGTTCCATACTGGAACATCTACACAAATTAGATTTCTGACTCAAGAAAGCCACAAGTACCTAATCTTCAAAGATGCCATACCATGCATGAACAGTGTGGTGTAATTTTTCTGTTTTGTCACATTTTTTTAACACACAAGACTTTCTAATTTCTTTTTTCAATCTTTCTTTAATGTTCTGTCTAGAATTTTAATTTCTGTTGAGAATTTTAGTGCTCTGTCTGTGTTACATGGAGAGGTCTATTTCTGTTTTGATTAAAACATTTCAGAAAGGCCTTTTAATCTTTTAGATGTAAAGGAAAGAACCAGACTGGGAAAGTAATTGGATATTCGCTCATTGGATGCTGAGATTTGTTGATTTTGTGAACTATTTCAGGTTTAGAAATTTCATCTGGACTGAGCATGACTAATGTTGATTCTTCCTCCAAAGAAACTTGCTTTTCATGTCTCATCTGAAGGGAGAGCCGACCTGTTCCGTTGGAATGATTCCGTGATTGGCTCATTGCTGATCGATTTTGCATCATCATATTCTCGGCTCGTTCCAGGGTAATTACAAAGGTGACGAAGACAACCTCAGAGGTCAGCGGTGTTTGAGTGATGATGAGGCTGATTTGGGGAGTTAAATGAGATTACCTCAATTGATTAAAAAAAACTTGGTGGATTACAGCATTGACGCATGTGGAACAATTTGCTTTGATGGCAAGGTGAAAGGAGGCAAAAAAAGCAGAACTGCTGCGGTTTGTGCTTTCTGCATGATAAGGACATTCACAAGATTACAACGCAAGCCATGAGCCACTTTTCCATCCTTACAGTTTAATTGGACACATCATTATGACTTCATGAAATGTAAACACCACAATGATGAGGTTTAAACTGACATGCTCCAAAACTTTTAATTAACCGGGGGCTCTGTTGCTCGCTCTGTGAAGGATATACTTTCTCCTCCTCTCAGCCCGAGAACTAATTGAAATGTGAGCGGCCATTCACTTTCAATTAAAGTGCCCGAAGGGCTCTTGCCGCTGTTCCCCCCCTGCGTGTCGTGTTGAGGAAGCCCTGCTCTTTTATTACTCTGCAGAGGCAGCACGCACGTAAGCGAGGCCCGTGGCACGCCGCTGCGACGGTCATTTAGTCGCTGGCTGGTCGTAGAAGGCGCCAGGCCAAAGGGCAGACATGGCACATGAGATAACCGGTCCAAATCCTCAAAGAGCGCATTTCACCACCTGGAGCACTTTCTGAGAGCCCTTGGCTTTTCCCACTGAAAGGAAACCTAGCAGGTGATTATGGCCATGTTGAATGGCCCTGGGAAGAAAGAACGGATTGAATGCATGCTGTATGCAGTGCATGTATCACTCCTGTTTGGATAAAATGGCTCCTACTTCAGGTTATTAAATTCCATTTCTTACAAAGTTGCTTGGATTATCGAGGTAGTTGCTGAGTCAATGGATGTGATCCAAAATGGATAATTTCCCTGTAAATAAGAGCAGAATGCCTCATATTGATGAAATGATGGACATGGTGAAGCTTAATGTGTGCATAAGCAGAACTGACAAGCTTCATAAAATTTGAATGCCCCCCATAAAAAAAAAAAGCCTGAGGAACTTATGGAAGCTCTCAAATATTTACCTAAACACAACTTGATGTATCAGTCTGTGGAAAACACTTTATAGTAATGGATGTAGATCCAGCTCTATTTTAGAGTTTTGAATTGCAATTGGGGTCAAATGTGTTTTTAGTATATAATATATAATACTGCGGCGAATCAGTGCATCGATTTTCACATATGAAACCATATGTGTTTAAAATTGAAGCGCGTTTATGGACAAGTTGTTGATGTCTGGATCCATAAAGTAAGGGAAGTGAAGGTGAAGTGACTGTGTCATTGTGAAACACTGCAGTACAAGGTGCACACAACATCTATCAGCCTATCACCTTGGTGAGCAGTGGGCAGCCATGACAGGTGCATTGACAGTGTGTAGGGACGACACCCTGCTTAGTGGAACCTCAGTGGCATACTGGTTGTTTAGGATCTGAACTGGCAACCCTCTTATTACGAGTCTGCCTCCTTACCTGCTAGGCCACCACTGCACCACTGAGAATCACAGAGTGCATTTCTTATTGGTTTACAGGGACACACAAGTCCCTTTTTTTTTCTTTAATTTAAGGGTGCGCTTGATGGACGTTGACTCAGAGGAAAAGTGAGGGCCTTTACTGAACTTTAAGCTCAATTTAGCCATTTAATCCAGCACTGGGAAACGATTAGAAACTTTAAAGCAATGAAATGAGTTAAATTCTTTTTGATTTATGAATTCTTAATGTTTACATAATATATAAATTGCACTGAATCTGATTATTGTTCTATTGTTTATTTGAAGTGGGAGTTTTGACCTTAAATATATTTCTTAATTTCTTTTTAGTCATTGTTTATAGTTGGAAGATCAAAATATTGTTGTTTAAGTATTGTTTCAATGCAAGAAAAAGATATATTAATTGAGTTATATTCATGCACCAAAATGATAAGACAAGCTTTTCTTTGGGTGAGACAATTTCTTTCTACTGAACAATGCCCTATAAAAATACCCTTTACAATAGAAATAATAAGTATTTGGGAGGTTTCATATGTTATTGTTCATGATGTTAACAAAATCTTTTAGATGAAAGTACACACAAAATATTTGTGCGGTAAATATTAATTGCATTTTGTTTTATGTACATCTGAGAAATGAGATTTGAGTCACTGTTAACAAATTCAGCTGTCAGTGTTTTGTTTGGGACATGCAAGCAAGAGACACCATTTTGATAGAGGCAGGACATTTGATTCATTACATTTGTCTATAGTGCTTGCCGTATATAAAAAGAACAAAATATACTTGAATTTCAGTTTAAGGAAAGGGGACAGGTTGAGGTCTAGTCCAAGGTGCACCTGCTCCAGCACAGTTGAAAGCCACATTCCAAGCAGGGAGAAAGCAAACAGGATGGATAAACCACTTGAGGCGGTTGAGACGGTTGATGTTCAGCCCCAGATGCTCCTCCATGGCGTATGGATTCTTCCAAGAAAGAATACATTTACACAGTGAATTAAGGATTTGCACAAGGACCTGCTAACCTGTCTGAAATTCCTGGACCATAACCAGAGGAGCCACCTGGCAGATCCGGTCCTCCATCTCCTGCATGTGCTGCAAGCTGTCCCTCTTAGGCCACCTAAACTATTCCATTAGGGCTTGCTGACCATAGGAGCTCAAGTTGTACATGCTGTGCCTGTGATGTCATTGTTCATTAAAACAAAGCTCTGCTATTGCATGCCTACAGTTCAACATTAATCTTCAGAAGAATCCACTCAGCCATTCTGTGAGGGCACCATCTGCATGACAAAAAGCTCACACGTTTTTTGTTTGCTTTTTTTTTAATACCTAAAACCATCATTGTAATCAATTATTTCAGTCAAGGTTTAAAAACGTGGTGACGTGTATCCAACCATTTTAATGAATGGCACCTCAATTTGTTCTTGTGAAATGAGCCTGTTACCAGGCCCATCACTAAGCCCTGTCATGCGGTATAGCCTCCTGTTTTGGAGTAATTCTCTGGAGACTCATCCCTGTCATCACAAAGCCTTTAACCATCACCTCCACCTTCCCCATCCCTTTCGTCTGGTCCCGTTCCTCTGCTGATTAGGACAGTGACTGCTGGTCCATAAACGATACATTATCATGCATGAAGAACGAGTATGGCAATCAATAAAGTGGTCCCATGCCCTAATTCATTAGCAGTGAAGAGGAGGGGGTATCATGCAAGTAACAATCAACGCCACCTCCACATGGCATCATATCCAGACCTGATCCAATAACAGTACAACGTTAAAGGTATGATAGGATCCAAGGACAGAGATTTGGAGATATGGAGATATGGAGTGCTATGCATATCTAAGCGTGGGCTATAAGATTGGCTCAGAGATAAGCACCGGCCAGCTCAGTGATTACATTCAAGCTGCATCATTTGTCAGACTGAGGGAAATGGTTCGGTCTACTTACTTCCATGGGGACTGAAGAGGTCAGATGACTAGAAGGTGATCTAAAGGCATACTGTATGTTTTCATGTAAAACATTTCTTTTTTTACTTTTGCTAACCCTAAAGAGGTTGTAATTTATCTTAAAACCAGTTTATTACCCACAGGACCCCATTTAGAGGCTCCCAGTCTGAAGGGGCTTCCTGCTGAAACCGAATATGTGTCTCATAAATGTCACAGGGACTGTCCTCTGTATTCAAAATGTGTGACAACATTGCACTGTGCTGCTGAAAAAGGTCGCAGGGACACTAATGATGACCAGGGTGAGAGGATAACAAGCAGAAGCTCCTGCGTAGATGGCTTCCCAGTGTCCAAGAAGGCCATCACCTTGTCTCATAGCACATCACCAGCAAAAATACACCTATTAGCCCACACCTTATTCTAAGCTTTTATCCTACAGACTCAAAAGCTGCTCCTTCCTCATAAGCAATTTTGTTAAAATCCTTTATAAATGTGAAATCAAATTATGGAATGGCATATTAGAACATCTCAATACAAACAAGTCATCTACAAACAAATTTCTGAATCCAGAATTTTTTTAATACTATCTGAAAATCAAAGGAAGAATACATTCAAGTAACAATTTATAACGAACTGTGCTATACTACATAAAGACTAATTAATAGCCCTGTCCCATTTTGTTAGGTTTGACAAACCTCTGCAAGAACAACTCATAAGCAAATTAGACAATTCATCAAGGCTGGGGGGTGGGGTGCACTCTCTTAGCTCTCAATTATTGATGTTGATATGTATGTCGTTTTTGGGAAAGCTGCGGGACTGACTGCAACATCCCTTTTGTCTGCCTTTGCCTGTTTTGTCTTTATAGCAAACATCAGTCAGTAATGTTATTGGGCTGCTTGAGAATCAGGGCAAATCACAGTCATTTTAGCTGTCATCACAGAGACACTGAAAAATGTAAAAATATAAAAATGTTCACTGGTTTTGATAAATGCAACATTTAGTTGCATAAAAAAACATTTTCAGTGCAGTGCAGTGCAGTTTGCAGTGCACTTAGGTTATGATCAGTTTTCTTGGTGTTAACTCACTCCTACATCATTTAGGGGGCAGGGGCAGTGGTGGCCTAGTGGTTAAGGAACTGGAAAGGAGCAGAAAGTTCCTGGTTCAAATCCCTTTGTGCTGAGCAAAGCACCGTCCCCACACACTGCTCCCCGGGCGCCTGTCATGGCTGCCCACTGCTCACCAAGGACAGAGGACACGTGTCATTGTGTCACCAAGTGCTGTGCTGTGTATCACAATGACAATCACTTCACTTTTGCTTTCATATGGTCGACACCTTATAAGGTGTTTCATGTAAAAATAAGCACACTGTAAGTTCATTACAGTGACTTCATTACTTAATGACACCTTTAACTGCAGTTATTAAAGCATTATTATCACTCGAATCTGAACAGTAACAGAATCTGATCAGTCTGAGCAAATGCCATACATAATCACTCCCAGCAAAAAGACAAAACACGAACTACCATACAAGCCACAAACCAGGCGTTATGCATAAAGCCCGAGCATGTCAGCATGGGAATACTGTAGTCCAAGTGTCTGTGTGTGTGTGTGTGTTTAAGCTCTTTTAAGGAGGTGGAGGAATGCAGGTCAGATCTTGTGGTGATGAAAGTGTCTCCTGTCACATGGTCCAGGGTGCTCTTGACACAGGTGGGACCAGCATGGGTACCAAAGCGCCCATGACTGACACTGCGGTTTTAAAGCAGACATTCGGTTGTTGTGCAGGAAGCTCTCTGGCAAAGATACAGGGCTTGCAAGCGTGCTTAAAAAAAAAGTGGTGCTTGCCTGTCAGGTACTGTCAGGTGCATATAGCAATTACTGCCTTGGGCTTTGCACATTAATTCAAACTACAGATGCGTCACATTCTGTCATATCAGAGAATTAGCTTGCAATTTTCACAACAGGATACTGATTAATATGTTAAAATTATATTTCTGCCATCTGGTAAATTATAAAACCTGCCTTATTTTGACACCCTGGGAACACATTCAAAGTAATGCTAAACGAAGTGAAATCTTCTAAAGCATTTCAACACCAACAACAAATAAACAAATTCAGCCAACCTCATAACCACTGATCCATTAGGTACAGGAACAGTCTGACAACAGTTACGTTCTTCATTATCCTCGCCTACATTAAGATGTTAATGTTGGGATGCAGCAAGACCTGGTTCACTTTGTCCACCTGGATGTAAAGGATGTTGAAGAATCTTACTGTGTTTTAGGATTTAGAGCAGTAGAGCGTCTAGGCTTTGCAAAGTGCTTTGTGGCTGGTCGTTGCTGGTCTACTTTAGGCTTTGTAGGCTAGCATGAGTATTTGAAATCCAATGTAGGCAGCTAAAGGAAGCCAGTGAAGAAAGCACAGCAAAAAGGTTTAAAAGGTGTTAAAATAGAAACCATGAAATGACCCAGGTACAGAGCATCCAGAGAATTCTCAGATTACAAAGTGGAATGCAGAATCAATGTCACTGTACTCAACCCATTCATTGTCCCTCAGTAGCAACACTATGTTCTACTGTACACAAAACGGTACACAATCAGCCTGAGCATACAAAACACAATAACATGAACAAAACACCTCCCTGTGTTGTGCACTTAATTGTTGTCTACATTTACTCCCCTCTGTCTGCTTGACCCTGACCCTGACCAGTGTCCTGAGGACTTGCTGAATTTGTATGCAATTAGAATCCCCATAGCGCATGCTGGCACAAGCATGGATTGCTAATCAAGAGTAACTGCAGTGCAACCCTTTTCTAATAAGTGATTTTCCTGTGCATGCTGCAGAATGTAAAGCAGTTCTCCCCTTATTTATGAGGCTGGAATCTATGCGGCATACAAACTTGTTGCAGATAAAATGACCTTAAAGTGCTAGAACTGCCAAATGCACTTGACCTTGCAAATTTCTGTTGTGAACGGATATTCTTAATTTTCATGTAGTTGATTTGTTTTTTTTTTATAGCATACTCATAAAAAGAAAGAAACCATGCAGCATCGTAATTTTTTTTTTTGCTTTGGTAATTTATGTACATGATTATGGGGAGTTATCAGGAAATAAGGTGCATGTAATTCTCAAGACATTTCTAGCGTGAACCATATCACCCATGTCAAAGTCAAGCTATAAATAGACTATGGTGACGAACATCAGAAACCAGGGAAACCAGGTATAGTACCAGTATCTGTATACTCAGTGGTGGACAGTAACGAAAAAAATGTCATTCATTACTGGACTTAAGTCGCTTTGTGTACGTCTACTTAAAGCATTTACATTTGTGGAGACTTTTTAACTTTAACATCGATACATTTCAATGTCAAATATCTTGCTTTGATTCTACTACTTCTTCAAAAGCATCCTTTAAAAACACATGTATTCTCCATTACAGGGAGAGAGGGTGTGATGAAAGAATTCATTTGTGAGATGCCTGCTGCTTTCACCCGTGGCCTCACTGGACATGTTTCAGTGCTCCTGAGCACAGACTCACGTGAGATGGGTCTTAATAACCTGGAAATGTGGCTGGGTACAAGCACAACTCCACTCCAATTGCCTTTTTAGCATCGTACTGTGCATTATAATAGTTCAAATACAAGTTCAAGATCAATTTTTTTGTTATTATTTATAAATACTCCAGATAATACATTATCGGTTAGTTTTCAAAAATCTGTCCATATTGTGGTTTCTTTTTTTCATTTTGTCACACAAAACGGGTGGTAGTAGCCAAGCGGGTAACACAGTCGCCTATGAACCAGACGACCCAGGATCAAATCCCGCTTACTACCATTGTGTCCCTGAGCAAGACACTTAACCTTAAGTTGCTCCAGGGGGGGGACTGTCCCTGTAACTACTTACTGTAAGTCGCTCTGGATAAGGACGTCTGATAAATGCTGTAAATGTAAATGAAATGAAAATGTACAGATTCTGTAGTATTTAACGTGTGCTGCATTACAGTCTTTGCATTTACAGTCTTTTCAAGTGCGTAAACCGTATATATCATTTCATTTATATTATACAATTCTGCAACAATCCTCCCAGGCATCCAGATTCAGCTGAGCGTGATTACCTGTCCTGGTGCATGGCCTGCCCCTTCCTGACTCCCTGCACATGGTATCTGTTCTTTATAGAAATACCCGCACCACTGTTCCTGGTCCGCTATTGCAAAACTGTCCATCAGTGTGTGTCAGCGTGGTGTGAGTGTGATATTGTTGAGTGTGTTTTGTGTGTGTGGCTGGTGGGCAGACCCCGAGCGGCCCTGGCTCACGCGTCATGTCAGAGTCTGGAGTCCGGTGCGTGTCGGTGGAGTGTGTGGGCGTGTCGGTGGAGTATGTGTTCCAGAGTGAGTTTAATCTTTCCTTTTCCTGTTTCCACGTCCATTTGCCCCAAATAGAGCCTTATGTGTTTGTTTGTCCAGTTTAAATAAAATGGTTTTGTTTAAGCTCCTGCACCTGGGTCCTCCCCTTCTTTGGTGTTGTGACAGATTCAAGCCATTATAGAGTAGTAGATGAAACACAGTAGTAGATGAAAACAAAAGGTCAATTAAAATGTCCATTATAACTGTTGTACCTGTACTCCTCATCAGCAAGAGTTTAATAACACACACTCAGTACTAGCATTCCGTCCTACAATTTTCACAGGTTCGGCTCACAAGGACTGTCTATACCAAAAATATAAAGGTGGTCTGAAGACACTGTCCCTGAGCAAGACACTTAAGCCTGATTGTCTCCAGGGTGACATGTCAGTGTACTAATTGTAAGTTGGATAAGGGCATCTGATAAATGTCGTAAATGCAAATATATGATTATTTAATAGTTAATAGTAATTTAATAGTAATTAATGGAATTCCATTAACTGATGTCATAAGTGACAAATTCCTTTAACCTATTTTTTGTGGAATCATATTTCCACTAATGAACTAACAATACAATATTGTTGAAATCTCTCTAAGCATGATTCGAACCATATTATTTCCATATTATGATAACCTATCCTGGCTCATCTACTTGCATTGTCACACACAGCCTTTACATTTACGACATTTAGCAGACAACCATATCCAGACTGACTAACAATCAATAGTTACAGGTACAGTCCCCCTGGAGCAACTCAAAATTAAGTGTCTTGCTCAGGGACACAACACAACTAACAAGCCTGGAATACCTTCAAGAAAGACACCCATTAGGCATCCTCACTAGGTGCCCAAACCACCACAAAACTGCTTAACTGCAATCTATTCCTTCCCTTATGATGAGTTCCTCCTGTCATTATTAGCGAACCATAAAATTCTACTGAAAAACTGAAACATTCTTTTAGAATCAGTGCAATGTTATCACCCAAAGGCAGCCAAGTAAATTTGTGCCTTCATGCAATAACTGTTTGATGCAATGATTGCGATGTCACAGTGACTGTGCCTTTCTCTCTAGAAAAACACACCCCTATAAACATACAATCTTCACCTGCGAGGTCTCTTTTATAAGACGGTCTTTCATTTTAGCATTGAAATTCAAATATTTTGAGAACTGCCAAAATATATGATTATGAGACACAACTTGGCCATGTAAAAGACATTGTTAATCACAATGCTTGATATACCAATAGTCATCTCCAAATGTGGCCCTATAAAATTTCCGACCTAGAATATCTAATAAATCAGATAATCAGACAATGTACTCAACTGCAGACCTTGATGACAAATTGCAATGTTGTGATATTGGGTAGTGGGTGTAATACATTTGCCTATGAACAAGAAGACCCACTTACTACCATTGTGTCCATGAGCAAGACAATTAATTCTGAGTTGCTCCAGGGGGACGGTCCCTGTAACTACTGATTGTAAAAAAAAAGTTTCTCACAGGCCTCTATCTTGAGGTTCTATTCTGTTAGAGAGGTCACTACGGTGTTAACATCCCTCCAACCTTCTGCAAGTCTGAAGATGTTCTGAATCAAGTTTAGCTCCAGCTGTGCTGCCGCCAGCTGGGGGCTTGTGAATAATTCCAGTCCCATCTGGTGGCTCTCATCATCAAAAAGTAGGACAGATACCTGTTTGATTCCCAGACTTTACTTGGAGATAAGACGTTAAGCACTATCCTGAACTCCTCACCTGCCACTCAGCTGTTTCTGAGGTTCTGGGGCTCTGCAGCTACTACAAATGTACTAAGTCTACCTTATGTAGGACAGATGAGGAGACCTCAGTAGGGCCAAAATATTTGGCTGCATAGCTCGTTAATATCTCAAGCCCCTCCACCACAAGCAGCTGGAAATTATGCTTGGAACGCTTAGAAAGGATAAAATTAGCTATAGTACTTCCAGGACATTTTGCAGTGACCTTCTAATAAATTGTGTCTCATTACTGCAAAGAATGTGTTGATATTTCACTCGTGAAAGTGTCAAATCTGAAGTTCTTAGAAAAGCATTAAAGTTCAATCGATATTGCTGGGTGTCCGGGAGTGATTAGCGTGATGGGCCAGAGCAAACAACAATGCTTGGTGAAGTGCCTGCATTAGGGCCATTATTACAATTTTCATTATTTTTTTTGCTGTTTGTGGCAATTGTCAATTGCATTTAAGCACAAACTGTAATCCTGAATTTAACCTTCTCGGGTAATATAAATATCAACTACAAGACATTCTGAAATATTCATGAAGGTTCTTGAACATGACAGGTTAGTGGCCAAGTGCCAACCATAATGGTGTTGTTGTAGTTGTAATTCCAGTCTGTCAATAGTCGGGAAGGACATAGAATCAGAACCTGTCTCTTTCCAAGGTAAGAGGATGCCGGATGGCAGACTAGGGGGCACAAACAGGAGTGCCATCCGCCATTGCCTGGAGAGGGCTCCTGATTAATTGAACGTGCGCTCTGCCAATTCATCACGAGTGAGGCTCCACAAAGCACTTAATAATCTGAGCTAATTGCTTCATTCATTATTGAGTGATTGGGACCAATCCGAGGACTCTGAGTGGCGACCGCAGAGTAAAATCAAGCCACAGAATGGCATCAGGGTGCAAGAACAAGCTTCAGAACATATGCAGTTATTAAAGTAGTAATGCCATATATGCAGCAGATAAAATTATGTCTTCTGGTTTCTTCACTTGTGTTATACTTGTGTATGTGACATTATTTGTATTTATTCAGTCATATTAAAATAGATTGACAATACTGTTATTTAGTTAAACACCATATATTGGTCAAATGTATTGCAACAAATACATCACACCATGGGTGGTTTGTGTTTGTTTCATTTGTATTTGTTCTGTTTTGGTCCTTTTTGTGTATAGTTGTTACAACTTATATCCATCACAAGGTAAAAGGTGAAAGTGAAGTGATTGGCATTGTGAAACTCTGCAGCACAGCACACGGTGCACACAACAAAATGTGTCCATCACCCAATTTAATAACCACCCTTGGTGAGCAGTGGGCAGCCATGACAGGTGCCCGGGGAGCAGTGTGTGGGGACGGTACTTTGCTCAGTGGCACCTCAGTGGCGGATCGGGATTCGAACCAGCAACTTTCTGATTACGGGGCCGCTTCCTCAACCGCTAGGCCTCCACTGCCCCGTAACAGTGACAGCGTAGTTTCCAAACAGATTGCAATTAAATTGTGCTGTAACATCACACGCACAAATACTGGTCATATTCTGATCAAAGGACTGCATAGCGACTTACTCATAAATACTAAATGCACAATATAGTGACGTGTGATCCCTGATTTGCCACATGCTCAGAAACATCAAGGTCAGCTGAGGCTCGAATCATTAAAGTCAACGATTCCCATCAGATTCCCAGATCAGCTTTATAATGACCCACATCAGTAATGATTCTGAATTTGTTGTGGAAAACATCTTTGATCATGAAGCATTTTAAACTTCAGTTCAGCGTTTGACCACAGTAAACCAGCTCATTTGATATTCTCACTGAGACTGTGCTGTTTAATGAAGTGTTCAGTCCTCAAAATGCAAGGCTTAGAATTTTTAAAATATAAGAGTTGCCGCATGTTTGTGCTTACCACAGTGACTCAGTTTAACACATGCATGAATAATTCATAAATCCCAACCATCCAAACAAAGCAAACAACAACAACAACAACAAAAAAGCATTATCTTATAGCATCCATGTATTCACTCTTTCACTGTGGGTTTTTAAATAGTATATTTTTCCACATTGCGCAAAACGCTTATCATCTAAACACAAACTGGAATGTAATTGAACTTTGGTTTCCCCTCTCCGTTGTGGAATTGACAAAACTAATACTGCCAACGACAGCCAAATTTAATCTGACCTATTTAACAAGTCAGCATAATTTGCAGATAGAAAAAGTGTCCACACACTTTCTTGCCTCAACTTGGGGGTAATTTTGCACTTTACTAAGAATTGCTCATTTTCCTGCTCATTAAGTGTTTTGCATTGCCAGTTATTTCTTGACTATAAACATATTCTTCCCTAGAGCAGTTAGAGAAGAAAGACTCTTTTTCGAGCTCGTTGCTTTATGCTCAGCACCGATATTAACTTGAGAATTAATTGTGCCGTCACAAGAATATTTATGAAGATGCTATTTTTTATTATTATTTTTTGCCTGGTGTTATAAGACTGAATGTTTTCCAGGTGCTTTCTTCGCGGTATCTGCCACTCTTGTTTCCACTGCTGGTTCTCCCTGGCATCGGAGGACCCAGACCCTCTGGCTGCTCCCCTGCTTTCCCCTGGCATGGTGGTGGCTCCGGCCCCTCAGGAAACCTGCACACAAAAAGGAGGGCAATGTCGTCTGGTGCTGCACGTCCCTGCTGACGCATCCTGCATCTCTCCCTGTGTCTGGCAGGGTGGTGGTCCCTGGACCGCCCGGACCCAATGGCACGACCCAATTAGGACCTGTTGATCAGCCGCATGAGTGGCAGCTGCATGAGACTGTGGGAAATGCACATAAAAAGAATGCAAAATGCATTTATGAAATGCAAAATGCATTTATTTCAGAGAAAATAAGACAAGAGTTGTTTTGGTGTACAAAACGTACAGGCTTGATGGAGCAGCAAAACATCTCTCATGGACATTTCCTGTGAAAGTGACCAAATCTCAAACAGACATGAATTGCCACTTTTTTTTTCTTCTTTTTTTTTTTGGCATGGAGGGCCGAACAGCAACCAATCCCAAGAAGGAAATAACGAAGGAGCATAGCACTTAGAACTTCAAAAGGCTTCTCTATTCATGGAATCATGTTTTGTCAGAGTTGGCTTATAAGGCACCAAGGGCCTTATTATCGTGGTTCCTTTATAAACACGAATGGCAGAGGCTCCTTTATTTTTTCTTTCAGGGGCAAGTTACCACTGCAGTTTCAAGCCACTGGGGACATGGCTACATGTATGTCCTTTTCAGAGCCAATGGAGAGAGAATACTTTAGTTTTAACCAACATAGATAAAAAAAAAAAAAAAAAACTCTGCAAGTGACAGATGTTGTGTTTTGGAATTCAGGTTTTATGTAAATAATGCAAAAGGCTGATTCCCCAGCACATTTTCAGGTGTGAATAGACAATCCACAGGCACAGAATATTAAACTTTGTGGAGATATGAGAATATAAATTGTGATCCCGTTGACATTTTTCATTCCTATATGTTACAAAAAAATGTTCAACAAAATGTTATGTTAAATAAATTCTTACCCTTGGTAAAGCTTAAGTCAGGGGTCTCCAACCCTGGTCCTGAAGGGAACTGGACTTGCTTAGTTCTTTCCATGTTATACCACTCCCGATTCAACTCAAGAACTGGGTGGAAATAAGATAAAAGGCTAAATTGGGTGAAACTACAAAAAAAACAAAAAAAAACAGGATGAGGTAGAGGTTCCTTGTCTGGATCTTGGAACCTGTTCATTCCAACCACAGCTTAATCAGGACAAAGTGATCATTAACAAGTTAATTATGTATGGGGTAGGTTGAACACAAAGTATTTTGGAACAAAAACTTTCTTTCAGGGGAAGTGCTCCAGGAACAGGATTGATTACTAATCCTGCAATTTTGTTTACTGCTTCTCATATATGTCATGAAAAACTATTGCTTGTAAACGGAGTGTTTGATTGATAGAAGTTGTTCATTCTTTGCATGTGAAGTGTTGTTGAACTTAGAAATGCTTGCTTCTAGGTGATGATATAATATAATATACTTAATATGTTTCCAGACATTGTGACTCATTTACATTTACAGCATTTATCAGACGCCCTTATCCAGAGTGACATACAATCAGTAGTTACAGGGACAGTCCCCCTGGAGACTCTTTCTAATGGTTGTTCTAATTCAAATAAAAGTAAGTCTAAAACAATTTTTAGTGAGCATTTTAGGCTTGTGTACTGACAGTATATCACATAATTTCACAGATTTTTCACAGACTTAGTGCCATTTGGTCACATTAAAAATTCATGTTTCATTTAATTTTCCACAAAATATCAACCAAATTATTTTCAAAAGAGCCATAATTCCCAGTTGAGGACACCTTCATTTGAAATTTGCAGAGGTCTTTATTTGCAGTGTTTTTGTTGTTTCTTTTTGATTTCCACCATTTATGTCAGTGTTCTGACAAATGCTCCCATGCTTTTAATGCAAATTGCCCTCTGCTTGATTTAACATTACTCACTGCCATTGTCATTAAAGTCTTTTTTTTTATTTCCCTTTAAGCAGAGACATTTTTACCACTCTGATTTATGCGCTTGACTTGTCATGTTGTCGTCTTTTCTCTTTCTTGTGTCCTGTAATGGGAAATTATAGATATGCATAATTTCCACCCTGCGGCAGCTGTTGTACCTGCGCTTGATGCCTCTGTTTATGAATGTCAAGGGGAACACGAGACAGCCACTAATTTTGCACATGAAATCATATTGTAAAATGAATGTCTAACGTTGCTGGTTAAGTGGAGGTCTGACCGCTGACCTCCCTCTGAGCAGGCCACAGGGTGCTGTTTAATTGGGGGTCCCAACAAAAACAATGTGTGCATATAGTGTTGCAGAATGCGTGGGTGAACACTTTTTTTCAAGCCAGGAATCTGACGTTCCTGGACAGGTCGGAGGAAAAGTCCCTCTGTGAGCCAGACTCCACTGCACATCAAATTCTTTATTTCTGACTGGCAATTAGCAAATAGATTTTCTTCTGTCCCCCACAACATTTGCATAGTGTTGATCTCAGTATCAGCTTTCATTCTGAAAAGGAGACAAAAACTGCAACTTGGCAATGTACCAATGTCAGCAGACCTGTAACACAGGACAGAATACTCACTTTTTATGTGTTTACTGCATTATTTGTATTTAGGATGTGAGTATTTATTGGAGAGCTGGCTGTGCTGAATTCTGTCCTTACTCAGTGATGATTACAAATATGTGCAGTTTGTAATATGTTTTTCATACAGTAATTGGATGATACACTCTCATCCAAGATTATAATCACTTATTAAAGAATCATTATTTTTTACTAGTAGTAATGCAAACATGTGAAAGGCTGCTGTCTTTCCTAAAAAAAAGCATTAAAAAAATTAACTTTGGTAAGTATGGTGTTAATTTATTTAAAAAATGTTTTTTAGATACATCATTCAGCATTTTGGTCCATGGCAACAAGGGTAGTAGATATGCATTTTATAAATAAATAAAAAAATCAAACAACATAAATACTGATAAGTCTCTCAAATTATCGCCATTTTCAGTTGAAATGTGTGCCACAAAAACAAATCAATCAGCCAAAGGCTCTATGACAGGCCGGAATTCAAAGTAAAAAAAAAAAACTTTTGAAGTTAACAAGGCCTATTCTTCTTGTTTTCCTCACAAAAACTTTAACTGGGGAAGAGCAGTTTTTAGTTCTGATGAGGCAGAGGGTTCTTGCTGATTTTGTTCCATGAAAAATCACTGATTCGAGAAGCTGGTGGCTTTGAAGTGGAAGAGTGCATTGCAAATACTTAATGAACGCCCTCCCAGTGCAGTGCAAAGCTTGTGTTCCGTTCAGCAGAGTCTGGTGGGGATGTCAGAGATGTGAGGGTTTTTATTCTTCATTGTCAGCCTCCTTCATTCTCTCACGAACTTGCCTTCGTTTGTGGGATCTCCATCCTGTTCCTTACCCAGATGTTTGGGCAGCCTGCATTTATTTTGCTCTTCTAAGACTCACTCTAAGCTGCCTCGTGCATTTTGCGGATGTTCTGTGTTGGAGTCTTTGATGAGGAACTGAAGTTTAAAACAAAAGTTTCTGCTGATATCAAGCTTCATCTGTCCACCCAGGGAGTTTGCATTCACCACAATACTTCAGACCCTGCTCACACCCCAGTTTTGTCCCAGATCAAGTGTGTGGTGAGAGCATGAGGTGATAATGATTGCAGCATGTGGAGAGCCTTCTGTGTGTGATGGGAGTGCTGATAAAAAATAATGTGTGTGGCATACTGTTCTGATTTTCAGTAGATGGTGCAACCATTTTTCGACCATTTCCGCATAAATAAACCTAAAAGTATAATTAAAAAGATAATTCCCATCATTTATTTATTTATTTTAACATTTGCCTTTATTCCTAAATATTAATGTTTAAATTCATTTGTTTATTAGGATATTTAGCATGTAGAGAAGTCTGTATGTCACCTTTATTAAAAGCAAAGAGAAAATCTGTTACAATGGAATGACCCACATCAAATTCAAATTGTACCCAAGAAAACTGAGAGAGATAAATAAACGCAATGAAAGATTCAATATAGAAAATCTATTATGTTCAGAAGTATTCCATCAAATTATTATTATCTCTTTGTTGTTTGGTTGATTTTTAGATAGAAATGCCACTTGAAAAGTGTTTTAAGTAAAGGGAATCTTGATTTTTGATTTTTTGCAGTTTTAATAATAAAACCATGATGCTTTGTAACCTCTGCCTTAAATGCCTGCAAAATGGTAACATGAATAAGGCAAAATGATAAAATTTATCTAGATATATCCCAATAGTGTTAAAAAGCTAAATCAAAAATGTGATCTATGATCTTGCTGTCCAAAGGTATAATGTATGATTTTTTTTTTTTTTTATATGTATAAGTCACTTTGTCCATGAGTGTGGCAGGTATTGACATATTTATGAAGCACCGTCATTAAGGAGATTTTTGATAACACAGAACAATTAATCTCAGTCTGCTGAATCAATTTTTCCTGTAGGGCATGTCAAGGAGAAGCAAAAGTGTGTGAGCTTACTTAGATCCTCATCACAGGGACGCTTCCATTGCCTCGACTACGCTTTGATCAAGCTGTCGCCGTCTTTCTGATCAGCACTTCCTGTGTCTTTGTGGCTCTTTGCTGGTCGATGCTGGGAGGGGCAGCCAGCAGAACCGTCTGTCAGGGTGCAGCAGTTAAGGCAAATGGCGCAGATTCATCAATAGAAGCACCCTTCTGTCTGACAGTGAGATTGCCGTTTAAAGCACCCATTTCATTATCCTGTTCAGGGACAAACTGGCGGCTTGATGCTTGCTGATGAATGAGATCATAAAACACTTAATAGTTTGTTTGTTCCTCATTGTAATTACCCGAAAAGCGTAGACAATTTCAAACCTTGACTGTAATATATTTAAATGTATGATATTGTTTAATGTATTAAGAAATGTACTGTTGAATATAGACACTGCATCTAATCCACTTTGTACAAAGAAACCAGTACTTAAAAAGTTCTGCAGAATTTGAATACATTCACCAGCTTATCAACATTCCATAACTGTTGACCTTCCTGCTCAAGGCACAGTCCCTTCTGCTGCGATCAGCTAAAAATCTCTAAAAATGAACAAAACCCCTTTCAGGTAATCTTCAGAAAAAGCATCAATCAGGGGCAGAATGCACATTTAAGGTTTGTGAATTTTCCCCAGAGTGTGCTGCACACGCATCAAAAAAGGCAGTCTTTCCTCTGAAGACCAGGGTAGAAGAAGCAATAAGAAGTTTATTCTTTTTAAAGTAAGAGGACACTGCATACAAATGGACACTTTTTTAGGGCTGGGGTGGGTTACAAAAACTTGTGACACTTGGGCTATTTGTCATAAATCTCACAATTTGAGTGTTCTGGGATGAAACCGTATGTGTACAAATAGCCTTTGTACAGCGCGTTGCTCACCACACAATTTCATATCAAAGGACTGTGCAATATTAACAAAAATCTTCCATTAATTTTCAGTAGAGTCGAAATAATACACCGTGACCGACATCACATGCAGTTGGCCTACTGGGTAAGGATGGTTGGGTTGCTGGGTCGAGTCCACTCAGGAGCAAAGTACCGTCCCCACACACTGCTGCCCACTGAGTTAAATGTGAGTGTGTACTTGGCTGGAACCCTAGCTGAGTCTCGGGATGGTCCCGAGGCTGGTCCCGAGTCTGTTGAGGGTGGTAGTAGCCTAGTGGGTAAGACACTCGCCTATGAACCAGAAGACCCAGGTTCAAATCCCACTTAATACCATCGTGTCCCTGAGCAAGACACTTAACCCTAAATTGTTCCAGGGTGGGACAGTCCCTGTAACTACTGACTGTAATTTGCTCTGGACAAGGGCGTCTGATAAATGCTGTAAATGTAAATGTCCCTGAGCAACAGGACTAATCGGTTAAGGACACACATGGTTACATTTAGCAGAGAACTAAAGACTGTCTCTTATCCGCGGAATTCCCACAGATCCAGAGGCGGCGCTGTAGACGGGGAAGGTTTATAGCTAAATGTTTGTTTGCAACAAACACAACAATAACTTGTGGGGTACTTTGAGAGCGCGTTGCTTGCTTTTTAAGAGACCCCCGTTCACAGATTAGCTAAAGCAAACAGGTAAACAGTCCTTCGGTAAACTTTGAGACAAGCCCTGTCGCTCACTCTTTTTGAGTGAATCTCCCAAAACTTGCCTCTGCCATAATTTGCAGATAAACCGGCATTTTTTTTTTGGTGCACACGTGCGTGCAGCATTTGAATGACATTTTACTAAATTTCCATGGTGACTTTGATAAAATTCCATGTGATTTTGCTGTCTGGGTGTTTTTTTTATTCGCGTCCACCACTTGCGTTTGTTTGCAGACTGGTCCTCAGGCTGCGCTTGTCCTTACCTTTCAACTCGGCTCTGCCTGATTCCAGGTGATTAAGCGCCCCTGTAGACAAAACCAAATAAAGTAGAGCTCTCATCACCTGTTCGCAAGCTTTGATGAAGACCCACCATGTCATGTCCTTAGGGAAGCTGTCATGTACATTTAGAGCCTAAACAGCAGTGAGCTGCATTGAGCACCACGGGGATTAGCTCCAGCATGCACGAGACCTGCGGTTGCAGGGTCTGTTGCAGCCTTATATCAGCCATGGTCTCTTTCAACGTATGAAATGTGTAAAAGATTAGCATTGTGGGTGTGGCCAAGAAGGTACAGTGTTGCTCTGGTGTTACAGATCAGCTGTTCATGAGTGATGGGTGATGGTAGGAGCGAAGCAAATGAATTTTTTTACTTCTTGATCGATTTCTGTTCTATCGGAATTGGCTTTTTTTTTCTTTCAGTATCATTACTGGTGGTCTGAGGCGAAGGTGTGCTGAGAGCAGCTGCTTGTCCTCATGCAGGAGCAGAGGAGACTATAAAACAGTCCACAGAGCAGCCTGATTTACATTTCCTCTGGCACATGGCTTCTACCAGAGGGTAGAGGTGGAAAACGCACGCTAACGCAATGAATTTTTACCAAGGATAATCACTTTTGGACTATTTTAAGAGGGCATTGAAAAAAAGAGAGAAATGAAACTTTGAAACTCTGCATACTTTGTGTGGTAGGCTCTCTGTTGTATAAGAAAAATAAAACGTAAAGAAAAAGTCATCAAGTCATGGAATCGTAGCAATTTTTGGTGAAATGGCCTCTCAGACCTGTACTAGACACCGACAGACTCAACGACAGCAATCCACTTTCAAATCCATTTCTGCCGGGGCGAGAGCCAGAGAGAAGGGATTGGGGGGGTGGAAGGGACATTTTGCAGGGAAAAAGGTAACCATTCAATCAGAAAGGCATTGCTTTTCTATGCATAATTCACTCGCCTATTAGTCCCTAATGTCTGTTCTGCTGCTTGAGCAAACGCACAAAGCACATTTTTTTCCCCCCAGGGAGCTGCATGACCAGTAGATAGACCTCGCCGAGGTCAATTTCATTCTATTCAGCAGGTGGAAATAGCCTTCATAAATATTCCATTTTGTTTAGGCGAAGGTGCTCAGTGCGGAGACGCTCATTTGGCCCAGCACTGGAGGATATGACAGTGTGTTTCCAGCAAATCTACCTGCATAATGTGACTGAACAGCCCTATCCTGTAGGTTCAGGGCCCATATAACAAAGTCCAATATAATTCACAATGGTCTCTTGCAGTCAAGCCGTCTGTTTGAACACTGTTCCCATTAACATCTTTTTTTTTGTGTGTGTGTTTGATGTTGCTATGATCGTTACATACAAAGCAAGTATATTAATTATTACAGGCATGGGCTGTATGTGTGTGAGGGGGTGTCATTAAAACCCAGCAATTCTTATTTTAATGCCTCAAGGCAGAGGCACATTTAAAACAATAATAAAAAGAGTTTCGCTCTTTTTTTCTACTCATTTTACGTAGCAGAAGAAACCCAGGCAGCAGAGGCTGTTACCAACAAAGCAAATATAGGACAGTGTCTTTATTCCATTAATGAACCAATGAAGGTTAAACCTTGGTATTAAAATGAGGTAAGCTGCAATTATGATGTTATGTCCTCATGATTTAAACACAACCCCTTAATTGAGTTTATTATCAGCATGTTTAAAGCTGCTTAGGAAAGACAATGACAGTTCTTTGTTCTTTGTTTTATCGGTCAGCACCAATCTTCAGAAAAAATTATTGTCATGTCTGCTGCGCTCTGTTCCTTCCATCCTGACGAACGGTGATGTAACTCTTGCCGATGCCCTTGTATACCATCTCTTCAGACCAGGCCGGATGAGAAGAGCATCCGGTCGCACCATGAGATGAGGGAATTAAGGACTGACTCGTGTCTTCTTTTCATATCGCTCTCTCTCTGTCTCTCTCTCTCTCTTTTTTTGATCTTCTTGAGAGAAAACTGTCTTTGCCCCGGAGGCCTCTTAATATTTCATGACCCTGCAATGTATCTTTTGACATTAAAATATTCTGTGAATGAAACATGAGCGAGTGCATAATCAAAGGCTTTTTAATGCATCTGGAAGGGAAATGCCTCTCTGGGTGTTTGGCTAATTTTAATTAGCCAATCTTGAACAAGTTTAACACGGGAGTAATTGACGACACACAAATTGGGTGCCTGGTGGAACGTGACCCTTTCTTACTATAGGCCGCCATGTAATAATAACTATATTGTATTTTGGGTATTGTATTGAGAGGAAATTTATACTAACGTTTTGCTGACTAATGCAGAACGTGATGTATACAAGGAGTAACTGAGCATGACAGCTCATAAAGTCCTTTCAGACGTACACATTTTTTTGCCCCCTCCTCTTCCTCCTCCTCGATGCCACGTTAAAAGGCCTTCCCCTGTGTTTAAGGTATTGTTGCCCAGAGCAACAGAAAAACCACTCGTGGTTCAAAATGGAAAAAAAATGTGAGCTAGTCAGATGGGGTTGGGGGGATCTGGAAGAGATTTTGCTTTAATAGCTTGTTTTTTTTTTTTTTTGTCTGCACCGGCAGCTAATGTCCCCTTTAATGCTAGAAGCCCCATCAGACCTGCCTTCAAAGAACATAGAAAAACCTCACTGTGTTCCTCTTTGTGCTGCAACAGCAATCGAGCACATAAATTAATCTCAGCAGGACTTTTGTTTTTTTAAAAAAAAAAAAAAAAAAACAGAATGGTGTGACACTTTTTGGGGACATTCTACCTGCCTTGTTGCTTCTGTGTTTTCCTTTTCTAAAGCTCATGTCCTTTCTTGTGTCTATCACTCTGACTGACATTCGTCGTCTGCTTCATCTTCATCTTGTCATCTTCAGAGGCATTCTTTGATATCCAGCCACTATCCATCGCATGCAAAAGCAATGAAGCCATGTGGAGATATGCTCTTTTAAAAATGCTGTATTAACCTCATTTTGAAAAGCTGCCTTGGGAGAGGACCCTCATTCCCTTCATGCTTAGCTCCAGCGGCAGTTCCTCCTTTAGCTGTTTGAGCGGCGCCTCATGAGCATTTAACCAATCATCCTCCGAACCACTCCTCGCATTCAACGTCACATTATTGTGTTTAAACAAGAAGCATTTCTAAGAAGTCATCTCTTTGGATTCTGCTGCTCCCCCCTTCCTCTAGCCTTTAGTTCCTAATTAAAGTAACAAGCATCTAATTACTTTTAAAAAATGTCATCCGGTTCAGCATGCTAGGCAAGCTGCTACATAATTAATGTCCACCTAATTTAAAACAGGCAGCCCGTGATGGTGTTGTCTCGGAGTTGTGCCTGGACCATGCGCTCTGATTCATATGCTTAATTTGGAGCATGTTTGCAAAATGCTATGAATAAGTGCGGTGTCACATCGTCTGGGGCAGAAGTCGTAATGTTTCATGATGGAACCACCGGAGCGGCATTACATCACCGCGGCGCTGTGACGATCTCGTCGCAGCTGCAGTGCACCGTTGGCATCTGGAGTTAGATGTGAGCGCACATTCGCGGCTGCATCAAGTGAAATCTGAATGAAGGCATCGGAAGAGTTTAGAAAGTGACCCTGCTTCAAGGTGTTAGTAAGTCAGACTTGTTCCTGTTAAATTAAGTGGCTTGGTCATATACAGACATTTACATTTAAAGCATTTATCAGACGCCCTTATCCAGAGCAACTTACAATCAGTAGTTACAGGGACAGGCCCGCCCCCCCTGGAGCAACTTAGGGTTAAGTGTCTTGCTCAGGGACACAATGGTGACAAACCAAACAGGAGAAAACAAACACAAAAGTATCAGGACATGACAAGCAGCCAGAAAAAAATATTAGAATGTTTAGATACAAATCTTTTTTTTCAAAATGGAGAAAAGCCTTTACTGCCTGGAGCGAAACGTGGGTTTTGTTCCCTAGTGTAAGGTAAAGGCGCCCTAAGGATTTACATAAATCGATAAAACAAGAAAGAACTGCTTAGTGCTGATCTGTGTTTTGAAAAAGAGAAACAAACTTTTTTTGTTGGTGTGTACATTTTCTTTTGATAACGAGAACACAGTTTTTAATAAAGATTTTGTGCTTGCTTTATCTATTTATGCAAATTCTTATGACACTTTTGACCTTCACACTAGAGAGTCCCATGCACAGTGCAGCTTATAGCGGCAGTCAAAAACTAGTGGCCTGTAACCCCCGTCTTTGGCAGTCAGATCACAATTGGACAGCTTGCATACAATATCTTTCATGCTGCGTGTTCCCACTGCTCACTTGTTGTGCTGGGAGTAAAAAGTATTCCACATTTGTTTTTCTAGCATTGGCTAGCTAAGGAAGCAAACAAACAAACAAACAAACAAAAAGTTTTTGACGTTTGCCTCATTCCGTTGGTGTTGGGAATTTGTGTGCAGGAACTCCCAGTTTTTTAATGCGGATGGCAGCAATATGTGATCCGTTGCATGTAAAAACTCTGCAGCAAACATGGGCCCAGTTGCAAGTTGGACGGTGCTGTCTATACGACTGAATTAATGAGAACTAATGAGGCAGAAGTGTACCTTACGGTTTAAGCCAGGGGCAGCCAGTGTCTAGCGACCATGCTGGATTGTGACGTGTGGGCTTGGTCGGGTTCACATTGGGCTCGGTGAGACATTCACATGACTTTTATACCGTGCAGTTTTTTGGCTTCACCAAAACAGCTACCATATATTGAATTGAGGGCATTTTAATGCTTTACCAAAGACATCTCAGCAAACGTTCAGTGACCAGAGCACAGTCCATTTTGGTGGTTGTTTTAATGTGAACACAACCAAATGGTCACTTGTGAAACAATCACTCTGAAGAGACTGAATTTAAAACCTCCTCCAGACATCCTCTCATTTGGTGTTTTGGATGATGATGGTGGGCATAAAATGTATTAATTCGCAATAAACGCTCTCTTCCATTCTTTAATTAAAAAGATTGAAAAGTATCATCAGAAAATAAACTTTTTTCCTTTGATTTGATTGAATCCTGAAGTTGCAGGACTGAAAAGCACTGAGCCATTCCTTTATAGCCCTGATGTGGATTGCAGCAGTAGAATATGAAATAAATCCCTGGCGATATAACATGTAATGGCCCATTAACGGTTGTAGTTGTGGTAATTGCTGAGCATTTCACTATGAAAATGAAGTCGGCTTGAAGCGTGGGAAGAGTTATAGGATTCCAATGGGGCCTGTTCCTTCCGGAGAAAGTCAGTAAAATTAAGATGGGGTCCCTTTACCCAGTAGAATCCTCTGAAGGTTCCTCTAGCCAAACACACCATCTTGGAAAGCACCAAGATGGGGTGTACAACTTTTTTAAGCACATGCTCTTCCCCCCTTTTTTAAAAAAAAGAAGATGTGTCTCACTCCCCGTCACTGCTAAAAATCTCACTGCTGCCAGCGGTGAAATGCAGCACTTGCATTTGTGGGGCACACTCTGCACAAAAATAAGACATCTGACACGAACTCCATCCTAGCTGAGCATTCTCCTCTGCAAACAGATTTTGCTTTTAAAATGTGAAAAAAGTTGAGGGTGAATAACTCGACAACTAAAACTATTCTAATGATATTATTTGGGAATTCTCTGACGCAAAAATCAGCAGCGTTCCTGTCTGACTTTTTGTTTTCTGTCAGGATTGACTGCAGCTGGGCTCATCACCTGTGGCCGGAGGACTGCATTTTCGTGGACTTGGCGTATGAACTTGAGTCTATGCTCTATGTTTTGAGTTCTGGCAATCGGCACACGCCTGCGGGTTTGTTTTAGTTATTCCCCTTTATTTCCCGTTCTTGGCCACCGCGCCATTGTTTATTTGTATTTATTGTTTATTTGTAATAAAACCCTGTTCTCAGCATGTCCTGCCTCTGCGCTTCCTTCCCCCGTCAGCAAGCGGGCGTGACATTTTCAGACTAATCTAATTGAACGTTTTATGAATTGCAATCATATAGGGAATGGACAGAAATATATTCTGTCCTTCTTTGCACAAAATAAATTTCACAAACATCTGACTCAATCTTATATCACATGAAATTATATCAAAAGTCAAGATTGACTGTCAGTTCTGTGATGTCCAAGACATTCAAAGGATTGAAATACTGTTTCATTTGGAGCAACAGCGAGTTCATTAACATACGGAATCGCACATGCACACACTTGCTTGATTCAGCTCAAGATAAATAAAGGTTGATGGTTGTGGCCCATGTCTTCCTATGGCGCTTAAAAACACACACATTATCATTTCTGTTCATTGCAGATCAAATGCACAATTTTTCAGAATTATACAGTTACAGAAGGCATTCATGAGCCAACTCTCATCTCATTTCTGTCTTACTACGGAAATAAACTTTTTATAGGTACTGGCATAACGATTATTTTCTATTTATTTTTCAACGACTGACACGCCACACAAACACTCAGAAATTGGAGCCAAAATGTTTGGCCACTGCTGTAGCTCGGAGCTCCTGGGATTTGCAAACACACCTGTTTGCCGCTAACTGTTGCTCTGCCAATTAACGTGGAATGAGAAACTGTCTGTCAGCGCGTATGGATCAGAGTAGCGGCCGCGCCGGAGGAGCGGGACGCGTGACAGGCAGTTTGTGGTGCGCCGGGCTGCGGAAGAGGCCTTTTAAGTGGCTCGGTTGTTCATCACCGACTCGCGTTCGGTCGATGCTTAATTGGCTCCGTCTGCAGTAGAAGGCCGTAATATCCGTCTGTGTCGACAGAAATTGGACAGGTCTCTTCGGATGATGCGCCTGGCAGGTGATTAATGAGGGTTCGTTGGAAATTAAACAATATAATTTGTCCTAATAATGGGATACCTAGCTGCTTCTAGTTATTTGCTTTGGGCCGATGCCTGAGAAATGGGCTGGTGTGCCAGAGGTGGTGTCGCATCTCCCGCTTTTGTTGTAGTCATTATACACCCTCTCACAGCCCCCTTGCAGCAGGTTCTCCTCAAGAGACAGGCATCAGATTCAGCTTCAAAGGACTTCTATTAACTAGCTGTCAACAGCTAGTGCTTCTCTACAGAAACACCCTAAACAGACCGGATAGTTAACGGTGATCACTTTTTTTTTTTTTTTTCCTATATCCTCCTCCTAAGCTGTGTCCAAGCCTATTAGACCACGGCGACACATGAAAATGAGGTCATTTGTTCTCTGTGGGCATTTGATATCAGAGGAGTTTGCTTCGAAGCTGAGAGGGAGCCACCGAGAGGACTGGGAGTGTAGAGGGGAGAATGAGAGAATGAAAGAGGGAGAGGACAGGGAATTGGCCCATTCCCAGGGAGGGTCATTAAATCTGAAAACAGAACGACTGCACCCTTCAGCCTCTTGTGCCTTGACAAATGTTCTGAATAAATAGATCTGAAAAAGCTTTGTACTTTCAAAAAGATGATAAATTGGATGTGGAGACCCCTCTCAATTCGTCATTGTGTTACCCAAAATTTTCATTGGAAAAGGGAATATATTCTTCGGCCATTATGGTAATGGAATCCTAATAATGATAAGTGGTACCAGCAGAAGATGTATTGCTTCGCCCTGCAACAATAACACCTTTTAACCTCAGCATTTAATTCACTTTTCCATCGTCTGCTATGACCAACATAGACCTATTCTGCCACTGATTGGAAATAAGTTTAGAATCACGTAGTAGCTGTGCAATTTCTGAGCGTGTATAGTGCTTGTGTGCAACAAAACATGTCCGTGGATCACATGTGAAGCCCTTATCCATCTTGCAGAGTCTTACAATATGTGTGAGGGTCTCGTCTGTGTGACAGTTCCATTCATTGTATTAACCTTTCATTAAAATGTATGAATTTTATGAATTATTTTGTGAAAGTTTGGGGGCTCCTGCCAATTTGTCTCAGCAAAAATGGGGAGAAAAGCACCTACGGCTGTCTCAACCTCATTCAGTCATCTGTGTTGAGGGGAAAAAAGGAAGAGATTTGAAATTTTAAAAAGATTGTCACAGAAAAGATTAATCACTGTGCCTTGGCACGCTATCATGATCAGAGACCTTCAGTCAAAAGAAAAACAGAAAAAGGGTGAGGAAAAAGAAAAAAAAAACCTTGCGATTGATATATTTTCAAAGCTGCCAAGTTCAGAGGCATATGCTTACTGGAGTTATGGCTGCTCGGAAACTAGCAAAACCTACTCATGAGATGCTGAATCTGAAGAGACCTTCCACCAGGTATTATCTTAAACACGCGGTCGATGAATTCTGGTATTCATTTACAGCATTTATCAGACGCCCTTATCCAGAGCGACTTACAATCAGTAGTTACAGGGACAGTCTCCCTGGAGCAACTTAGGGTTAAGTGTCTTGCTCAGGGACACAATGGTAGTAAGTGGGATTCGAACCCGGGTCTTCTGGTTCATAGGCGAGTGTGTTACCCACTAGGCTACTACCACCCTGGTATTCGGGTGAATGGTTTAATGTGATGCAGGTACAATATGAATATTTATAATCCATATATAGATAGAATTGACATTTAGGAAGAACATGCAATATCCACCAATTCTGCACCAGTCTGCACACTGTAAATAAATAACATATCTCCATCAAGGGAAAAATAAGAGAGAAAAAAGTAAAAAGCGGCTGTTCATTTTACTGCAGGTGCATTTTGCACGCATCTTAATGGTTGCAGGGCAGCATTGCTTTTTCATTTGCTCAGGCTGGACCTGAGGGCAGACTTGATGGTACAGTAAGATTCCTAGTCATGAGGCTTCAGTAACTATCTCTGCTGTCATAACTACAGTATTGGCTAAAAAAATGTCAAACATATCAACATTATTTTCAGATTAAAACATTTTGTTCTCATGTAGTGGGTTTGTAAAATGGGTTTGTATTTATTCAGGCCAACAAAGTCTGATTATAATCTCACACCTGGAAGCTTCAAAGATGGTTCCAAGACAATATATGGGATATGCGTGAATTTGCTTATCTAAAAGACGCTTATGCACGGTTGGGACTGGGAATGAGTGTCCCTCCTGTGGACTGTTCTGAACTCTACTGTTTTGGCTCAACAAACACAAGCATCTGGCTTAACAGCATTCCCAGTTCCCACCAGGGGTAATCTCGGGTCAATCACTTTATTTCCCGGCCTAATGCCATTGAGTTCTGATGACAAAACACGTGACTGAATTGGATTGTGATGAAAATGCCTCAAAAGAATGCTTGAGCCACATATCTGCTGAAATGAGATATGTGTGATAACGGTGATAATGCGCCAGACCCCTGCTAACTGGCGTACAAACAGTCGCTGTGACGAGCTTCCTGCTTCCAGAGCCAGTTGGCTGAGGGGAGACCTGCTCATCAGCCAAGGTGCCGCACTACCATGGGGTCGGCTGGAGCATCCCGAACAGCAGTCTTCATGGTTGTTTGTGCTGGACGGCCAGCCGAGATCACACACGCATACACACGCAGTCTACTGCGAGGACGTGGCAGCTTCCAGGGACGCTTGCAAAGTGTTCCCTGCGACTGCTGATTACCTGGGACTGTGTGTCCCACGCACGCCGAACCTCACTGCACTTCACCATGTCCTCTCTGGGGATTCTGTCCAGCAATTTCTTTTTCCCTGAAGCAGACAGGGGAGACTGAGGCACAGTCAGTCCACCACCCCTCAAAAGGCACGGAAGCCACATCAAACCAGACAGTCTGTCTAAAATAATTAGGAGTTTTTTGGGGGTTTTTTTGTGCCAGGGAGCAGGGAGCCATCCGTTACCTGCCTCGCAAGAATCTCCCATAATTAGCAGCTTTAGCGCTGCTGTGCTCTTGCCAGCTCCTTCTCCTCTCTCCCAGGATGAGGCTGTCTCAGATGTTGCATTTTGAAGGCCCCTGCTAGGGTGCTTACATAAGAGAAAGGTGTGTTCCTTTTT
This sequence comes from Denticeps clupeoides, assembly GCF_900700375.1. Taxonomy (NCBI): domain Eukaryota; kingdom Metazoa; phylum Chordata; class Actinopteri; order Clupeiformes; family Denticipitidae; genus Denticeps; species Denticeps clupeoides. The sequence goes on from NC_041712.1 coordinate 16,755,780, forward strand.
TCATTCTCTCTCTCTCTCTCCCTCGCTCAATTCCTTCCTTTTTCCTTTTTTTTTTCTATGTTAGTTGCCACATTTCAATCAGAACAAAGGCATCCGAATCAGACGCCAACTCACCCTCTCTTCCCTTTTCCATCTTTCCGCCGCACACTCTCGCCCGTTCTCGCTCTCTCCTGCTCCATGCTGATGAGGCTCACATCCATTCGGGAACTGTGCCTTTGACACGCTGCAAAAAGTTCCTCAACCAAAGCTGTGGCAGACGGAGACAGACAACTTTCAGAACCATCTTACCTTTTGTACAAGAAAAAAAAAAACTCCACAGAGTGTTTTCCACAATATTTCCCAGCAACACTTCATACGACAGACGGTTCTGTGTTATTTAGATTAAATTTATCTTCTGGGAGACTGGGTCTTTTTATGACTTCGGCAGATTAGACAGAAATTACGATGTGCCGTGTATGAGTTTGCACCACTATTATTGCTGCAACTCAAAATTAGGACAATTAAAAGACTTGGGATGGTAAATTATTCATGGATGTCTCACCATTCATGCTGCCTTGGAGTTCCTGTTGTGGAGAGAGGGGGGTTTGTGCAGAAATGGGTGTCGTCTGTGAATCTTTTGGGGTATTTTATGGTCTGTTTGTGTATGTGTGTGAAAATATGTTAGCTGTTCTTTCTGTAAGCAAATTTACGGCGTTGGATTTTTTTTTTTTAATAATGACAAGAGAGTGGGCAATAAGGTCAGGGGTCAAAACCATAAATGTTTTTTTCAGTGACCCATTTTATTGTTCCAATCATTTACCTATCTGTCATTTTCTTTTATTTATGCCTCCCTCCCTCTGTGCATGACTCATTTGCAGGTCTTTCATGGATCACTTAACTTTCTCCCGTCTCCTGTGTGTATAACATCTGGTAGCTTAGCATATTTCTGTCACGCTCTATCCATAAGCACAGCTACACGTGTCAGCCGCAAACTCTGGGGACCACTTCATATATCCTTTAACGTGACCTCAAAGTTGATGCTACAATCTACTCGACTTTTTTGATAATTTTTTAAATGAAAGGAGTAATGAAATTCAGTGTAGCTCAACTCACCGTTGAGCATGCTGGACCATTGCATGTTGTGCACCAAACCGCCACTGGAGGCACTCTTGCACAATTTAACATCTGTGGACCTCCTTCCGGATGCGGTACTGCAGCCTTCTGAGATCCTCTTCACAGATTCATAAGGAGATTATGAATCTCAGCCTAGCAACAGAATTAGATTGCAGTATCACATGTGAAGTGTATTATTTCAGTGCAGTAAATGGCCTGAGGTGCTGTGTTTACTCGTAATCTCATGCTGAACATGTAGGGTATAGAGACAAAGTACTGAGCAGATTTTCTGTGCAGTGTATTAAATATGATATTTTTAGGGTGCAGCTTGAAAACTGCATAATGCACCATGGAAAGTAGTGATGAACATACAGATCTCAGCAGGTTTAAATTATATTTTATGGACGATTGATCTCTTTAAGTTTCCCTGCACAATGGAAATCACCATGTTCTATGTTGCGAATCACTGAAATACCTGAAGGCTTTTCAAATACAAAATGTCACACAATGTAGTCCCTAAATGCAAATATTCTGATGGTCATGTGCAGAATTTTGCAGGCTTCAGACACCAAATGCACACAAAAAGCTTTCCCTTCAGACCACTGCTGGGGCCTGTGTGAGTGTAAGCACCAGATGATGGACAGGCCACCGGCAGGCAGCCCCACTGGAGAGTCTTTCCCTGCTGCATGATAATGCATTCAGCACAGTCTTCAGTGCAAGCCTGGCCTCTTCTTTAATGTGACCAAAGGCACATTGGTCAAAGCTACACAAATATTCTGCATTACGCAGAGTAATAGAGCAGCCCGACATTTGCATTTCAATATTTTGCATCTAAAAATAGATATTACTATAAATACAAGTTACTGTCCATAGTTTTTAGTAATTTATACACACACACACACACACACACACACACACAAACTGGTAACAGGAATAACACATTGTTGTTTTGATTGTGGACAGTCCAATAAGAGCATACACTAACAGTGATATACAGTGCATCCAGAAAGTCTTCACAGTGCTTCACTTTTTCCATACTTTGTTGTGTTACAGCCTTGTTCCAAAACAGATTAAAACACATTTTCTGTGTTTTTTGAAAATTTCTTAAAAATAAAAAAAAAGACAAATCACTAGTATTTGCCTAGGGGTAGTAGCCTAGGGGTAACACACTCGCCTATGAACCAGAAGACTCGGGTTCAAGTCCCACTTACTACCATTGTGTCTCTGAGCAAGACACTTAACCCTAAGTTGCTCCAGGGGGACTGTCCCTGTAACTACTGATTGTAAGTCGCTCTGGATAAGGGCGTCTGATAAATACTGTAAATGTAAATGTAAATATAAATGTACTAGTATATTGCCACCCAGCTTATACCAGATAGCCTGATTATTGGGTCCTGATCATTCACAGCTTCTGCTTAATAGGCTTGAGCAATCAGGACTCTGGGCTCTGGCTGGGACACTCAATGACATTCACAGAGTTGTCCTGAAGCAACTCCATTGATATCTTGGCTGTGTTGTCCTGCTGAAAGATGAACCATTGCCCCAGTCCGAGTTCAAGAGAGCTCTGAAGAAGGTTTTCATCCAGGATGTCTCTGTACATGGCTGCAGTCATTTTTCCCTCCATTTTGAGTAGTCTCCCAGTTCCTGCAGCTCCCAATGGGACATTCACACCAAAGAGTTCAATCTTTGTCTCACCAGACCATAGAATTCAGTTCCTTCAGGTGGCTTTCGGCAAACTCCAGACGGGCTGCCATGTGCCTTATACTAAGGAGTGGCTTCCATCTGGACATTCTACTATACTATGATTGGTCAGGCCTGTATGTACCTGTATCAGGCCCGGATGTACCTGAGCTCAATTTTGAGCTTCATGGCAATGGCTGTGAATACTTATGTACATGTGCTTTCTCAGTTTTTTATTTTAATACATTTGTAAGTAAACTTCTTTCCATTGTCATTATGGGGTGTTGTGTGTAGAATTCTGAGGAAAGATTAATTTAATCAATTTTGGAATAAGGCTGTAGCATAACAATATGTGAAAAAGGTTATGTGCTGTGGTTATGTGCTGTGGTTAAAAAACTAAGGTGTCATCATCCTATTTGTTTGATTAATTCTTTCATAGCAAGTAAAGCAAATATGTGCTGGAATGGGAGGTCTTCATATAGATCATTAATTCGCGAAATAACAAGATTAAGTAAAGTTTCCAGGTGCGTTGCATCATTAATGTCGAAAGTTAATATTTCATGACCAGTATAATGAAAAATGATACATATTACATCTTTTAATGCAGTGTCCAATCAGTCTCACTAACTATTATATTCTGAACCAAATTAAATGGAAAATTCTCAGCTTCCACAAAAATCTGGGTGCCCAACCAAAGACAGTGACTATGGCGACTGAAGCAATGCTTACCCATATATAATAAAACACCCCAGGGGCAGAAATGCCATGGAAGGACCAGGTGTTCAGTGCATCCACTGCACTGCATATTAGCATGAATGTCATCATTAGAATGTGTTTGCCATGTCATTTTCTCAGTATAGCTCTTCTCCTTCCAGATGATTTAAACATTAAAATTGCCCAAACAATTAAAGCAGTGAAATTAACTTGGCCCACATCCTGAGTTGTCCTTCATTTTTCACTAATTGAAAGTATTGGAGGTTTGGAGGAGAGTGCCCACCCTGTCACACCAACACACACAAATACAGATACACACTCCAGGCAGAGACAAAGTATATATATGGTGTATCTGTGTTTGTGTGAGTTGATGTGGCAGGGTGAGCGCTCTACACATATACATATTTGTGTGTGTGTATGTGTGTGTAAAGGAATACAAGAATAAATCTCTCTCTCTCTCTCTCTCTCTCTCTCTCTGTATATATATTTACACACACACACACGCGCACACACACGCACAAAGTTCTTCACAAATATAGCTCTCAGGGGTGCTGGGACCATGACTGCATCTTAAATGTCCTGGCATTTCAAGACCATTGAAAGCAAGGAAATCAAATGTAATCAGCAATGTACATCAAAAATGTAAGAAAGTTGTTGAATTAATAAGTCATGCTAAACTAATGGTAAATTATGCTTTAACCATATAACATTCATATTAATGATTTGTGAGTATTAAGATAGCCAGGACCGTGGTTGTATTTTTGGCTCTCAAAAACAAGACATACTGTAGAACACGGATAACATCAAAACTAGTAAAATAGCCTGATGTGGAAATTATGGTTTTGCATCCAATAAAAGAGGTTCTTAAGTGTTAGTTCTTACTACTACAATTCACAAGCCTCACAAATAGCAACAGTGGTGGTTTTTAGAATGCACTAGAAACTGAATTTTGTTGTGTGCACTGTGTGCTGTGGTGTGTTTCACAATGACAATCACTTCACTTTTAATGCTTAATGAAAGTGTGTGAGCTTTTTCAGTCGTGGGCCACTGAAAAATAATAGGCATTCTGATGGAGATGCTCAACATAGAAAGCAAGCATTGTGGCTTGTTCAACAAGCTACAAATGCTCTGTAGACACGTTAAGGAATCTAAAATTCTGCCAAATCAGTTAATGCTTTCTTTTTAAACTTCGATTTTATTTTATTTTTTTTGGGACTGGGTTTGATAGAGTTTGCAAATGACACTGCATTAAAGGCAGTGAGTCAGGCCCTGGATAAAGTGGCGAGTGCAGGTCCAGAGCATCTAGTACCATCTGTGTGCATAATCACAGTCAGTGCACCTCCTGGGGCTATCACAGGGCATGGCTATGTGAGCAATCATGCCAGAATTTCTTAATCCTGATACAGTGTGTGTTCCCAGTTATTTATTTATTTAAAAGCAGAAGTGAACTGCAAACTCAATGATTTACTGTATAAATGTACAATACATCTACTACTGGGATGTATGATAAGGATCTGAAAGTAAACTAATCCCAAAAAAGGCTGAAAATACCATGTTTGCAAGATGATAAATAATATTATAAATTCGAGCACCTCCATATGACTAGTGTTATATGGGGTACAGGGTGGTAATAGCCTAGAGGACAATTGACAGTCCCTGTAACTACTGATTGTAAGTCACTCTGGATAAGAGTGTCAGCTAAATGCCATGAACTTAAGTATTACAAACGCCTGTAAAGATGAAATACGAACAGTATTTCAGGATAGTTTTTGCATAATTTTTGTTTCACTATTACCTTTCCAGCACTTTTTAATGCATTTCCCTTTGTGAAGGTGTTACATCCCAACATCACCACATTATGGTAATTTCTGAATGAAGCAAAACTACTCAGATCCCTAAGAATCAGTCAGTCAGTTAGCAACACACTAATTAGGAAATAAGGAATATTTAACAGGGACTAGTGTATCTGTTTCTGGGGCGTTCAAGTTAATTTTTTGTTAGTTTGTCCCTAAGTTATTTGGCTGTACTCCATGTAAGAACATATACTGAGATCGCTTCCTAGAATGTGTGGTAAGAATCATTGTGGTAGGAATCATTTACAGTGGAAATTTTTCACACCTGTTCAAATGTATAAATAGACCAAATATCAGGACATATATCTGGTACCAGGGCTCAACTCTCATTTTCAGACTGACACTAGAAGACAGGTGAGATGAAATCCAGCACTTAACTTCAATGTGATAACTTCTATTTACACACGCTACTTGATAAAGCTGTACTATTTCTCATGGATCCTCAACAAGAGCACCAATGAAGAGCCTGCTAATTGTGGCCTAGTGACTGAAAGCAATTATGCAATCACAAAGGAGAGGCCAGTCAGGATAATTATATGTATCCATTCACATCCTTCCCCCTTCTTTAATTATAAATTTTGCAATTAAGCAATGAACAATTCATTAATTTCCTTTTTTTGTCATTAGTGTCTGTCAAATCAGACGTGCATATATGCATATCAACGTTACACTGCCAAGATTTATAGTCTTATTCAGCAGAGGCTTTTTTAAGAAGCGATATGCAAATTAGTCTTTCATAATGTCTGATTTGTTCACTATTTTAGAAAAGCACCAAGATTGTGATGCGGGGAACATTCACATGACAAGACACCATCAAAATAGATCCCCTCTACCAGTGGTGGGTCCCCAGACAGAAAGAAGAGTTGTAGTTCTCTTTTGGTCTCATTAATTATTCAAACCTGAAGCATCCTTGGAGAAATCAGTGTACTTATGTTTTTTTATGAAATGCCATCTAGCCTTCAACGCCGTCCTTTGGGGAGAGAGGACTTGTGGGTTCTCACAAACAATGCCTCAGGACACGTTTGGACTTTTGGAGGGAACATGCATGTGATACTTTTCTCAGGTGTGAGCGTGTGCAGGAGCGAGCGAGAGTGAAAGTCAGACAACGTGGCTGGCCATAATAGGGCCGTGATGGCATACTCATTTGTAATTTAATAACTGTACATGGCAAATGTTGGCTTTTTCTAATTCAATAAAAGGCATCCAGCTCAGCCGCTACAGCTGCCGACGGAAAGGCTGTCAGATGCGTCCTGTTCAGCTTCCTGTTACATCCTGAGCTCCTTCATTCCGCAATTACAGCAGCAAATGTCAGAATAACGCTCAGCCAGTTTACATTAACAGATTTTTTTTCCTACCCATCAGATCTGATGGAAGGAATGCATGTAACAACATGGCTTTAGGGGAGGGGCCCGTTTACTTTCCTGTTTGTCACCCTCTCCATTGGGTTGCCTTGTTCCAGCCAGGGGTGCAGCATGCTGAGCCAACTGTGTCGCTTGTGTGAACTAAATGATCTTATTTGCGGACCGCTGCGAAATAAGTGCAAATCACGCTCGAGCACAGGGGGGGCCTTGAGCGCCATCTGTCAAGCCAACAAGTAGGTTTTTACACTTTTTTTTGTACACAGTTTGTGATGGGCTCCATTGTCATCCACAAAGGTTGTTTGAGGTTTTTTTATGCAATTTGCAGATACCCGTGCCAAAAGAGCTGAGGAGGATGCACCACATTGTCTGTCTGTGTGGAAGCAATTTTTAGGGCAATCCACCTACGTGGGATTTTTTTATTCAGCACTGTCCAAAGCAAAGAGCTTACCCTGTATTTGCTTAGTCCTTTTCCTTATTAAAAACACAAAGTTCACAATATATTTTATATACTGAATGCTCACAGTATCCTGGAATGATCAAGATGTCATTATAGGGTTTGGTTTAGCAAATGTGGTGATTTGGGTTAAGTAAGATGGCATAGCAACAACACATAGACATCCCGGAATGTCCAACTCATGTGAAAAACTAGAGACTTTTTTTTTTTAATGTTCAGCATGTTTTGGCTGATTTTCAGGTTACAACATCACTACAGTTATAGGTAGTTAATTCCATCTGGGTACTCTACTCACTTTACATACCTAGTGTCATGGCATCCCGGGAATTTAGTTGAGATAACAATCATGACTTGCTCAGTGCTCAAGTACCCTGTTTTCTGTCAAAAGCTTGGCCTGGAGTAGATAGTAGAAAAGCACTTTATTGTGGACTTTGACTTTGACTTGACTTTGACATGTGTGCTTTTCTTGAGTCTACTGAAGTTATAAATATTTCTGAAGTGAATAAATATTCTCCAGGCCATGCTTTTGACAGAAAACAATAGGGTACATTAGGGTCAAACACACAGTAAAGGCTTCAGATATTTTTTAGTCAAAGTTGAGTAGACAATTGAACATGACCAGCTGTCCTTCTTACATTCCCTCAAAAATATATACAATTAATAAAAATAATAATACTATTAAAAAAACACCAGCCTCACTAGTTGTTTCCTTTTAGTTAGTCTGCTTTCATGCGGTGTGGTGAAATAAGCCATGCTGTCCATGAAGTGGCAACTCTAAATCGTTTGTAGGTAGAAACGTGTGAGTGAATGTTGTTGGAATGGTATGTTTGCCCTTTGCTTGCCTGACATAAGCCCCCCACAGTGGCTTGCACCAAATCACTCTGGCACCTGAAACCCAAATGTGAGTTAAGCAGTTATATCAAGGTAACTGTCCTTGTAATGACTTTGTACATTAAAATCTAAAGTAGCCATTCAATTAAAAGGAAATATGTTTTCAGAGTTAATATTTTCCGTACTGGAAATGAATGTGTGAATTCTTCCTGCAAGGACTGGAGCATGCATATGCATATTTTTATGTGCAAGCTTTTTAAGTATATTCGGAAGAAAAAGTGGTGTATGTGCAATCTTTCCTTGACCTATGGGCTAGAGGGATCCTCATATCGTTACAAGTTTTATAAATGAGTAGAATAAAGTTACTTTTGTATAGTGGTGACAGTTTACTAACTTTGAACACCAGACAAACTTTTATTACAACTTTGGATTAGGTTTGTCTCACAACTAGACTGTGTTATTTAAACTGACATTTCACGCATTGCAAGTTCACCTCATCGTGAATTTCCTGCCTGTGAAAGATGTATGCTGTTTTTGCTCTTTTTCACACACACTCTCTCATCCTCCATATGTTCGTTGCACATCCACAAATAGCCCACAGAATGCAAGGCAGACGTAATTGAATTTCTTTTCTGCATTACGCTTTCTAAGTACTCATTGACAATATTTGTAAAGGATGTGTCTCCAGGATTATCCAAACAGACAAAAGCTTTCTTCCCTGTAAGCTCTGGTGTAATTCCAAAGACACAGCTCATTTAGGGTTACTAAGAATGATCTTATTACTTTATATTATGGATTTTTTTTGGCATGTGCTACATACGCATAGAGAAATGGGATTTTATTAAGGACACTTTATACAGTGGGTACTAATTAACAGCTTTCATATTGATTCTGTTTTTCTCACTGGACATTGCTTGTCTGTGTTGCACCGACGCAAGAAGTCAATTGTTTGTGGTACTGAAGCGGCTGTAGCTGACTGCTCTACCGGCCCTGGCATTGATGTCCTGCTAGATAACGCATGCCCCTAGCTAGGGCTGCGTAAATAAGGTCATCTATCTTCAGCACGGCGAGAAGTCTCGGCCCAGGTTGCTAGGAAGCCCGCAGCTGCGCGTGTTGTTCACAGGGCCGTAACTTCGATCTCCGCGACGGGATTGAACCACCTCTGTCTTCTGCTCACCCCACAGCTAAACCCATCTGCTGGGGCATGTGTGAGCGACTCTGCTGTGAGCTTCGCTGCAGTTTATCCTGGCCTTGGTTTGGAAGAAGACCAGGCCAGATGTGCTTTCTGTCCTGTGGCCAGCCTCTTCAGCCTTTTGGAAAGAACAGCTCTCTATTTGCTTATTTTATACACAGACACGCACAACCAGTTAAAACTGACTCATTTATGGGTCTTGTACTGTATATTTAACATTATAGAACAAAAACGAACCACCACCTTAGACAATAGGGATGCAGTCCAACAGTAAAAAGCATCTCATGAAGCGGCTTTTGATGATGATAAGTCATTAAGCTGAAAAGTGGCAACAATTAAAAGACTTATTCATCAAAAATACTTCATTTTCTCTCTAGAATACAAAGTATTCTAAATATGTTTCTTGCATTGAATTCTTTAAATTTGGCCTGCACTTTAGTCTCCATTACTGCCATAGAGTAGGTGCGTCCAAACTTTGACTGGTAGTGTATATAAAATTCAGTTCTTTAGTTATTTAGTTTACCTTTAAGCCCTCATTGCACTACACTTCAAAGTAGAAGGAATAATAACACTGTTTCTGTAGCAAAAACATCCATCCATCTATCACTCATGCACTCCCACAGACACCTAGGGCCAATTTAGAGATGCCAGTTCAAATGACTTATGCATCTTTGACATGAGGGATGAACCCACACAAGCACAAGAATTGATCCCAGATTTCTTTACATGGTCATTACTGTTTTTTTATTGTCTTTCAGGAAATGAATTCGTCCCTAGGCGCATCATATTTATCTCACATGTATTACCTAATGGCATAAAATAGATTGCATTGTCATTAATAGATCCATAATGTTCATATACGTCGCCATTGTGTAAAAGATTGACATGAATTCAATATCCAATTAAGTCAGTTTTCTGTGGATAAACACAAACAATGATTTCTAGGCACTGGTCATTCAGTTGTATTTACTGTTTTTCTCTGACTGAATAGGCATTGTAATTATAATGCTTTGTCCTGGTAAAAAAAAAAGGTCATTATGATTCTACAAGCAACACTTTCAGGGCCTCTGGGCCTGACGTACAGAATTTTAAAATAATGCTCACCTGCTGCCTGTTGTAGAGAGACCTGCCTCGCTGTCCACAGAAGGTAGTTTGTATTCTGTTTGGTAGCCCTGGCAGGGAACAGGACGGTAAACACAGTCCCAAATGCGTTTGCCAAGACCGATGGTTCGCCTTTACTTGGCATGGATTTGCAGACAGCAACCAAATCACAATTCAGCATTCCATGGGCAGAAGTGCTCTCAGTATCCTGTCTAAAATAAATGTGAATATTATTTATTTATTTATTTTTTGCTGTGGGTAAAAATAATTGGCATCGTCATCGATTTAAAAGTTTTACTGCACTGTGTTATGACACTGCAATAATTCCAAAATTTAATGCAACATTTTATTATACTTTCTCCAGGGATGACAACCCTCCACGAAAACTGGCTTAAAGGTGTAATGTGTGGTAAAGGGAACATAAATAAAATATTAAGAAAGAAAACTAGACCTCAAGGTCAGACAGAAAGAGAAGGCAGAGGAGGATCTGGTCACGTTTACCTCAAAAAGATATGTATTAAAAGTAATGTCATTAATATGGCGGCTATCATAGTATTATGGTCAGTCACATATAAATGTTCGTCCTTTTAGTTCACTGGCAACAAGTGATACCCTGGTGCTGGATGGGGTAAAATTAAGTTTAATGTCCCTAAACGCTCAGTTTGTATTTTGATCTTATTTACAAGAAAGTTGTAATAAGCGGTGTAATTAAGCAGTCATTTTCTTATATAATAAACCAAGACGAATATAATGTCCTGGTGTGAAGAAGACACTTCATACATTAAACGGTTATTATCTACATAGGTGTTGATGTGAATGGTCACACAAATGGCTGGAACATGGAATGTGTATTAACCTGAGATAATTACATGACATAGCCTTCGGGCAGAAAATCTTTTTCCATCTTATTATGATCTGCTTATGATCAGGTGTGATTTTGTATGTTTTGTATCCATATTCTTCAAATACCCAACATAATGTCTGGTCTTACATTTACATTTACTTTATTTATCAGACGCCCTTATCCAGAACAGGGACAGTCCCCCCTGGAGCAATTTAGGGTTAAGTGACCTAGTGGGGTTTGAACCAGGGTCTTCTGGGTCTTCTGGTTCATAGGCGAGTGTGTTACCCACTAGGCTAATACCACGTCTTGCAATGGTGTAGTGGCTGATTTGATTCGACCAAGATTACATCAGCTTTGAAAAAAAAAAGAAAAAACTAAAGATTCAATTGGATGAAAACAGTCACAATTGATTTGGGGCTATGGCTTTACAGGAATCTCAATTAAACCTAGTAAATGTCTGCTTAGCAGCTAACATGCATGGATTTTCTTGGCCCTCTATCCCTTTTGAGTTTTCTATATAAAGTATCCCCACATGTAGCAGAAAGTGCCATTATTATAGTCTAGCGCACATCTAGAAAAGACTTAGGGCAAGCAGATGAAATGTGAACAGAAGGAAATGACTCGTGCCTCAAAAGGAACGTCCTGTTTATTGCCCTGTCTATCCACCTCCTCCCCGCCCACAATATCGCATCCGCCCCCGAGGACAGGGGGCAGCGACTGCAAAGATTTATAAGATTGCGAGAAGGGTATTAATGCTCCAGTGAATTTGTCCAGTAGGCACGGATTAATGTCATCCCTCACCTCTTCTCTCCAATATCCAACATCTTGCCCTCCTTCTTGTACATTTTTTATGTCGCCTTGCTATTCCACTTCATTTTTATGTCTATTTTTTTTTTTTTTTTGTCATGTATGTTGTCACAATCAACTTGTGGCTTGTGTTCAATGACAGTATACCATGGTGTTTTTTTTTTTACTGTCTTAATCTTATAATGTACTTTTTTTTTGCTTGTGAAGTAAATCCCCTGTAGCCTTAATATGGATTTTATTTCTCTTTATTTGTAATGTATAGGCAACTTTTGTTTCCTTCAGATCACGATTCAGACGTAGATTTTCTTCCAAAATGCAGAAATGCAATCAGTCACCCGGGAAGGCAGTGATCTAAGTGAGGGATTGTTCTAGCTGTTCTGACTCTCTCTCTTTTATATCTATATCTATACACACCTACACACACATACACACTCACACACACATGCCATGCACACCCATACGCCAGAGACCTCTAAAAATCCAGAGGCACCAAACCATATCTATACTAAAACATTATTGGCAATGTTTTTTTTTTTTTGCTCAATGCAGCCTGATTAAAACCAATCAATGCAAACTTGTATCTCATCCAAAATATCTTAGCTGTGTCACCAAGTCAGCCGCCGCTTACGCGACTCCCTCATTTTGCTTGGAGAGACAGTCCAGCAACCTAATGATATCTAGAGCCTAGGGAGACATGAAAAATAAATTTTATTCAACAACTATTTGATACGGTTGACCTGAGTCCTCCCAGAAGCGCTGTTGACTAAATTAATTGGTGGCCACCAACTGTGCTTTTGGCAAAATTCAGTCTGCTTTCATTTCATTAAAAATACCTTGACTGGTCATGAAAGACTGAAGTTATTACACTGATGAGAGAGGATTGAAAGTTAAACATTTATGTGATTTGTGGTAGGATTGTCCCTTAACAATAAAGTTCGCTGTGGTAATGCAGTCAAATACACTGCTCAAAAAGTCAATCACACTTCTGTGAAATCAAACTGTCTTCTTAGGAAGCAACACTGACAATCCATTTCACTCTAGTGGTAGTCTACAAATCTGCTCAAACGGTCAGAAACAGACACCATGAGGGTGGTATGAGGGCCCGACATCAACAGGTGCAGCATGTTTGGCATTTGCCAGAGAAAACCAAGATTGCCAAATCTTGAAAGCAGGTTCACACTGAGCACATGTGACCAAAGTGAGTCTGGAGATGCCGTGGAGAATATTTTGCTGCCTGCAGCATCCTCCAGTATGACCGGTGTGGAAGTGGGTCAGTAATGGTGTGGGGGCGGCTTTTCTTTGGCCCTCCATGTGCTTTCCAGAGTTAGCCTGATTGCCATGAGGTGCCGAGATGAGATCCTCAGACCCCTTGTGAGACCGTATGCTGGTGCGGTTGGCCTTGAGTTCCTCCAGACCCTGAATCCAGTTGAACACATCTCGCTCCATCCACCAATGCTACGTTGCACTGCAGACTGTCCATGGGTTGGCAGATGCTTAAGTCCAGATCTGGGAGGAGCTCCACCAGGAGACTATCTGAAACCTCATCAGGAGCATGCCCAGGCATTGTAGGGAGGTCATATAGGCACGTGGAAGCCACTCACACTACTAATTTAGACTTTTTTTAAGAACGTTACATCAATGGATCAGCCTGTAGTGTGTTTTTCCACTTAAATTTTTAGTGTGACTCCAAATCCAGAACTCCATGGGTTGATAAAATGTATTTTTACAGCAATTTTTTGTGTGATTTTGTTGTCAGCACATTCAACTATGTAAAGAACAAAGTATTTCATAAGAATATTTAATTAATTTAGATCTAGGATATCCTTTGTGTTCCATTTATTTTTGTGATCAGTATATTATATTGCATAAAAAAAATTTTTGTTGATTATTACAAATTTGTAATTTTTAATAATCCACAGTGTGGTAGGATGAAGCAGTGTGACACCTGGGGAGCTGGAAGTCCTGCACCTGATTGTGGAGCCCTGAGCACAATCTGGCCTGAACAGTCAGGGCTCCATAATTTTGCTCATGAAGCCGAGGGAAGACACAGCTACATTGATGACCCTGAATCAGTTCCTGCCAGTGCCACATGACTTCGTTTGGTTTGATTTCGTTCTGTAAGTTTTTTTGCCTTCTTGCTGTTTTTTGTTGTATTTAATAAATTTACATTTACATTTAAGGCATTTGGCAGACGCCCTTATCCAGAGCGACTTACAATGTGCTTTCAAGTTACCATCGATGAAGTGATCAGTTCTGGTTCATTAGGACCCCCAACTATGAATACAAACTTTTTATTCACTCTGTTGTAGTTTCTATACATAACTAAGACAATAAGAAAGTTACAAGTTAATCTAAATATTCTCTAAAGAGGAAGGTCTTGAGCTGTCATTTGAAGGAGATGGAGGGACCAGGCGAGCAGTACTGGAGGCTCGGAGTATACGAGGTGTGCAGTGCGAGGTGTAATAAGGGCTGTGAGGTAGGATGGGGCTACTCCATGTTTGACTTTGTAGGCCAGCGTCAGTATTTTGAACCTGATGCGTGCAGCTACTGGGAGCCAGTGGAGGGAGCGTAGCAGAGGGGTGGTGTGGGAGAATTTGGGAAGGGACAATCCTTAAATATGCCTCGCTGGGGCAGTGGTGGCCTAGCGGTTAAGGAAGCGGGCCCGTAATCAGAAGGTTGCCGGTTCGAATCCGGACCCGCCAAGGCACCACTGAGGTGCCACTGAGCAAAACACCGTCCCCACACACTGCTCCCCGGGCAACGGTCATGGCTGCCCACTGCTCACTCAGGGTGATGGGATAAATGCAGAGGACAAATTTCACTGTGTGCACCGTGTGCTGTGCTGCTGTGTATCACATGTGACAATCACTTCACTTTCACTTTCACTTCTGTGTCTCCTTTCCCTGTGAGCTCAAGGTCGTGACATGCATAGATACTTCTGATTAGATCATTTACACTGTTAGCGTGAAGTGCCAATATTTCCCAGTACAACACGACCTCATGTGTAGAATAACTGTGATAACACATTTTACAAGAAAATATTCATGACATTAAAAAAAATTATAAAAAAAAAAAAAAACTCAAGATTTAGACACTGCAAGGAAACTTTTGACAAAATGGTTTAATCTTTTAATGTTATAGTTTACTTAATTGGTCATGATAGTTTAAAACAGTTTAAATTACAAAGGTTGTGTTTGCAGTTTGGTAGAAAGCTTTTCCGCCAAATATATATGTATAAAGAAAAGGAACACATAATGAATTCCTTTCACTTTTGCAAAACACTTGCTGGGAACAGCAACATTATTTCAAAGCGTTTCCTTGCAGCACACACAGATTGTGAACACACAGACACAGCACACACAATCCTTTGTCAACAAGACAAATTCCAGAGGCCAAAATATATTCATTTCATTCTCTTTTTTTTTACTAATAGGACTGTCTCAAGCATGCCCACACAAAGGCCAGGGAAGGCAAGCCATCTGGAGTACAGGGCTTACATAATAGACCCCCATCCGTGACCCAGTACACCCACCCCCCCCTTTCGAGATGCTCTGTGTCATGACCACTTACTTCCTCTCCACACTCACAGCCAGATAGGCTCATCTGTGCACAGATTGCACACTGTTACACACCTATTTACACACACTGCAGAGCTCATCCAGTCATCGGATGGTTAAGAGTCATCTCAGTGGTCAATGCCTTAAAAGGAACAGTTTGCCCATTTTTCCCATATTTCAATTTACAGTGTTCTTCTCCAATCATTTGAAAATAGATGAGACATCTTTTCAAGGCTCCTTAGTCAATTTAAACTGACTACAGTGGCCAGTCTCCCTCGTTAACTGGAAAAGTAAACCCATTGAGCTTTGAATGCATATGAATGAGTCCAAAAGATCAGACAGTTTAAATGGGTTGATTATTCCATTTATGGGGTTGTCAGATTTAGAAGATTTAATAATGTCTGAGTCTAATTCACCCTCTTAAATACACACACACATGTGCAAACACACACAAACACACAATGCATATGTCTGCACTCATGCTTCCCCTAGAGCTGGTCTGGACCCTGCAGACATGACTCGGCTGCCAGTTATGTGACTCAGAAAACCAGTGAAAGGAAATAGAGCGCACTGATGGGGTGCAGGACGAAAAACGGGTGACCAGCATGCAAACACCTGAGCGCCGCCACCAACCTATGTGGGACTTTCACACCACAAGAGGGTTCCACACCTCACCCGACACAAGACACCATGAAGGTCATGCTAAATAGGGCTGGGTGACTTTGAGGAAGTCACATATTACATTCAAAAAAGCAGAGGGAAATGTCAATCTGAACAAAATTTCACTGTCTTGAAAATTCCAAATTGAATTCAATCTGGGTTAATGAAATTCTTGACACACTTCTTTTAGGATAACTACCGCAAGAAAATATCTATCAAGGTACTTTGCCAGCAAAGTGTGCTGAGATTTCCAGGAAAGGGTGGCTGAGATGAAAATGAAAGGAAAGTGCCTGGTCTGGGCTGGACTTGTGCATACATGCAACGTCTCTCTGTGTATTTTTCCCATGATATGATCCAACCTCCAGGCTGTATGGGGCTGTCTTGTCCATCGAATGCGCATTTCCATGGACTCCTGACATTTCTGCTGATGGAATGTGAGCATCGCCTGAAAGGGAGAGGCCGTGAGGATGTGATGTCAAAAAGATTTCCCAGAGTTTGCATGTTACCTGCATCCCCCGTGGACTCTCTCAGAACTGTCTGTGTATGGGCCGTGCTTGCTTATGCTCAGATACTCCAGACAGACATAGAGGCAGACAGACATGAGGCTCATTAACAAAATGTATTATTGTCATTATTAACAAATGTATTATTGTTATTATTACACAGTAATATATATGCAGCAGTGGCCTAAAAGCCATTTTTAAAATTAACATTGTACGTTAATTGTCACTTGGTAACCAGTTTCAGGTGGAAAAAAAGGACTACAATCCGTAAATCATATTATATGAGAACCTGGAGGGAAATGTGTGACAGCATTATCACCTTAATCGTCAGGTGTCTGAAACTGTCCTCAAAATTTTTTAGCTCCTCTAAAAAGCTGTCTGTAATTTTAATTAATTAATTTATTTCATTTGACATAAATAGCAGCATTGAATAATTATCATCTAGGATTTGAAATTAAGAATGTAAATGAAACTAAATGTTTAATGCAATGTAATAAATAATGTGTAATAAAATTGTATTTCTGATAATGACATTCCTGCCATATACACAACTCTAGGATAAAATTAGTTCTGCTACCTTATGAAATGCATAGTAGAGCAAAATGGAAAGCAATTTAGTTGGTCCACCATGTGACGTGGATCTGTCCTAAAATGTAATGGCTTCTTCCTTGATGCAAGCTACATGTGTACACCAAGGTTAATGGAAATCAGGCCAGTAGTTATTGCATCAAGACAAACCACACCAAAATATTACCTCTTTGGCTGAACTCATTATTTTTCAGAAAAAAAGTTTTGCAGAACTGTCTCTCTCTATCCGCCAGCAATTATCTCCCCCCCCAGAAATTCATCTTCCCAGTCAGAAAATGATTTCTTACTAAAAATTCAGATGGACTCCACTGTCCCAGCCATCAATATGCAAATGAAGGTCTGTTTTTAGTTCCTCTGCTAGTGGATTGTACACACAGTCAAAGTAAAAAAAAAATCATCTTCTAGTAACAGCACAGACATACAACTGACTGGATAGGCTGGTTAATCTATATATGTTCTCAATTAAAAACACACCTGTGTGCGTACTATACTCCTCGTGTGCTAAATGCAGCGGAATGTAAAGGTGTCACAGGAAGGGCTGGGAGGCGCATGAGCAGACATGGGGTGAGAGGAGCATGTACAGCAGCTGGAGGGAGAGGGGGGCTTGGACATCGCATGAATCTGTACAGGGGTGGGGGAAGCACACTGGAGAAAAGAGTTATGTTTTTATCGTGGGTGTGGTAAAGGGAGGAGGGATAGGTGAGAGCGGCATCTTCAGGCCATTTTTGGCACCGCCGAGGTCCGGGTAACAAAGGGGATTGCAGAGACGGTGTCGGGAGGTGGTGATACTGGGTTCCAAACGAGAAAAAGGTAAGAACAAGTGTAAAGGGAGTAGTCAAGCAAAATCCGAAACAGCAATGAAAAAGGAGGAGCAGATACAACGGAGCAAAGTCATGATGAAGAGCGGGCGAAGAATCAAGATGGCGCCCAAGTCCACTTCCAGGTGGCTGGCCCCGATGCTCTCCTGGTGGGGCGGTGGCCCAGGAACAATGACGAAAAGTGCAGAGGAGTGATTTCATTCTGTTGTCATCATTTCAACTTATAAAACCTATTTTCACTAACTGTGCTAATCGTCTAAAATGATGAATTAGTGTGGCTAACAGTTAGTGATTAGGCTCTTCCCATTTGAAATTCTGTGTATGTAAAATATTATGATCACCCAGATTGTGTTCTGAGGACCAGAAATAATTATGCACCAATAAAAAGGGTAGTTAGTTACAGTTAGGCGTATCTTGTTTAATCTGTTTCTGGAAATCCAGGGAAGGTGAATCTTAGACTAGTGAGCAAACCCCATGCTTATCAGCAGTCTGAAAATTAATTTTGGGCTATATTTAAATTGAAAGGAATGGAAAGAACTGAAGTAAATTTAAATCATTCCAGACTGAGATAAGAAATGTAATTTTTTTTCTTTTAATCACATGTAAAGGGCTTGTTTTTGTGGATCACAGATTCTGGTTGCACAGTCTACTAAATTTAAACCAAAAACACTCTGTCTGGGTTTTGAATCACCTTGATGTCACCTTTGTCTGTTAAGCCCACAGGTAAAAGTCAAAATGTGGGTTCTGTTATTTAAAGTACAGCAGTCAAGTGTAATTATGGTAATGGTAGTAAGGTGGGTGGTAGTAGCCTAGTGGGTAAGACACTCACCTGTGAACCAGAAGACCCAGGTTCAAATCCCACTTACTACCATTGTGTCCCTGAGCAAGACACTTAACATTAAGTTGCTCCAGGGGGGACTGTCCCTGTAACTACTGATTGTAAGTCGCTCTGGATAAGGGCGACTGATAAATGCTGTAAATGTAATCAAACCTTTGCTAAAATGGCAGACATTAACTAAAAATGCTAATACCATGCAGTGACTTAACCACAGTGGCAGCATCAGGCCAAAGGAGAGAGGACATCATGAATATATGCCGCCATCAGTGGCTCCAGCTCAGAGGACTGGCGCCGCGTAGATTACAGGCAGCGGGACGCAGCCAAACAAGTGACGTCACCAGCTGCCAGTAACTAGGTCTCGCCTCTGACTCGGGCTGCATTGCCAAGTTGCAGGGCTGCTGCGACTCACTGCGCCACAGATTTGATCAGCCCCCCCTCCTAGATGACGAGCCCACGCCGGCACGGTAGAGGTGCAGAGTGGTCTGTCGCTCCCAGCCATACGCCCCATCAATCCTGCCAAAGCTCATTGCTGCAGTTCATCTGGAAGGCAAGCTGTGAAACGGTTGGTAATGACGTCGGTCCGACTTGTCAGACTTTTTGATTGTCTTTAATAGTCATCCTCCATCGAGCATGAAATGATGTAGGGATCAGACCAGGTCTGCAGGAGTCGTATTTCATTAGTTGCAAATAACAATAAGAGGCTTGGGTGCCTTATGAAACAATTACATAATTACTAAAACCATGCTGTTAAGATCAGCTACAGTGAAATAAAGATTCAATAACGCTACTACCTTTTGAAGATGCTACCTTTCAGTGTCTTAGCTAACCTGGTACATCTTAATCACCTTCCCTTTGTGCTCCAATGGAATAAGCAATATGGTCCACGGAGACTGCAGACTGGTCTCAGTACATATTCATATGGAACATATGCATTATAAATGTGATATACAGACTTTATTACATAACGATCTCCATTCAATACAATCTTAGAAGGCTATATGAAGGTATAGTGAGAGGGATAAATCTCTCTATGTAAAATAGCATGGTAAGTGGTCACAAATGTCAGATTCCCTTGCTCATGTGAATCTACCAGCATGTTTGATTGGGTGGCATATGTGGTCCTGAGATTCCTACAACAGAGATTGTATGCTGTATTACGAGTTGTCAGGACACCAAGGAAGGGGTGGGTCCAGGTGCAGGTGCAGGTGCAGGTGTTTGAGTTTGAACAAAAGCTCATCTTTGGGAAAGGGGAAGTGGAAACGGGGACAGGAAACGTACGCTCACATGGGAAACTTACAGTTCACCCCATGTGGAATATAAAACACAAATGAACTATTTATACCGACACCAAGACATCACAACAAGACCCTGAGTCCAACCCACTCTGACCATGGCTCTAAAACTGCTGGCATGAACCGTACCAGATATGCTCTTGTCCTGCGCCCAACACATTGACAAGGTGGGGAGGAGAGGACAGAGCATCACTCTATAGGTTCCTCTGAGTCTATGTTGAGGAAATCACAGGGCAGACAGTGTCCACGCCAATCCACCAACCAGACACCATACACACACAGACACGCATGCTCACTCACACTCACACCACACACAAACAGTGTCAATAACAGACCATTAAGACTGGACCCTGAACCCTGGTGCAGGCAGTAAGGAGGAGAAACAGTGCCGCGAGACTTAAGCTGGACACTGGGGAGCAAAGAAAATGGAGGAAAACAGCAAAACAAATGAAGAGATAATGGCCACTATGAAATGCAACAGAGGCACTCTGACGTGTATTTTTCACCCATGTTGTGTTCACATATTCCTAATTTTCTGAGTTCTACTCATGCTTTAAACACATTTTCGTTTGAGGTTTGAGGGGCAGTGGTGGCCTAGCGCTTAAGGAAGCGGCCCCGTAATTAGAAGGTTGCTGGTTCAAATCCCGATCTGCCAAGGTGCCACTGAGGTGCCACTGAGCAAAGCACCGTCCCCACACACTGCAGTTTGACAGGAGCATTGACAAGATCGGCTTTAACTGTTTTATGAACTCGGATGCTTTAAACCCTAAAATCATCACTATAGGCTTAACCTTGAAGTTAGTTTCTCCTGTCCAAGATACAGATAATGTCAGCAGTACATTTAAACCTGTAAATGCACCATGCATTCCTACTGTGCCAAACCACAACCAATTTGACGTCCTGAGTACAGGCATTCTGCTCTGCAATGTCCACCTTCAGTGCCATCGCCCTGAGCTTCTGAACAGAGAGGGACAAAGCAGCATGAAAATGTGTTTAAAGTTTATCACAGCTCTTTGACCTTGAATTATATAATTAAATGATTAAAACATGCCCGCCTGGCATCCCAGGCCATTGCAAATGAGGTGGAAAGTCAGCCTCTCCCCGGTGTGGGTAGCATAATGAGCTACAGCTGAGGCCTGCACGTCCACGTGCTCACCCTCCTCCGCATAGAACCTCCTCCCCGTGCAAAGCCCTGCCATTTTTCCGGAGGATCTTGTCAAAATGAGCAGAGATAGCAGGCATTTACAAAAATAAACTGATGAATTCAACCGTGCCAGTGGCTCAGTGTGCCATTAAACACCTCTCCCTTTTTTTTATATCCTTGTCAAGCGAGAGCGCTGTAATGGGTCAGATTTATGTCTGCTCAGCCTGGCTGACAAAAACTTTGAGGCATGTTGGTAATTTTTGGACAGGAAAACTGGCAGTGGCTGTCTTCACCCCGACTTTCAGAACCCACTTTAACTGTTGAGCCTGTTCTACTGATGACTGTTTCTGTATGTTAGCTGAGAACAACCACATGTAATAATAGTCTCCACATCCATTGAGTTATTTGAGGGATTTGGAAGAAACAAGGGCAGAAACTAGCGTTGCACTGCATGGAACTGACAAGGACGTTTTATTTCACCATTGCATGATGGTGCATGAAACAAATGGTATCCAATCGAGATGCTCCATGGGCAAGGTAAATCTAGCACAGCAGGTGGGCTTCGAGACCTCATAATGATTCCCAGTCACCAACTACACAATAAGTGCATAAATGAGAAATGTCCTTCCAAAGTTAAGAGAAAATCTTGTTTTGTTGTGCTTATCTGGTATCATGCATTATATGGACACACATTTAGGACCCATCTTACACAATGCATTTAATAAATTAACACAATGCCATTTAATAAATTACCAGCCTGTCAGTCTCCATTTACACACATTTATAAGCTAAGTAAATATGATAGGCCACCTTTGTGAAATTTTACATATTTCTGTTTCATTGGCAAGTGGAAACATTTAGGAACAACATTAACTTTAAGTGGAAAACTATGTGAAGTCAGAGTCTCTGCTGAGACACTAGCTGAGGAGTTCCAAACTGCCACTGGCATTTGTCAGCGCAAGATCTGTGCGACCCAAGCCTCACGTCACCAGAGCGTCAGATGGAGTGGTGTAAAGCACACCGCCACTGGACTGTGGTGTGACAAATCATACTGCTGTGTTTGGCTGTCAAGTGGGTGAGTCTGGGTTGTCTGCCTCACTTCATTGAGCGTACTGGTGCAGGAGAAAAAAGATGTGGGAGAGGTCCATTTAATCCAACCCAGGTCCTCAACCTTTGGGATGAACAATGTAAGCAATAGTTACATACTCACAGCCAGGTTCCTCACATAGACTCAGCAAGACTAGGAACCCAATCTTCATAATAATAATATGCTTTTTTTTTATTGATTATCTTACTAGAATCTTAACTATTGTGTTCTGCCATATTGTTGTTTTGTGAGGCTTTAAGTAAATTAAGTCTATAACAATGTAAATAAAGCCACTGTTCCCTTCTATTTCCGAACATAATGCCTCTCATACATTATAAAATGCCTCTCATACATTATAATGCAGAAAGTCTATTAATATTCTGCTCCGAATGACTGCCTCATTTGTCCATTGCTCTGTCCTTCCCCAGTCCTATTTAGTTTACTGCAGGTCTGTTAACAGGAATGCAGCAATTCGCCTTCTTTTCTACAGTCCACGCGTGTTTTACAGTCCCATGATTTGCCCTTTACTGTGAGTGTAGTGCCGAAAGAAAGGCTAAAGTTCCCAATTAGTTTTGATGTCTTGAACTGGAGTCGCCAGAGGTTTAGTTAGTGACTAAAAATGAAAGGCTTAAAAAACAGAGCACCACAGGGGTTCTCTTTGAACTTCAAGTGTGTGCAAAGTTACCCAAATGTTTTTGTTTGCCTTATGTAAATGCAAATTGTGGAGGAACAGTGCCCCAGTGATTAAAGCTAATTATTAGCATTAATGCCCACGTCCATTTACCAATGGGGTTGGAACATTAATTTCATTAAGAAATGATGTGCAACAACTCTAGATCAACCAGCGTAATGTCTTGCATGCTCCATAGACTTCAATATTACCACTGAAGGTCTTCTGTATCTGTAAGTAAACGTAGGCTACAAGGTGAATCATTCATGGATCCTGTCCACTCAGCAGATGGTGATTTTGATTGTCATGGTCGCTGTTGCACCACCAAACCTTGTCTGTACCGTTTTCTGAACTGCATGTAGCTGACTACTTACTTTGCCCATGACCATTTGCTTGTCTAATGCTCTGATGACCCAGTCCTACCTGCAACCAACCAACGTTGCCTGAGTACTCTACAGCCCACTACGTTCCAGGATGCCTTTGTCATGGTAACCCCAGTCTCCCCTCTTCATCTGTATTCTATGACCAGGGCTCTCAAGTCTCACATTGAGGGTGAGACACACGCATTTCAGCATGTTTCTAACGTTTTTGTAGAAAAAATTCTACAAAACAAAGCTTTCAGCTTCGAGGACGTGTTCCATGATTGCGTAGTGGAGGGCATCTGCGTGCATGAGGACTCGACCCCTACGGTCTGACTGCTGCCACTGTGAGGTGTGGAGCACATGACCTCCACTGCAAGTGAACTTTATCCATGATTAGTGTCAGGTCAGGGTTACGACCTCACAGTGGCTGCAGCCAGATACGAACCCTGCCCGGGAGCCACTCACCAGACTGTACAGCCCACACAGACACTCCCACTCCCCTCGTGAAAACTACATTCTTCCAGCTGCCTTAGCTCACGTGGGACACTGAAGCCCCGCCATATCAGAAATGTTTGCACATTCTTCAGACAAAATTGTAGACGAAGCTACACAACCTAACACACACTTAAGTGTAATGCTACAGTATTATCCAATATTTGCACAATTCTTTCTACATGAACTCTTTCATGTGATCAAACTTGCTCACTCTTGGCCCAGTCTTTTAACATGACAGTTCCCCGCCTGTTTGCCTTTCAGTGGTAATGGCTGGTGAGTGCATGAGTGAGAATTTTCCATCGTCTCACCAAAATCTGTTTGCACAGAAAGTTCTTTGAGGGTGGAATTCCATTAAAGGGACTCAACGAGCTCTGTAGAGATATTAAAAATGTATATTAAAAAATTGTCTGGTTGCATGTTAATACCGCTGGCCTGCGAGACGCCAGTTTTACATTTAACATATGCAAATTAGATTTCATAGATTCACTGATGATGAAAGAATGCGACTGAAAGAATGCATACTTGGAATTTGATGATATTATTCGGTGACAAGCACATTGTAATATGGATCACTGTTACATTTCATTTGATTATTGATATGTTATTGAATTGTGAAACATTTAATATACCCAAATGTATATACTCTGGCATAAAGGTGCTTGGTGCTTTTTAGATGTTTACTGAGCACTCTCATAGGATACAAGTAAGCATGAGTGTCTTGGTGCTGGTCCCATGTCTGGATAAATGGGGAGGGTTGTGTGATGTAGGGAATTTGGCATTTAAATTCAAAATTCAAATTCAAATTTTATTTGTCACATACATAGTCAGACATGGTATGATATGCAGTGAAATGCTTTTAGCGACTGCTACAGACCACAGTATTGCAAATATTGCAAGTATACAATGAAAACCAATATGCAAATATTACAAACATAACCAAATATTACACTTTTATGTCTTTAACATACTATATGTGTAACAGGTAGGGTGAAGGTGTGCAAATGAGTGGAAGTCAATGTATAAAGATTAAAAAAAGCAAAAAAAAAAAAAGAGCGAAGATTTTGTGCAAACTGATTTTGGAGTTCTATGTAGTGTTGTTGTTGAGAGCTCGGACAGCCTGCGGGAAGAAGCTCCTCCTCATTCTCTCTGTGTTGGACTTCAGGGAGCGAAAGCGCTGCTCTGATCACAGCAGAGAGAACAGTCCATTTTTGGGGTGGCTGAGGTCCTTCACTGGCCCTGGTCCAGCAACGTTTACTAGATGGTTTGAAGGTCAGGGAGCTTGGTACAGATGATGCATTCGGCTGATCGAACCACCCTCTGTAGGGCTCACCTGTCCTGCATGGTGCTGTCCCAAAAACAAGGTTGAGATGTTTCCCGTCAGGATGCTCTCTTTGAAAGTGAAGTGATTGTCACACAAGATACACAGCAGCACAGCACACAGTGCACACAGTTAAATTTGCATTTAACCCGTCACCCTGAGTGAGCAGTGGGCAGCCATGACTGGCGCCCGGGGAGCAGCGTGAGAGGACGGTGCTTTGCTCAGTGGCACCTCAGTGGTACCTTGGCAGATCGGGATTCGAACCAGCAACCTTCTGATTACGGGGCCGCTTCCTTAACCACTAGGCCACAACTGCTTTGGTGCAGGAGTAGATGTTCCTGAGCACCTTGGAGTGCAGTCTAAAGTCTCTCAGGCGTCTGAGGTGGTAGAGACGCTGCCGGACGTTTTTTCACCATGGTGTTGATGTGACCGGACCATGACAGGTCCTGTGAGATGTGAACACCGAGGTATCGGAAGGTGTCCACTCTCTCCACTGGGCTCCTGTTCATGACAGGGTTCTGGTAGTTCCTCTCCTGCTTGGTACTGAAGTCCACTATTAACTTCTTTGTCTTGCTGACGTTCAGGTGGAGATTGTTCCTCTGGCACCAATTCTCCAGATTTCCAACCTCCTCCAGGTAGGCCATCTCATCATTGTCAGGGATCAGGCCTCAACAGTGTCATCAGTAAACTTGTTGATGGTGGTGGAGTTTGTAGTGGCTGTACAGATGTGGGTGTAAAGGGAGTACAGTAGGGGGCTCAGAACACAGCCCTGGGGGGCTCCAGTGCTGAGAGTGATGGCGGTAGGCAAATTGTAGTGGGTCGAATGTGTCCGGTAATGAAGAAATGATTCAAAGATCTTCATCACTACTGAGGTGAGGGCTACAGGGCGGTAGTCGTTGAGGGAGGCAGGATGGGGTTTCTTGGGGACCGGAACAATGATGGACTCCTTGAAGCATGTGGGGACCACCGACTGAGATAGAGAGAGGTTGAATATCTCTGTGAACACAGGTGCTAGCTGGTCTGCGGAGGCGTTTATGATTCTCCCCGAGATGCCATCAGGTCCTGCTGCTTTCCTGGTTTTCACTCTCTTGAAGGCTCTCCTCACGTCATGCTCGGTGATGATGAACGCGTTCTCGGTGCTGGCAGTGTCCTCCTGTCCGCAGCTGTTGGAGCCGCTAGCCATAGCATCGCTAGCATCTTTAGTTGCAGCCTCGAAGCGAGCTCGTCTGCCAGGGACACGTCCACGTTCGTTGCACCGGATGTTGGTGCTTTACAGTCCGTTATTGTCCTTAGTCCCTGCCACAGGCTCCTAGAGTCACTCTGTTCAAGTTACAATCACTAGTTACAGGGACAGTCAACAACAACAACATTTATTTCTTATATAGCCCAAAATCACATACAGTATGTCTCAATGGGATTTGACAGGCCCTACAGTTGACACCCCCCACACTTGACCCTTCTGCACACAAGGAAAAACTTTACACAAAAAAAACTCTAGGAGAGAAAAAAAGAAAGGAAGAAACCTTCCGAAGGAGTGATACAGAGAGGGACGCCCTTCCAGGGTAGAGTGAGCCTGCAAATGGTGTCAGTGCAGGGTTGGGGATGATATAATAATAAGTCCTACAGTTGTAGGGTTGGAGAAGTCCAGGATGTAGTCAGTGTCATGGTCTAGATTACGTGTCCATAATGATGTTACTGGTCCATTTGAAGATCCCTATAGCTGTAGTTGTAACGGTGGTGGTGGCTGTGGTGACCCTCTGGTTTGTTTCATGGTATGTCCTTGTTAAGCAGTTGTCAGGAACCAGGATTTATTTGCTGGTCTCTTCACTGGGGTCTGCCAGTAGTCTGGGTGCTTGTTTCCTTGTCTCGGAGAAAAACAAACAGAAGCAGCGGCAGACGGTTGCACTGTACGACCGATACTGAAATATGTGGTTATAGTGGTATATTGGTGCTACAGTGGCCCGGTACCCTAACTTGGACAGCCTAACTAGGGTGAATTTTAACTGTCTGTGTCTAACAGGGGGACTCTGTAATAAACTGGACTTTATAATTGACACTGCGTTAAAATGAAGTGAAATGAGGGTCTAGGACTTTAGCAAAAAGCCAGAGAAAACAGATAGGTTTTGAGATTGGATTTAAACACTGAGACTGTGTCTGAGTCAGGTACTGACAGGCAAGCTGTTCCACAACTGCGAAGCTCTATAGGAGAAGGAACTTCTCCCAGCTGTGACCTTCTGCACCTTTGGTACCAGTAGTGACCCCGCACCCATAGATCGAAGGGGGCGTGGCGGTTCGTAAAGAACCAAAAGTTCACTCGTGTACTGTGGGGCGAGACCATTTAGAGCTTTATAGGTTAAAAGTAGGATTTTGTAGTCAATCCTAAATTTGATGGGTAACCAGTGCAGTGATTGTAAGATGTAGTCAAATTTCCTGGTTCTAGTTAGAACTCTGGCTGCAGCATTCTGTACTAGCTGGAGTTTACTCATGCACCTACTAATGCATTGCAGTAATCTAACCTTGATGTAATAAATGCATGGAGCAACTTTTCTGCATCATGCATTGAAATGATATTTCTTATTTTCGCAATATTTCTAAGGTGAAAGAATGCTATTCTAGTGACATTATCTACGTGCGAATTGAATGAGAGACCTGCATCAATGATGACACCTAGATCCTTCACTTCAATACTCGGTGAGATAGAAAGGCTGTCCAGGGTTATTGTGTAGTCAGCCAGTTTATGCCTGGCTGCTTGAGGCCCAAGTACAATCGCTTCTGTCTTGTCAGGGTTTAACAGGAGAAAGTTGGTGAGCATCCACTGTCTAATGTCCTTCAGACAATTCTCTATATTGTTCAGCTGCTGCCTCTGATCTGACATTGCTGACAGATACAGCTGTGTGTCGTCAGCGTAGCAATGAAAGCTAATACCGTGTTTGCGGATAATGTCGCCTAAAGGTAACATGTATAGAGAAAAAAGTAACGGACCTAGGACAGAACCTTGTGGAACACCAAACTCTACTTTACTATGTGAAGACGAAACACCATTGATGTCCACAAACTGATATCGGTTGGTCAAATATGATCGGAACCATTCAAGGGCTGTTCCCTTAATCCCAATAACATTCTCTAACCTGGCAAGGAGAATAGCGTGATCGATAGTGTCAAACGCTGCACTCAGATCAAGCAGGACAAGCAGCGAGATGCGTCCCTGATCAGAGGCCAACAGCAGGTCTTTAACCACTTTAACCAGCGCTGTCTCAGTGCTATGATGAGGTCTAAATCCTGATTGATATACTTCATGGATATTGTTACAGTCTAGGTATGCGCTCAGCTGCTGGGCTACGACTTTTTCTAAGATTTTTGATATGAACAGAAGGTTAGATATCGGTCTATAATTTGAAAGCTGACTGTGATCAAGATCCGGCTTTTTAATCAGGGGTCTAATGACTGCTACCTTGAACGAACTTGGTACGTGGCCGGTGCTAAGCGACGAGTTAACAATGTTGCTTCCCCTGGAGCAACTTAAGGTGAAGTGTCTTGCTCAAGGACACAATGGTAGTAAGTGGGATTTTAACCTGGGTCTTCTGGTTCACAGGCGTGTGTCTTACCCACTAGGCTACTACCACTACCATTTGGTGTTGAGTGAGCACCTCATGCAGCTCACATAAGGCAGTGTCCGTGTCCGCTTTTGGGGGAATGTAAGCGCCGCTGACGATGACCGATGTGAACTCCCGAGGAAGGTAGAAAGGACGACATTTGATGGACAATAGTTCCTGGTTCGGTGAGCAGGAGTGAGTGAGGGGAACAACACTGTTACACCAGCTGTTGTTTACCATCAAGCACACGCCGCCTCCCCGTGTCTTCCCCGAGTCCCGTGTCCTGTCCATGCGGTGAACCGAGAAGAACTTGGCCGGCTGGATGGCGTGGACCGGCACCGCTGGGTTTAGCCATGTCTCGGTGAAGAAGAGGAGGTTGCATGTCTCTCTGGCCCTGAGGTCATCAAGCTTGTTCTCCAGTGACTGGAAGTTGGCAGGATTCTAGGCAGAGGTGTGCTGTGTGCACGGACCCTCTGCCTGTTTCTGACGCTGGCTCGTTTCCCCCGGGGCAACCGCTTTGCGTCCTTTGATCTTCCTCAGGATTTCACTCGAGCAGCTGGGATCCGGGAAAGATGTTAAAATCTTTGTATTGTAAGTGCATTGTATACTAATAGAAACAAGAGTGTCTCTACTGTATTTAATGCGCTCCATGGTGGTGGATTTGCCAGTGAAGGGTTGTTGAAAAAAAGTTTAAAAGACAAAAACAAACTAAACGGGGTCCGAGCAGTCGCGACGGCAGCCGACCTCACCAGCGCCATCTTGAATCTTGAATCTAAACTTTTGAATCTAAACTTTTGGCAAACCTTTGTTCTGAGGCCTGAAATGAGACAACAACTGGGAAAGAATGACTTGTAGGTGGTGTACAAGTGCATCTGACAGTGTAATAGGAGCACAATTATTCTGCTGTGTCGTTATTATAAACAAAATAAAATGTCTTAATTTCCTTATCTTCTGACAAATAAAACACAGTATAAAAAAATGTGTTGCAGATCCCAGCACCCCGGGACTATGACAGATTTTAAAAAAGTGTATTTGTGTCTGCGATTTCTCAATTTAACAGAGAAAACACAGGCAGGAATCATTAGTGTCGTTCGCTCGTGCAGGCATTTCTTTATCTAAAGAAAATACATTTTACACTCAACTTTACAAACAATTTACATTTTCTCATTTTCTGAATTACATTTCGTCTTCAGTCTTCTCACAGGTTAATCTCAACAGAAATTCGAATATTACATTCGTTCAATATCTGCTATCACTTTTACAGAATCAACCCACATACCTGTGCTTTCAACCCATCGAACAACCATTTTCATAATAGTACAAAACAGTTTTACTTTACATAAATGCAATAATTACTTTCAAAAGCACCTTGAACAGAATCTTTCCAGTATTTTCCCATCCCACAGCACATCAGTGGTCTTAACATGTGTACACATACACATAAATAATACGCTCATTCTACCTGGGAGTAGTAACATGAACAAAGAAACGCACATGGCGCGGCCACCATTTCACTGAACTACACGTGTCTCACACTTTTACTAACTTCCGAACCATGTGATACCTGTCGCATTTTCCGACAGCTCTTATGAGTAATTTCTCTATTATACCCAGTGGGTGTATTTAGAAATAGTGGTGTACTATACTAACCTGTATTTAACAGAGAAAACACAGGCCGGAATCATTAGTGTCGTTCGCTCGTGCAGGCATTTCTTTATCTAAAGAAAATACCACGAGAATTAACACCAATTCCCCCTTCCAGTGATAGCTCCCTCTGGTGGTAAGACCAAATTCTTCCCTGAGTGTGTACGAGGATATGGGATAAAATACATCTAATTATGACCAAACTTTTTGCGCGTCATTAATGCATATTGCTTTTATTTGTCCCGCCAGTTTGCGCGCTGTGCAGATTCATTAGCATGGACCTGTTTATATGGTTCACCTGGAAATTGCATAGAAACCAACATTTTGAGAAACATCTAGCATGCAGCGACTGCTACATTGCCTCGAGGCAGCACGCACTAAATTAGAACTGTACATCATTAGCTATGTGAGTGATGCAGCGCTGTATTGGGATTAATACCAAGGGTCTTCAGCCCAAATCCCTTTTCACCTGTCCTCCTTTATTTTTCCTTCTAGGCCTTTGATGCTTGGCAGGTCCGGCACAGCAGAAAAAGTCTAATAAGCAGAGAGCACATTCTTTCAGATAGCACATGGAACCAGCCAAGACCCTGCTTTCTATTCTTTCATCTGGTGACAACCCCTTAAGCTAAGCACGCTGATGTGCATGTGCAGGCCTTTCTTTAAATTCACCATAAAATCTGTGTGTAATGAGAACTCGGAAATACATAGGCATGTACAAATTGGTTCTTCATGTTATCAACAGCAGCATAAAGTGTACTTTTATCGGACTGGAACTTTTATCGAATGCCCCTTTTTTTGGTCTATAGCATGTGCAAGTGCGGGCTCCCACCGCTGGTGTATGGTGTTAATATTTTAATATTTTAGCTGCTGCACCTCTGTATCACGCGTGGTGCAGTGGGCCTTTTTGCATAACCTCTTGTGTCGAGCCTCAGCCCGATCTGCGAAAACAAGGATTAATTATCAGATCTTATTGTGAAGATATACCCTCCTTGGCAGTGTCTGTGGACAGGCAGAGTACAGTGCAGTCTAATGAATAAAACATCTGACGTGCACCAGGCAATGTGATTGTTGTACCAGAGGTTTACCGTACAGAGATTCTCTGACCAGGTCATCTATCAGATACATTAAAAGTAACAACAATTACAAATCATTTAAGGTCCAATTTATGTTACATGCATGCACTGAACAGCACATTTTATTAACTTTTGAGTATGGGCACCTAGGGTTCTTATTTACTGATGTCCTCACATCACTTTTTTCAGTCACTCTTTGGACTCACATTAAATTAGAAACATATTTGTTTATCACTGTACCATCTTGTGCTCACTGGTATGTTTTCTGCTTGCTCTTTATTGGCTATCATCCCACTCATTCATATAAATACCCACACATGAGAGGCAAGGGCACATTATACTTTGTCCCCTCAAGACAAAATGGTACGTAGGAAAAGTGTGTAGCGTGTGAACTGCATTACTGCTGGCTGAAGCTCTCCTCGATTCACCCTCTCTCCCTCCCCCTCGCTGTCACTTCAGAAGAGCATGTACCCCAGCAGATGAAAGGCTACCTTTGATAGTGCGTTGTGTAATAGCCAGGGGGATTCTCAGCCATCCCTGGCCCAACAGCTGCCTCACAGCCCCGGGGAGGAGTCAGCGCCAGACTGGGGGTCTGTGCCAGCACACCACCCTGGATCACATCAAACATGCTCCTGCACCTATTTCTGGGTAATCAACCTGGTCCCTGCCATGTAATATAGAGGTATGCTTGCACACACACAGAGTCCAGATATATAATAAACACACCCACACACACAGGAATGTCACCAGCTGTTTCTCTGACCTACCATTTAAAGATCTTGTTCTAAGTAAGGGAAAGCATGTTGCAAATCTAGTAAATCAGTTAACTTTGCAATCTTTTTTCTCTATTAGTTGCCAACAAAAATGTTGGATTGTGTAATATATATAGAATTTATGCACCAAATTTGGTAAATAACATTCCAACCAAAAGTGAATATGTTTAGGACCATAAAGTAATAGGTTGGTTTGGTTAATGGCACTAAAGAATCCTGAATATAAGCAATTCATGAAGGCGTACCATGTTAAAATTTGTCTTGCGATATTTTAATTGTAAAAATCGTAGACTAATCATAGAATTCAAACACGTTAACTTAAACACTAGCTCATTATGTTGCTTATTTAAAAGCATGAACTCAGCAACACAAAAATTTACAAGAGCAGCAAATCCACTTGATCTTTTTTTTTTTGAGGTTGAAGGCTGAATCTGCCTTTTAAATGAGGCTTCTGATGGGGAGGCTAATGGACAGGCACACATTAAACTCATTTCACAGTTGGCCCAACCTCGCTGATAACGGCACTAATGTATCTGGCAGCTTGCTGTCAACTTATATTTCCACAAATAATAATTGCACCAAATAGGTCATTGTTTATGTTTTTCCAAATTTTTTTTGTCTGTTTCCAGGGTGACTGTCCCTGTAGCTACAGATTGTAAGTCGCTCTGGATAAGGGCATCTGATAAATGCTGTAAATGTCTGTATTTCATGTCCCAAATTCTCCCACACCACCCCTCTGCTACGTTCCCTCCACTGGCTCCCAGTAGCTGCACGCATCTTGGCCCCTCGGTGGTGGAATGAACTTCCCCTCGAGGTCAGAACAGCTCAGTCACTGAGTATTTTCAAACGGCAGCTCAAGACCTTCCTCTTTAGAGAATATTTAGATTAACTTGAAACCGTCTTATTGTATGACTTATGTATAGAAACTACAACAGAGTGAATAAAAAGATTGTTTTTATAGTTGGGGGTCCTAGTGAACCAAAATTGATCACTTCATTGATTGTAACATGGAAGTATGGGCGTCTGCCAAATGCCTTAAATCTAAATGTCAACCAAAACCTTACTAATGTAATTTTTGAATGATTATATATATATATATTATATATATTTTTTTATATAATTTCATGTTAAATAAATGGTACTAGCCCCCATTACTAAACCCCAAACAAAATTCAGCAATAATATGTCGCTACTCATACCCTCGTCATTCACTCTATTTGCATAATTGCATACACTTTTTTTTTGTAACTTATCATGCATAATTTGGAAAACTTTAATTTAAAACTCTGTGCTATCAATAATTATAGTATTTGTTATAACAGTTCGCAATTACATTGACCTGGCTGATGCTTTTACCTAAAAAGCAATTTACAAGCTGACACAATATAACATTAAACTGCATAGTTAATTAAACTACAATGCGTCACTAATCTGGCACTCTCTGTAAAATTGAAAAGTTTTTTTTTCCATTAAATTTTGATTCCAGACAACCAGTCCCACCTACAGGCAATTAACACACAGACACGTATTGATAAATGCAATCATTTTATTGAAAAATTCCACGGCTCTGTGCATATCCCTTATGAAAAGGACCCCCCCCAACCCTCCCCCATACATACAGTATATAATGCAGACCGTATACCAGTAATTGTTCTGTGTCCTTTTTGTCCACTACTCAAGAAATATATATTAAGAGAACGAGATGGCAAACACCTAGCAAATCAATGATATTCTTTAATATGTTTTAGGAGCCTGCTAATCCAGTACTGCAATAACAGTGTCATCATATTTTTTTCTTTCATCAGACAATAAAATATATAACAATATATATTATTTACATGTGCTCTTCATGTAAGTCACAATTGTAGTTTCTGAAAATAAACAGATATAAAGACACGGTGTCACCTTTTATCAACAACGGCAAAGCTCTGCAGACCTCTGTGATCTGAAAAGCTTATGCTTTGCTTGCCCTCAAAGGTCACTCTGATGACATCCTGTGACCTGTCACCTATAATACTTGTATCCATCACACCATGAAGTTTTGCCATTAAGATTTAGATGAATCCTTGGCTGGTGCAGACAGAAATTGAGCGTGGAAGTCAACATGTCACACTTAACAACGTGCATGAATGCAGACGCCGTTTCCCTCTGCGCACTTGTACTTCAGGGCGGGGCCGGGCCAACTCTTAAACCAGCAGAAACAAGGAACACCCCAATCTGTGCTCCTCATCTAAATGATCAAATCTTCCTGACTGGGGAAAAAAGGTTACTAACACCATCGTCTGACAAGTGTTTACAAATCCATTTTTTCCTCTTCAGCTAACAGCTTCTGCACTTCTTGCTCTTCATTATGCGCCCGCCTGCAAAGAACTGCCCTCAGACTGCAGTGGTCTGGATTTGTTTCAGATGCTTTGCATGAACCCTTTTTTTGTGATTTACATTTTGTCTTACTTTTTGTGCATATGGCAGATGGAAAAATGCTAAGGTAAAACAAAACAAACAAACAAACAAAACAACAAATAAATACTTTTATCTGCATCAGAATGATTCTGGGAAACTGATACAATGCTTATGTACAGAATGCAGTTGTCCTGCAAGTTGTAAGCAAGTAATAAGCAAGAAAACACAATTTAAAGCCCCATATTATGGTTGCCAGTGGTCCCCAACCAAAATCCAGGATGGTAGGCAAAGCAAAGATCACCAAACTGACAATGCAGTCGAAGATGGTTGCAGACTAGCCTAAATATCTTGTGGAGTCCGAAATTAGTTCAGCCAATGAGAACGCAGGACGGGCATTTTTTGTTTTATTGGTTCTGATTATTATGCAAAAAATGATACAACTTTTTTTGGAGACCCAATCGACCAGTTGGAAGTTAAAGATCAAGTAGTATGCGACCTTTTATTGCCAATAAGTCAAGTGATATGGTTCTTAGTCGTAAACCAATAGTAAGTCAGAAAGTTGTGAAGTCTACACTTAAGAAGTCTTAGATGACTGCTCTTAAAAACAAAAACGGTAAGAGAGGAAACCAATTGGGCCTCTTTCAAGCCGTTCCTTCTTATCAACATAACCATGCTCCACCAAACACAAGTGTGGCCAGTTTTAATTGCAGACTTCCATCGGTAGTGCATTACATTAAATCAACACTAAATTTGGCACTTAAAACAGCTTCCCCCATACTTCTGGCCAGCATGTTTAATGTGGAAAAGTCCAAAGCAATGCCAGGCCAACCTTATGCCAGGCCAACTTAAATCTGCTCCACCTTGAGAATGCAGAGATGTAAGTACATAATGATTGCATGGGAGCTCGTTTCAGTACTAACTGCAGGATCCCCTGTTAGTATATAAACGGCGGCCATCAAAAGCAAGCTGGCCAACTTGCTGTGTCGTGTCTTTCTAGGAGATGAAGGGTGGAGGGTCATGGTTGGCGTCGAGTTCTTGCAGAAGCTTCCGGAGATCATTATAAATATAGAGCTTTTGCTCTGCAGCAGCGTATACCGTGATGTGAAAATGGGATCTTTTTTTTTTTTTTGTTAAGTAGACACCTCAACAGAGAACAAGTAGCAATGATGAAGGTAATAATTGTGAAGAAACAGCACTCTGTGGACAAACATACGGTACTAAACAGGCCAACGTTGCCTGTGTACAGTACACTCTTTTAAACACAAACAGAACAAGGTCAATTTAATTCTACATAGAACCAAAGCAACGCCATAGGAAACACAGTAAGTACGCATTTTTTCCTCAATGTACTTTTTTTTGTGTGTGTGTGTGTTTGTGTCCTGATGTTTAAAGGAAAAAGACAATGCTCTTCATATGTGCCTCATATCTCATATGCAGCCAAAGTCATGGGAAAAGTGTTAAGAAAATAAATGAATTCATCAATAAATAAATGTTCTTTTTCTTTTTGAGTCATATTGAACTTCTGTGTAAGATGTATAGAACAGAATCATTGAAAAGTTGTGAGGCTCTTCTGCACATTCACAGCAAAATCTTGCACATTGTATTGGAAGTGCATTTGATAAGACTATATTCATATTCACCCACACAAAATGCACAATATAAATAAATAAATAAATAAATAAACAAATGTCAGATTAATAATAAATAAATGCAGTTATGTCAATCATTTTGCAGGCATCTTCCCCAGCACCATTTGTTATGGCTGACGATGCTGGCTGACCTGAGAGGTGTATTAAAGTCTTTCCGAGTCGGCTCATTTCATTTTCCCCATGTGTATGTCCTCCAGCTACGCAAAGCTCATAAAGCTAATTGCTTCTGCCAACAGCATTTACTGAGGTGCTTCACTGAGAGCACCTGCCAGGCTCGCTGCTATCACCTGACTAAATGACCCCTCCCACTGTTGGTGGCTTGGACAAACGAACTATAAGTCTGCATATTATATATAGCTGTCCCAGCACATGAGGAACCATTCATGATGTAAGTTGAGCAAATCAACGCAGCAGTGGCTTTTTGAAAGATGTTTCAAATGCCAACTTGATGATTCACTTTGAAAAATACCCTGGTTAAACAGCTCTTAAAAAACAAACACATATAAGATATTAAGAGAGACAAACAGGCCGCTTAATGCTGTTGCTGAGGTGATGCCATTACACAAGCAGTCATTTCAATTATTTCCCATCTACTGTGCTTTTTACTGGTGGTGTGCATGTAAACAGTGAAATGTAGATATGTGGTTCATAGGGGCACTCCCCAGTACATAGTTAATCTTAATGACTGCTTAGAACTGATTCTAGAACACGTCTTCATACACCGCAGTGACAGGTTCTTTTTTGAACTAGTTTGGTGGTTGGTACAATTTTTTCCCCCAACTACACAGGATCTACCTCTAATAATTTCATGATAAACATAATTGAGCTGAATCCAATGGCCCCAAAATAACAGTAACGTGTTATTACTTTAGATGATCTTAATATGTTTGAATCTCAGTAATCTAATGAATAGTGAAGGAGCCTCGTCAAGTGCTAATTTTTGTGATTGTGGATTCAATTCAGTATTTGAAAAATCATGTATGAAAATAAATTAAGTGATGGGAACAAAGATGCCTACAAAACAGTCTTAAATAAAGACCCAGCATAAATGGTTGTAAGGTAATGAAGGAAAAACAAAAACAATAAAACAAAAAATTTGAGCAACAACCAAAAAAAATTTCCCTTACAATTAATTTCAGATTCATGATCATTTTTCATTCATAACCACTGTCAGTAATAGAAGACTCTGAAAATGTGTTCCTTTTTGGCCTGAAAGGTGCATGCAAATAATGTAAATCTACATCTACTACATTACAGTATTAAAATATTTACAATGTCTGTACAGGTGACCATAGACCCGGTAGTTCACAAGCTGTGAGCCCACACATATAAAAAAAAAAATAATAATAAAATGAAATTGATTAAATAAATATGGAAATCAACAAAGGCAAAAAACAATGTATACTGTTGATTCTGAAAATGTGACAACTAGTCTATGAAAACTACCATTTTAAAGTGCTTTTCTTTTTAATTCTATACTGATTTTAAACAAAAAGAGCCATTCATCATGTTTGTTATTTATGATATGAAAAAGGATGCTGTGAATGCATGCTTCTGTTTTGGATGTACTGCAGTATACTCCACTCCCTACACAGAGGAGAACAGGGATATCATGCAGAAATTGCTAAGCTTGTAGTTTAGAAAAAAAACAAAAAAAAACAG
Organism: Denticeps clupeoides; assembly: GCF_900700375.1. Classification (NCBI taxonomy): domain Eukaryota; kingdom Metazoa; phylum Chordata; class Actinopteri; order Clupeiformes; family Denticipitidae; genus Denticeps; species Denticeps clupeoides. The sequence continues at coordinate 16,793,835 of NC_041712.1, forward strand.
GGCCATCAACTCCTTGCGCAGCCGAGTACGTCCATTCAATTTTGCTACAACTTTTGCTTCATACATAGTAACATTTGCTGGGAGGAAAAAATAAAAGAATGAACATGATTAATAAGATTTCATTGGGTCTCCTTCATAAAAATTGAAAATAAATATAAGTACACATGGTCTTGCTGGGGTGTGATGTAGGTAGTAAGGCCAGCGAACGAGGCAGATCTAGAGATACAGATAAGACACCCAGTAGACCAGGTTGAACAGACCGAACGCAGTGGGGAAGAAGATGCGAGCGTACGAGTCTATCTTGGCAACCCGGATGTGCAAGCGACCGTGCCTCCATGCACCCGAGCGGCAGTCCTCAAAACAGCAGAAGAAGCTGGTGCAGTCCTTCCCGTCCAGGCACTCGTATCCGTACTCCTCGTCCCGTTCCTGCATATGCGTGGCGTTGTTCATCTGGATGGCCGTGGCTGAGCGAGGGCGGATGTCCACCGTCGGGGTCTGCTTTTCACCAAAGAAGGAGGGCAAAATAAGTGCGTCAGCCTTTTCAAAACCACTACAGGGAGCAAACTATTCTCTCCTAATGCGTTTCTTACAAAATGTAGTCTACAAAATGTAATTTGCACCTTGATGAAAGCATCACTGAAAAAAACTTGGATTTAACTAAGACTGATTATAGATAACAAAAGGATTTCTACTTTTCTAACCAATGATGCAAATTACATCTTTGCAGAGCACCAAGCCTCTGGCTTTTTCTTTTTCTTTTCTTTTTCTCCCAATTCTTTTTGGACCGACAATTCTAGTGCTGGGCAACCCACTTAACATTTAGTTTTTCATCGGTGCAAACTTTGTAATGATTAGAAGGATTTCTGCAGTTTATGTTTAATTTATGTATCACTATGCTACAATTTCCTAATCTTTTATGTTCAGTGTGCTTTTTTTAAACTCTACTAAACTTGAGACCACATACCCAGTCCCCGAAGACCTAATTGAAGAATGATGCGAACAATCTTCTTTTCTTCCTTTTTTCTCCTTCATCCTTTTATGCTACGGTCTCGACTGACATTCAAATGGGGAACGTTCAATTTCTTTCATCTCAAAGCAGCACAAATTCCCAGCCCGAGTTTAAACTCCTGACAGACTATGCAAAGTTTCCCTGACCTTGTATTTCCTATTCATATTGCTCAAGTGACCTTTAAAAGTACGCCAAAATGCGCCACTGCCTCCAGAGGCCACTTCAGTTGCATTCTAGTGCCATCAATCGAGTTGACAAACCCCAGCACACTGGCCAAGTTTATGGAGCTTGAGATTTATCTATAGACACACACATACACACACCTACAACCTTAATTGATTTTGATGCCAGCTTCTCTAACACACTCATTAGGTTTTGCATATTATAATATGCTTTCAGCTTAGTTCTCATCTTCATGAAACCCTTCATGCCTTTAGAGGATGCTTGATGCGGCTGTTTCAGACATAAATGGCACATAAATGGTTGGAAAGGGTTATATTTTGTATGGCCTCTCTCATTAGCAAAATAAACATGCATTTTCCACTCTTGACTCCAAACCAGGCATGCGCTCTTCTCCCTTTCCAGTTTTGCCCAGCACTAGCACAAGGGGGTGTTTTGTCGTCCCTTTGAAAACTAAACACAACCAGATGCATCGCTTGGCCGACTGGGACCCACACCATTATGTTCTATTTAATGGACTGCCCACCTGGGATTTATATCAAAATGGGTCATGTGACTCGGTTGTCAAAGGGGATTGGCAATGGAAAGCGCATTTGGAAGCGCAAGCACAAGAGCACGCACAGGTCCTGCGGCGCGACCGAAGGGGGTTAACAACACAGTGGCATTTCAGCTTTAACTGGGTGAAAGTAGACAACCATGTTTCATTCAGTGCCCCTGCCCGGGGTCGAACATACCATGCCTTCTGGAAACGACTCACTGGATCAGTTTGGAACAAGCTTATATTACATTAGTCTAAGCTTTGACTCTAATTGGTCGTAATGCTAGTGTTTAGCGTCTGATTGTAAGTTACTGCTGTACAGCACAGGTTGTGTTAAAAAATAGCCCCCTTTGACAGGGCGCCTCTGACTTTTGAAAAGATTAACCCGGGCTAAATCTGCTCTGCCAAGCCTCTAAGATGTTGCCTAATTGGGCTTAGAGTTGTAGGGAAGGTTGTCTACTTCAGTCTGTTAAGGCTTATCTGACCCTGTAGGAAGTGTCAGGTTTACAGCCTCATAGACAAACACATGAGTGGGTCAATAGACAGGAGGGAGAGAAAAGCCAGCAGCCTCTATCCAGCCTTTATCTATGAGGCAGAAGGAGCAATAGGATTAATATTTAAGTAATAATAATAATAATAATAATAACTGTGTGTGCTGTCTTTTACCCGCTGTATCTGTGTGTGGTGGATTTAAAAAAAAAATTTTTAGGTACACAGGTAGGCGCAAGCCTGTGATTTGATGCACAGGCGGTGCACAGCACAGGCAAAATGCCGCTCATAGTGTAAAGCTAGCACGCAAGGATGCTGAAGGTGAGTCAGCTCCATCACAACACACACAGAGCGCTGTCCTGGACCAGCGTGGCAAAATGCAGCAGACACATGCAGGCAGTACTGTCAATTCAGTCACAGGCAGTATACCTTTGAGGAAAAGAGCCGGAGGAGCTTTAGTCCAAACAGGAAACAAAGAATATGTGTAATTAAAAAAAAAAAAAAAAAAACACTAACAGCATCAACAAGAGAACACAAAAAGACAAACTGATGTAAAACAAAGGCAACAAGAATGTCTCGCTCAAAGCGAAATTGGGGAAAGAACATTTTCAGACACACACACACACACACACACACATATATTCACAAACAACACACGTCCGCACAGCAGGAAATCACAATCAAAAGCACATTTTTAAAGTTCCAATTAATTTGCATTAACATTATTATGCAAAAAAGCCCATAGGCCATTTTGTAATCGGATATGGTCACTGCTCGGATACCTTTTGGATTTAATCACAATTAATCAAACCCATCCAAATGGCTTAGCAGTACCTCAAGCTTATTAATATTCATTGTTTTAAACATATTAGCACCTTATTTGATGAGTAATTGTAGTGAGTCTGTGGCTAGGCAAGCTTTTGTTAATTACATCAAATGACTGAATAAACAAATTCTACTGGTTCACACTTGACCAGTAGGGGTGTGTTTGGTTCAATATTGGGGTATTGATCGATACACTCAGTGCAACAAGAAGTCATGCAATTTCTCTCTGATACGCTGGACAATGTTCATTCATTTGGTTGTAACAATAGAATTTTGAATACAGCACAGCGACAAATACACTGTATGACGTACTGAATCATGAATTTTTGAAACGTCACACACCCCTATTGACCAGATCTCCTACAAGATTCAGAAGCATCTGTGTCAGAGGCATCTTGGCGTGCCATGCAGCGATCCGGCACTCTTATCTCTTCATCAGAGGGGGATTCTACCCTAAATCCATCCTTGGATTTGGAGACCTATTTACTGATTTAAAAGGAGGGTGACGTCTGTGAAGACGTGTGTCCCCTTCAGATTCAGCCTGGGCCAACTGCCGTGTGAGGTATTTCAGTCCAGTTGTAGTGCCTTTGGACACCTTGGAATCACGTTACCGCTGTTTGAATTAGAGCCGTACAGCTGTGACAAGGATTAAGGACAGGCTCGATCCCCTCTCCATTTTTCTCGCTCCGTCTCCGTCTGTGGGCAGCATTGCCCTTGCCGTGGCTTCTCCCTTAAGGGGTCTCTGGAGCTCCATACAGTGAAAAAGGTTATTTTGAGCTTGTGGTAAGGTAGGACTCTTGTTAAATCTTGTGAAAGGAATCGTAAGTGTGAAAATGCTCATACGGCTGCTAAGTGCACTGCAAATAAGTCTTAGGGGCATTTCTCCAGGAGCAAAGCCATTCAGGCCGATACAGCCTGGCGGCAAATTTACACTCAGCTGCTGGACCAGCATGTGAAGAACTTTCACAAGCTGGTGGTCCATCACTCAAAATAAACGGAAAGCACATGAGCCATAATTTAAAGGCTTTAAGGTTATTCTTTCATTTGATTGCTTTCTTTGACTATGTTTTTGGAGGTATATACATATCAATGTGCATTCTACTGACAACCCACAATTCACAAGCTCCTCAGGGGTACAAGGATGCAAGGATGCAAGGATGGCTCTGCCATCATAATAAATCAATGTACTGGCGTCTTTTTTATCTACAGAATATACAAGCGAATAAAAAGTAGCTCTATTTGATTATTAGCTAAAAAAGGACCTCTAGACTTTTTTGTACTGCACTAGGCTCCATTTAAATTCTCCTCCCGATCCTGATGCAGCCCAATACCATAGAACAGTCCACACAATTTACACAACAAAGACAATGCCTTAGACAATCAAGCCTTGCCTTGAAAAAAATCACATATATTGCAATCATTTCATATTTTTCTTTGAAATATAAACATACGTAGACTAAAACAAGACTAATCGCTAGAACTCACCGGGTTTTTCTTTTTCTTGTCCTTGTTTTTACTGGGCTTCCTGTTGCTCACAAAGTAGTGCAGTGTCCCATACTCAATCAGGGCGGCAAACACAAAAATAAAGCAGACAGACACAAACAGGTCCATGGCTGTCACGTAAGACACCTTGGGTAGGGACTTCCTGGCAATGGTACTCAGCGTAGTCATGGTCAGCACTGTGGTGATACCTGGGAAGAGAGACAAGATGATTCAATATTATATGGTTCTACAGCATCTAATAGAGTGTAATAAAATGTTATATATTTTAATGAACACAAGCCATGCGCCCTGACCCATTCGTACGTTCAGACTAGGCTCACGGTCAGTGCCATTTTTGTATTCTAAAAATGTTTTTAGAGATGCGGCTCCATCCCACGATTGTCGGGTCTGCATCCTGACATCACTATTCTTGCTCCTTCACTGTTCAGTTTTTTGTTACTTCTCTCTTTTGGCACCATTTTTTTGTTGTTGTTGTAGGATTTCCTCGCCAGTCTCTTTTTTACCCTTGAGGATACCTTGAATATATATATATTTTTATATTTTTATATTTACATACAGAACTGCAGCACTATTTGATCAGTCCCTAGTGTTGTATTCCTAGTTTAATCTTTTCTTAAAATGTCCCGTTTCTTGTATTATCTTTGTGCTTTTTTTGTCTGGCTAGGAGAATTGCCTCATTCTTTATGCATCGCTTTCATATGCAACAGCACTAATACCACAGAGGTTCTAAAAACTGATGGCAAAAACCAATGCATGTCTTTTTTTTAAGTGAAGTGATTGTCACATGTGATACACAGCAGCACAGCACACGGTGCACACAGTGAAATTTGTCTTCTGCATTTATCCCATCACCCTGAGTGAGCAGTGGGCAGCCATGACAGGCGCCCGGGGAGCAGTGTGTGGGGACGGTGCTTTGCTCAGTGGCACCTCAGTGGCACCTCGGCGGATCGGGATTCGAACCGTCAACCTGCTGATTACGGAGCCGCTTCCTTAACCGCTAGGCCACCACTGCCACATAGGCCACTGTCACCACAAGCCATATGAACAAAGTTCTCGCTGACCTCTTAAAGAGCAGTACGACTTAAAAGACAATATGGGGGTCAGATTTATGGTGGCATGTACCCAACTGTGTCTGCATTCCAATGAAGTGAATACAATTAATATTAGCTCATTATTCATAGGGAGGCATATACACACTCAGTATTAAAGCACCAGGGATGGCCATAAATGTGGAGAGCATCTGATTGCAGACACTTTACATTTATGACAGACCGTGCCCTCATCCGAAATAACAGAACAGGCCAACTGCTGTGGTCCCATTTATCTACAGTTCACCACAGTGTAGGTCAACCATTAAGACTTAACCATGTGCCATCTGCTCACATAGAAACATGATGCATGTCAGAAGACCCTTCAGTCTGTAAAGACATAATTACTCACACACACACACTACTCTTTAGCAGTAAGCATCTTATCTTTTGGAGTCTGTAAAAGATAAAAATGTCTGTACTCATAGCACCTACTGTTATACAATGTTCACATTTGTCTTTTTGTTTTTTAAAATGTAGAATGAGATCCATCGCTGCAGAAGATTAATGGTGCCAAATCTGTCCCTGGGTCTCGAGTGATTGTGATATTTTGTTGGATGGCACAGAGGGATTAAAAATTATGTCACAACCATTAATCCTTCAAGCTAACCACCATTCACCTCCCTTCAATTTTGTTTTTTTTTTGTAAACAGTGATATTTTCAGAAGTTAGTAAGTTATTTATTTGTATTCTTTTTCGGAAGGGTCAGTTATTAGCATCATGCTTTTCGAGGTGCATCAGCAGTGAGTCATTTATCCTATGTGCTGTGAGGTTTGTAATGCCCGCATTTGCTTTGAAGACAGCCTGCAATCATTTTGCATGTCATTTTTTTTATTATCTGGGAGGAATAAATTAGATTTTTACTGTGGTCCCAATTTTGTATGTAGATGTCACACTTCCAGGCCTCACTGCCTAGGTCCTGCTCGCCGTCCTTCTGATAATCTACACCATCATCACCACAACCCAGACGTCATCTCACTGGCCACCTTAAAAGATATCTAGCCCTTCAGTCTAGATGTTAGTTGGAATACTGCTCACTCCCAAATCCTTTGGCTTAATATGTGTTCCCACACGTGTGTTATTTTTTGGGGGTCCTAATCTCCATTTTGGACTTGGATCCTTGTTTCAGTCTCTGTTGTGACAGCAGAACATTTAATAATAAATTTAATAATGTAAAGCTACATCACAATAATGTAAATGAATACAGACACAGCACACAGCTAAAAAAACAAAAGGCCTTAAACTCAGTCTTCAGACAAATGTGTCTCTTTCAATGCTATCCAAGGTCACCCATCTTCTTCAGAATGCAATTATTTTAATGGCTGACACATGTAGACTGGAGGTCAGGGTCAATCCCACCCAAGGGAGACAGGGGTGCTGACAAACGAATTTCCCACTGAAGAAAGCCAGGGATTTCTCCTTAGTCTCCTGCCCTTTCGTCAAAGACAAGGGCAAGTTTCAAATGCAAAAAAAAAAAAAAAACTAAACTTCCCTCTGCAGGCTGCAGCCAGCACCTGCTGCAATGCTGAGGCTGCATCCTCCTGTTGAACTGCATAATTAATGGCTTATTAAGGCATTCAGAGGTAAGAAAAAAAAATTTAAAAGCATATGTGCCGGGGCCAGACTTAATCAAAATGCCTGGAATCTAAGCCATCTGCCCTTTCTGTTAGCAGTGAGGGTCATGGGAGACTGGTACGGGTCTGAGAAAGCAAGCCATTCATTAGGAACTGCTTTGCTAATGAGCTCCTCTGATAACAGTGAAATGTATTCGTTAAGGTATGTGGGCGAGCCTTGACGACTTATGCATTCCATTTTTATTTCTCCATCAGTTATGACTGCTGCTTCATGTTTTTTCTACCTAAAGAGGTTCTGGCTGGGACAGCGTCCTTGTTGATCCAGAAGGAGACCCAGGAGAGAACCACAATGAGTGTGCAGGGGATGTAGGTCTGGATGGTGAAGTAGCCCATTCTCCTGCTCAGGTCGAAGAAGACAGTGAGCACGACGTAGTCTCCTGCACAAACAGAATGAGAGGAGAAGAAGAGGAAGAAGAAGAAAAAAAAAAAAAAAAAAAAAAAAAAAAACAGATCAGCTGCATCCAATCCTGTTACATAAAACCTAATTGGATAAGAGTGTAATGAACATCAACGACTCAATTAAACCGTGACAAGTGCTCGCGGTAAAACAGGGACGGTGCTGCCGAGAGACAGCATGCCATCCAGACTCCGTCTCCTCGTTACGGAGCCCGACCGCAGCAGACGGCTCCGCACCAGATTGACCACATGAGCGATGGCTGCGGGAATTCAAGGGTTAAAAGGCTAATGATGGCTTTGGGGGCTCTAACTGTGTCTTCGCTAATTGGTTGTACTTTCTAAGTGCAACTTGCTTCTTCGTACTTTTTTTTTTTTTTTTTTTGCTCCTCCTGTTGGTTCTTACTGATGAGCTCCTCTGATACCAGTGAATTGTATTTGTTAAGGTATGCGGGCAAGCCTCGTGTGCCCAGGGTGGTAGTAGCCTGAACCAGAAGACCCAGGTTCAAATCCTACCTTTCAAATTACTGCCATTGTGTCCCTGAGCAAGACACTTAACCCTAAGTTGCTCCAGGGGGGGGGGACTGTCCCTGTAACTACTAATTGTAAGTCGCTCTGGATAAGGGCGTCTGATAAATGCTGCAAATGTAAATGTACTGATGAAGAAGATCTACCCCAGATGACGCCTCCAGATGTTGTGTGGTGAGAAAAGGCTGGACGGAGGCTTGGGCTCGGCGTTGACCTTTACAAGCCAGGATCGCTGCCGTCCCCCTTACACAAACAGCCTGGGTGCTATAGAGCCGCAACGCCAGGACCGCTGCCAACACGGACTGACCTGCCGCTCCTCTGCTCTCGTTTCATCAGTGGCGTAGTAGATAAGCATGAGTACGTACGCGGCACACAGAGACCTGCAGCTGCCATTCGCCTCTTATGGACTGGAGCACTTAACAATCTCCGAGCATGCTCTTTGCTGACAAGTTAGGCCTTATCAGGGCTCTTAGTTTTGTAAACTCTATGGATATCGAACGAGAATTGCTGGTGTCTTCCTCTTGCAAGTCGCTTTAGATAAAAGCGTCTGCTAAATAAAGTAAAGTAAAGTAAAGAAGGCAGTCGGCTTGGCTAATAACGCTAAAAACCTCTGATCCCGGCAGCTTGCTTCCAAAATAAGTAACCAGCATGCCCTTCATCCAGCCTCGTAGGCATCACACTCTATAAAAGTCTGTTTGTTTGAATGCACGGCCGGGCTGTGCAGCCATCCAATTCCCAGCGAGGAAGCCAACCTATATTAACACTAATGGGATCATTACGGTACTAAGTGCACCTGGAGTGTAAAATTGTACGTCTCTCTCGCTCTCTTTATTATAATTTTTTTTTTTTCTGCTGACACGGCTAACCGATGGAAGGAATGTTCACAGAGGTCTCCGCTTTGTTTTTTTTATTAGCTTTACATTAGCGGAGGCCTCAGAGCAACATGTACAAGTCTCTAGCCATCGAGCAACTGCCAGTTAATAAACTCGTTTCCGCAAGGTCAGCAGAATCGCCGGTCACGTTACATTACTCACCGCCGCTAATAACCCAGCTTTCCGTAAAGCGATCACCGGATAGCGCAACCGAGGCAGGTTGTTACAGGAAACACTGTTCTTTCAGATGGGCTCTCGGGAGACGAATTCGCAGCCGCTGTCTAGTACACCATGTTCCAGATTATTATGCAAATTATATTTTTCTATGATTTTCCAAAATAGTCGATGCAAATTACAGTCAGCATGAGTTTCAAGTAATCAACCATTAAGAGTATAATTGAATGTTACTGAACAAACCTCCCAATGATAACAGTATTTTTCATAAAACTTAAAATGCGTTGTTCCTAATTATTATGCACAACAGAGTTTCAAAACATCTTATGGGTTTGGTCATTTGTTAATTGTGCAGCATTAGGAGGACATATTTACTGAAATCAAAAGCTTTTTCAATAAAAAAACATCTTATCAGGACCAGTTACATATTTACAAATAGGTTTACCACATGATCCCTTATTTTATTGCAGCTTCATAATTCTTGCATTTATTCAACTTTGGAGATTTTGGAGATTTGAATTTCTCCCCAGAGCTGCTGTTTGGATGTGAACTGCCTTCCACCCTCAAAGATCTTTTGCTTGAGGATGCTCTGAAGGTTGTCCATAGGATTGAGGTCAGAGGAGGATGAGGACCACACCATGATCCTTTAAGAGATTCATGCATTGTCAATTCTTCTTTTTGTACCATGGAACAAAGTGGTCAGTCAAAAACTCATCATAATTTTTAGGTAATTTTCCCATGATTACGGCACAAAACATGACTCTGATACCTCCTTTTTCGGACATGGTGGACGTCCACCAACCATCCACCACTATGGACCATCTAGGGTTGCACAAGGTGGCATATCCTACACCTTGATGTATTTGTCTGAAAGAAACTTTCCTCGTAAACTTGCCTTTATCAGCACAAACCCATGCACTTTGAATCAGCCACAGTTTTTGTGAAATATCAATGATTTCTTACCTTGTCCAAGGCATTCAACTATTTCACACGTTTTGGCAGCAGAGATCATTTTTTCTTTTCGATATTGCTTGAAAATGGTGGTCTGCTTAATAATGTGGAACGTCTTTCTTCAATAGTTTTTCCTTTAATTGGGCTCACCATTATCACAGGTATATGAGATTTGAGTTCAGTGATCCAAAGAGCCAGAGCTATTCCATCCAATGAGTCCAATTGTAAAAACAAAATAATTAATCTTTGACATTTAAACACAATTAGCATAATAATTTGGAGCGTGGTATAGTGTTAACAGTTTGCGTGGGAGAAGTCTAAAGTTCACGCTTTGAACTTCAATGAACTTGGCCAGTGTTTGAATGTTTGTTACATGTTAGTATGTGCATGTTCTTGTTTGGGGGGGTGGTACACATTCAGTGAAGGGATTGGGGGGGGGGGGGGGGGGGGGGGGGGGGGGGGGGGTTGCGGGTATGCAGGACAGGGCAATAAGGGCGACCACGCTCCCCAAACTGAAAGTGGGTGGTGATTGCCTAATTTCAAAATAAAGCAACGCTGTTCTGCGAAAAGCATGAAAAGCATCTTTGTTCCTTCTGCTGCGATTTGTCGACCAAAAATTCCTTTTTAGTTTGTGCCAAGAATGTTAATGTTAGTGGAGCAGTAGCACAAATGTAATGCTGTCTGCAGACTGCCGAGCAATACGGTATTTGTCAGGAAAGAACGGTGAGCAGCGGGCCGGCCCTGGCTCTGGTTTTAGCTAAGCTCTGCTCTCAAGTCCTAACCCAAAGCAAGTGGATCGCGGAGACACGCGTGGCACCTCCAGCCCTCCGCAGGAGAGAGCTGAGCACCTTCTTTTGTGCTCTTCCTCATCAGGCTCCAAGACATCAAAGGCGAGCATGGTTTTCCCTAACTAGGGCCCGGCGAAAGCCTCAAAGCGCCTTCTGCCAGGAGATCGCATCTGTCAGAGCCACACACAACGGAACAAATGGTGTAGGTGTTTCAGAAAGAAAAAATTGTCAGCATGCTTTCATCTCCCCACGCCGTGAACACACTCTCCCAGCCTTCTCTGTGGAGAAGGGACTTTATTTTCCCCCCACCCGCTCTGTGTTAACAGGAGGGGGAAAAAAAAAATGCTAAGAAAGTTTGTCAGAAATAGAACAGGGGTTTTCGCTACACGGTGGATTTAGGCCAGACTAGGGTTGTTTTACCCTAATTTAACCAAGCAGCTAATGCAGCCAGCTCTGTAACTCCTCCCATTTTACAGTGTTATTTTGTTGTATCGAGTTTAATGAAAAAGGTAAAATGAGATGAGGGAAGTGCAAGCAAATATAAAAAGGCCAGTGTAGATGGAGAGATATTGGGAGGCGTATGATAATTGTCGTATCCCGTCTCCCTCTGGCAGCAGCTCCTACTGGAATCTCCAGGCCTTAATCCTCTCAAATACTGAGGAGCTATAGGACACAATAACGAGTTGGCGACGATGATCATTTATCAGACACAATGGCTTGAAACCCATGGGACTCTGTCGAACGGAATTAAACAAATAACACAGGCCGCGGCTCCTGCCTCCATCCGCAACAAGATTACACCAGTAAATAAGAATTTCGAATTTCTTCCTCCCGTGCTAAATTAAATAAAAATGGTTATCTTGTGGCAGGAAGTGCTGAAGCATCATTCTCCAGCCTTGGAGTCACTTATTGTGGGGATACAGCATGGGAATAAAAATGATAACCTCTGATCAGGGACCAAGAGAAAAGCTGCATGGGCAGAATAGGTTTTCCCACACATCCATAAACTGGCATGGTGGGAAACGAGTGCCAGGTAACCAGTGGGCCACGTTCACCTTGCTGTGGACAGAGGCAACATCGGTGTCGCCGGCCCTTCGCAGGTCTGAGCCGTTGCCATGGGGATACGGTCATGAAGCTGAAACAAGGCCAAGCTTTCCATCATTCGCTCATGGAATCATTAGTGACTATTTCTGCATGCCACCTCATCCGCTGCCACTCACAGAAAGAATAAAAAAATTCAGATTCCAGAAGCCCCTTACGTTTCTTATTGTACATTATTAAAACCTGGTTTTAATTCAGCTGAATATTAATTACGTAATTAATACAACCAAAAACTTCTGATCAAATCCACTATCAAATTAACCAGTTCAGAATATATATATTTTTAAATTACCATTATTCTTCTAGAGAATAAGACTGCATTTTGCAAGCCTATTACATAGAAAAACTTGAGTAACTTTGTTTATTAGCAATAATTTGTTCTTGCCAATACAATTCTCCTTGTTTAGAAACATCTCCTTCAGTTAATTGATAATATTAATTTTGTGGTAATTTCATTTAAGATTACATTCTCCCCTTCTTGCAACACACAAAAAGCAGGCAAACACTTCATCTGCAGAATTACACACGCAAAAAAAAACACTGTGTTGCCACTGTGTTGCCTGAATGTTGTCTGAGAATAGTGTGCATGTGTAAAATTAGAACATTGTTAATGCTCAATCAAAAAAAGGCTTCATTTAACCACCCAGGCACCCAGACTGCGTGGCTCTACGTCTCTCATTGAATCAGAGCTTTGAATTTTGAAACATTTCAATTTCACAGCTTCTCTGCACCACAGGAAATCTAGTTAGCAGTCAAAAGCATTTGCACAGATTCCCTCCATATTTTATGTTCTAGGTTACCCTTTCTAAAAATGTCAACATTATTCCTCCTTTTCACATTATGAAATATGAGATTCAGACTGGTTATGTAAGTGCACAGCCTTGTAAAACCCAGCCCAGTCCAATATTTCAGCTATTTAATTTATTTATTAATAATTTTGTTTTTCACAGAACAATCAATCCACTGATGAACAAACCAAAATCCCGCATGTGCAGGAGAAAACATCATCTGCATTTCAAAAAGAAAAGATCTAATTAGTGTAAGAGAGCGACAGACCTGGAGCTTCTGAGCTGGGGACAACTAACACATATGCAAACACTCCTCACACTCATAGTCATTAGAGCTTTGAGGGTTTGAGACACACATATACATAAACACACACTTATAGTGGTGTCTATGTGTGAAATTTCATTTAAATTGGTCAAAAGTTGTGCAATGCATTAAATTATATTGTTTTATACAACCGATAAATCTGTTGTATTAAAAACAAAACGGTTTAGGCTTGGATAATGAGGGTCTAAAATGAATATATAAAAATGTGTATTTATATTGTGTTGAATTAATGCACTTATATAATTAGAAAAATATTGTCTATATTGTGTACTAAAGACAATACAATTTGCAATTTTGCTTTTTTGTGCATGTGCCCAAAAAGTGCAAATACTTACAATTGTAATATATATTATAATGATAAAATAAAGGCAGAATAACAGGGAAAACAAGTATTGGATCTAGGTCAACTCTGGTGACCAAAAGCTCACACGTTGTTTTGGTTGTCATAGCAATAATGTTTCTGACTAAGAAGCCATTTTAGCATGGAGGGTTTATCATGAAGATGGAGGGATTGAGGAGAACCTGACATAAATGAAGATGGTGCATTTTAAAATGATGCATTTACAAATGGCCACTAAATTGAGACTCTTGTTAGCCTCAGATGCTCCATGTAGCTGCAATAACTTGCCCAGATTAAAAGCCCGAGTGTGACTAGTGAAGAGTGGTCCATCTGAACTCTTCAGGACCTATCACCACAGACTGCTCCTCTGTATTATTCAGTAAATACATCCTAATTAATGCAGCAAATGCATGGGATGGAATGGGAGAGGTTCTACATCTTGATTTTAAAATGTTGCATGTGCTATAAATAATTGGCATCACACCATCCTTGAACATCATTGCACCGCATTACTCAAATGTTCTGCTGTAATAGGCAAGTCTGCACAAAGTAGAGAGATCCCTTGTTAAGCTCTAAGTAAACTAAGAAAGACAAAAAACATTCATTCAGTTTATCTCAAAATGCACTATTAACATAAACACACTTTCTAAGTCTCATGTAAAAGGTGAATACACTGAAAATCAATCCTTTATATTGATCTTTCATGATCTTTGATTCACATTCTTGATATGAAGCATAAAAATGATGATTCCTGTTTTATAATGAATTCCAATGCACCATCTCCTTCTTTTTCTCCTCCGTCCATATCTAGTCCCCCTCCCTCTTCTCCACAAGGGCCCTTAGGATGCAGGTGGTGATTGCGGGGAGGAAAACAACCGGTTATTTTCCCAACGCAATCTCCTTTCTTCGGCTTATCGGGGGACATCCCCAGCCAGGTGTTAATTACAGGCTTATTACACTGTCAGTCGAGGGAGAGGAGGAGAAGAGTAAAAACGAAATGAAGGGATAGAAGGGTGGAAAAAGAGCGAGACTAAATTGGTGCTTAACTCTGCGAGGGGATTCTGTCTGACTCACAGCAGCCTTTCTGACTCCCACACGTCACTGGCAGCCATCAGAAGAAGCTGGAGCTGAGATTAGGCAAGACCGTATTATAGCAACTGATTATAAATGCTCTGTGTGTGTGTGTGTGTCACCTTCAACCCATACCTGTCTTCCTGTCACCTTGTTGTAATTGAAATATTTCTGACCACCCAAACCATTTTTTTTGCTGGACAGACAATCCCTTATATGTGTCCTATTGGTACAGATCCCTTTTAACCAAAAATCAATACTGAAAATGTCAATATTATAAATTAACCTATTGGAATTGGTCAGTGGTAAAATTGGGTAATAATTCAGAACTTGATTCATTTCAAGTCCACCCCTCAAATGGGAACCTATCCATAAATTCCCTTCACAAAAGCCAGCTTGTGTCTAAGATGACCTTCTCCCAGTGTGAAATGCGATTTGCCGCTGTTCACCTCAACTTCGCCTTATATCTGGCTGAATTTCCCTTTCCGCCTGGTTTTACCTTTAAAGGCAGTCATGGCATGGTGCGACTCTAAAATTTGTGTTTCATTACACCCTACCTGCCAGGCCATTTTTCTCCTTGCACCCATGGGATAGCCCCTCACCTCCAACGAGAGACAGAGATCTGTTCCTCTATCTTAAGTGGATTGCCTCGAAACAAATTGAGTTACATGCTTCAACAGAGCCCAAATCAAGTTGCCATCAATCCAGGTAAAGTTTTTTTTTTTTTTTTTTTGTCAGGATTCAGCAGACCTTCTCCTGGCCATTTTAACAGCCTGTAGGGTTACAACCTGACTGGGGAACTCTACTGAGTCCCAGAACAAGATCCTTCTAAGGCAACAGCAGTAGCAAAAGCTGAAACAGCCAATCATACACATGCCAGACATTTCACTGTGCAGCACTTAAGTGTGC
The DNA here is from genome assembly GCF_900700375.1 of Denticeps clupeoides. NCBI lineage: Eukaryota > Metazoa > Chordata > Actinopteri > Clupeiformes > Denticipitidae > Denticeps > Denticeps clupeoides. Next base: position 16,809,341 of record NC_041712.1, read on the forward strand.
TGTCATTTATAATAAAATATGCTTTCTTCTGTTACTAATGAATCCAACGATCTGTCACAGGCTGTTTCCATTAACCCTCCAATTGCACTAAATTAAATGGAAATAGAAAACACATATTTCTTAATAAAGGTTCCATGACATTCTAAAATACATGAATGACTTCTGCTAAGAGACGAGGACACTGAATATGATTAAGCATGGCCTTACCATAAATCACATAAATGCATAAATGAAAAACAAATCATTTAAAATGCCATAGAATAGAAATACTCAACAGATACATTCTTCCTCTTATAGATTTAACTCTCATAGATGAATAAGAGGTAGCCTGGGATTCCTGAATGAGACGCAGCGAGCTGTGCCCGCTGAGTCAGGTCAGCCACTGACCTGCTTTTTCTACACAAACCCACGTGCACGTGCACAGGGAGGAAAGGCATGCTCGTGCTGGCCTCTGAGCCATATGGACCGCTCCCTTTCTTTCCCCACGACGCCTCCCAGACTCCCCACGTCAACGTCTCATCTGCCGACCACTGGCCTCCATAATCCGAGACGGACGCTGACGTGTCCCGGGGCTTTTCTCGACTCCAGCTTCATCGCGCAGTCTAAAGTGCGCAGACAACAGAGGAGCCGCACTGCACGGCATCTAGAAGGTCAGTGTAAAAATAGCTTGCATCTGAATAAATAAATAAACAAACACACACAGGCACGTCACTTCCCTATTTAAAGCCAAGCCATGACTCCTTTAGAAGCGTGCGTGGGCTTCGCAAGTCCTAAAACATCTCGGCTCTTTCATGCTTGACAGAGTGGCTTTGGTCCAATAAGTGTTTCTTTTGTTGCTGTTTTTATCTTTTTTTTTCTGCATGGTAACAAATGCAGAAAAGCATTTTGCAACAGTGCTGATGATTAATTAACGTACCATGTCTTCCTTATTAATCCCACACTTAACGCCCTGTTCTGTCTTCAGGGTAAATAGCCCCATTATGCTGAGCTGTAAGTGTTTTTTTTTCACTCATACTAGCTTGCTGGAGGCAATAGTATGATCCCAGGTTCCAATGGTTGTGCTTACATTATTATTTCTTAAAGTTCAACACTGGGGACATGTTGCCTGAGGAACACACAGACACATGCGGATGGCCCATCATTTCTTGCCCACATCTATCAAAATACATTTCTGTTTGGCGAAAACAAATTACGTCATTGTTACAATCTCTTGTTTTGGCCTTTGAATAATAGTAATGCTTATATTATTATCATGTTATTTAATATGCTTTGTTTTTCTTTTAATAAAAGCCTTAAACCATTGCAGGCTGTGTTTTGCAGAGATTTAATCAGGGTTAAAAGGTCTTGATCATCAAGAAAAACAATGATCAGATGTGCTGAACTGCAATAAATCTAGACACAAAAAGCTAAAAAAAAAAAAAAATCTGAAATGTTTATGACCAGCAGGACAGCCCACTTATTTCCTTGCAATGTAATTAGCTGTTTAAAACCCTTGCAATAATCGGCCCTGGAGGAGGGAGAGGTCATATTTCCTCCAGCCGCTGCCTTCCCCTGTTTGGTTGCGTGAGCGAGGCGATGGGGGCGGGGCTGCGTTAACACAAGCAGCCAACAGCTGGAGGAGCAGCCATCCGCTCGCCATCCGCATCCGAAAATAACCGGAGCGTTTCACTCCCGGACTGCAGATGGGGAAGAGTCAGGGTTCGGAAGAGCGAGCAGCCATTAAAAACGCCAGCGCGTCTTTTTAGTGGCCACCGTTTTGAGACACCCTGACAGGTAAGACGGATGGCAGACGGAGGTCCGTATCAGCGGGAACAAATCAGGCATAACAGAAAAGGAAAAAAAAAAAGGAGATGTTTACAGGACTCACACTCGATAATGCACCACCATAATAGAAATGTTTTAACACGATGGCTCTATTTATCTGCGGGGCGTTTGATATAGAGCTGAGGCACATGGAGCAGGGCCAAGAACGAGCCCTTTTCCCTGAATCAATAGTCGTTTAAGCAAATCGTCCACCTAAATAAGAGATCTCTTTTTAAGTGTTTTTTTAATTTTTGCTCCCTCTCCCCTTCCCTCTCTGAAGCCCGGGCAGGGCTCGCTGTGCTTATGACATATATAATGTTTCATCTGGAGGCTGCCTGTTAGGAAAATAAATGCCTCTAATGGTGGTGTATTTTATATTCTGCACTGATCAAAGCTGGTGATTTATAGGCTGGCCTTTGAGGCCTGGGACATAATTTTTGTTTTGCTGCGAGGAACCGGTGCTGTTGTGCCGGAGAGCTGTAAGATCATGACTGATGTAATTTACGACGCGGAGGCCAGGGGTGGTCTCTTGCTGGCTGGCTCCCAGATGAAAGAAATCCCTAGAGCCACACAAATCCCCGCACGCCTATACACACCTGATACAGGCTCCAGATCACGCTCCTGTATATGTGTTGGGAAACAATGATGCATAGTTATAGCGGCTATATGCATATCTGATCTCTCCAGTCCACTCCGTCAATATAAGTGAGCATAAAAGCAAACAATTTTGTAAACTGTGTCACCTGATGACAATTCACACAAAAAAATATATATGATTCATCTGCTTTATGAACACGGCCCTATAAACCACTGGCAGGTAAGAAACATCCACATTTATGTTCTTTTTACATTGTGCATGCATGAAGAAAAAAAAGGAATTCTTGTGTCAAATCCCCATCTGAACATGTACAATCAGAACTCATTTGTGCTCATAATCAGCAATTTGAGCAATAGAGATTACATAGACAATTAAGATGAAAATTCAAATCATACAAGCATTACTTTAGGCATGCAGATTTTAACCCCAATTTTTACTGACATCCACAAGGTCACATGATTCACTATTGTGAATCCTGAATGCAACATGCGTATTCAAGTGCGATGTAGACTTTTTCCAAACCAAATTGGCCAATTTATGTTAAATTTTGGCAATTTTTTTTCCAGATTCTGGAATCTCACCTGAAACAGTCCTCACAACCTCAGAAGTGTTCCTCAGGCCCACGAAGGAAAACTGGTAAAGCCTCCAAGAGCGGATGTCCCCGACCTCCACGGAACTCCTCTTCCACTTGTACACAATCTCCTCTTTGGGGTAGCCATCTGGGGCCAAGGGGAATCAAACACACGCACACACACGCAAACAAAATGGCAAATTAGTGCCAAGAACAATCGGCCAATTTTTTTCTAAACTGTAAGGATTTGCCATGGACTTCAGAGGTAAAACTCTCTGACCCCATCGCAGCAGCTTCAACTTTTTAACAGCTACTTAAAACTGTCCTCCCTGACTCCAGGGGTGAATGAATCTCGTGCGTTGAAGCATCTTTCAATTTATTGCAGTATTAATTGAGGTCAACGTGATTGTCAGTGGACCCGAAACTGCATCGGCTCAGCGCAGGCCGCTCTAAATAATGATTTAATGGTAATAATGATCGCTGGACGGGATTCAGAAGAGCCTCGACTCAAGGCAAAAGTGTGGTGTCCTGCATAGGCTTTTTTTTTTTTTCCGGGGCAGTGACCCTAATGGGATATTTAATTGAAAGAGACCTCAGGCACACTGTAACACTGTCATCCCCTCAGGCCCTTCCTCTGTCTGCATTAAGACAATTTCATCTTCCCCCAAGATATGGAACATCGGATGGATTATTGATTTGGGTGGTTTTTGTAAAGTGAGAGGATTTGAGCTACACCGGAGACAGAGCCCATTGCATCGTGTTTCGGTGTCGAGCCCCGCCCCCTCCATGTTTCCACTAACATTAGCCCATGGAAATGCCCACAGACATTTCTTGTCTGGGAAAAGAATGGTGACAAGACAAGTGTTTTTGGTCCATCACTGGAGTTTCTCAGAGGCTATTTAGGTGCCTCCCTCTGGGGACCTTCCCATGGTGCATCTGCAGCATGCTAGCAGCCTCATTAGAATAAAAAAAGACTGATTTCTAGCTACTTTCTCTCAGAGAAAGAGAGAGGAGACAGAACATGGAGACGGAACATGGAGAAAAGCCGAGATGGTGGGAGGCGTTCTCTGGCTGTGGCTGAGGAAAAACAATAAAATTTCTGGAAATTTATATAAAAAAACTCTCTACAAAATATCTTGTTTCGCGTCGCCGTCATTATCAGCATGCTATAGACTGGGTGCTTGGCTGCCAGTGTTACAGAAAACAGACACAGTGGGGGGAGTAAGGAGAGGGAGAAAGGGAGAGGGATGAGTCGAGAGCATATGGTCAGACTTACAGCTTGAGAACTCCAGGGGACAGGAGTGCTCGTCCATTGGAAAGTTGTTCAGTTTAAGCTGGCACTCGGCGTCTATGGTCAACCTACAGACAGAAAATGAGCTTTCAGCACAAGCCAAGGCTTATTTAATCAACAGCCAGGCACTTATACACCACACTAGAGTAATCACATTTTGCCAATTTAACAGCGTTATGAAATTCAGTTAAGTTACGCAAGCAACGCCAGACATCAGGCTCTGTATACAGAGCCAGACATCATCCTTGGTATGCCATTTTCTTTACAGAATGACTTGCAACACTTCACCTTACGATGTGGCCTCTTAGATTAAAATGATGCTATAATGATACTTCATGATGAGTCAAAGAAGAACCAAGAACGGCGGCTCATGCAGTGTTTACACTGCCAGCACATTAAACTAAGCATGGACCCATTACCACTGAACGCGGACACTGTGCCACATGACCCAAAACAAGCTGTGACTTATGCATCTACATGTAAGCGATGTAAGAGGAATCCCACTACCAACCAGTTCAATTAAAATGCAGTTATTACATGGTGTGAAAACCTTAAGAAGCAGGATTTAATAATAAAGTACAAATCAAACCAATATATCTACATTTTAACATTGTAAACAAGTTGTTTTCAAATTACTTTCATATGTATGTAATGCACTTTTGAATTAACAATTAATTGTACTGATTGAAATTAACATAATGATAAATAATGGACAACTATGCCCACACTTAATTGACACAGTTATGCGACCATGTGTACTGTGATATATTGGTCTTCCGATGTTACATATCACCCACATGTTCATGCATTTTGTAATGTCAGTAATATTACTGCTTGAGAGACCCGTGAAAAGTGTGATGATTATCTCATGAAGATTCAGAAGTAATAAATAAAACATATCCCTTCAAAAGTGATGATAAAATTATGCAAATAATACAAGAACATATTTCGCTTTTTTTTAGGACTTTGTTCACAGAACATGTTTTTCAGGGTGTACATATATTATTGTGTTTTCTTTGTATTATTTAATATATCTACCCATTAATGCAGAATATATTGAGGAACAGAGTTGAAAATGTTAAATTAATGTGCCAAGTTAAATTAATGTGCCAATTATACATTATTGGCCACTATTATGCATTATTATTATCAGAATACCTCAGAGTGTACAGTATGCGGCCATCATTCCAAATCCTGAGCATCCGGTTAGGTGTTGTGATCCAATGTGCATCTGCCTTCTTCGAATTGCGGAAGAAGGTGTCCGGGATCCAGATCTTGCCAACCATGTTGCTGTTGAGGCGTAGGACCTTCATGGTGCTGTTAAACTTCAGCCTCCTGTCATACCAAGTCTGGGCAAAGAATATGTCGATTGTGTATTCCTGTTGAAATAAACAATAACACCCCCAATAAAATACTCTCCGATGGCAAATACACATTTTGACTATGTTAAAGCCATTTTAATTGCACATTACAGACACAAATATTCATGCTCCAAATAATAAAACAATAAACTCCCAAGGCTAAATAGACACAGTTCAGGCCAGAAATGCTCTGCAGTACCATCATGCTCCCCTCATCCTGATATAATCCTGAAATTAAATCTTTAACTATGCAATTAATGGGCCTCTTGATTTTAATGACATATCCATCTATCCATCAATCAATCAATCAATCATTCTGGAATGGTCTGGGATGTCCTGGAATGCCCCATAGTTTAAAAAACGTGGATTTATGAGGACACAGAAGCATTAACCACTGACTTTTCAACAGAGCTTAGCCCAACAATAAAACCCAAATCCTCCCAGCAACAAGCACTGCTGCCTCCAGATGCATATGGATTCAATGTTTTTTCTTCTATATTTACAGTAAGAATCTGTATTTTTTTTGGTCCACCTTTTGTGTTTTGGAAATGATATAATATATGAAAATAATAAGAGTTCTGAATTGATGCTCGTTTGACCCAGAATGACAAACTGGTGCAAATTTTGACTTCATCACTGATTTCAAATTGAAAAAAAAATCTTAGAAGGAACAGATTGTGGATCTGTGTGCATGGATGGTGTCCCTGCGTCTTCAGAAGGAACACAGCAAACAACACACACAGCATAGAGATGTTCAGCTCATGTTCATTCATGGAGTGGCGAACACGCTGAACCTCAGCGTGCCCGATATTAAAAACCACAGAGCAGGGATGGCGCAGTGACCCAAGGCTGACACACAATCCCCAACCCAGCTCCGCCCCACACAAGCCGGTTCTGTTCCCACAGAGACAGAAGCTCAAGGTGATTAACAACCCAGAGATCAGAGAGTTCCCCTCGACTAACCCCCATAGCGGCAGCCGCCACACACTACTTTGGCTACTAAGTCTTTCCCACATGCCGCAACAACACTTGGCAATAACAGAAGCAGGACAAATTGCAATAAACGGTGAACCTTGGCCAGGAAAGGGGGTTTGCGTTGCAGTGAATGCACTGACTTCACTAATCTCTCTATATTCATCCTGTTCTATTAATAGAACCCAGCTTAGCTTTGGCCCACAAATAGATTTATGCATCTTGAAGTAAATTACTCAACCTACTTTCACCCCTCAATAATGCACAAAAACAAGCTGTTCTAATACAAGGCATGGCAAGAAGGCAAAAAAAACAGTAGTAAGCCAGTAATTACACTGTAAAATACATTTACACTTTATTTGCGATAACATGAAAATGCAATTACATTCAAATCCATGTTTTGAAATAGTGAAGTAACTTTAATTATCACAAATCCAATTAATGGTCAGAATGCACTGATATAGCCAATCAAAAGAGGATAAAAAAAAAATAAAAAAATTGTCACTAATGTCGCCATGCTGAAAAGACACTGGCCCAAAGCCTCGGCATGCTGTAATCACTAAAATATGCCACCACCGCAGCAAAACGTCCTGCTTGGGGCAATGGACTTACCATATTGATAGCATTCACTGGGCCGATGCTGTTGACAAACATGTCCGTATGAATCACCGTTGGCTTGACTGAAAGCAGAGAGAACAATGTTGTGACGCACGTTCAGAGACTGGTTTCGGATGCGTCATCGCTGCATCCCCAAGACCGAATAAAAGATCTTCTCCTGGCCATTTTCCAGTCCAGACATTTAATAACAGTATTTTCTGAAGCAATTGAAGGGAAGAGAATGTGCGTGACTGAGCGTGTGTATCCACTTTCACAGGAATGCATCACTGTGATTTGCCACTGAAATATAGGGGATAAATATTATGATGTGATTGCAGATTATGTTTCTTGCCTTTGTTGGCCAACAAAGAAAGCAGACTGAGTGTATTTCATCCTTAACATGTTGTTATAGACTATAGGGTGACTATTTCACAAGCATAACTCTCCATGCTTGTTGTGATCTACAGCAGAGATTCTCAATCGCTTTCCATGAGGCACGCGTACCAGAAAGTTACCTGTCAAACCCACACTGCTCATGCTGCACACCATATAGCTCGGAAGCAGGAATTCTGAATTTTAATCTACATTCATTTTCTATTTCTGTATACCTTTAATATCACATTTCATATATATGGGCATTTTTTTTTACTCATAAGTATTTGTAAAGACGTTATTCATATGTAATTGTAATTGCTAATCAATAACCACAGGGGATGTGTAAGGTCAAAGGCGGATCTTTTGGGATTTACGTAATTTGATGAAAAAAGAAAGAAACACAATCTTTAATGATGATTGTGGATATGACACATAGCAACCAAGACCAACACTAAGGGTGCAGTGCTGCTGCACTAAGTGCCAGATATGATCAACTCATCTCCTCAATTAACTATTCACAGTAACAGACATTTCAAGCAAGGGCGTTTTAATAAATGGTACAAAATTATCCCACCAACTTAATGAACAACAGGATAAAGACTGAAATAAATACTTGGGCGAATTGCAACTCTTCGGGAAGAGAGGTCTTCGGGAAGAGAGTGGTTGGAGTTGTCTCCATAGCTAGCATTGCTCCCACTCACATATCACCCATGTCCGCCTTACGATTGGCTGTGATTGGCGAGCAGGCATGGGAGAGCAGCCTGACAGCTTGCTATCTGCACTCTTGAGTCAGGCCCACTCAACGTCAAAGAGCAACGTGCCCCATGCAACTCCTTGCAGTAGCATGAAGCAATGCGACGCAGCCCATTTTGTTTTGCTGCTTTTTTCTTCTGAAGCACAATGCTCAATACAGACGAGGAGGTCGAGCTTAGAGAGTCAACTCGGCTTATGTCCAACTTGCTTGTCCTTGCAAACAGAAATAAATCCACGGCAGATTCATATCTAAAATTCGAAATAATTGAACCGTATTTAAAACCATGTATTTAACCGTGTATTTAACCGTGCGCGTGCTATTATTATCCCTGCAGCTACTACTGTCGCCTAACATGGACCATTAAAGCGCTCCGGACCATATTGCTCCTCAGTGTAGCAGACACAAATAAACAGCCCATCTGATCTTCTATTCTATGGAAGCACTAGCCGTTTTCATAAAAATGTATATAATTTAGCATCTTAAAGATGAAAAGCTCTTGTTTTTTTGTTTGTTTTTTTTTTTTAAACACGCACCAAAAATTCAATTTGTTCTGATAGCTGTATCATTAGAACGATGGAAGACGGTGTCCCGGCATGCCGCTCACTCTGCCTCCGCATTCAGACTGCGGAGGCATTAAATTTGAATGAGCTTCAACCAAAACGCTTCAAAAACGCTCTTCCATTTCTAGTGAAATGTGTTTTTTGTGCAGTCACAGATGCATGACTGGCTGCAAGACTAACTCCCACCTGTCACGACAGCCACTCAATGGCCGCAACGGCGGCGGGCGCACATAATTGTCCTGTTTGGCGAGGAGAAGGGGTTACCGGTTAATGGTTCATTGCGCCAACATCTCAGCGCCACACGAGACACTGAAGCTGAAGTGAAAACGTGCAGGGCGGTGGAGAAGTCTGTCTCCACTTTGCGAGAGCAGGGGCGCGCAGCCGTGCAGTAACCGAGCCGGTTAACGGGGCCGTGATGGATCAGCATCTCATCAGAGCCCTCACCACGGCAGCAGGAAGCAGCTGACGGCTCTAATGATACCAGTGATGTGATCCGGCAGATGACGTTGAACCTACCTCCTATGTCCGGCCGCAGCTTGTTATCGTAGCCGTCCAATAAGCTGTTTAAGATGTGGGTGACGTCACTCTCGTACACTTTGGGCGTTAGCACCCAGGTTTTGTTTGAAACCTCGTCGTCGTCATTTTCAGTCTGGAGGGAGCTGATAGACAGAAAAGAGAGAAACAAAGTCAGGCTAACTGTTTTGAAACAAAACCTCCGGCATAATAAGAACAAACAAGACGTTCCTGTTTAGCACGAAAGGTTTGGTCACCATGCGTCACATTAAACAATGCACTGCAGTTTTGTAGCGCTCCATTCATTATTGACTGAAATACAGAAAATTAAGATAAGAACATTGTCAAGACTGCCATGCCACCAGGCAGTCTGAGGGGACGGCAACCCGGAAGTAGAAGCGGCCGGGGTCGGCGTGCCCTATAAAGCATCAGCAGACATCTTGACCCTGACTCTTCTTCTGGACTCGCCCTGCCTGCTTAAATTGAAATGTAACTGTTTTTGAAAGTCTAACATGCATCCTTAGCAAAGGCACTGCAGCAGGAAGTTGTATAATAACCTTTATTTCAGCTACATTGACATATAGCATAACCATATGTCAGGTAAAACAATATCTACGAACAATACCGTTAATACCGTGCAGCCCTAACTCCAGTCTCCGATGGTACCTCCACTGCATCTCAGGGATACTGGTTGATTCCTTTTGTCCCAGTTACAGCTAACTAACAAACAAGACCGTTGTGCTTTATGTGTATATAGCAAGCAATATTCAAACTCCCAATACACAATGAGTGATAAGTCTTATTTAGCACACCTGCCAGTACCAGATCTGCTTAATGTGCACAGTCTGTTCTGCACATGTTCATGATTCATTCTCATTTTTTCAAACCCCCCCCGTAAGCATACAGTAAATCATATTTTCACAATGAACTTTTCTGTTATTTCATGTTGGCCGGCATTGCAGTACTGAATATATCATTGCCTGCACCAGATTCAACAGTCTGGTCAAAAATCCCATGGGAAAAGTACCATGTGTCCTGACTCCCAGTGTGACACTGGCATTCGTGGAACTGACCGCAACTTCCAGAGATGTCTCCTCATATTAGAAAGCCTGTTTGGACACCTAATAAATATTTTCTAGATCCTCCATAGCTCTTTCTTTCTTCTTTTTTTCTTCACTTAGTGACACAGCAAAAGGCCTGCAGAGAGGAGACATGCATGAAATAATCATGATCCATTAGGGAGTTGTTAGGCCCCTCCCATTCATACTAGCACTTTCTTGTATTCACACTATTTGTGTCCCATTTCAGTGTGTTTAAATTGACTATATATTTCTTTGCTGCTTGCATCAGTCCCTTTATTCTGGAGCACAAATGATGGCACTACTTGAAAATCACACTGTTTTATGATTAAAGGAATAAATCAAGATAGGCAGCATGCATGTGTATCCAGCGTATCCCTATACATCCACCCATTACCATTCCACCCACAGGATCTTCTGTCAATCAACTGGATGTATGGAACATCATCATCCGAATTCAAAATGGCTGAAATGATGCAACTGTCTCTGTGACAGGGGAACGTCTCTGTCAAAATGGAGTAGCTCAATAAAAAAAAGGAGCAAAGAAGCGTACAAGTAAACGAGCCGATATTTTGGCAATGTCAAAAAGCTAGCCCGCCGCACGGATCCAACCGCACGCGGTTTCTCTTCCCAGCCGCCATCGCAGCCAACAAAGCCCCACGTGAAAAACCGTAACCATGGAATCGGCTGGAAATATAAAAGAAAATCCTTGAGTGGGGCATGTGACCAGGCGCAGAGGAGGAATGAAGACACTCAGCTGCAAAAAAAAGAAAAAAAGAAAACGGGGACGAGCTTCTGCTGAGACACCCTAATGGCTTTTCGCCGCACTTATGTATGGCGCAGAACATCAGGCTGTGACCCTTGGTCATCTCCAGGCAGTTGTAAGTGCTTGGAAGTCTTACTCCCCATTAAGTCTTCATCGCTAAACGAAGAGCTTTCACCTCGTCGGATCTTTCCGGTGGGGATGAGTAAGCCCTCTGACACCCGTCCGTAACACCGCGACACCGTACGCGGCTCTTTACCTACCACCGAGAGACACGCGTGCGCAATACGATTGCAAACAACTTTCTGAGAAGAAATGGTCCCTTCAGGGAATCCCGCAGACAGATCCTGTTTCAAACTCCGATCGGCTAATGCGAGGCCTGCGGTGCCTACAGGAAATTGATGCTAAAGTGCACTGACGAGATGTGGAGCTACTGTAGTTCAGCTGAGAACAGTCCACAGTTTGGCTAACTTCACCGTGCAAAAGTGTTTCCCATGCTTCACACATTTATACTGAATTTTAATGAGCAATCGCACAAAAGAGGGGACAAAACGGCCAACTTCCCGAAGAAACAAATCCAAACCATCTGGCACAGACAGGCTGGCATCAAAATTCAGATACAGAGGGGCTGTTCATCACCACATTACAGGCAAGCAACGAATCCAGACACGTTACTGCTCTACTGATGCGAAAGCTGCAGAAGGTTCACTGTTCGCTGTGAATGCGCATCTTCTGCATGTTTTACAATGAACACAATTCAAACGAAGGAGTCACTTTACGTCCTTCTAGCACTGTCTAGACATATGGCAGCTTCAACACCCACATCTCATTTACATTTCTGGTATTTATCAGACGCCCTTATCCAGAGCAACTTACAATCAGTAGTTACAGGGACAGCCCCCCCCCAGGAATGGGGTTAAGTGATTTGGGGTTTGAACCTGTGACTTCTGGTTTATAGGCGAGGGTGTTACCCACTAGGTTATTACCACCCACCATCTGATGCCACTAAAATCACGTTAAGTATAAAAAAGTATAAAGTATAAAAAGTATAAAGCACACAGTACCATCACTGATCATTTTCGAATCATCTAAGAGCTGTGATTACTTCAGCTAGAGGAAGAACTGCGGGCGTGACTGGTCTCCACCAAAAAAGTCGTATCATGCTGCCTCAATCATTTTTTGCGTCTCACTGGGCGCCACTTCAAACGGCTGCAGGAACGTTCATTAGACGGAAGACGATACTAGAATAACTAGAATAACAACAGTAGACCACTCTTATCCTCCACATTGGAAATCCTGTCTTTGCTTTACTTTTTAAACTGGTATTTCTGTGTCTTGTCATAACGTGGCCCGCTATCTTTTATTCTTTTCCAATCAGTCAGCATTCCTCATTTCACAGTTTTTGCAGTGGGCTGCTTATGAAATGTTCTCCGCCGTGGTTCTGGTTCTGTCCTCAGGACATGGTGCTATTAATGACAGCTGACCTGCAATGGCCCACAATGCCCTAAATGATCTCCCTTGCCGACAGCCGCTCTATTCGGGGTGCATGCTAAGCCTCTGACAAATGAGATCGGTGATAAAGATGCCACGGTTTAATTTAAGAGGTGCGATGATCAAATGCCTAGACTTGTTACTTGTTAGCAGCAGAATACCACGGTCGAATCTTACACCGAGTTGCCATGCTTAATGAAGTAAAAATGATGTAACAATTATGCTTTTATGGGCAATGAATTGTCCTCAGATCACCCTCTTGTGTTTTAAGAGCTTCAAGAGAACCGTTGCTTCAGAACAAAGGCACCCCAGAGACTTGTCCCCGACTGTCATCCACATTAATGTTAAAAGGATTGTCTTCTGGGACGGACCATGTTTATGTGATGTTCAACTCCACCTAATATTCCATTAAATGACAACGCTGCATGCCAGGCACACAAATCAAGGATCTATTCACTAATATGTAATTGTGTTGGCTAGACACCAACATCATTATGGTGAGAACCAGCTTTCATTTTTTTATACAATTAATATACGGAATAAATGCATTGAATTAAACCAAGGGATCGTACCCATAATACTTGTGGCCCACTTTGCAGCTGCATGACGAGCTCAGCATAACTTATCACTTTCTCTCATTGGGCTCCAGAAGTAATCGAGACTCCTACTCTCTCATAATAACTAAATTTGGTCATGTCACGTCTTTCAAAGTTTTAATAATTGGCGAGGCTGGCCTGTACGCCCACTATTACATTGTCACATGCCGGACACTTGGACAGCATGCGGCGTAGGCGGATTGCCTCCCAAACACTATCTGGACAAATAATTAAGTGAAAAGCAATTTGCAACGTCCCTGGCCAAAATTAAAGTTGTCCAAGAGCAGCTATGCTAAATGCCTTGCTGATCCCAAGATGCAGCACTACACATCCCACTATTCCCGACCACAGGCGACTGTCATATGCGACAGAATCAGCTGCTTAAATGATTGAAGACGAGACACAGGGCAGAAACGCTGCTTGGTTGTTATATCTGGCACGTTTGTTAATGGAATTACAGAGGTGGCTCTGTTCCTTAGCAGCAATGACACTGACATCGCTCGTGAGGCAACATCTTCCGTCCCCAAATGACTGACCTGAGACCAGACCATGGACATGAATGTTTTAATTCTGGTGGTCTGCCAATCTGCCAGTCTCGCTGTCTGAATTGATCCCGCAGACTCTAATTAGCTCCCCACTTCCTGCTGTCATTCCCATTTGTCTTTGCAGGTTTTTCCCGGGGGTGCACCTGGGATCACATGTGGCCACCAGGGGCCAACAACTCCTACTTACTCCCCCACTGGGCGGACATGGACGCTGGCCCAGTCAGCTGTCAGTTAAATCTGTGGCTCTGAGGCTGGGAGAAGAGATGGAGACAGTGATTACTTCCATCGCGGACCACGAGAAGGTGGCAAGAACGTGAGATGAAGCCAGTACTGATCATCCCAAGACCTTACCCAGTGGCACATGAATGATGTATGATTAACTAGTTGGATGTTTCAACAAAGGGGCTGTGCTTGTTTACCTCTGGTATATTTGCTCATAGTATCACTAGTTCAAGGCAGCCTCGGTACAGAACTTACATACAGAACGTGGATCTCGCGCTCAATGTTGTCATATTCGGCAGTTTTCAATTACAATTGGAGGAAGATGTTATTGAGGAACCCAGTACGGCAAGCTCTTAAATGCTTCTTTTTAAAAAAGTGGTTTTGTGGAGTACGTCTTGGTACATCTTCAGCCCACGGCGGGCTGAAACGTATCACTTACTTGGGCAACCAAGCTTGGACGTGTGACATTGAGCGGAGGAGGTTAAGGAAGTAGTATGTGTGTTGGCATTTATATATAAAAAAATCATTATAGAAAGGATACTGAAATATAGGGGATAACCAGTAAGCAGTCCTTTGAAAATATGGCTCACAATGCGCCTATCACAAAGCCATGCAATTCTATTAATTTTTTTATTTTTTTTGGGGGGGGGTTACTACCAAGTTCAAAGTTTATTTATACCTCAAATTAGACAGAAAACTACAGGTCCTTACAACGTGATTATCACGCAGAGAGGCTTTCCCTATTTTAATCTAGGCCAGGCTGCAATTGTGGCAGCATTTCCGGAATGAAAGGATGGGAGGGTTGGGGAGGGGGTATATGGAACCGATACATCGCCCTCCGTTTTCCTCTCCTTTTTATCCCCCCCAGGCTACACCATCCAGGGAGCATCCGCTTCTGCCTCAAACATTGTTCCACACACAGTTTCCCGGGGAAATGGCCCCGATCACGTGAGGGCTTTATCCTCTCTCTCTCTCTCTCTCTCTCTCTTTCGTTTTTTTTTTTTTTTTTTTTTTTTGTAAATCAGATCCAAAAGTAATAAATAAATAAACCGGTAAGAGCGATCGGTCCAGGTAGGCGGCGGGTGGAGGGTAGAGAGGCCGGTTTTTACGTGGAAGTGGCACAGGAAGTGCATCCCTACCCGAGCACGCGTAAAACGGGGAGAGAAAAGGTAACACACCGGCGACGACTGTCCCTTTCGATAATAAACGACCAGAGCCCTGACAGATGTGTGTGTGCATGTGTGTGACATGAATTCGTAACGCGAGGTGAGGTTCGGACGTTTCAAAGCCAAGACGCCCACAGAAAACATGTCGGTAAACCCGGATGTTCGACAAAACGCCGTGTTCAGAAATTAAATAAATAAGCGAAATAGAATCGCAGCCACGTTGCGCCCGATTTGTAACAATAACGTGTCAAATCTAGATATGTATGCATATAACAACAACGCGTTGCCTAACACAGTCCATCGGGCGCGCGTCAACCTTGCGCGGCGTCCTCCGGCGACGCGACGCGACGCGACGCGACGCGACGGTAAACGGCGGTGGCCGCGCCGCTTACCTCGACGGGAGATGCACCATCAGAAAGACGCAGAGAGCGATCTTGACGGGCTTCGCCATGGCCGTCGCGCGTTTCCACGGCAGCACCATCTTCTCTCCGCCGCGCTGCTGCAGATGGACGCGCTCCGTCTTTATTTACTGCGCGTCTTCGCCCCGGCACGTTACACACATAGCCGCTCGCCTTCCGCCTCGGGCAGGAAGAAGAGGATCTGCGCGCGTTACGCAAGGAAGGAAAATGAAATAATAATAATAATAGTGATCATTAAAAAAAAAAAAAAAAATCTAATGAAATAAGTGCACCCCGGGAATCCGGCGGTCGGGCGGATGCGGCGGAGCCTCAGCCTGGACGCAGATTACCGCCGGGGTCAGAGAGGAGCCGCTGCGCGCTGCTGCGGCGCAGATCAACACATGCGTGGTCTCGCCGCCGCGGCAGCGCAGCCGGGAGGAGATCAGATGCGCGCTGGCCGCCCGCGATCACGGTGACACCGATAATAATGACAACCGAGCAATGATATCATATTTTCACTGACGAATTCTCACATGGCGCCTGCTTGGCCGGAGAAGCGTGACAAAATAGTCCAGAGGCAGATGCGCCTGGATATTCGGGATCAGATGGTTCCTGCTGCGCGCAGGCGTGGGGACGGAAACGCTGTGCATTTACCAGCAGGGTCTTTGATGCACTTGCACCTGAGATGGATGCGCAGTGGGTATGGAGAGGTTGGAATATGCTTTATCGTTTTTTTTTTTTTTAATTTCCCCTTCAAGTAACCGTGTGCTTATGGGGGAGGGGGGTTTCAAAACTTATTGTACTCGAAGATGGGATGGCGTGGTATGATGGAGAGGAAGATGACGCCGGGTTGTAACTGCACCCCAGCTGCCACAGATACTGCCTGCGTCACTCCCCTAGGAAAAAAAACGAGAGAATTCCACGTGACTCTCTCTCTCTCTCTCTCTCTCTCTCTCTCTCTCTCTCTTTGGTATTTGCATGTGAAACGGTAATTATTCCCCTCATGATGTATGCGTCTCACGCTGGCCGCTCCTCGTTCGCTGGCCTCCTTCACTTTGAGGAGATGGATTGGTTTCAGCACCGCGGACAGCTCACTGCAACTTCCCAGGCGCCTTGGATCCTAAATTCAGAACCAGGCCAGACTCATGCAAGCGGCTCTATGGTGTAACATGAAACAATTTAGTACAGAAACTGCAGTACTTGTAATACAGCAACCTAATAGGGCCGAGATCAAATAGGATGAGGGAGTAAGGCCGGTTTAATGTGACCTTACAGGGGAGTGGAGAGTGCAATAAGGGAGTTCTTTCGTTCTTTATTCATCTCTGCTTCAGCTCTCAGTATAAAGAACAAGTGACCAACCGCATCATATTGCACCATACCAAGGCATCACATTTCCTCACACACTCCCCATACTGGGGCGGTGGTGGCCTAGCAGCTAATAAAGCGGACATATAATTCAAACTCCGAACGGCCAAGGTTCCACTGAGTTCCCTTTAGCAAGGTAACGTCCCCACACACTGCGCCTTTCATGGCTGCCCAGTTAAAAACAGGGCACATTTTATTGTGCCACTGTGTGCTGTGACAGTCACTTCACTTTCATTTATTCAGTCTGCTTACTAACACTCATAAACATTTACGTATATGAGCCCAAAAATTGTGTAGAAATGTAAGTGAGTAGGAGCTGAAATCCCATACAAAAAAAAGTGCTGAATTGTAGTGAAAATGGCACTATGTCAGAACTTACTCAACAAAACACGGCCAGATGTGCCCCAGAGAAGGAAAAAAACTGAAACATTCGAGGACTTGTAGGCCATCCTGCACTCTTTTAAACTTCTCAACCTAAACAGGCACACGCAAACACACACCCATATGGAGGCATCCAAAGCTATGAATGAACACGTGGAGTTATGTACAAAAAAGGGTGAAATAACTGAAAACATGTTTTATATTCTAGTTTCTTCAAAATATCCACCCTTTGCTCTGATTACTGCTTTGCACACTCTTGGCATTCTCTCGATGAACTTCAAGAGATGGTTTGCCAACAGTCTTGAAGGAGTTCCCAGAGGTGTTTAGAACTTGTTGGCCACTTTGCCTTCACTCTGCGGTCCAGCTCACCCCAAACCATCTCGATTGGGTTCAGGTCCGGTGACTGTGGAGGCCAGGTCTCCACTTAACACATAACTCCACATGTGTTCATTCATAGTTTTGATGCCTTCAGTGAGAATATACCAATGCAAATGGTCATGAAAATAAAGAAAACACATTGAATGAGAAGGTGTGTCAAAAACGTTTGGCATTTTTTAATTCCAAATTTTAATTCCATAAAAATGTAATGTATGACACAAATATTACATACAATAAAATTATATATAAAATACATGCAGTGTAAACAATGTGCATGTTCAAAGTGTGGCCAGTTGTTTAGTGTCAAATTCTGTATTGGTTGTCTTGTGCATTTATTAATGAATTATAATAATTATTATCATTCTGGTACCCATAAAATGTAACTGATCAGAAACACTAATGGCTTAGTCTGTTTACACAACCCCATCAACTCTGGCTCTTCCAATGACCTGGAAAAGCATTCAAATAAATAAAAATAAAATGAAATAAAAATATGACAATACTCTCATTTTTGACTAAGTACGTTGGCCGGCTCAGCAGACGTTTGCCATTAAGCTTTCAGGAAACCTGCACCAACACGGGGAGAGCATTTAAAGGGCATTGAGGGTGGCAGTGGAGGCCTAGTGAGTAAGGAAGTGGCCCCATAATCAGAAGGTTACCAGTTTGAATCCCCATCTGCCAAGGTCCCACTGAGGTGCCACTGAGCAAAGCATCATCCCCACACACTGCTCCCCGGGCGCCTGTCATGCTGCCCACTGCTCACCAAGGGTGATGGTTAAGAGCAGAGGACGCATTTCGCTGTGTGCACCGTGTGCTCTGCTGCAGTGTTTCACAATGACAATCGCTTCACTTCTTCACTTCACTTTTCTTCATGTAAACTCAACACACATGGTCTGAGTCGCGATTCAAACTCTTAACCTTAGGTGGCGACATCTCAAAACACCGCAGCACTGGGTGACTCTTGACTACATCCAGTGCTGTGCAATAGTTTAAGTCTGTAGAAAGAATAATTCAATTTTTCTTAACATCTTCTTAACATCAAAATCAATTGTTCAGGACTGTCTAAATGTCACGTCTGGGTGAAGCTGGGGCCACAGCCTGCACCACTCAGCTTGACAGCAGGGCTCTAACCATGGACAAGTGGGGCTGATTAAGTGTCCATGGTTAGGGCCCTTTCATAAGGAACTGGTTGGCAGCAGACAGACACTGCAGCATTTATGTGCACTCTGAACCTGACCTTATGTACAGTATGGTTTCGGTTCCTGGCAATTGCCACACGCCTGTGGGTTAGTTTTAATTCCTTTTGTATTTTGCTTTGTCCCTTTTGACCCTCGTGCCATTTTCTTTGTATTATTAATATATCCCATTTGGCCCATCTCATCCCATCTGTGCTTTCTTCCCCCGTCAGCCCGTGGTTGTGATACTAAAAGGGTAAAACACTCAAATAATGATTAAAAAAGATCTAGAGATCTGCTAAAAGAACCGGCTCTTAGTCTATCCCAAATCTGTAATTTAATGAAATATCTCCTACAAGCAAAAGTCCAGAGATGGAGATTAGTATTGTATTGCTGCTCAGAAAAATGTCAATGTTTATGAAAATAAGGAAATTCTGCAATAGTTAAGTAAATCTTTGATCAGTATATGATTTTTTACATGCCAGGTATAGGTGTACTTTGTAACAATGCTATATAACAGAGATAAAATGTTGGATTGAAAAAATTGATTTCTGTATCCTAGATTAAGTTTAAATCTTTTTTTCTCGTAAACGTGCTTAGTCGATTTTTGAGCACATGGCTAGAGAAGACTCTGCACACATGCAAACCCAGACACAGCCATATCAGAGCCGATACAGCATGACCATATTTACTAAATCATCATCTTTGGACTGATGGAGGAAAGTGACAGAACGGCATCACAATCACCGATAATTCCCAGTGTTGCGGACTGGAGTTTTGTGTTTGCTGTGACTAGTGTCTCCCTGACTACCTTGATTCTTTGTGCTTTGTTGTGTGTGCATGTGTTTGTGTGTGTATGGGTCCTCGTGCCCTTTGTGTTTCTCTTATGCCCTCTGTGACAAAAAACCTTTTTGGAAAAGAACTGATGCATAGGCCTCCCTACACCACCCTTATATATAACCTTTGGGCACACATGGTGCAGTGGGGGCCTAGAGGGTAAGGAAGTGGGCCCATAATCGCAAGGTTGCCAGTTTGAATCCTAAATGTGCCAATGAGGTGCCACTGAGCAAATTGTTGTCCTCACACTGTTTTTCATGGCTGCCCACTGCTCACCAGTGGCGATTATGCATAAAAAAAATTATGCATAATTTTTTATTATTTTATAAGCTCTCATGCTTCTTTTTTTCAATGATTCTTCATCAATACTTTTGAATGTGTTATATGATTTGACCAGAAATTAATGCACATTTTTGTACATTCAGTGAATGAAATGTGAATATCTGCTTAATGTAAACATTAGTTGCATATTTTGGGTGGTTGTAGCTTAGTGGGTAACACACTCGCCTGTGAACCAGAAGACCCAGGTTCAAATCCCACTTACTACCATTGTGTCCCTGAGCAAGAAACCCTGAGTTGCTCCGGGGGGGGACTGTCCCTGTAACTACTGACTGTAAGTCACTCTGGATAAGTGCTGTAAATGTAAATTTTGCCTGTATCCTGTTATGTCTATATGGACTGGCTTGATAAACATGTTTCCTGGGGTTTAATCTACGCCAGTTGAACACACCATGCAATCTACTGTTCACCTCTTGCTGTGCTGTCTAAATAGCAGAGAACACCTACTGCAGATCCCTTTCTGGTTAAACATCTCTGTTGACAAGATTGTTCAATTCATCCTGAAGCACAGTTCCATGTCAGGCAGATTGATTTGCTGCCCAAAGTATTGAATATGTTTTTTTTTTTTCCATCTTGTTACAGACTGGGGCAGTGGTGGCCTAGCGGTTAAGGAAGCGGACTCACAATCAGAAGGTTGCCGGTTCGAATCTCGAGCTGCCAAGATGCCACTGAGCAAAGCACCGTCCCCACACACTGCTCACACACTGGACACTGGACACTCCATTGTTACTGAGTTTCTTCTCAATAAGGGCTAGAAAGATGAATGATCTGACACGATCATCATGGCACAACTACATTTCTGTGAGAGACGGGCTAGCATTGTACATTTTTTTTCGTGGGGTGAAGTAGGTCAAGTAGTTTATGCATGGGGCCCTGTTGCTGCTTTATTTATGATTATTCATTGTCAGCTCATTAATAAGATTTCCTTTGGTTGGCCTCAGTGTTACATAAATAGCGCAGTTTGCCACAAACAGATTAACACGATAAACAAAGAGGGCTCTGCAACAGCATGTAATGATTGTGGGAGATTTACCGTGACTTCACAGCAGTTACAGCCGCTCGGAAGAGCCAGCAGGCCCGTGTTTGTGCTACCAGTCCTCAGGTACTCTCTGAATGTTTGATTGAATGTAGCTGTAGAGCGCTTATGGCAATTGTTTGAGTGGCACTTCAGAATTGTAAGACGAAAAGCTTCATGATGGCAGCCACCCCCCGAGATGTTCAAATAGAAGCACAAATGAGCCATGGCTAATACTTATACTTAGCTTCTCTTCTTTTCACAGGCAAAATTGTCTTGTGCTCATGTTGATATTGAAACCATGGAATTACTAATTAAATTACTAAATTGAATGCTTGTTTTTTTTTTAAGAATCTAGTATGTTTTGGCTCAATATTACAAGCAACACTGATGTCAATAGTTATAACTGAGTTTTCCTAAAATGCACATAATAGTCTGTAAGCAGAAAACAACACCATCTTCTCAACTAGAAAAACAATACAAGGTTTAGGGCATGAATGCCTTTTGCCTAGAGTGAAGCAGATGACTCTGTAATGCATAGCATGTATTAAGTCATTTTTCAAAACACATACAAATGATATCCCATTGTATGGATCATTTAGGAAGTGGTGTTTTTCATATGACATCAACATACTATGACATGACCTTCCATCAACAGATTTCGTCCTGTCCTCATCAAGATTCTGAATAAAGGAAAGTCTTGTGAGCCGACCTCCTCCCAACATGCTAAAATAGACTGAAGAATCTTTGACAAGGTGCAACAGCAATTTCTCATCTGACACTTTTCTACTTTCTACAGGGTGGTAGTAGCCTAGTGGATAACACACTCGCCTATGAACCAGAAGACCCAGGTTCAAATCCCACTTACTACCATTGTGTCCCTGAGCAAGACACTTAACCCGAAGTTGCTCCAGGGAGACTGTCCCTGTAACTACTGATTGTAAGTCGCTCTGGATAAGGGCGTCTGGTAAATGCTGTAAATGTAAATGTAAATGTACTTCCAGTTGACTCCAACATAACCATTGCAATCAGTGCTTTCATTATGTTTCATTTTGATGCATTATTGGTGTTGGATAATGAAATCAATTAACTTTTTTCCAAATGTATTTAGTTATATGGCAAGAAATGGCTTTGATTTTTTTGTATGTGATACAAATTATGCTCCCATCCTTGCATGTGGATTTTCTGAGAGGAAGCCTGGCACAATAGCTCACTCTAAATATCATTCTGCCTCATTACATCTGTCAGGATCCGGACCGGAAGGGGATACTCCAGGTCCTGTGTTTTGTCCTGTGTCAAATTGATTCCTGATGGTTGTCACCTGTGTTTGCCTGTATAAAGCCACCCAGTTTGTGTCAGTTTGCCGTTGGGTCATTTTGGGGTGATTTTTCCCTTCTCAATCCCCTGTCTCATGATGTTGTGTGTATGCGTCCTGCTTTCCTCGCCATGTCCTGCAACAATGACAACGTCATTTACATCATGAGATATATTGTTCCTTAGGAACACCTAGATCACAGATGATCCTATCTAAATGCAGAATTAATGAAACGTAATAACTCCAAATGCTCTTTTATTTTATTCTATTGAAAACTATTTTGAAAGATTAGGCCCATTTATTGAACTAATGAATGCTTCATAGTCCACTGCTATAGTCATTAATACTGAAATGAGTGGTTAACAATGGCTTACTTTTTTCCCAATTCATTTATTTACCCTCGAATTGCCTTAATTCTCAGTAAAGTGTTTCATAATGACCATAGCATAAGGCAGTTTTTTGCATGTTAAGCGTAATTTCAGAGTCTCTGTGTTGCATACACCGAAAGGTGATGATTCAGTACAGCAGAGGAATTTTCACAGGCTTCAGGCATTCATTGCCCTGACCTATTTCTCCAAGTCCAGTGCAGCTTTTGAAACAAACACCTGCAGACCTCATGTTAAAAAAATAGTGAGGTGCTCCTCACCTTGGATCTGGCTTGAGGTCCATTTTACCCAAACTGCAAAGGAAGTCGAGAATGCTCCTCTTCGAGCTTTCACTTATCAAGACGTGAAACACATCAAAGATGAAAATGAGATAAAAAATAAATCTCTATCACGCTCCTTTTCTCTCTTGTCTTTCGCCTCATCCCTCATGAATTTTTAAAACTTCTTTGAAAGGTGCCATCATGAATGATTTAAGTGCTGAGACACTGCACTTTGAGACTACAGATGTGGACAGTCTCTTTGGTTAAGGTTGGGATGGGGTGTAGATTTGGATTATTGTGCTTTTTCATGCCAGGCTCCAGGGTCACGTTTATATTGCTGATTGGCTTGTAATGAGCCGAATGCCTTCAGATTCATCTTGTCTTCCACTGTCAAGGGACCGTGGCAAACAAAGGCGAGCACGGGAATATGAAACTTCAGACTGCCGTTGTCATAACTACAGTGGCCCCTATGTGCCTTGCAAAATGCCAGAAAAAATAATAATAGAATCATCCTGTCACCACAACAGACATGCTGCATTGTGTGTGTATCCATCCTGTACATGGCACTAAGGGAATAACTTATGAGCTGAGTCCCATCACACAGGGGTTTGAAGGCTCTGTTTGTTTTGCTCCATTTTCATTTTCAGCGAGTATGTAGTTCTGTCCTCCCATTCATCCATTTTCTAAACCCCCCTTTCCACAGTGGCTACTGACCCAGGCTGAAACAATTCTGAAAAGGGCACCAGTCCATCAAGTCACCATGAGAGGAAACAGGTCATGGGTTGAACCAAGGTCCATTTTTTTGAGGCAATGGCATTAGCACATCTGGTAAATTGTGACACAGAAATTGATATAAAATCTAAATCCATAGATATCCAAATATTATGCTTTATAGTGAGACATATCTTTTTTATACTGTGTTTGCACAGGTTGAAGCTGAGAAGCTTTTATTATACAATGGTATGCTGACAAATCAAGATGCCAGCATAACCAGGAGAGAAGAATCCCTTTAAAATGTTATTTTTCAGTGTAAGCGTCTCTCAGGGCAATCACGCCAGCCTTCCAGCACACCCTGGCAAAAAAAAAAAAAGTTATTCCTACATCAGATTGTTTGATGAAAGTGAAAGTGAAAGTGAAGTGATTGTCAGTGTGATGCACTGCAGCACAGCACATGGTGCACAAAACAAAATGTGTCCTCTGCTTTTAACCATCAGCCTTAGTGAGCAGTGTGTGGGGATTGTGCTTTGCTCATTGGCACCTCAGTGGGTCGGGATTCGAACTGGCAACCTTCCGATTATCGGGCCGCTTCCTTAACCACTAGGCCACCACTGCCCCACAGTGAAGAGCCACAAATGCAGTCCCCCACTACCAGAAATTATGCAGTCAAGATTCCAACATTTGGGGAATTAGCAGGGGGTCGGCATAGCCAGAGTCTGAGGCTGAGCCTCCCCTGGATAAACCACCTTCTTCAAGTATGCCAGGGAATGCACAGGATGAATGAGCAGCAAGACTCATGGTCAAACTGAGACCGCATTTCATAACACAGGTGTTACAGTACATTTTTTAGTTCAATTCCTAAACTGCCAAGGTGGCACTGAGGTCCCCTTTGAGCAAGGTACCATCCCCACACACTGCGCCTTTCAAGGTCGAAAACTATTCACAGGGTGAAGGGTTAAATGAAGAGACTACATTTTGTTAAGTGCACAGTGTGCTGTGCTATGAATCACAATAAAAAAAAAAACACTTTCACTTCTCTACAGATCACAAAATAAGTATTTTTGAACTTCAATGAGCACAGGCTACTCTTTTCCAATTTACATTTACATTTACAGCATTTACATCATTTGGTTAGATTCCAGGATATATGACCCTTCTGTCCCTTCCTTCCTTGTCAGTGCTCTAAACAGATTTCAGTCAAAGTCTAAGAGATAGAAAAAAAATGAAGTCATGCAAGGTGTCTTGATGCCTCAGAATATGAAATTTAGTCGCAGAATTTGACTAGGTTCTCCATAATGAGAGATCATATTATTGACCAGGAACACAAATCAACGTGGAAAAAAAACAACAGCAGCAGCAGTGGTCATTATGGCAGTGAACACTGGTTGGACCAGAAAAACATTGAGACAATGACTGTGAAATACTGCATACACAAAACTACACAAAAATGACTTTTTTTCTTTCTCCTGACTTTAACTTTCGAAAATGAATGTTTCAAATTTTGAAACGTCAGTAAGAAGAACATACAATTACCAAAACACTGTCCAGAGATTGATAATGATGTACCATGGAAGCTGAAAATGGCAGATAATAAATTGTAGCTAGGCCCATTATCAGCTACAATTAGTCTTTAGTTACAATGGAATGTTGTGTTCATTAATGCAAGTCTGTCCCTTTAAATGGTTTATTGATTATTTGAAAAACCTTTTCCAATTATCGTTGTACAGCTGACAATGGTTTCACTGATTAAAGAAGCAATAAATCTGGACTTCTTCAGACAATTACATGTTCATCCTCATCACTATTTTAAGTTTTTAAAGAGAAAACAGTACAAAATTACAAACCAGTTCACTTTTGAATGGTAGTGCTCACGCATGTTGAGGCAGGTTTACATAAACTTCCCACCTCGTACTTAATCCACTTATATCCCACTGACGGTAAGATGGTAAAAGAAGCACTGGCACCCCTTTTATCTCCATCAAGGAGTGCATTCCCATGTACGTGGCTGCGTGGAGCCATTAAAGAGACTTATACACAAGCCTACTGTCAGCCACGGTTTGTCTCCAAAATATTGAGCCGTTTGAAATGGGGCATTCCCATTTTCATTTTTAACTGTGAATCCACAACTCCCTCCCCATTTTTATTACCATGTCAGCACTTACTCTGACAAAGCTTAAGAGTTGTGGCCTACTTTTTGATGTGGTTCTTTCAATACAAGAAAAATTGGAAATTGAGAGGGTTGAGGTAGGACTGTTTGCTTTAAATTTCCATTTAAAAACAAGGTTTTCTGCTCTTGCTGAAATTTTAAAATGGCACAGCGCCTTTAACAAAGTTTAACACAAGTTCTGCCCCAGATTGTCTGCTTTCAGGCAGGGAAGGCTGCCATTCATTTTCCAGGTAACCTACTTTAAGATTTCCAGGAAATGTGCTCCGCCACACACGTTGTTCCACTTTGATTGAAATCTAAAAGCTCAACCTTTCATCTGTTTTTTTTTTTCTCCGCGTTATGATCACATCTAAGCTCCAGCCAGAAGATGAAAGCCTGGTGTGCCCATTTCCAAGGAACTCAGAAGACAGCAGATGTCGGATAGTGAGGAAGGTTATAAATCGCATGGTTAGCACCTGCACGGGAGTCGGAGGAGATCCTCCCATTCAGCATAAAAACGCTGGGCCGATGGCGGCTCTGCCGCAGGGCCACTTCCAGCACAGTTGTGCAAATCAATTATTCATGGAGACAGAGAAAAAAAGTATGTATTCAAAAGTCACGTCTGTCTGCTGAGCGGAACCTTTAATGACTTTCACCTCGCTAAGCTAGTAGCTGACGTGCTGCGGCGCTTTGTTTTCTGCGAAGCTCAAACCTGCAGAGACAGGCTGCCATAATGCCACAAGACTCTTAGAGCATTCGCTTCTTAATGATTACATCATCACATTATTTTTTTTTCCTTTCTGCATTGCTAATTGTGAGTCATGGGATGCTTGGCAACATTCTGAAAGCATGAAATGGGTGGGGGGGGGGGGGGTGGCATTCAGCAATCAGTGCTTTTTATGCCATGGTGGACAAAACACATTTTTTACAGGGGATTCCAAGACGCTACAGGACATTAAGTGACTACCTCCCATTACACATAGAGGTTTTAATTAAAGGCTGACAATGTTGAGGTGGTGTGAAATATTTCTTAGTGAAGCTTTTGAGTAACAAGCAGACCCCGTCGTAAGAAAAAAAGAAAGAAGAAGAAGAATCAAGCAAAACTGGAAGTAGCATTACGAAATAAACACCAAGACCGCGTGCATGGCGTCCAAGCAATGTAATCTTTTAAGCTATCATGACTGACTTAAGTAAAATGTAAACAGAACATGTTTGCTTCAGGGCTTATATGCATAAGCTGTTTTCTATATATAGGAATGCATGTTGGGGGAGCGCTTATCCAGTGAAAGACATATTTTTACCACATTTTTCAAAGTACACTTCAGGCCTGCAATATTCTGAATAGATGCAGTTCTGAAAAATGTGCATTTCTGCACCTAAATTATTTTCTGTCTCAGTTTCTGCAGGTATGTAATTATCACATTAAGAAAAAACAGCCATGGCAGATATAGCGCGCTGTAATCTTCACAAAGCTGCAACTCACCTGCTTACAATTGTATAAAGTGGAAAAGTGCTTGCACTAGCATGGATTCCACACCTGACCAGTCTATCGTGTTTCACAGTGCCTGTGTGGGTGGATCACACTGTGCACAGTACCACCAGAATTTAGTCAACTTCCTGATGAACTTTTGCTCAGTGCAAAAATTAAGAGCGTGTGACTCATCCCTTTCACCTTGTGAACTGTAAGCATTGATTGAATGCTTTGCGCACTGTGTGGTTGACATTTTTTGACAAATACCCTTTAATTAAATAAAATGGTGGCATAAATTATTAACAGTTACCGCCATTAAAGCACCAGCCTGAAAAGGAAACATGGATGAAAACGAAGTGAGCATAAATTTAACAACATTTCTACATTCTGTATCATGGGACAAAATGATCAGATTTTACAAATAAAAGAGAGAAAAAAACAGAAAAGGTCATGTACAATATAAAATAACCCTTTTTTTTATTAGACAAATTAGAATTCCTTCCAGGCATGAATGATCAACACTGTTACAGCGCCTTTTAGCTTTAATCAAATACTGAGACATGGTCAATTACAGCAAATAAAAACATTTGAAAAGGAAATTAAGCCCTTGTCCTGACGTGAGCAGAGGGTTTCTTCATCTTCGCCTCCTTCTAGTGTCCTGCAAGTACAATCAACTCAGACTTAGATTGAAAGAGTCTTCTTCAGCAATGTTGGTCCTGCCTGATAGAACATTTACTGACATCTTTCATTTATCTTTCATTTAAACAACAGAAAAGCTGTTCACACTGACTTTATCACATGAATTTAAAGTATAATGTGTAAGGTGCATAACTTCCTCAATGATCCATAAGCATGGCCCTGGAGTCAAAATAATACTGATTCATGGCCAAAAGCTGAGGGAACAAATGTAAAAAAAACATATCTGGTTATTTAAGGTGACAAAAAGATGATGAGTGAAGGTGGATTGAGTGTACTCTAATCTATTATAAATGACTATAGCATGACTCAAGGGTCCCACGATCCAGCTTAGGTCTTCCAGGCACAAGTGGTAAGATGGAATTGCTCCCCCAAGTCGTGCTGAATAATTCACAGCTTTGCTTCCCTCCCTCTCACATTGAGATTCTTCTTCTAACCTGCGGTCCTGCAATACAGACACATAGCAATGAAAGCTCCAAATTCTGGCCAATTAATTATTATGTCCTCATCCATGAAAGGTCAAAGTTCGGTCTCCCTTTTGTGCACTATATAGTTCCAGTAAAGAAATCTAACATCTAAGTCTTGTCTGAGATTTTCATGACCTTGCCCCTTGCTAACTACACCTTTCTCAAAGACAATACATGATTGTTCGACTCCCTGACTCCCAGGGTCCTTTACAATGTTAGTGTCAGACTGAGGATAGATTGACTATATGCCACTAACTGTGAAATGCTCCTAGCCAGGAGACATTCCACCTCATCAGCCACCTCCAGCCAAGGGGCTTAAAGAAAAATGAGTTGCTGAAGTCAGTGTGGGCCGTAAAGGCGTAATCGCAAAGCCATTTACTCCTAAAATATCATTAGGCAGCATTACAGTGATAAGAGAGAATGTATCATCAAAGTCACAAAGGAAACAATGGGGAATTTGAGTCATATGGCTGGAAATTGTTTGTGTCTCATTCAATATCAATAATAGCATTTCTGAGCTGTGGTGGCAACTCTGCAGGGCAGTTGCGACGTTGGCATGCCAGAGTGCACCTTCCTCAGCAGAGCACAAGGGCATCAGGACGATAATGCTAAGGTAGATTTACACTTCATCATGCAAAAGACAATGGTTTAAACCAAGAAATATTACAGCAAAACCAATCTCGGTTCTAAAGTAAACAAGCCAACATGCTGCTTCTCAAAATATAAAAATGCATGGAATGTGGAAGAATTTTGGTATGCAAAAATTTGGGACAAAAAATACATTGATGAATGGCAAAAACTGACATCATACACACAACTTTGCTCAGAAACATACATTTAATTCATTTGATCCCAGGTTGAACCTTGACCTGCTGACCTTTTATTTTTTTACAGCACTTTTGCTAGTCTCATTTGTCTGCTTTCTGCCATAATTCTGCACATGGATTGCATGAATGTCAAAGTTCACTCAAGCAGGCATTATTTATTAATATGATGTTTGGCCAAATGTCTGAAAAATGAAAGATGTGTTTGACATTTTAACCTGTAATTCTGAAATATAGATTTTACTGTCCGTAAAACGGATCATTCTTGCCTACCTTTGTGTGGCAGACACGACCCCCTGCATCTCTGCATTCAATGTTTTCTAAATGCAGAAAACATGTAATAATAATGTAAACAATCATACCATGCAGACCTTGGATTTGACCTGTATCATGATTTCTGACAGGGTCTTTGAAGCCCTGAGGATAGAATAGAGATCTTAACACTGCAGTATGCCCCATATGATTCGCTGATAAGGGCTGATGATGAATAGAATTGAAGAAGCTCAATCAAAAAACATCAATGCACTGAGCTGTGGTTACTGTTACGGTTAGTCCTTTTTTGGGAGAGGTTCCTTCCATCATTAGATGAGTATGGAAAAAATGTGTAGTCTGGTAGTCTATTCTAACAGTCTTGCTATACTAATATTCTGAAGACAACAAGGACACGATTTTCAAACAAATTCATGCCAAGTGCTATGCGAAGAATGATGCTCAAACACATAAATTAATAAAATAAATAAATACATACATTTTTGGAGCATGTGACATATTGACGGGCAGATCTGAATAATTCAAAATGAGGATGTAGCAGACATGAGAGCTGCAATTTGAAGCCTATCCTGTCTGACAGAAATGATTATACAAAAACAAAAAGTGTAGTTATCTTATCTTCTTCACAACGCAGGTAACTACCAAGTGGTTCTTAACGGATTCATGTAGATCCTGAGGACGCCTGACCTTACCTTAGCAAACAAGCCTTATGCCCAGTGCTCAAAATGTGCTTTGTTTCATTTGTTTTGGTCAGTACATGTTTCCGTTTGTATCTGTAGCCTGCTGCTTCTTTATGGTGCACTGTTTCTCCGACCGAAATGCCAATGTCACATGAGAGACGTCCTTGAGGGACAGATGCAGGGGCCATTCCATGCCATTTCTGAATCCTTCACTCTCATCTCTCAAGGCCCCTGTGGAGATATTTTGTATGTCACCCTTTGCAAACAGGCCCAGACTCTCCCCCTCCACAGCCTTTGTGTGTTCAGGCTTGAGGTTCACAGTGGGTGAGAGAGCCTGCAGGGGTCTAGGGTAGGGAGGGGCAGAGAGATGTGAAGGTTGGACCCAGTGCACCGTGGATTTCAAAGCCACGTCGATAGACAGTGGCTGCTTACTTGTTAGATGTGCCACCAGACAGACCTACCTGAAGAGTGATTCCTGCTGACTGAATAAACATATTCCTACTCATGTGTGTTGTGCCCATATCAGGCTATCACCTCACAGACTGACACATTGAGAGACATTCTATGCCAGTAGGGTTCAAATTTACTGCTGCTGAATGAAACTAACCAATGTCACATCAAGAACACAAAGTACAGCAGTTTGGGATGGTGTAAGGAAGCCGAAGCAGCACTTCCTGTCTAGAGAAAGAAACACGTAGAAAGGTTATACACAGATTTCACATCCAGAATGTTAACCAACTGAAAGTGAACTGAAGTTGAGGTTTAGTACAAAAAAAAGACATGTTTGTAAAGCCTTTTGCTGTGTTTCTGCTGTTTTGGGTCAGCCAGTGAAAGTTAAAGGCAAGTGGAAAAATGAATGTGCACCTGATATATACAGTACAGGCCAAAAGTTTGGACGCACCTTCTCACTCAATGTGTTTTCTTTATTTTCATGACCATTTACATTGTGGAATGAAATTTGCAGAATGGGGTAGGTAGTAACAAAGCTTAATTAGTAATATACTAATTTGTAAAGTACAACTCATTTTGTTGCCCATTGTGTAAAGTCCTACTTAGCGCAACAGATTTTTACTTAGAAACAGATTCTGTGCAATACACTGTGACACGGTTAAGTGTGGACAGTGTCATGTCAGTGTCATGCTGGCCCAAAATATGTATGAAACTGATGCCTTACATTTGGGGTCTGGACAAAAATGATAGACTGGACCAAACTCAAGATTTTTTAACATCCCCTTTTAAGTTATAACTAAGTTTTGTCTGAGATTTTCATGACCTTGCCCCTTGCTAACTACACCTTAGTTATATTCAGGTTTGTCTTAATTTATAGGAAATTGTGTGTTTCCTTTGCTTTTGTACTCCTACATTTATTCCAATATTCTTTTTTTTTGGTGAACTATCCTTATGGTGTAAAATGTATGGTTCCAAACATTTGTCTATGTTGCTCGCAATCACAGAACATATATAGCAAAATCTATTTGCCAAAAGTCAGAAGCAATTTTTGTAGCATTCTCATTTGCAAAATTTTATGCACTCTGGTTGTAATGATTTACAATAAAACCCTCCCCTAATTTTTTCTTTTCTTTTTTTTCTTGCAACAGCTTGTAAAGGTCAATTCCCTTTCTCTGCGGTGTCTGAAAGCAGGTGATGGCTTGAGTAATACATTGATGGGGCGGACAGTCATTTTTCATACTTCAGGGTGCAAAATGAGAAATAATGCGTCCAGACTGCGGTGCGTGTTAACATTAGATTTTCACGTTATTGGGTTATTTATGAGTTGATCAAATATGCATTAAGCCTAATTTGCAGCATCTCTGCAGCAGGGTACAGGCTACTGTATGTGAGGTCTCTCACTCTCTCGTCCTCAACCCCATCTCACTCGGTCTCTGTCTTGCGTTAGCCACACTGATCCTAATTGATCTGCAGGTTTGCTTTGCCTTCATCTTTCCATTGCATCCACTCAGGCAAGGGCCAGTTTTCTTATGTGAGACCAATTACTCGGCCCTGTGATTCAATTTGGGAAAAGGTAACTGTCTCACTGGAGCATAATAGCTTTAGCTAAGAACTTTTAATGTCTTTTCTGGAATGTGTTCAAAAGATTCTTTTTTTTTCCTTCTCACAAGCTCTCGACTCCCAAACCACCCCGCCCAAAACAACCCTGTGGCTCAACCCTTCTGGACACGGGGGCGACTCTCAGAAGAGGGGTACCATGAGATAGTGCTGCCCTTGCCTGCCCCCTTCATCACCATATCTGATCCCCCTGTCAATCACGCGCTAGCCCCAGCACAGCGGGGCCCCAGTGGATTCTGGGTGTGTGCCCGCCGAGCTGACAGAAGCGGCTGCTTTGGTGTTGCTCTCCTGGCTCTGATGTCTGCTGCTTATGTAAACCCGAAAAATCCAGAGTGTTTCTTTTTATGCCTGTAGTGTTAATGCAGCCTTCCCTCCTTAGTATAGAATGAAAACTATTCTTTTTATGCCACATACCTTTAACATTGTTTGCTAACATAATATCCTACTTTGAGGGAGAAAAGTACTCGGAAGTCCCAGGCTCACTTCGAACTCTGGATCTAGCCAATTTCGATGGTCGCCGCTCTGGGGTGAAATAAAAATGAATTATGCAGAGTGAAGAAATCAAGATTTCCTCTCTTCAATTTAGATGAATAATGCCCCACTTTGCTGAATACAAAGCAAGGTGGTGTGTGTTAATGCGAGAACAAGAGTGCACCTGCATAAGGCAGAGACTAATCTTTTCCAGCCTTGTACTTCTAAAGAAGTACTCAATCGGTTGAAATGACTTGAAAAAACTTTGTATTACATATGTTTGCTTGTTTTCTTTATAGTCCCTGAATTGTCAAAAAAGAGAGAAAATTACATATTTCCGTTCTATTCTGGATATTTATTTGTTGAATGTATTTTATTTATTTATTTTTGTAAAAAGTGCTTGTTTAAGAGTACAGTCTTGGAACTTTAGGAGAGTGTGTAAGACTCTGTTAATGAAGGTGACAGGGGTGATACTGCTAAAAAATAGTTTACATATTTATATTTCTAATACTGTGTTGCTGTTATTGTGTATCTTTATTATGCACTTACCATGTTCCCTAACCTAAACATGAACATTTGTACATGGTATTAATATATACCAATAAGCAGGTTCACTCTCTACAACATTCGCAAGATTAGCCCTTTTCTCTCACAACAGGCTACGCAGCTCCTCGTCCAGGCAATGGTCATCTTGAAACTCAACTATTGTAACTCTCTCCTGGCTGGAGCCTCTGCAGTCACCATAAAACCACTCCAGATGGTCCAAAATGTGGCAAAATCAGCCAAAATACACCCATGTCACCTCTGGCTCCCGGTAGCTGCTTGCATTGAGTTCAAATCCTTGATGTTTGCCCATAGTGCTGTAAATTGAAGTACACCCTCTTATGTCAATACACTACTAGCTAGCTACACTCCTGCACACCCTCTCAGATCTGCAAATGTAATAAGACTGAAAATTTCCTCTTCACAGGGTCTCCGATCCCAATCAACTCTATTCTCCTTTGTTGTCCCTGGCTGGTGGAACAACTTATCCTCATCCATTCGACTTGCTGAGACTACTACCACCTTTAAGAAGCAGTTGAAAACCCACTTCAGACAAGTCTAACACTAACGCACACACATGCACACACATTGCACCAAATAAAAAATAATTGTCTAGCACTTAACAATTCCCTAGCATGTTCTTTTCCTGACAAGTTAGGCCTTATCAGGGCTCATAGTTTTGTAACGCAAAATCTATAGAAACCGAATGGGAATTGCTGGTGTCTTCCTCCTTTAAGTCGCTTTGGATAAAAACATCTGCTATGTAAAGTAAAGTAAAGTCATTGACAGATTTTTTTTAAATTTGGGCTTCTCACTGGTATAATCCATTTGGTCACAATCTTCGTTTTTTTCAAGTAAATAAACACGTTCCTTGATGCTGGTCTGCATCAGTGCTTCGGCATCAGGTATTAAACAGTAAACCATTAGAATGAAGGGACACACGTTGTTGCTCAGCCGCTTTTATTAAGTTTCCTAGCTTGTTTTGAAGAAGTCTGGGTCTTGGTTTAAAC
Source organism: Denticeps clupeoides (assembly GCF_900700375.1). Classification (NCBI taxonomy): domain Eukaryota; kingdom Metazoa; phylum Chordata; class Actinopteri; order Clupeiformes; family Denticipitidae; genus Denticeps; species Denticeps clupeoides. Next base: position 16,843,809 of record NC_041712.1, read on the forward strand.
CTTGGTCGGAGGTGGTGTCCCTCAGGAGTCACAGTATATGTAATGGTCTGGGTTTTTCAGGTGGTGTTTCCTGTTCCCGTTTCCAAGTCCCCCATCCCAAAGTACGGCCCTATATGTTTTTTTGTCCAGTTTAAAAAAAAAAGAAATTTGTTGTCCTCCTCCTCCTCCTTTCTGTGTCATGACACAGAATATATGTGTCTGGCTGCCTTGCAGGATATGCCAGCCCTCAGAGTTTTTTGGGTGAAAATGAACAATCTATGCAATTCTTACTTTTTTTTGCTAATTCTTGCTTTCGTTTTTTTACTTCGCACAGCATGTGAGCACTCAGCTCCAGGAACACAAGCAAATATCACAACATCTCCCCCTACTGGAGCCACAGTGTGGGAATCACATGATAGATTATACAGCAATCGGCATGTATCCTTTCTCTCTCTCTCTCTCTCTCTCTCTCTCTCTCACTCTGTCGGATTCAGTCTGTCTCCCTTCCTCTCTCTACCTGTCTGCCTCATTATTTCTCATCTTCGCTCTCCCTCTTATTTATTTCCTCCCCCAGCGCCTCTGCCCCCCCATACAAATGGGGATTTGCCAGGCATCAGTGCCGTCTGAATACTCTGAATACTCACACACAATACTCAATGTTTGTCTACTTTGTCCAGCTCTAAAAAAAAATGGGGACCACTGTTTGTCTGGGGGTGGGCTTGGTGGTGGTTAAAAAAACCCCTCCTCTGCTGGAATTTGCATCTCTGTGATAAGAGTTGAAGCCGCCTAACTGCAGTGGGAGGAGAGGAGGCTGTAAAGACCGGGATGTTCGCTCAAAAGCCAGCCATCAGTATTCTGTCAGCGCGCGTGCCGTCGCACGCAATGTCAAAGGACAGACAAAGTAAATTCGATTCTCATTTCATGATAAAGACTTATAGATCTCGGCTCAGCTGCCTTTTCAGCTTTTGTCGACATGTGGCTGGAGCTGAAGTCATGTTTATGGTAAAACGACGCGACCAAATAGTCTCTCTGTGACTGAAAGGGGTCCTTGGGAGCGGGGGGGAAGGGAGACAAATACGAAAAAAAGACAACAACAACAGTGTCAACACCAACACAGCCAGTCTGTCTGTCAGACCCCACAGTCAGAAGCCCCCTACAGTTGTTGGGTTCTGACGCAGGGTCTTCAAGGTGACCTTGAAATGAGAAAAAAAAAACCTGTCTGTGTCCATTTGCATCGCATTAGTGTCATCAAAAGATGAAGACAAAAGGCATGTGTGAAAATCACAGGACATTTAAGTGCTGGGGAAAGTAAACATGGCTTTATTGCGTGGTCCCGAGGCATGGTGTCATAACACATCATGCTGAGGCCGAGAGAGGGGAATGCATCACAACAACAACCAGTAACACTTCCCATTAATTCCCCTTCATAATGTAGTATGAGCAGATTGAATGCATTAAATACCTAAATGATGAATACTTTGTCCAATTTAATGTATGCAGTGGGCGGGCAGTGGTGGCCTAGCGGTTGCCGGTTCGAATCCCGATCCGCCATGGTACCACTGAGGTGCCAGTGAGCAAAGTACCGTCCCCACTGCTCCCCGGGCGGCAAAAATGACAATTACTTGTAAGACACTATTTTAAAACACAGCCCACAACACGGCCAAATATTATTGTGAGGGGGTTACCCCAAAAACCTATAAAATATTATACATTACATAAAAAAACACTTTTACCTACATTATCTGAGAAAGAGCATAGTAAATGATGCAATACATGCCCTATGTGTTAGCTGAACTTCCAAACTGTGCATATATCTACCCGACATACTGCCTGGCAAGAACGATTGTTGAGAAAAACATTTTTAAACCTGTAAGAAGTGAATATTAAAGAGTACACTGCTGGAGCTGTTGCCATACTGGAGGCTATATTAAGGAGTTGAAGATTTCCTTTGGATCATGAAGTATCCTCCATGGTCTTACGCTGTTTATTTCCGTGGGAGAGTGTGTGATAAATCCAACATGTTTGAGAACCTATGTGGTTGTGTTTGCAATTGTTTTACTGCTGATTAAGAGAAAGAATCAAAAGGTGGATCATTTATTCAAATTAAACAGTAAAGCAAATACCAAACTGTATGCATAATACTCTACTGAAGCTCGTAATACCTGCCACAATCGTCATGCCAGGTTAATTTAATAAATATGTATTAGCTTATTAACCTGCATAATTATGCATATCACTCCCACATAACATCACTTAGCAACAAAGAAGTCACCATTTGTCCTTTTCAATCATTATCATTTTAAATCAACCAACAGCCTGCTTCTCACTGACCCCTTAAAACCATCAACCATGTCCTATACCTGAAGATCTACAGAGATAGAGGACATGAGAAATGAAAATCCAATATTTGCATGATCTTGGGTTGAGCTGTCAGCCAATGTAAATTCAACATATGTTCACCCACCCATCGAGTATTCTGTGCTCCGGCGTATGTGAGATAGCGTTGCAACATTAAACATGTTAATTGGCTTCTAACAAATCTGTTGGAAGTGAGATGCCTGTTCAAAATCAGTCGCACATGTAATCAGTGTTGAAACAGTTCTTCCGCTCAAATTTCATGTCAGGGCATCTAAGACCAACGATGAAGGTTGAAGGCACAACTAATGTCATTTCAAACACAAATGGTAAAAACAAACAGAATTAAATGAATATATAGTATCCATTATATAATGCTGCTGGTATGATGCCAAAACACTATCGTGTTGCTCAGGCAGAGCAGAGGTTCTAAACTGTTTAATTATAGCCACCAAAATTTAAAACCATTAAATTTTTTCTTGCTCCATCATAAAAAAACTGTCTGCATCTCAGCAGCTGGCCCTGTTACACAGAGTCTGTAGCATTAGAGGGGCAGGCAGTTCCAGCCACACATCCATGTTTGAATTATATCGTGAATTTTACTTTCTCACCCTGGTCCCTGAGTTATTTTCATGAATCAGGATAGAGCAAAGCTGCATTCATCAAACATTTAAGTCTATATTTAAATGTTAAATGTTCCCATGGCAGGGTGCTTCTTACAGCAGGGGAGATGATTACAGAGCAACACCAGCATCTTGTTCTGCTCACAGCATATGCACATTTTATTTTGTATTGATGGTTTATGAAAATGTAATAATAGTTTTTTTAATGCATTTTTATCATTTTTGCCTCAACTTCACCACAGAACAGAACAAAGGTATCTTTTTTACATGACAGCAATGTGATCAATTTCCCACATTTACAAATGTGTCTAAAAGTATTGGAGAGTTGAAGCTGTTTCTAGCAGCTTCAGGTACAGCTGATGTTCTGAGATGTGACCAGAGACGTTCCTCAGATAAGAGGTGAAAGCACCGTCCCTGACCGTGTAATGGAATTTCGGAAGCTTCTAGCAAAGGAGGTGGAGTCGTAACATTGGTCATGTAGATGGAAATAATAATAATAAAAAAAGAAACAAATCATCTAATCAGGCATGAGCTTGAGCTGGGGGCTGATGGCAGAATGCTTTTTGCCTTCATTTGCGTTCACTCGTTCTGTTTCTCCCTCACTCTCTGTCTTCCTCTCCCTTTTCTTTCCTCAAGCCAGGGAGCCTTTGTTCAGGTCTCCTGCAATCACCAGCAGTTGATTCAGATGCTCCATTATATCAGCTTCCTTCTTCAGCAGCCCAGCACCCCCATCCTCCTCTTCTTTAAACTTCTGGTGTTTTATTCTAATTTTTCATCGCCACCATTGCGTCATGATTTTCTTTGGAAGAATGAACGACATAGGCGTCAAGGTGAGGAAGTTATTTGACTGCAACCATGACTCGCCAGCTCACTGTCATCTCTGTAATAAGATCTTTTCAGCAATGCTCGTCACTTTTAAGATTCATTCTCTTCATTGAATGTTGAAGAAGTTATTTGAGGCATCTTTGGAGCACACGTGTGGAGTGTCTCTGTATATCCTAGTTATGCTGTATTTGTCCAGTTGTTCAAATGGCAATGCTTTATCACACTATAGTTGTTTTTGTCTTAGTTTCGTCTTTGTGTCAGGCTGTTATTTTAGTTGTTATTAGTCGTAGTCACATCCAGACTCATTTTGAGTCAACTAAAAGTCTGAGCATTTTAGTCTTATTTTAGTCAGAATTATCCATAACTACTTTACTCTAGTTTAAGTCAACGGAAATTGATGACATTTTAGTCTAGTTTTAGTCAATTAAATGTTTATTTTAGTAATGCAGTTCTATAGTACAAGTACATAGTAGAACAGACAAAACAACATTTTCTTTTAGTCAAACCCATTTCATAAATAAAACAAGGTTATCTTATTATGATATTATTGTTACATTTTAGACTCAAGAATCCACTACATCCATTCCAGACACAGAGGATGCTCTGATTTGTTCCATTTTTTCCTTTCCACTTTTAAAACGCTTCATTTTTTTCTCCCAGCCATCTGCCAACACACCAAAAGTATCCTGAAATCTAATTAATGGCTCACATTCATATTCAAAATGTGATGTCATATGTCTGACTGGATGGGAAAGACAGGAAACAGAAATACTGTATGAAAATAATAAAGTGATTAAACGAGAGGAAATAACAGCATTTACATTGCATTTTGTCTCATTTGTGTCACGTCAAAAAGGTACAAAAGCTACGAAAGTACAACAATTTTGTTGACAAAAACAACACTACCTCACACACACACACACACACACACACATGCACACACAAAGCCTGATGCATTAACTAAAAGGCTGACAACAAATTCTCTTTACACAGTGTGAGTGTCTCACACTGCACATCCCAGAGATCATTCTGGAGTCTCTTGACAATAATTTTTCAGTTGTTCCACGCACACATGAACATCAATGCTATTCTCAGCTTTTTTTATGTGTTGATATTGAAAGTAAATCAAAGAAAGTGTACCTTGCGCCAAAGTAACCGAGGCTGGAATGAGAACTCTAACCAAAGCCGATTATAGGATTCTTTTCCATTCACAAGAATCAGCCTGAGACGTAAAAAGGACACTGTGCTGTGAAACACAAGTGAAATAATCTATGATGGGGATGGGAAAAAAGTGGCCCTTGCTATACGTGCCTGTTATAAAACGTCCGGTGTTTTTCTCTAAGTACAGCCTTCCCGTGGGCAGGGACTGAATGAAAATGGGCGGCTGAACAGGAGCGAGCATCGTGTTTGTGCCCACGCCTCCACTGCTGTTCATGCTCCGCACACAAAAGCCTCTGACACTGATGAAGAACATCCGCACGCTGCAGCACGAGACTGGAAGGGAACGAAAGGGCCACCACGTCTCCTGAGGAGCCTGTCACATTGTGTTCACCTCGGCCACTGGATCATTGGGATGGAGGGAATTTTATCTGCCCAATAAAGATGGCTGTTTGTGCGCGTGTTTCATTTGATTGTCAATTGGTTTGTTATGCAATAGACTCATTTGGCCGCTTTTATTTTCCAAAGTTAGATTAGAGTTGCTAGAGTTACTGTTAACACCAAACCAAGGCTGCTGTTTTGGAATAGTTTTAACATAACACTTTAGCATAACATAAAACCTTACCCGACAATCTTGCAGTCTTCTGCAACTTGCTGTGGTATTACATGTATGTTGAGACATCTTGTTTCTGAACATAATATTATCAGAACCCATGGTGCAAAAAAGCCTAGAGATCAGGGAGCGCTTTAATATTGATCGAAACGTTTACGTTTATGTTTAAGTTTACCTCTTTTCTTGTGCCTCTGACATATGACCTCACAAAGGTTCTCAGTTAAAGATATTCAATATTAAGACACGTTCCGTTTGCTTTAGAGCTTTTTGTTACTCTGCTATAGGTGTAGACATAATTGTTTCAAATGATTTGATGTTTTTGATTATGGTGATGAAGAAACTGCCATACTTCAGCAGTTCTAATTACTGAAGGTAAAATCATTTACATTCTTTTCATACTCATTAACCATTCAGTGATGCTTGTGCCCCATCATCATGAAAACAGAACTCCCATCATAGATAAAAGGTGAGAAGTCACCTTCTTCAGTCTTCAAAGTCACCATATTAAAGGATAAAACTGACCCAAACTCTATTAGAAAACTCCCTCAGTTTTGTGCCCATATGCTTCTAGAAAATATCAAAGCACACAAAATTAAACAAAGATGTAACCATTCAGACATAATTTACCCACAGGCCTTGCACCTCTCGGCCACACAGCATTGTCAGGGTGAGGTCATTTTGACCAGACTCCCAGTTGCCACTGTGTGTTTGGTGGGGGAGGGGAGAGAGAGAGCGCGATGGAAACAGAGCCAGGTTGAGCCAGGCGCAACACCCCAGCCTCCGGCGCTTCTGTCCGAACAACCGTAACTCAAGGCTGTGGCTCGACTTTGACCCGCTTGCATCACCGCCGTTCACCTTGAAAGTGCTAATGAACAGCACCACCGCATTAGTAATTATGCAGCTCGCTAACACAGGCTTTATTTTGTGGGGCAGAGATGAAAGCCCCCCCCACTTCAGATGAAGTGGCTGTGGCCGTATGTGTGATTTCCGGACCAAAAAGAATATTCCTCTCGCATCGTGAACAACGCATTCACATGCCGTGAAGAGGATTAAGACGTCTAAATTGGGATGCGGAGCTGGCATATGGCATGGAATGAAAATAATGCAGCAATGAAAATAGGAACTTTTAATTATGTTATATAATTTCGGGTTGTGTAACATGCCCAGTGAATGAAGTGTAGGTGTTATTTATTACAAATAAGCACGTGTGCACACACACACACACACACACACACACAAAACAAAATGGCTCATAAATAAACCAAGCAGAGAAAAAATACCAATACAGGGGGATAATACAATACAATAAAGGGGAGGATGAGGAGGAAAGAAATGATGAGTTCTTTCTGTCTGCTGTACATCATGCAAAGTGTTACTCCACCTTTACACTTAGCCATCCCTATCTTGCCCTGTAAGGTGTAAGATGTTGCCGGGACCCAGTCGTCCTCTTCAGCTCGAACCGAGCCTAGTTATGACCCCACCGGCCAACACACAGAAATATTCCACCGGCTGAGTGCGGATCAGCAGTTGCCTGAGACGTTGCTTCCTGAGGAGACAAATTAGAGCTCGGGGTGGGGAGGCTGAGGTGGTCCGTTTCATTTCCGAATGAGGGCATGCAGGAATTCACGCAGTTTTCCTGCCGGAGACATCTACCACATAGTCTGAGCAGGTGATCAATACATCAGTGGCCAGGTTGACCCCAGCGACTGCAGCAACCACAATTGAGAGTCGATTGGTCAAGGCGGGGTGGCTGCTGCATTGTAACGAGGGATAGCAGGCACGGATGGTGCACTGATGGTATCATTACGTTCCTTCATGACCTGAACCCGAGCTTCTCTCCGGCTTCCACATGCAATGCTTCCGGCTTTTATTTGCCTCGCTCCCTGATCTCAATGCGCTGCAGAGCTAATGGAGTAGTTTATCGAGGAGAAGCCGTCACTGTGGATCGGCGAGCCCAGCGCAGTGTGAATCACATTAGCGCTTGCACACCCCACGGAGATGCCCCAGACTGACTGAGCGCAGTACGCACCAAGCATGTCAGTGTGTGCTCTCCACGCCGTTATGGACGTAAATTATTGTCCTGGGGGCACTTGCTGGTTGCGTTCCAGCACATTTAAGCGGGCCTTGTGTGGTCATCTGCTCTGGAGTCATATTTTTGGCTATCTTCTTTTTTTTTTTATCTCTTTCTGTAGATCATTGAATTCACAATGATGACCACTCACTCCTCTGGGGCAAAATATTCTGGTTTGATGTTTCAGTCATTACCTCAAGGCGACAAAGTGTCTGGCAGTTTCTTGTAACGTCAGAGCGAAAACAGAGGCATGGAAATGACCAAAATGGATGAAAACACACTACTCCCCGGGGGCCTTTCATGGCTGCCCACTGCTCACCAATGGTGATGGGTTAAAAGCAGAGGACACATTTCGTTGTGTGCACCATGTGATGTGCTTGCTGTTGACTTAACAATGTCAATCAGCATTCATCCATCCATCATCAGTTGAACCAAATTCACACATTCAACAAAGAAAATGTAAAGTGAAGTGATTGTCATTGTGATACACAGCAGCACAGCACATGGTGCACACAGTGAAATGTGTCCTCTGCATTTAACCCATCACCCTTGGTGAGCAGTGGGCAGCCATGACAGGCACCCAGGGAGCAGTGTGTGGGGACGGTGCTTTGCTCAGTGGCACCTCAGTGGCACCTTGGTGGATCGGGATTCGAACCCGGCAACCTTCTGATTATGGGGCCGCTTCCTTAACAGCTAGGCCACTACTGCCCCGCAGTGTAATTTGCTATTTAATTTATTTGAACTCCACTACATCACTACAACACCTACAACTAATAGAATATTAGAGCCATAATAAATCACTGTACTTCTACTTTTGGTACTTAAGTACATTGGAAGGAAAACACTTCTGGATTATTGATACTTTAATGGGATTACTTTTTCTTATACTTGAGTAAATTATTACCTTGTGTATCTCTTCCACATACAAGTATTTTGTTCATCCAAAATCAGATTTTCATATGATAGAGGATTTTCAAATTTCAAAAATGTTCATATGATGTGAAGGTCTGCACATTCCAGACACACTATTTTGTAGAATAGATGCCATCCATACTGAAGGGCAAGGACTACCATGCATGTGAATTCAGCTGCACATAGCAGGATACTCAGTTCCCTTACTAATTGCTAGAATCATATGAAGCCACCCCTTGGTTCTCAAGAAATCAGCCAGTCCCGTTCTTAGAGGCACTGGGCCAGGCTGAGGGAGCCACAGCAGGGATTCAAACCCCCAGCCGTACAGTGCAGAGCTACATCAAAGCTGGCTCCGGTTCCTCTGCGCTATCCCTTAGGTTTTTATTTCCCCCTGCTAATGGGCACTTTGCCAGACTCCTTCTGTTGGGCGAAATGCTGTCAGATGTTCTGTTTGCCGGGAGCCGCTGGTCAGTGGGAAAATGAGAGGTTCATTCGATTTGAGATCCCTGTGTCTGCGATTTCCACTCTGTTGTTTTGTGAACATTTGCTCTGAGTAAATGCTGATCAAAATATCACCAAAACCAAACATGTCACAGTTGATTTTTAAAACCTGCAAAGTAAGCATATTAAATGTCACAAGATAGGCAGGAGACATTGCAGGTTCAAAAATAGCTTTTGTCATTTCCTTTGCCTTTTCAAAGGTTGCTGCAATAAAAGCAATTTTCTTAACGAAGGTTTCTTAATAAATTGAGATAAATGGAGCCAAAGCAGATTTGCAGTTTCTTCCACTTTTGTTGAAAACTTTGCATCTGCATGCACTTTCTTCATCAAGCTTGCTTTGGCGTCTGCTGGAATTATGGCGCTCAGTAATTAGCCAGAGAACTAAAACCATTTCCACGTGAGGTGAGCTGCATTAATTATCAAGGGCCAATTTGGGATGCTATTGTTAGTTTTTCCTGTTATGAATTGGTTAGTACTTACTCAGTAACACGCTCAGTAACAATTTTCTACATATTTGCCCTATACAATTATATTTACCACATTCATCAGACACCCTTATCCAGAGCGACTTACAACCAGTAGTTACAGGGACAGTTCCCCCCTGGAGCAACTTAGGGTTAAGTGTCTACTACCACAATTATCTACCAAACATCACGATCCATAAACACTCATGTATTTTTTTATGTTTTCAAAAGTGCAGACAAGTGAATTTAGGTTCAGTAATAAAAGAAATGACAAACAGGGGGAAAAATCAACATTATAATAATGTATTTTGAAAATGATCCTGGATAGGGAATGCAATTTTTAAAAATGCAAAGCAATAATATAACACTAATATGCACTCTTTCAACTTTGATTACTTTTACGCTTCAGTAAAAAACATGGATATGAATGCTTTTTGCAATCAATCTACTCTTATTAATGACAATAAAATGCTACATACAGCATTTTTGAGGCAGCAAGGAAAAGTGACAGTGAGATAGAGAAATTGCTTATTAAGCCACAACAGCATTCATTGCCTGTGCCTGGATATCTAACAGAAAGGATGTAATATGCCTTTTGTTTTCCTTAACAGTCTGGCAGAGGCCAGCAGCCGGACAGTTGCTGACAGTTTTAATGAAAAACGTCTCCACTTTGTAGACCACAGCCCACCGGTCTTTAATTCCTAGATCTCTATTTGAAAAGGAAGATGTGTTTTATTAGCAGCACCAGCATAAAAAAAAGCAAGTATGTGAATGAAAAAGTGCATTAATCATTTTTTTTTAATGGTATTAAAGTATTTTCTTAAAGCCACAGACAGAAATTCGGTGCCGTTTGAATTGTTTATTAAACATTGATATAAATCCAACATGACTTTGTTGTTCTTTCATCATTTTATTTGACTAATGCAGAGAATTGAATTCTACAGGGCCATATCATAACAAAACCAAACATTTACAGAAGGTAAACCCATTCACACCAAACCAGCAGTCAACCGCTGTCCATTCACGTCCCCATGTAGCTTGGATTATATTACAAGTGTGTGCACCAGTGTATCCATGTTTTCCTGGGAATAGTGTGTCCTTCATACAACACATGAATGTATGTTTCTGTGTATCTATATATTTATATATATATATATAAAGCAATGTGCTCTCCATACTTCCAGAATGCACATTATGCTCATGGTGTGTAGCATTATAAATGCTAGATTGACATTTTTGTTCAATTGAGCATGTTTTTTTTTTACTGTCTGCACACATTGAAAGGATTTAGCTAAGAAAATAAATAAATGCACAAATAATTAAATGCCAAATCAAGCAAATCTGGAATACAGTTTTGAAAATGACACTGTATTACGATAGGTGACAACACAGAAAAAATAAAATAAATGATATAACATTCTTTGATTTGAAGGTTCTCTTTTCACTCAGTAATTTGTTTGCAGTTCTTTAAAAAAATGATATATGATATATATGATATATATATAATTATATATATATATATATATATATATATATATATATATATATATATATATATATATATATATATATATATATATATATATATATATATATATATATATATATATATGTGTGATCAAAATTTAAAAATAATTCATTTAAACTATCCATACATCATCATAATTCAATATGCTCTCCCTTTAAATACAAACAAAGCAATTTTACGAAACTTCTAGTTCATTCAGTCCAGGCTTGTATCTGTTTATTTATTGCCATGTAATGAAAATCAACATTTGTGTCTCCCTCAACCACGAATCAAACCAGAGTTATTTGCTGAAAAGGAAAAGCAATGTTTCAAGCTTATTCGCAAAAGAAAGGTCAAATTTAGGCTGCATGGTCTGTTAAACGGTTAAGCTTTTTACAGTATCATGTTCATCTGAAAGACAACGGTTAGGGAAAAAAGCTTATTAATGTGGTTCAAAGCTATCCTTGCATAGCACAAAGCTGACTAAATGTAAAATATGCCTCTAATGTGCAAAATGCATAACAATAGGTCGGTACAAACAATATTATCTTTTTGATTTTAAAATCTTTATGAAATATTTATATATGCATTATGTATATTATATATTTACTCTTTAGGCATGATAATAAATATCCATAGTAGATTCGAACGGAAATATCTATATATTTATATTTTTACACCGTTTGACAAGTGTTTCGCTCCAATGGTAGTTTCTGATTCCAGAACTGCACTTGTACACGTGACCCCCTGTAATAACAGCTGGAGCTGCATCCCTCTGTATGGCAGTAATGCCAAAGACCCCCTCTTACACACACTCACAACAAATGAGATTCAATGACGCTTCAGTGGGAAAAAAATAGACACCCGCTTTACTGAAACCGCAGTCTCCAAACGGTCCATTGTGCACAAAAGTCTTTTGGACAATTTGGATCTTCAGTTCAGACCATTCGGAGATAACAAAAAGGAAAGCACAAAAAAAAAAAAAGAGTACGGATGAAAACAGAGACATTGCTCAATTCCACATTTTACGAAGACAACGTAGTTCTATATATCAACAGTGAACACACTGAACTGTGTAGAAATCTGAGGTGGACATAAAGCTACAATGGAAGTCACCTCAAACAAGCTCAGATCTTCAAAAGCCCTTGCTAATCATATATTGCTACATCAACGTAATATGAAAAGAAAAATATATAATAGGATAAATACTGACAAAAAGCTGTTTCGTAATATTTTTTTCGGCCATTTTTGTGTGTGCAAGAAGAAAGAACCAATGTACATGTTTTGGTTTTGTTCAGAAAGGGACTGACATCATGCTACAAAAATGAACACAAAAGTCATAAAATGCGTGTTAGGACACAGCGCTAGCATACATGTTTGGCGCTTTGGAATCGTAAAAATCGAAATCGTAAAACTTTCACTTTTACAGACAAGCAGCAATTGATGTCACCCGACAAAGACAACTCCCGCCCTATCGCATGTAAGACTGAAGGCAGTGTAGCTGGTACTTTCTGAGTGAAGCTTATAAGGTTCGAACTCAACAATGGGCTCAAAGGGGAAAGAGATCCTTCTCCGTAAGAAAGAAAAATATTAAATAAAAAAACTGTAGAAGGCTCTGCTCTTCACTATCAATGCATTAGTGCCAATGCAATGCTAGCTACTAGCAGCACACAAAAACCAAACAATAACACCAGGACCACATCAATAAATCAATGCAAGCAATAAGCGTGGTTTGATTCTTGAAGTATAAAACGCGTTTACATTCTTAATTCATCACTAGTCCAATCAAACAGCGAATATCAAATAGTTTTCATTGTAATAAAATTTCTTTTTCATACTCATCCATTACTTCAACTTAATTTTTTGGAAGAGTCATGAAAAATGTGATAAAAAAAAGAGAAAAGAATTAATTTTCCAACTCTCAATCAAACTGTCTCCAGCCATGGTATTACTTACATATTGAAGTTATGTTTTGCAAAAGCTTATACCTATTGTTGACACCTTTAACACATTGCAATATTTACAGTAAGACTAAATGCTTCATGATGCACATAGTATTTGACTGAGCTGTTGAACTATCTATTCAATCCGTGAATAATGTGACTTGTTTCCACTGAGACATGTTTTATTGCTATTGCAGAAACCCTATCTTGTAAAAAATAGTAAAATAACATTACCTACGGGAAATAGAAGTAACAATGTGGGGTGGGGAAATCCTTGTAACTAGACCATTTCTCTCATGTTGATTTTCATTTTTTTGAAAATTAAAATCCCAGTCCTTTATACAGTATGACACTTAAACAATCAGAAAAGACAGCAGTGCTAAGAGAACAAATTGAGAACCTTCACAACTGTGGTGTATTTGTGGAGACAGCATTATCTTCTGTATATATATAATACACATACTCTGCCATAAAATGTACCTTAAATCGCCGTAGACTATTATTTTTTTATTTTATTCAAAAATGGTATGTAACATGTCTGCAGTAAAGTAGCTGGGAACTCACACATCATATACACATTTTCCCGAAATAAATATTCTAATAACGAAATAAATAAATAAATAAATAAATAAATAGATAAAACATAAGAAAAAAATAGATAAATTAGTGAGGTGTTAGGGCACCAATATTTTTGGGCTTCTTGTTCAAGTAGGTGGCCCAATAGACCAGATTGAAGGTGCCGAAGAGCAGGGGGAAGGCTATTCTTGCAATCCTGTCAATCTTGCTCACGCTGTTGAAGGTCTTCTTAGCCTCCGGCGGCTTGGGTTTGGGCTCTTCCTTGGGCTCGGTGGGTGGAGGTGGGGCGCTCTTGGCAATTGTAGCCAAACCAGGGTCTCTAGCAATGTTCGGGGCGAACGTTGTTGCTGTAGCGGCAGTGTATGTGTTGTTCTTCTTCAAGAGTGACTCCTTCTTCTTCTTTTGCTGTGGTGGAACCAAGAGAAGCGGTCAACCACCAATCTCAACATTGTATCTCCAATCTCAAAAAAGGCAAAGTACTAATTTTCTAACAGACCAACTGTTGATTAATTTCATGATACAGTAGAAACTGATGTTCAGTATGCATAACTGGAAGGTGTAATTACGTAGTTAACCCCTAACTGTCAAACACTTCACGGCACATTTATTTTTAAAAAAAGCTAAATGGAACAATATAATCAAAACTATACTGTGATTAAAAATACTAATTATACAGCCCTGCCTATGTGAAAGAAGAAGCAGATGAAAACCCACCTTCTCTGGAACTACACTTTTGCCATCCCAAGCGTAGCCTCTCTTTGTGAAGTAATTGACGGTGGCAAACTCAATGAGGGCAGAGAAGACAAAGGCATAGCACACAGCAATGAACCAGTCCATGGCTGTGGCGTAGGCCACCTTGGGGAGCGAATTCCTGGCGCTGATACTCAGTGTGGTCATAGTCAGGACAGTAGTCACACCTGCAGGATGGACAAGTTGAACAAATTTGTTGGATCGTTTCAACACGTTTTAGAGTTGTGCGCGTAATGAACACACGCTGTAACACACGAACCATTATGAGTTCGGAATTGGTCCCAGGCTTTTTGGTCATTGTGAAAAATTGCTCAAATGTACAGCGCACGAGCGAGTATTATGTTGGCAGGCTGGGCATTAAATTTTGATTAGCTGGCACGGGGCTTGCCAATTCTCTGGACGCCTCCCAAATTCTCACTCTCCGCAATACATGAACAATGAGGTGGCTTCTCTGTGTGAATATGAATTTGGACTCTCCTGTATAATGAATAGAATTAACCTGAATTAACCTCTTCCAACTAAAGCAGCTCTGCACACTTCACCAGCATGTAGTATGGTTTTGTACAGATTAAAAAAAAATCTCTTAGTTCACTTTCTATGGAATTTTACAAAACAATGAGCTATAAATATAAATATAGATAACAAATATATAGACAGATATATCAGACTCCTGAGAAAGAGCAAGAAATGTATTACTCATACATTATCCATTAATATAATGTATATGTGTGTAGTACATTATAAATACAAAAGTAGTAACATACAATGCAACTGCAATTTAGTGTCCCTTAGATGTCCCTTATGGGCAGTGGTGCCCTGGCGGTCACCACTGCCCCCTAATCAGAAGGTTGCTGTTTCAAATCCCGATCCAAGCTGCCACTGAGGTGCCACTGAGCAAAGCAATAGACCAGATTGAGGGTGCCGAAGAGCAGGGGGAAGGCTATTCTTGCAATCCTGTCCCACACTGCTCCCCGGGCATCTGTCATTTATATTTGTATTGTTTTGCCCACTGCTCACTCAGGGTGATGGATTAAATGCAGAGGACAAATTTCACTCTGTGCACCATGTGCTGTGCTGCTGTGTATCACAAGTGACAATCACTTCACTTTCACTTTAATAATCGTACTGTAAAAATGTACACTTGGATGGCTATTAGTTGGAAAAATTTTAATAAACGATTATAATTCATTATCTTTAGACACAGACGTAAAACCTGTCACATGACCTAGAACTTTAACCAAAGCAAATCACCTCTCATAGAACTCAACATTAATTTTACATTATTAATATAGAGTGATATCCTTTTACTGTTCAAAATTTATGTATGTGTGTGTGTGTGTGTGTGTGTTTAATTGTAATTCCAGTTCATCTGATTATGTCTGTAGAAGTGGGAGACATGGAGGGCTTCTGAGCAAAGTTCCTGATTAGTAATGAATGTCCTCTTACACAACACTTCAGTTCCAACGACAAGGGCATCTTATTCCTTTAACTGTCCGACATTTACATTTATTCATTTATCTGACTGCCTCATCTCCTAATCATCGGCCCTCTGCAAGTGGTAAGGATTTTAAGTGTGCCGCTCCGGGGCTCAGCGGAGGAAGAATTTGTACGAGCGAGGTTTGAACTTATGACTTATGACAGCTGGGTTCACTGACCAGTAGGCTGAAGCCACCCTAATTAAACAGCCTTAACTGCGCCGTATCTCAAGAGTTACTCTTTTTAGAGCGGCCGCACTGCCCTCGCTCTGACCGGATGTGGATTTTTACACGGTAGGTCGGCTACATTTCTCTCTGACAAGGTTCTGCCCTACCACAGTTCTTTAAAGTGATCTCCCTCACATGGTTATGAAGCAGTAAAGGCTACGGCCATGGGGCAGCGGTCCTTCTCCACAAACGTCCTTTGCACATTCAATGCTCACTTGGAAGCGATACAGAGTGTTGTAGCTGATTCGGTTTTATTCGGCCAAGCCGCATCTGAAACCCTTCAGTGAGCCACGACTTCTGACAGGCCAAAGCGGTCAGTCTGCAAATGCAATCTGTTTTTGCAGGGATCGGTTGCTGTTTATTCTGAGTCACGCGGCAAGATGTTTCGGCTTTTATTACCATCACGCACAGCCCGGATGGAGCAAATGTGCATTCTCGTGAGACAAAGCGCCATATTATTTGGCTTTGGTTCTTGTCTCTCAGGTGAAATGTGCACCTGTCACTTCGCCCTGAACTGAACTGCAGCCAACGGGCCGGCTGAGCAAAGAAGATGAAGTCACTGCATGGTGCCATTTTGTGGAGAACATTGAGGCTCTCCGATAATCCTGGAGTTAAAGAAGATCAGTGTACACCCTCAACCCAGGAGAAGAATTCTACAGGACAGAGGAATTTTTCTTTTTGCACAATCCTGTGACATTTTATACCACTTCTTAATATGCCACAACCAAGCAAATTAGCTAGAACCTGGCTGTCCAAGCTGTCAATGGGCTGGATATAAAATCTGCTGTCCACCAAACACAATTTTCATGCTGGCAGCACCCATGCCTATGACTATAAGACTACCTGCCTAATACTGAGTTGTTCCTCTTTTGTTGCCAAAACAGCCCTTGCTGAATGAGGCATGGACCACACAAGACCAAGCTCATGCCAGCACACAAGATGCTAGATTGGACTGATATCTAGCCAGGCCAAGTCAACACCTTGAACTCGTGGCTGCATTCCTCAAACCATTCTTGGATCATTGCGCAGGATGGCAAGGGTATGTTATTCTGCCATCTTGAAATCTCATTTCCGTGAAATCTCTCTCTAGATGACTCTCCTTGCTACAAAACCGGCAACAGAACATGTATGCATGCTCAACGCCTTTCACAACGTCTTTACCATGCCACCTCAGCTTTTACCACACATGCTTAGTAAATGTGCAACCATATATTACCAAGTATGTTATAAGTATATTTATAACAATCAGTAATCTGTAGAAAAACAATTCACTTGCATCTGTACATGACAACACCCACATTAATGCAGGACCCAAGGTTTCCCAGTAGACCATTGTCCAGAGCATCACACTGCCTCTGCCGGCTTCTCTTCTTCCCACAGTGCATCATGGTGCCAATGCCACTGTTTGGTGGTGACACAGGTCAACAAAGGCAACTAGCTGACACCTTTCTACCAGAACCAAAATGAACCTTTTCAGTGATTTGTGCTAAAACAGCTCTTCTTAGGTAGGTCCCCACCACTGCAGTCAGGGAACCTGCACATTCTTGTTTCTGCTTCAAGCACATCGATGATAAAATGTTCACTTGCTGCCAATTACATCCCACCAATGGTAGGTGTCACTGTAACAAGGGAACCAATGTCATTATAATGACGCATCCAAGTATGCAATTTATTTTCATGAATAAATGTACCATCTGTAAGTCGCAAAATGGCTATGGCAACACTTCAGTTGGGACTTAATTGAGTTGATTGGCCGAATAACAGGACTTCAGGAGTCTGAGCGATTTAATGTTGGACTTATGTCAACGTTGAACCACAGCACAATACAGCGTTCAAGTACAATCTTTCAGCTGTTCTGTCTGTCTCTGCGCCCCAGCTCACCCCCTAATGACTGTAATTATATCTAAAGGAAATCTTACATCTTCCACAAGAATTACCATCGTTCTTCTGAGACACTAAACCAAACTTTAACACCAGTCATTTTTCTAAGTAACTAACTTAAGCAGCAGGGCATGATTTTTAGTGCTGGTCTTAAACGTCTGTTTGACATGTTGGACTAATAGACTGCAGTGAATTTGGGACTCTCTAATGAATGCAGTCGCCCAGCCAGAACATTCTAAATGGATTAATCGGGTTATAACTCAATTGTTGAGAACCCCAACACACCCTCCACCTCTCCCATTCATTTAAGTGAGGCCTGCAGGATTGGGGAATGCTTGATTTAGATGATCCATAACTTTTAACAAGGTTGGGCTTGATGCGCACGCCGGGAGAGGAGGAGAATTAAGAGATCAGGAACCATCAGCTAAATAATGTCATGGATCCCAGTTGATGAATTGAGTGGGGGGGTGCTGATGGGGCCCATCATCGCAGTGACATGTGAGTACATCCATCTAGGGGACAACGAACCACAAACCAATCAATCAGTGCTCTAAAGCGTTCGGTAACCTGCGGTCAGGCCCTCTAGGGTGACACAGCTTTCTGATACTTAGCATTCAAAGCGCCTCTCCAGCTCCAGCTCTGAGGCAGTCAACACTAATCCAGGCTCCCGTGCCCCCCACCCTCTCCAACGGTGGCCCTATAGACACACCAGCGGCTGGGAGGCAGGGTTGCCTGCGAAAGCGACTGTTTTGGAGATTGCGGGGTGCCACAAACCCCCCGCCCCGTGCGGGTAAACTGTCACAAGTAAACGGCTGCCAGCATCACCATTGTGCCTTGATCAGCCAATGCATCAAACAGCAGCTCTGCCCAGCCAGTAAGAACAGCGAGAGTGGCTTTAAGAGCGCGGGAGACAAAAAAAACTAGAGTGCCACTGACGGTGGAGAGAGCCCAGAGGGCCATGGCTTGCATAGCGATGACGTTCGGTGCATAATGAAGTGTAATAAACACCTTCATTTGGCTTGTATGTCCATGATGTCATTGTCCAATTACAGAAAAAGAGTGAAGCAGTTTTCCACAACAGTGGGCAGGCCCCAAATTTATCAAGCATCTTTCGGCGGTACAATGACAAATAGATAAGGCCGCTCACTGCTGCGTTTTTAAATTGCCTACTTATCTAAAAGCCAGACTTCCCCCCATTGGTGCACAGTTTTGTTTGCTCACGCTGGTTGAAACGTGTGCTGCACATTAGATTTTCGACAACGACACAACGATTTGTGCAGAAATCTATTAAAGGAATTAATCCAGCTAATGTACTGAAGAGTGTTAATGTCCTGGGAGAAAAAAAACTGTACTCAGGATGGGCATGGACACCAACACTGCCGTTTACTCCTTTGTGAAGTCGAATTAAAACATGCAATTCATGTAAATGTTGTTTAAAATCACTTAGCATAAATTAATTGACCAATTAACAGAAATTACACACCCAGCCCCATAAATCACCACATCCAGGGACATGTTGCCCTTGTAGCAGTGTTCTTGTATATACACTGTATTGCTTACAGTGTAATGCTGAGCTTCAAATAATTGGTAATGTGTGTTTTATTCCTAGAGCCAATAAATGACTTTTTTTTTATTTCGATACTTAAGTCAATATTCCATATGATAATGTCACGTATATCATACCATGTAACAAAATGTGATACTATGAACTTTTATTGGCATACTTAAGGTTAAAGTGGATTTATGGTACAAAACATAAAAAATGTAACCACAGCGTAATGATGTACCCTCTCTATGCACTCTGTTTCCATAATGTCTTATTCCTGTCCAATAAAATTGTCCAATAAAATACGTATGAAAAAGTGCTGTCTTGCGTTTACGTTTGAGACTAAAAATCTAATACAGTTCGATTGTATAAAAATATATTATTTTGTAACAAAAGTTTGGATTTGTTTATTGTTGAGGGTATTTGGGCAAATATGATATTCATGGTAGAATGAATGACAGAATGCCTTCAGAAATACTTGGATAAAGTATTTATAATTCAAGGCCAAAAACAAAACAACAACTCTGTTGTTGTCTGGCGGTGAACAGTTCCTCTCACAGTATTCCCCCACCCCACAAAGCCTGGTGTCTGTGGTACTGGGGCGGCTTGTTTATGTCTGTGCTGCTGCCCTTTAAAAGCGGGACATCTCAAAAGGAACTCTCAGCAAGCGGGGCGAGGGCCACGAGGCAGGGTGACGCGAGGACAGGCCGGGCTAGAGCTCTGCTATAGAGCGTGATGCAGAGGAAGTGAAATCTTCCCTTTGTAGTGCTCGGTTACATAACAGCACAGGCACGTGCATGCACACACACACACACACACACACAGAGTCTTGCCCAGCTTAAAACTTCACAAGCCACTGCAGTCACTGTCGAATTATGGATTTCTAAATTCTAGGCATTCTGCTGCACTTTCGGCACACGAGACAGTTAAAAAATGAGAGAACGCAAATTGAAGGCATCCATCATGTTGCTGGGGTCGGATGATTTAATTTTTCAGCCAATTTACACCGTGAGTGGACGCATCATAGAGCGTCGGGGGAAAAAAACAACGCATGTGACGTGAACCTTCCTTGTCATTCATGTAAATGCCAGAAAAGGAGTAAAAGGTTAACAGTCTATTGATTGGTCGAGGCCGCCGCCAATTAGAGCAACTTACCGAACACGGTTCTCGCAGGCACCGATTCCCGGTTAAGCCAGAAGGACACCTGAGATAGGATGACCGTCATTATGCAGGGCAAGTAGGTCTGGATGACGAAGTAACCGATCTTCCTCTTCAGGTGGAAGTGTGTCGTCATGACAACGTACTCTCCTGAGGGGGGTGAAGAGGAAAGGATTTGAGGGAAGGGAAGTGAAGACGAAAAAAAGGTGGTGAAGGGAACAGAGCCGCAGGATTTGCATGCTACTCTGCCGTGCATCATCTCTCCATGTGTTCCTATAATCTCCGTCTGTGTGATCAGGAGAGTTTAACGTTGTGGTGGGGACATCTGTCGCCGTGTGCTTCATGGCACTTGGGCGTCTTAAATCCAAACGGTTAGTAAAAAAACTCGGTTGCCGTTGTCGGGACTTGTTATTTACCGATTTCGGATGGCTGTGCCCACAGGAATCCAATTTGCTTATTCATCGGCCATGCAAAATTAATTACATTTGCTTTGATCAATGTCCCCTCGTCACGGGTTTCCATTGTATATCCATTTTAAAGCTGTGCTTATTGACACTACAAGTGCTGAGAGCTGAATAAGCAGCGACTTTTTTCCCCTCCTACTGCTTACTGCTTTTTTTTTTTTTTAAGGGTCAGTCATATTGAGCTTCCTGTTATTAGGCCAGTATCAATCAGCATCCTATCCAAAAATAAAGAGATTTCCTCACCAGGAGGGGAATAGCGGAATCTAGGGCACGTTCCCGTGCAGAATAAACAAACCAACAGGCTCGGTGGAGCTTTCTCTGTGTAAGAGAATGATAAGGAGAGAGATGCTCACCAGTGCTGGACTGCACCACACCAGAATCCACAGTCTGGCCCATTAAGTCGTACTGGTTGAGCCGGGAGCCGTCTTCGGCCACCACCACCGACTGGGCAGCTCCTCTCGTCCACACATAGACGACCTCTGAACGGGTGTAAGCATCTAGGGGAATAAGGCATCCATCTCAGTGGAACTCACTGGGTCCTGTATACTTTTCTAAAAACTTCGGGCTAAAAAGACATCAATTAACATTTTAAAATGGATCCAATGTCCAAATATTCCAAAATTTTTATTTATCCCAATTTCAAAAGTCAAAGACAATCAAATTGTCAGATGGTACAACCCTTATTTCTAAACTATGAGATTGTTTTGGTATGAAAAATAATTGTACTACTTAGGGGTCCAACCGTACAGGAATCTCATGGTACTGTCCGTGGGTTTTTTTCTGGTGTTTTTTTTGAAGAGCCACGGCAAGTCTTTAAGACAAGCTGTGTTATGTGGTGGAGGCGGAGCTATTAGCCTGCACTTGTGTGATTTACTTTAGTTGCGTTATACTCTGCACTGGGCCTGGGTGGCTGCTAATGAACTCCATTTTACTTTCTTGTAAAGAAACAGTAAAGAATGTGTGACCTCTACATAAAAGCAATACATTTTCCAGCCCTGCATCATAAGAACTGTAATTTTATGAAACCAAAAACTTTTTTGTGGCTTGCGCCAATTTGTAGTCACAGTTAACACAAAAGGGGGTATAAAAAAGGCACGTGTGTCACATTTCTGTGATGTCAAATGAAATGTCAAAATGGGAGCCAAGCTCCTGTACTGCAGTGGAGAGTACTGCAGAGGTGCTTCATCACTGAAATATTTAAAGGCAGCTTTGGAGCCTGGAGTCACAGGCTGCTCTTTTATTTAGCACAGAGTTTTTTGTCCCCCCCCCCCACTTTCAAAAACAGATACTAGAGCTCTTTGTCTCTTTCAGGGATGCTTTAGGGTCAAAAGAATGGGTGCTGGTGAAGGAAGGGAGGGAGAGGTAGGAAACGTGATAGAGGAGTGCCAGCTCCGCTAAAAAGTAAATACTGCTCCCTGCAACTGTGCTACCTGCAGAGCTCAGCAAAAAAAAAAAAAAAAAAGAATCTGCTCATGGAGACAGGCCAACATCGCAACCCTTCACTCTGCCCAGATGAAGAGAGGTGGGGTGGAGAGCGAAGGGACAGTGGGGAGGGAGGTAGAGGTAGATCAATACTCACAGCTGCCAAACTTGAGTGGACAGGCATGGGCGTCCATGGGGAAGTCCTCCAGGTGCATGGGACACTCTGCCCTGACCGTCAGCCTGGCAAAGGAAAGCCGGAGTGACACACAGGGAGGGAGGGCAGGAAATAGAGGGGAGAAAATAAATGTATGAACAGGCAATGGTGGGTGGGGAAATTGTAGTCGGGAAAAAAAAGGAACAGGTGGAGACATGAATAGAGAGAACCAGGCGGCGTGAGCCAGAAAATTCAATATTCATGGCCTGCCGGCCATCCGCTGCTCCTTTAATTACTACGGCCTGTAGTAACGTGGTAACGGCTGAAATACTGCTTTCCGCCGAGGAACTGGGACACTCCCGGTGAATCCCCGACTTCATTTCTGACAGGGGTGAAAAACGGATCATCGATACTGCCAACAAGCGGCATCCATTCATCACTCCCTAAGGCCAATATGAGCTCCCCATGCACCCGGGTCTTCTAATAAACCCTTTAAAAGGTGTTTTATGGGTGTCCAGTGCAGCCCACATGTTATGTCCATTTCTGGACACTGCAGATTTTTTTTTATTTATGGCACGTTGCTCGGCTGTGGACGGAGGCTGGAATGCCCCTGATGCGCTAATAGCTCTAAAGGCAGCCGTCCCACTGCAGATTTTGCTAAATATAGGCCCCTACTTATAGGTCACACAGATGTCTGTGGCAGAGCATGAAATAAAGGGAAGCCACATCTGTGGAAACAGGAGTATTTTGGGTCATATACTATAATATATAACCATTAAAATTAAAATTAAGTTATAACATGTAACAACCATGTAATAACATAGTAGTAACTAATATCACAGTTTAACTGCTCCAGCTGCTGCACACTACATGATCTTTCAGCCTCCATCTGGTCCCACAGGGTCTCAAAATATTGTCAATCAGGAGTTTAGCGCATCACCAGGCACTGCAACTTACTTGTGCAATGATCAAAAGGAAACTAAGAAAACAAGCAGCTACACATCAAGACATAGGTTGGTGTGTGTAGACCGTGTGATTTGTTTTATCTGTCCCTGTCCATTTGTATCATCCCTTGTCCTGCCCTCTCATTGGCTGTAGCTCATTAGCGACATTAGCGACAGATATTTAGAAACTGTTAGATTGCGTTCTCTGGTCTTGGCACCAGAAGGGTTGGCAAAATGAAACACAGAATACATCTCAGCCAATCAAAACCAGGCTTGCTAAGTGTGGGATGAAGGTCAGAGTAGAACTTAAGTGTTTTATGAAGATAGTCAAAGGAAAGACCTGAGAGACAGAGACTGACCTCATCGTGTAGAGCAGCGTCCCTTCCTCTGTGATACGCAGAAGCTTGTTGGGCATGGTCATGTTGTGGGCCACAGACTTCTTCCCGTTGTGGAAAAAGGTGTCGGGCGTCCAGATTTTGCTGGCCATCAGGTTGTTCAGTCGGAGCACGGCCATCGGGCCCTTAAATTTTAGCCTCTCGTCTTTCCAGCTTTGTCGGAAGAACACGTCAATGGTGTATTCCTGAACGAGGCAAAGAGGGAACGTTCAGATCACAGCATGGAATTTCGGCGTCATTACGCCTACATCAAGGATCGCATCCAGCCCAGCACTTTTCCCCAACATTTCAGGTGTCCTAAACTGGCAGTGACCTGTCTTTTTATATTTTTTCTTAATCTGTTACTGGTACCTGACCTTTTGCATTTGAGTCTTCACTGAAAAGGTTAGGGGATTTGATTGGACGAGCCGTAGACGGATCCTGTGCTCACGCTGTCTGTCAGCATTAGTCATTACGTCCGCTGCTGCGTCCAACCAAGAGACGCGTTGTGATGTAGGTTTTACCCACAGTTAGGCAGTGGGGCAAAAAAAACCCAGCCCTGATGGGGCCGAGCGCTAATGAATGTTGATCGCCGCGGCTACAAGCACGTCGCCATGAGGCGACGCAATGAAGACCCAACTTTGAAACTTCTGGCTTGGCTGGACGTAATTGGCTGAAAAAGCTGCAAGGTAATTTGAGTGGAGGGCGCTGCTCTTTGGCCCCCTTGTTCTCAGCGGGTCGGCCGTTTCGTGATCTGCCGCCAAAAAGCACGGGGCCCATATGCTGAGGAGGGTAATTAGCTCAAATTAAGTCAAGTACACAAAGTACTTCCGTGGCTTGGCATCTTTTTTTTATTATTTAATGGTGGAGAGTGGACTGCACAGATGCTAAAAGACTGTGCGCGCGTGTGTGTGTGTGTTTGTGTGTGCAGAAAAAAACAAGCGTAATTAATTTCCAGCGATGCCACGGTAAAGAAACATCTGTAAGCCGTAAAAAAATAAAAATAAATTGACAGTTTATCCAGAGGCATCATTCATGAAAAAAAAAAAAAAAAAAAAAGATGTATTGTCCCTGTCCCCTCTCTTATAAATGGAAAATAACCTTCAGGTCACCTGGGGTCAACCAGAGAGGTATTCTCTTGTTTATTCCGGTTTACTCTCTCTCTCTCTCTCTCTCTCTTTCTCCCACTTTCTTTTTAATCATCGGTTCAGCCATGAGTGAGACCTTAATCTAATTCACAGCTCCGGGGAGGCACAGATGAACATACACACTTCAGGCAACTTTCACTTCATTGTTCGCTTCACAGACAGCGGCAATGAAACATCCCAGCACCCAAGAACGTTCACACAACCCCAAACGCAAAACCACAGCGCAGGCAGCCAGCTGACCTTAAAAACACGATTTCAATGACATTTGAAGTGCACTTGCAATTACATGCACACACACTCACGCACATATGTGTGCACACACATCCATTTGAATGCTAATTTGCTCCGGAATGTCGTAACACGCGAGGGTGAAAAGCACGAGCACACAAGCAGGTGACATTTAAGGGGAGGTGAGGCGGGCGTACCATGTCGTGGTCCGAGACGGGCCCAATGCTCGTCACAAAAATGTCGGTCTTGACTTCAGTTACGCGCTCTGTTGAAGCAAAAAATGAGCGGAGTGAGAGTCGATCGGCAGCCCTCATTAACCCACCCAACCAGATCTTTATCCCCGCGAAAGACCTGGGGTTCCATCTAATCGCTCTGTAATTTTCACCCGGGCCACACCCAGCGACGAAAACAGTCCGCTCCCACTCCACAATATGTATTTATTTTAGAATTCTTTTCAACCTTGAACATGAACATGTCTCTAAATTCTACCGGATTCTTCATCATCCTGGAATAACGTCAGCAGCTCAACAGGGTTTGGGTCTGTATACGCAGCAGGTCAGGATATCTGGTAATGCAGCAACCTTCTGACATTTAAGTATATACCATAAACATTCAGTTTATTCACGAGACACACGCAGGTCTATTTTATTAATATGTTGCTCTGTATGCTCAATTCTACATGCAAAATGACCTTTTGGTAAAAGAAGGTCTGCAGATTAGGAGAAAATACCAAGTAGCCCAACCAGCCAATAACGGCCTGCAGCAAATAGGGCTGATATATAGTTATCATGCCAATGATAATATGATATTTATCAAAATAGTTTCATTTTAATGTTTGCAGTTTAATAAAAACAAAGCTATGGAACAATTATTCCAATGAATTTGACCAGAAGGGAGAATTTACGAAACAAAAATGATGTAGTAATTTATCAAATTATTCCAAAATAATTTTTGCCCACATGTTGCCAGTCCTATAAGCGGGCAATACCTTGAATCATGTCACCACAAAAGCAGTGAAGCACCCACCTCCAAGACCTGGCCGGAGACGATTGTCGTACCCGTCCAGAAGGCTGTCCAGGATCCTGGTGAACACCGTGGTGTTGTCCTTCTGCTCGTCTGTAATCCCATTCTGTCCCGAGCTAACAGAGCAGATCAAAATAAAGTTTTTACATTTAAGGTGGAAGATTGTTGGGAATCGATATCCCAGTCACGGTGGGGAGGAAGCACCCCGCAAAGCGTCTTTTAAACAAACTCCTTTGGCAGCTTCAAAATGCCACGTTCTCCCATGAAATGGAATTTTAAAAGGGCACCATGTAAATGAATCAAAACCGGCTTCTGCTTTCATCAGAAAAATAAAAAAAAAATGAAGAAAGAAGAGGGAAAACTGTATGCAGATTCGTGATGCATTATTAATGGCTCGATGCAGGCTCGCTCTCAGCGGAGAAGGACCTGCTGGAAGCCATACAGGAACCCATAAAACCGCTATCAGGGTTACGGGTGCCCAGTTAACCCTGCCACTCATAAACCGGAAAGTGAAGGAATAAAAGGGCACGTCGTTTATTCTCAATTGTGTTTTAAGTGCTGAGAAACGGGGACCAGTCGTGTTTAGGGGGTGAATCTGTCTCCTTCCATGAAAAAAAAACACCCCGCCCACGAATAATCAGCCGTTTCACGGCAATCGCGGCTCCCCACCGGCAGCGGAGCGGCCCGAGATGCCGCTCCAAGGAGAGGAGGAGGTCACCAGGATTAGTTTAGCGTGGACCTGGAGAGAGGAGGGTCTTGAGGGAAGAGAGCGGCCACACACACACACACACACACGGATCACATGGCTGTAAATGTGAGGTGCTAAATGATTCACTAATCGAGGGCAGCGGGGCTTCCGACGGCGGCGCGGTTTTAAACGTGGGCTCTCCCTTCCAGCGTCGCCACAGCGTTATTTATTTGTTTCTTTGTGCAATAAATTAATAAATAAAACCATAAATAAACCACGTTTCTGCCCCTCCACCGCAACTATTGCACTGGAGCAAACAGAAACACGGCAGTCATATATTTAATATAATTAGACAGGCCCCGGTGCACCGGCTCTGACAGCTGGGGTGCTCGGAGGAAGCGCGGGGGGGGGGGGGTGTTTTACACCAGAACAAAAACAGCAACATAAAGTCGTATATATTTATATATTAACGCGCTGGTGAGGCTAAACACGTCCCCTTCCGTTCTCCCCGGAAACCGACATTCCGGGCCAATATCGATCCCGAGGTCCCGGACGCCGAGCTGGAAGTTGTTGGTGGATGTTGTGGGAGCGGGGGGGGGGGGCGAGAGATAACGGATACGGCGCCGCACGTGTCTTTTTACGGGGGCCGGGCCCCCCTCGCTGAAACGTTGTACACCATCACCATCTACAGGTCAGCAGAACAGCAACAATGCGAGCGGCTCCTGCTGCTGCTGCCCGCGTGTCTTCAAAGAGGCGGGGCCCAGGGCCCCCCCCCCCCCAATCCCTCACAACCCCGTTCCATAACCTGCGCATCCTGTTGTCACACAGAGAATACACCAGTCTTGTTTGGCCACGTAATTTCGCGTTCGGACCCCCTGTCCGTGTGTGTGTGTGTGTGTGTGTGTGTGTGTGTGTGTGTGTGCGTGAGAGATGCCGTCCCCGTAAACCGGCTTGTAACGTGGGTTTCCCCAGGCCTGAAACAAAGCGGGCGCACGTGGGCCCTAATGAATCTCCGTGGTCCCCACTGCACCTGGAGCCACGTGCTGATCCACCGCCTGATCCTTTTGGCCCCATAACTAAAAGCCCCCCCCCCCGCCTCTCATGCCAGCTTTTCTAGCCTGTGTACGTCCCATTAATTATCATAAGAGCCCGCCGCCTTTCGGCCAAACTCAAATGTTTTCTATGTGCCTCGGCAACTGACTGGGCAGAATCGATACGAACACTAATTATGATACTTATTTAGCACGGACAACCGCCCCTAATTGCGCTTAAAGAGCGGGCAGCTCGATGCAGGTCTGGCCGCGAGGCCGATGCATTCCGGGACGTGCAGGTGACCAATGAAGACCAGACCAGCAAAGTCGTGCTGATCTTGTCACTTCACGCTAAAGAACTGTGACAGGCGAGGCGGGAAGCAGACGTGACCGCGACCCCCCCTGCGAGAGACGGCCACTACTCACCTTTTCCCGCCAAACACGTGTGCCACCAGGAAACAGGCCCATACACACAAGCAGTGTGCTCCACGCCGGGCGAACATCCTTCACCAAAGAGTAAGTTTCACTGCAAAGACACAAAAAAAAAAAACAGAGAGAGAGTGAGTGAGAGAGAGAGAGAGAGAGAGAGAGAAGATGGAACTCAAACACAGCATCCGAGACCAGGCAGAGGGTGATCACTGTCCCGACCCCACGGAGCCGTCGTGTCCGCGGTCGTGATCGTACCTCTGCCTCGTCTCCACGGCGTGTTTTTTTTTTTTTTTTTTTTGATAAGTGATGAGACGCGCTTGTGCCCGCGCTCCGCGCTCCCGCTGCAACTGCCCCACCGGCTGCGCCTTCACATGTTTATATCACGAGACGCATATTTCACACTCTCTCACACGCGCACGCGCGCGCGCGCGCGACCGCGGGAGCGCGCAGTCGCCCTCTGAATCACGGGCTCCGCACGCACGTTGCGAATCCGCACCCTCAGGAGACGAGCGGCAGAATTATCACGCAGGACTGCCGATCCATTCGACGGCAAAAAAAAAAAATATATATATATATGTCTAAAAATCATACATACTATATAATATATGTAATAACCGGTCGGGCGCGCGCGATGTCCCGCAATTATCCCAGTCGAGCCGTCCTCTAACGGCGACCGCGGCCGTGGATCGCCATTTCTTCGCCGCGCTTCCACGCGCGGTGCCACCGAGCAAGGACGACACTCGCCCCCCCCCCCCCCCCCGTCGCGCGACTCCCGTTCGTTCTCCTCGGCGTAACGCGCGCGCGCACAGTCTCCATCACCCAATCGTCCAAACACCTCCAGCGCGATTAATAATTATACTAATAATACCAATAATCATAAAAATCCAGAAATGCGTGTTAAATGGTGGACGTTACCCCGCGGGATGCGGCGCGCCTCTGTCCAAAATTCCCTCACTTGGCGAGGATTTGGTAAAGCGGGGATGATGCAGCTTAGCGCCAAATCCCACATAACCGGGCACTTCCCAACTTATTCCCATCCGGCGGCGCGCGCGAGCGGAATAACGGAGCGGCGGCGCGCGCGAGAGGCGAAGTTGCAGGATGGGATTTTTTTTTTTTTTTTTTTTTTTTTGCTTCTTTTTAGCATGCAACTAGCGTTCCTCCGCGATGCTCCTTCTCCCGTGCCTCCACCACCCCGCCCCTGTCCAAAAAAAATACCCCCCCCCCGCCCGCCCGCCACCCCGCACTCCTCCTTCCTTCCTCCCGCGTCCGTACGTGCCGAACAATTACCGAGCGCGGCGTTAAAAACCGCGACACTTCCCTACCCGGTTAAAAAAAAAGAGAGGAACTATGTCGGGGTTTCAGGCTGTTTGAATAAAGTCGCAGACCCCCCCCCCAAAAAAAAAAAAAAAAAAACCTCGGACTACGACACCCCCACACACGCACACTTACAGCGACGCGCCCCGGCGCCGTTATCCTTCGGCTCCGGTGGGGGCCGCGCGAAGGAAGGAGACGGGAAGACGGAAACCGTAAGAATCCTCCGCGACGCGTCCGAATGTGACGCGTCCGATGCCGCCGCCGCCGCCGCGGACGCTGCTGAGTTTGCGCGTGCCGGAGTTTCAACTCTTTCCTAGCGGTCCCCCCGTTTTCCTCCTTTCTTTTCTCCCCCCCCCCAACCCCCCCATCCCAATCTCCATCCCTCCCTCCCTCCCTCCCTCCCTTACTACGAGCCAGAACGGCGGGGGGGAGGCAGGGTTCGGGGTGGTGATGGTGGTGATGATGGTGAGGATGGTGATGGCGAAGAAAACCTCGACAAGTCGGTTCTCGCGCGGAGTGAGAAGGTTTGAGTTTTTTTTTTTTTTTTTTTTTTGCTCCCCCCCCCCGGACCACGGCCAGAGAAGCGCGTCCCGCGGTAAACCGGATGTGAAACCGGGCTGCGACTTCACGCCGCGGCTGAGTTTTATTCTACGTCCATCTCCCGACACCGAACCCACGCCAAAAAAAACCCGCTGCTGCTGGGTCGGTTTAATCTCCTCTCACCAAAAAAATCCACGTTCGTCTCCGGCCGCAGCGCCGCTTCTTATCTTGTTGGACTGATTCTGCAGTAAAACGCGCGTCCTCCGGCCGGTAAAAGAGATCTCACCTTGACTCGGTCTCCGGTCTCACGTGGAGGTGAGGAAGGGGGCCGGTGTTCCGACGCCGCCGCCGCTGTGAGTGCGTGGAGGCGCGGCGCGCGCCCGCGGAGCCGCTCCGTGGATTTTCCGCGGTCGCTGTGGTCGCGCATTTGAGAGAGGACCCCCCCCCCACCACCACCACACACACACACACACATACACACACACCGCAGAGGACGGCGGCACGTTCACAACCTGAACGTTTATGAAAACTTATGATGTGTGTGTGTGTTCGACACGTGACACGTTTATGCGCAGCGTCACGAGACGTCTGCGTTTCTGTGTGATTCTCGCGCTCTTCTCCCGATCCGAGCCGAGCCGATCCGATCCGAGCCGAGCCGAGCCCGGCGTCCCACGGCTTCGACCTTAACCTGATGCGCCAGGCGCGTCAACTCCCGCACCGGAGCGCGCAGCGGACCCTCGCGTACGGTGCGTGTGTGTGTGATCGAGAGAGAATGTGTGTGTGTGTGTGTGTGTGTGTGTGCGCGCGCGCTTCGGTAGGGGAGGGGGGAGCTTTAGTCCCCGTGCCGGCGGCACGTGTCCGTGCCGGAGCAAATACAGAGTGAAGTTTTTTTTTTTTTAATCACTGAGAAATGCTGCGAAACGTCACCGGGATTAAAATAGTCTTTATAATCCCCCCCCGCGCTTATAAAGTCTGTTTATATATATAAAAAAAATTAAATCCCCATGTAAGTGAACGCTTATTGTTTTCAAGGTTCAAACATGCATCATCCTCCTCATCATCCTCCTCGTGAAGTAAATGAGTCTGCGCGATCTGCAGCAGCGGTCCTGCTCCCGTTCCGCCGCGGGCAGCTGTGTCCTGTCCTCCCATGCGCAGTATTTATATTACGGGGATTAAGGTCAGCGCTCTAAACCGGCCGACCAATCATCAGCAACCACCTAGAGAGGAAATTTATAAAGCAAAAAAAAAAAATGTAATTAACCTAAAACAACAAATCCACCTAGAATTAGATTGCGTGTAAAGCTCTGGAAAGAAAGCCAACTCTGTGTGATGATGAAAACCTCCTAGTACATGAACAGAACAAACTATAGTAATTTTAATTATGTTTAATAATCAAGTATTCGATTCCCGTAAACCACGCCCACCTACAGCTGATCCGATGACAAGGGTCACCCCAAAGTGTTTGATTCCCTCCAGTTTAGCAACTTACCGATATTTTTCATTTTAAGTGAAGTCATTGTGAAACACTGCAGCACAGCACACGATGACACATTGAAATGTGTCCTCTGCTTTTAACCCATCACCCTTGGTGAGCAGTGGGCAGCCATGACAGGCGCCCGGGGAGCAGCGTGTGGGGACGGTGCTTTGCTCAGTGGCACCTCAGTGGCACCTTGGCAGCTCGGGATTTGAACCGACAACCTTCTGATTATGGGGCTGCTTCCTTACCCACTAGGTCACCACCATATTTTTCACTAACTAACCCTGCTAACCTGTTTTTGTGTATCATCATCCTTGGGAAGTTCAAACTAAGTAAATTCTGGCATACCCCTGCAGGGTGAAGTTTACTGCTACAGTAAACGTGTAGTGATAAAGGGCGTGGCCGTGATCTGTGCCCATCCTTTCCTCAAGAGCCGTAACACTAAAGCCACTCTAAACTCACACATGCACTGACTACACAGCCTCAGCCCCGAACCCCCGGACTTCCTGCTATCCTCCATTTGTGCAATATTAATATTTAATTAGCATTGAAAATACTGTGTAATATCTTTATACAGTGATATATCATTATTCCCATCCACTGCTCACTGAACATGCTCTTCGTTACTGTGAAATACATTTGCAACAGTGTGCAATAATCCAATGAGCAACAATGTGCAACTCACACTACATATCACACTGTAGTTATTTATTCTTTCCATATGTAATTTGTTCATTTCTGCAATTTCTGACACCTTGTATTTTGCATTTTTCCTGTATTATTTTCTACGTACTTGTCTGCCCTGAAGGAGTTGCTTTTAATCATATTGTCTATGAATATAGTGACAATTAAAAACATTCTATTCTATTGTAAGAAGGACACAGAACAGATGGAAAACCGTTCCAGTCCTTTCAGACGTTTTACTCCCTGTTGTCTTTTTTGAAACAAATTTGAATTACCTTTATGTTTTTTTATAACAGCAATTGCTGTTGACACTTTCATGTCACCAACACCATTGTGCCCCACAACAATTCACAACTGTGTGTAATCTGTGAAAAGCGTGCATAACTCTCCATGGGTTTGCTGTTGAAAGATCCATTGTCTTGAGAAAGGCAGGCGTTGCGTCGGCTGTGGGTGTATTAACGGCGGCAACTGTAACTTGTGTAAATGTAGCTTCCCGATGACGCCCTACCACACACTTCATCATACTCAGCTGAACACCAGGCAGTAAACTTCAAGGAAATGGGGACATCTGCATGTTGTTTAGCTCTTCACCTCAAATCCAAATCCAGGCCTTGTTTTCAGTTCTCCCAGGTCGATGACGTTTCTGAATTCTGAGTAGAGAATCCTGGAAAACGGGCATTTCTCTGATGCCGAGGACCACGATTTGAAGAACCTGATATTAATTGTATGTTATTATGGGGTTGTGGTGGTCTAGCAGTTAAGGAAGTGGTCCTGTAATCAAAAGGTTCAAATCCTGATCCGCCAAGGTGCCACTGAGCAAAGCATCATCCTCACACACTGCTCCCCGGGCGCCTGTCATGGCTGCCCACTGCTCACTCAGGGTGGTCGTAGCCTAGTGGGTAACACACTCGCCTATGAACCAGAAGACCCGGGTTCGAATCCCACTTACTACCATGGCGTCATCTCGATTGGGTTCAGGTCCGGTGACTGTGGAGGCCAGGTCTCCACTTTTTGTTAAGTACATAACTCCACATGTGTTCATTCATAGTTTTGATGCCTTCAGTGAGAATCTACCAACGTAAATGGTCATGAAAATAAAGAAAACACATTGAATGAGAAGGTGTGTCCAAACCTTTTGTCTGTACTGTATATTTATTGATAATATTTTATAAGTGATTAGTTGTCACATGTAACACATGACAGCACAGCACCCAGTGCACACAGTGAAATGTGGTCAGCGGATTTAAATCAGCCATGAAAGGGAGCAGTGTGTGGGGACAGCTCAGTGGCACCTTGGGGTTTCAAATCGGCAACCTTCCGCTTGCAGGTTCCCTTTCTTCACCCACTAGGTTAGCACATCCGCTAATTCTTGTAGTCATAAAAAAAAATATATATATATATATATAGAGCCCCAAAGATTTGTGACAGTGGTCTCACACCTCCAAGGATGTGAGTTTGAAACCTTGTGTGTGAGGAGTTTACATGCTCCTCCGGGTTCTCTGGTTTCCCCTCGCCCTCCAAAGACATTAACACTATGTGAATTGGCGAATGTGGTTTGTACGTAGGATCCAGGGTGTGACTGTATGCCCCGCCCAGAGTGAGTCCCCACGCTGAGTCCCCACGCTAAGTCCCCAGTGTCCCAGGATGGGCTCTTGCAGCCACAACCTCGAGTAACAGGAATAAGTGGTTAAGGATAGTGAATGAGGAACAGTAGAGAGTACTTTGGTGCTCATTCCAGGAGTGGGTTAAGGGATTAAATGTAGAACATTATTCTCCTAATTTATGACACGGAACCACCTAATTTCTGTGATAATATTTAATGTGACCTAAAGTACACCAAGCAAAGCAAGCCCAGCTGTTTGTGGCGGCAGCACAATAAATAGCTTTTGACTGTTTAATAAACTGGCATATAAATGAGGTATTATCCACATGAAAGATTGCATCTATAATTTTATCTATCTATTTATTTATTTAACTTTAATTGATGGCACAATTGAAGGTTAATGTTAACAGAACATGTCACCATACTTCCGCTGGCATTGGCCAGTATCTCGGTTATGGAGCATCCCTCTACCTGAACGCAATCATTTTTTTTTCGCACAGAATGATAGAAAGCGCTTGTAAGTGATCGGCAAAAGTCTACAAACACATTCAATTCAAAGCAATTCATGGGGTGTTCCTCATAACAGTGTGAAAGAGCGATAAGCTTAAAGCTTATGTTTAATGTGTTTATATTCAGCACCTATAACCACATCGCATGCACAGGGCATGTGCTTTATTTTGTTGCACCACTTAACCCTAACCCTAACCCACCATCATATATATATGTAATCAGAAGGTTGCTGGTTCGAATCCCGATCTGCCAAGGTAACACTGAGGTGCCACTGAGCAAAGCACCGTCCCCACACACTGCTCCCCAGGCGCCTGTCATGCCTCCCACTGCTCACTCAGGGTGATGGGTTAAATGCAGAGGACAAATTTCACTGTGTGCACTGAGTGCTGTGACAATCACTTGTGACATGTGACAATCACTTCACTTTTTATATATATATATATATATATATATACACACACACACACACATACACACACACACATATATATATATATGTGTGTGTGTGTGTGTGTGTATGTATGTATATATATATAAGGACATATATATATATTTTTTTTTGGTGCATCACGACGTCCAGGCGATATTTGCACTCTTCATCAACTTGTCGCTAACTCCAGATTCTGCGCATCTGATACCCCCCATCCCCAGTCCACCCACTGTGCTGGCACTGGACCTTCGCATCTATGTTTTATATCCCCTCCTGCCAGCCTCCCTGCCTGTCTGTCTGCGTGGAGCTGGAAAGGGGCCGGCAGGCCAGGCGGGGCCCGCGGAGGCAGACGGCCCGAGCGCTCAGAGTCCGCAGTTTACATAACAGTGATTACAGCCCTGAGATTCACTAAACCAACAGCAGTTGGGCTCACACATTAACATCTCACTGACCATCTGCTCCTGCCTCCTTTATTCCATTTTTCACGTAGTTTCTCCGGCGTGCTGCAGGTCTTTGAAAAGTTTTGTTGAGGAAGCACAGCTGACATTTAAAATGAAAAAAAGATGAAAGCTTATTAGAGCATCACAAATTATTTCTAAGGACTTGGGTGAAAGCACACAGAGTTTACCTTTTCGTTTTTTGCACATACGTCTGTTTCCTGCTGAAACTTTTAAACTACGCTCATGGTAAAAATAAAAAAATTTAAAAAAAGGCTGTGAGTGGCCACGCGAACGTTTTGATTCGCCATTAAATGCGGTGACTCCGGGGGATGACAGCGGGTGTCAAAACAGACCCTGAAATAGAGGGGAGAAGAGGGACAACGCTCTGATTGTTAGCACTCAGTAACGAAACATGTTGGGGGCAAGGTGACATTATCAACACCCGACATCGCAGCAAGACAAAAACTGCCATTCTGTCACTATTCTCGGCTAGGTGAGAACTGGCTGGCAAACACACGCGCGCAGTCGGCAGCCCCCCTCCGCCCACACGTTCCATTCCCAGAGTCAAGCGCCCATCACCAGCTTGCCGGAGAAAGTGCCAACAGGTATTGCGTAGGAACCACTTCCATAGACCTGCTCCCGGTGTCAGCTGTCGGGACACCCACACACCACACAGAATACGAGGACAGGCAAAATGTGGAGGGGCTGGGCCTCAGAGGAAAGTTACGGATCATTATTATTATCATTACCACTACTTAATAGGGATTTGCTAAACAGGGAAATTCGTGTTGCCTTGTTCTTTTCATATTAACACACATTAATACCATCTAGTTCTAAGAATAGTGGAACGTTTGACTTTCTTCCTCCGTTTGTGGCGCCCCCTGGATAGACCCGTTAGCATTTGCCTATATGCTGCCTATGTATGTATATTTTGAACTTCTGATAGGAAATAATCTATACCTAATGCAGACGTTGCTAAGCACCTGCATTAGGTATACGATTATTTCATAGTCATCAGCTTCTCACTTGTTGCATGATGTTTTTAAGGCATAGTTAAATATAAAGAGATGCATAGGGGTGGACTTTGCTTTCTTAAGACATTATATTCAGAAAAGTCATAGTTCAGCACTAGAATGCCATGCTGAATATCACACTACTTGCGTATTGTGTCGTGGCTACTTAAGGTCAATACTTATTATATAGGCGAGATGCACATTGAAGAATGTGGCCAACACCTGGATATGGATAAGTGAGAAGTCTCCATATATCTGTGAACTGTAGTTCACTGCTAGTTCACTGCTGATGCATTGTGTGGGGAAGTAAATATGTAGGAGTGGACAAAGCCAGAGGTGGACTCACCTGACCTCCGATCTTTAAAGCTCAGCAGGGAGCGATGGGATGCTAAGTGCAAATGCTGGCTTACATAGCTGCAACAGTGCTGACCGCTAATAATCAAAAGGCAAAGGATGTTCAGCCCACCCACATCTTCAGCATGACTTTTTGGGATGACACAAAAGCAGGGGTCAGTGGTCAGAAAACATTAATGTTTGTTATCATGCAGCATTCAGGGATGTTAGGCTTTATCTGCTAAATCAAACCCTACGTGGGAAATCAGGAACAAGAACTCCAGACTGCTACTCGATCCTGAAAATTATGAATAATTATATTTGATAAATACAAATGTTTCCTTTAAAAAAAAAAAAAAATTGATCTAAAACATTCATTTTAGTTGTTTTGTGTCTGTGTTTTTGTCAGCCTTATATTATTGATGCTATTACTACTACTGCTCTCTCACTTACTCACTCACTTTCCATAACCACATAGCACATAGTCCAACTCCTAGGACACTCGGTGGGGACTAACCCAGGCCGGGCCACCAGCCCACTGTAAAGCCCACACACACTTACACATTTACATTTACACCTGAACACATTTCATTCGGAGCGACCAGTTCACTTACAATTTGTGCCTTTGGCCATGTGGCAAGAAACCAGAAAACCTGGAGGAAACCTACACCAAAACGGGAAGAGCAATCAAACGCTGCACACAACTCTGGTCCAAGCCAGAATTGAAACTGGCCGCCGCCATACCACTGTGTGCCCTTCTATCACTAAATGTTCCATATAAAGTGCGGTCTGTAATTCCGGAGGCGCATAAAAGTTGCATTCCAGAAAAGAGTGAAAACATCGACAGCTTCTGGAACACACTCTGCTCAAAGCCAGGCTTCAAGATAAGCTTTTCTTTTCGGCCGAGGGAGCTCTCCTTGGTGCTGAAGTTTGCCTGCTGCTTACTGGAACTTCCAGCTGCTGTCCTCTCGGTGGCTGTGTGCCCTTTCTTGCTGTGCAGAGGCAGGATGAGAGAGCACAGCTGCGGTGGGCAGCGGAGTGGCTCATTCGGCCTTTTCAGCACGCACCCACCATCCTTTCATCCGCCTGGCCCAGGCTGAGGCCGGCAGACATTCAATTGTTCCCCCGAGAGCGCCCAAAGTAGCATTAATAATAAATAAGCTTCTCTTGCGACAGCCAAGCAAAACCATCCAACAGGTAAATTTCTTATGTTAGAACAGGAGCCGAGGTTTAAGACAGTGGCGGCGGCTCATAAATGTGAGCATTTGATGTTCTGGAAGTAAAAAAAAAAAAAAAAAAGGAAGTGTGGAAACAGCGGGACTGCCAAGTGGCACATTAAGGCCGAAATGAACTCAGTCCGGCTCTTGAAATTAGTAGCGATCTGAGTAGCGGGTCTTTTTTTTTTTTTTTTTTAATTTGGGTGGGAATTCAAGACTAAAAATAAACAGCAGCCAGACAGGGCATGCTGGGCCTTCTGCTGCACACACATCACTTTCATATCAGTCACCATCAAACCTGGCCGACCTTCAGCTCACCGCACATGCCGCCGGGCCTCCAGCCGCCGGCTCTTTCGCTTTGCATTTCCCACAGCTCTCCCGCTGCACCATCCTGGCCTGCCCTGGTACGTCCCTTGGACGACCCCCCCCACCCTCACCTCAAACCCCGCACACACCTTGTTTGACAAGATGAATGGCAAGGGCCTGAGGAAGAGAAAGAAGCGATGCCCCAGAGGTCGGCTGGAGCCTTAAGGCTGCTAGGTGATGCAGATGTCCTACGGCTTATGGAACCTAGAGGAGGAGAAGGAGGAGGAGGCTGGGGCTGGCTGAGGACACACCCCTCCCTCCTTGACACTTCTCGGTTTTGGCTTTGCTATTCCCATCTAGCTCTGACTTCATTTTTGCCCCCTATCTCTTGATCGCTGAATCTTTTTTCCATGTATTTTTCCCCTCCTGGTTTGCTGCTTCCTGTCAGTCTCTCTGTAACCCTCTGCCTGTTTTCGGAATCCAATGGTCATTTATTCTATCTCTCGTTGTTATTCTTTTGACCCCCCCCCCCCCCTTGTGGTCCTCCATTGCAGGTTCAGATGGTTGGTCTGGTACTGAGTGACATGCCCTCTAGTGTGCGCTGCTCTCACTCCATGCTTTTGCGCTGGGGTAGGGAGGAGTGTGGACAACAGAAGCAGTTTGCTCTCTGTGCTGCCAACAAGCCAACGCTAGCCGTACTTTTATGCATATGTGTGTGTGTCTAAAGTATCTATTTCAATAATCAGTGCATTGGTCTTTGCATGCATATCTATTATGTATTTTACTGTACATATTTATTAATATTTTCTATTCAGTTTTGTCATTATGGATGTTTTAATAAATGCTTGACTATGTATTTTGTTAGACCTCTAATAGTGTGACTGGATTTTAACTAGGCTTTTGGTAACATTTCACATAATTATGCTTTATGTGCATATGGTTTTGTATCTTGGTACAAATATGTTTGCATGCCTCTGCTTTTCCTGAATGTGTGTAGGTGTGTGGAACTGTTCATTGCTTCATTACTGATTCAGAGAATTCTCAAATGCAATGCCAAACGAGGGCTTGGATTCCGTGCTACAGGCTTGTGAACATATAAGGAATGGAATTCACAATCTGGCGGGGGCAATCTGTTGCAACGATGGCCCTGTTTCCAAACTCACATATATAAACCCCCCACACATTAGGTTATGTAATAAACAAAACAAAAACCAAAAAAAAAAAACCAAATATTCTCTCCAAAGCAGGGTGCTTTAACAGTGATGGAGGCATTTCAGACTCTTGGCTTCTCTCGACCACCTTAAGTTAGACAATGGTTTCCAACAGTCCTGAAAGTTTATTCTGAACATTTTCTCATCCTTCTCATGAAGCAGCTTTTGATGATGACAATAGTAATAGTAATAGACAATAGTGGTAGTAGCCTAGTGGGTAAGACACTTGCCTTTGAACCAGGAGACCCAGGTTCAAATCCCACTTACTACCACTGTGTCCCTGAGCAAGACACTTAACCCTAAGTTGCTCCAGGGGGACTGTCCCTGTAACTACTGATTGTAAGTCGCTCTGGATAAGGGCGTCTGATAAATGCTGTAAATGTAAATGTAAATGTAAACAAAGCAGTCATGAAGAGGAAAAAAGGCAACTTTCATAATTTTTCAGAACTTTCACCAAACACTTTTGTTTCTCCTGCTACAAAAAAAGTTGACCTATGCACCTGCACAATCCAGCTTTGCATTTTACATCCCCATTTCCAGCTCTCCTTCCTACGTCCCCTTTTATATAATACAATAATACAATCATACTGAAGCACAAACACTTGTGGGAGGTTTACTGCATGTATTTACATTTACAGCATTTATCAGACGCCCTTATCCAGAGCGACTTACAATCAGTAGTTACAGGGACAGTCCCCCCCTGGAGCAACTCAGGGTTAAGTGTCTTGCTCAGGGACACAACGGTAGTAAGTGGGATTTGAACCTGGGTCTTCTAGTTTATAGGCGAGTGTGTTACCCACTAGGCCACTACCACCCTATGTTTTATTAGTGAGTTCACACAAAACACTCCTGAACACTTCCGGTTCACCCCCCTTCACCCCAGGAGACCAACACCCAAATGACAGTCGTGCTTCCAGAAACATGTTACAATACCATTAAATAAGCCACAGAGTGGGTTGTAGTTTCCTCTTATTTAGTCTGCTGTGGTGCAGTGGGGTGAAATAATCCACGCTGGCCACGTTCCTGCAGCAGATGGAGAAAACGGGAGGTGTGTTTACCCCACCTTACCGCATACGTTTACCCTCAGTGCTCCCCACACTGTACTCCCTACATCACCAGGGTGAAGAATAATCCGCTTTTTGGTTCTGACCATGTGACACAACCAACTCAAGCCCATGTGAGCACAAAAGTAAGATGAAGAGCATTAACTTCATTCCAAACTTCTTCAAGGCTCGCTTAAGCACCTGGGATGCCCTCCATCTATGCTGCATCTTCAGTAATGATTAAATGACAATGGCTCATTCCAAGCACAGTGATTGGTCCGGTGGCCTACTCAGCTAAATTGTCTCTCTTGGCTCTGGCGTTGATGAAAAGGGTCAGGTCCTTGGAGCAAGAGTGGACCAAGCTGTCAGCACACTCGTTCAGCCTTAAAAGGCACGTCTGAAGACGTGAGTGTGTACGGCTGCAGCACATTAGTCATTTGAATGATGAGGCTACATGCTTGAGCAGGCTGGTAGCCTCTCTACATTTGCATTAGACATAGTCTGTGCCGATGTCTTTCTGAGCTCAGATGTCTTTTTTTTTTTTTTTTTTCGTCTCCCGTGAAACACTGAAAGCACTCAGCCAGAGCGGTTAAATTTAACCAATATAAGTGATGTTTGTCACCCTGGCTATATATCTTTCTTGGTTATGCCTACTCTCAACGCTTTTGCCCTTTCATAAGCCCTCCCTCTCCTGGACTTTGATGACACAAACATGTAGACATGCTTAATGACAAGCTTGCGAACATGCACAGGCCCCACAATGACTGTGCACTCTAAAAAGAAAGATTGATTTTGCTCCCGGAGCCGGACTGCTCTGTCAAGGCTGGGTTTCCCTTGGCAACATTTTTCCATGCTCATTCCATTCCATTTGGAACCATCTTTAGCAATTGCATTTCTAGTGATTTCACCTACTCCCTACTTTCACCTACTATTTAGTTTTACACTGGTTGGGGTTACCAAGTTGTGCCGCAGTTTAGCTCCCTGAGCGTTGCAATACTTTCTAATAAAAGTGTCCTGGTTTCTTCACATTCAACCTGGCTTTCCTGCTGAATGTTGTCCCTTACCAAGATAGTGATCGGTGTATGTGCTTCTTCATTTGCTTTTATGAAACAATAATGCGTACTATGTGTTTTATATCTAACATTATGCAATGTGCAAAAAAGACATAAATAATCCCAGATTCAGAGGTTCAAACATGGGTTCACAGTGACCTTGACCTTTGACAACCAAAATCTAATCAGATCATCTATGAAGCCAGGTCCATATTTTTGACCCAAATTTGAGGAATGTCTCTGCAGGCTATTTTGTATTATTGAGTTCACACTAATAAAATGGACAGATGGATGGACAACCTGAAATATTCAATGCTAGTGGATGGATGAAAAAAAAGGTGGTTCATCACAAACACGCCATCCACAATAAGTTTTATTTGAAGTCCAGACCTGAAGCATTTGGTCCACATTGTGTATCACAGCTGTCGGGATGGGAGAGTTGCTGTCTCAGTGGGGAGTGGTGACCGTGGCTCTGTGTTTAGGAGCAGCCGTTCTTTTTAATGAAAAGAGAAAGCAGGCTGCACAGCTGGCACAGGGTGTTCGAATTCTGGCTGAAAGTTATCTGAAGCAGATGGAGCAGCAATTCTGCACTGGTTTGTTTCCATGGTAATGTGTCATTAACCTTATTTATGTATAATATGAAGTAGCCCCCCCCAAAAAAAAATCTATTGCCTGTCCCTGTTGTCCATTTATGACGTTAAAAGTGGCACATGTGATGTTCTGCTTCAAGAACTCGGAAGCATACAATATATTGTTTATGCAGTACACAACATTATGATTACTATTGAGTTGCTCCGCCTTTTGCCACCAGACAGCTCAGCTCCATCAAGCCATGATCCATGCTGTAGCGTTCAGCAGCAGATCATTTCAGTGATGTAAATTGCAAGGAGTTGTTCCAGCCATCCTGCAGATGCATGTTTGGATTGAGATTGGGGGATTTTATATGCCAACTCTACATCTTAAAACAAATCTGTCAAGGTACATTAGCCTGCTGAAAGACTGCACTTTTTCATTTTTAC
Organism: Denticeps clupeoides; assembly: GCF_900700375.1. Classification (NCBI taxonomy): domain Eukaryota; kingdom Metazoa; phylum Chordata; class Actinopteri; order Clupeiformes; family Denticipitidae; genus Denticeps; species Denticeps clupeoides. The sequence continues at coordinate 16,886,471 of NC_041712.1, forward strand.
ATGAAGGATTGTTCTTGGACTGCAATAATGTACTAGATGTCAAAGTAACATCCATATGAATATAGGACTCAGCATTCCCCAGCTTCTTGACCCTGGTGAAATAGATTTTAATGTTTTTTTCTTTCTGCTTCCAACTTCGAAGATAAAATGTTCACTTGGTGCCAAATATATCCGACTCACAGCCAGGTACCATTGTAAGATGATCAATGTTATTAACTTTACCTGTCAGCTGATCAGCATATGCACTATATTCTAAATTCCTGCATTGGTCCCAGCCCTGTCCTCAGGGTCCGCTGTTGGTCTACTTTTACTTGCATTCCACATAAACTGGGCCACTGAGCTGGTGTTTGGCAATAGAAAGTAAAGTTGGACTGGGTGGGGGCCCAGGAACTGGGCTGGAATCTGCTGAAAGTAGCCGAATGGAGATCAATGACAAACCTTGACAAACCATGCCCCCAACTCGCAGCGCAATCCCTTCTTTGCAAATACAATCAGAAAAATAAAAGAACTAAGAAAACACATAAAATTAATACACTGGGGGTGAAATAACACGAGCTATAAATCACACCTGCAGACACAAGCGAGATGGCGAACACAAGAAACTGTCGCTGAAAAGAACAGTGGCTCGTCACAATGAGCCATTCAGCAATATAAATAATAAATGCCAGTTCATGAGTGACACAGCACCCGCGAAGGCAGAACACTCATTACCAGCCTGCTGCCGCCGCTGCTCTTGGGAAGCGCATGCTAGAGCGCGTTCCCCTCCACTGAGCCCCACGAGCCTCACCGAACACACGGGGAATAAGAACATTAGGGTATTGTTCACACATGCTGAACCTTTGACTGGCTTGCTGACAGTATATCTCATTATTCAGTGGGCAAAGCTATGTATATAGGCCTAACAAGACAGACAGACAGACAGACAGACAGACAGATAGACAGATAGACAGATAGACAGATAGATAGATAGATAGATAGATAGATAGATAGATAGATAGATAGATAGATAGATAGATAGATAGATAGATAGATAGATAGAAGTGGGCATGTTCTGACTGCTCACCTGCTTCTTTCCACCAGGCACCATGGCAGAGCACGGGCTGTGACCTCCTTCACACTAGGGTGAATATGATATTTATATCTCCCAATCAGTGCATACCTAAATCATCACACACGCGCACAGCCCTCTCCCTCGAAAACAGTAATCCGTGTATTTTTGGCGCCATGCCGTTTATGGCCGATTCTTGCCACCGTCTGCAGTGTCCCTGATAGAAATGATAAGATTATCTTTTGCACTTTTAATCTGCCGAATTTGCATGTCACTCCCCACAGTTGTCGCGGCACATAAAATTGAAAAAAAGAAGAAGGAGTGTGAATCGAACGAGGTCGTTTGTCAGTGATTTCGAAAAAAGTTATTTTTAAACCAAACCTCGGTGGGGAATTTTAATTAGAACGTGATGTTCCATATCGGAATGATGTGGCTTATTAAATGGAAGCTGGGACCACAGTGAGTGATGTTCCTGGATGTGCGAAACCTTAATCAAGGATTGCAGGGGAACTACGCGCTCATGAATGTGTAAAAGTGTAACATTGGCTTTAAATACAATCTTAAGGTTATCTTAATCATTAACAAGTATCACACAATGGGTGGATTTTTGGTGCAACTATAATAGACCTGCTTGCTGTGTTTGACTCTCACTTGTCAGTTGCTATGGAGACCTCAGAAATTTCCTTTATACGGTAACTTTTGGTCGTCGATATTGTAACCATTCGCTGCACAATTACATATGCCTTACATACTATATACATGTGCACAACACTTAGAAAAAATTCACTTAGAAATTTTTGATTGACCAAATAATTGTTCCCCTCCCATTCCAAATTTATCAAAACTCCAGTCCAACATGTCTCTTAATGACTGAAAATCTGCATTCATGTAGATGGCTAAAAACTGGCAAAAAAATTATTTGATCTATTTTAGCACTGACATAATGTAAAAATAAACCAAGATTGGTATATTACATCATGTCAATGCTAAAACATTAGGTGTGACCGATTAATTCAATATTTTTAGGCTTAGCCTATGTTCACTTTTTATAGTGCATTTATCAGTTTCAGTGGAGTGCTGTGTTCTTAACTCAAAGCGTGTCACTTTAGAATTTGTGTGTTTTAGAATTTCCTGAACTTTACTATTATAAATGATATGTTATGGCAGCCAAATTGTTTCATCCCTGTCACACAGCAGAAAGACGAAAAGGCCCAATGTTACCATTGTGTGTGTGTGTGTGGTTATGAATGACAGAGTGTGTGTAGGACACTTGACAGGTCTGGATATAATGGGTTCACCATCATGTTTATTGAACGCCAGCCTGGCATTTCAGGCACGGGGGCCTGTGGTTCTGCATCTCTGATTCTTTTATTTTTTTAGCACCTTTTCCCTCTCCTCTCAAGCTCCCTTTCACACTGTCATAAGCAACACACACCGACACGCACACACAGAGGAGACATTGACGAATCATGGGGCCTGTGACAAGCTGGCATTTCAGCCAAGCAGACATGAGTAATACTGTGGGCCCTGACGGGGCGAGTGGAAATGGCCTGAAACATGTGTGATAAAGTCTGAACCCTAACTCAGCATCTGTTCCCCATGTATGGTGATAAAGACACACATGCACACACACACACACACACAGCTTCTATGTCCACACATAAGCAAGCATGCCCACGTGTTCTCTCTCTCGCTCTCTGCATAAATCAGGCCCCGGTGAGAAAAGTGAGCTCTTGACTCTCAGGTTCACACTCTTTAAAAAGCAGAAGCCAGTGCGCGAGAGACAGAGAGAGAAAGACGGTGACAGTGACATGCAGTCACAGCTCTACAGATTCTGGTGTAAAAATGCAGCGGGTTCAGCGCCTGAGGAAGCGCGCTCAGATGCCAGGGAGGTAGGTTGCAGGCTGCCCACCAATAGGTGGCACTCTATTCTTTTTGACTGGAGAGGGTGACCTGGGTTTCTCAGCACATCCCGGGACAGCCTGAGCTGTCCGCGGGACGGCATAACTGTTCTTTTTTATGTTCCCCTAACTACTAGTTATACTAGAATACTAGTCAGGTTGCAGCTTTTATGAGTGGTAAAACATTAATCTTTTGCATTTGCAGAAACATTCATGTTCCCAAAAACAGTGAAAGGTTTTCATTTCAACCCATTTAATTATTACACACTTCTGTTTCTCAAAATGCAAACAGACAACACAAAAATGGTGAAACAAGTGACACAAACACTAAAAAAACACTAAGTGATGTGCATATAGAACTTTTTGTTGTGTGAATTGTGTTTTCCCATGGCATTTTTTTAAATAGCTGTGTACACATGGAAAAATGAATGTTTATAATTTTTTTTCCAATAATGACAATTGCATATGAACATCTGCAATGTAACATTTTGCCTGTTTTCACCACATCTCTGGAAAATATAATTGTTAAAGCAGTCACAAAATTCAAAAAGCTGGCCCTGGTTCATCTTTTCTCTGAAATATATGCCCATCAAACTAGAACGTTTGGGAAAGAACATTGTGTGCAGTTATTGAAAATTATCATGAGTAAGGCAGTAAAATCCATCCTTGTATAACCATTGTGTGGGATATTAACACCCACACTCACCCAAGGATGTGTTATTTTCTGTGACTATTTTTTTTTCTTCAGCTACAATGTATAATTGTGAAGTTTTGGGTGGGAAGCTTTAACACTTCTGGTAAAAGATGTGCAGTTTCCTTCGTTGGTAGACAAAAGAAATAAAGAACAAGAAGCTACAGCGCTCCCTCTTTATTCAGTAATCCTGCACGGCTGTAATTTGACTTGTGGCTTCCACCGTGCAAAACAAGCAATAGGCCAATCCTACCATCCAACAGAAACAAAAAATGGAGTGAGTGGACATGAGCTAATTACCTTCTCAAGCGGGCATCGGCGTGAATTACTACATGAAGTTAAACATTAGCCACAGTCATGGAAGACAATTAGTTCACACCAGGAAACAAACACACACCCTCCCACACGCATAGGGTTTATTTACCATACAGAGGTTGTACACCCGAGTGAAGCATACATTACAGGAACTGAACAAGACAAAAGTGGAGGATCTGTTATAAAATGATACAGCCAGCTACAGCGTTCACTGAAATTACCTCCAAGGGCCAAAAAAAAAACCAATCATTTGCAGCATTTCATTCATGCTTGTGACATAAGGAAAATGCGTTGAATTGGAGCAAACCTCGGAATGCAGTGCAATAACAATGTGAAAATTCCAGTTTCTATTGTCTCTATTTTATGGTATACAAATACTTTCTATTGCTCCTCTGTAAAGCCTGAGGCCATTAACAGTAATGGCACTGTCACTCAACTCCCCACCCACAAATGAAAACTAACCTACACAGACAAGTCTAGTGCAGTGAGACGTAATACGTCAAGAGACAAAGCCAAAAAATCTCATAAAAGTCTGTATATGAAAGCATTTTCAAAACTTCAGGCGAGGTAAGTGAAGCACTAAACCGAAAATAATAGCAAACAAGGACACATTTTAAAATATGTGCATATTGCTCCAAGTGTGACTCAACCGGTCTGATTATGCAAATGATTATAAATAACAGATAAAAAGCATACAAAAATATAAATATCAGGATGGATTTGGCAGCGCTCGCTCTGCTTTTAATCATTTACTGCCTCCGATTTAATTGGAAATTGTGCGAGCATTTTCAAATCCACATTCAAATTTGGAAAAGAACATAATTGCCGATGAAAGACCCCGGCTCCTAATACGATGTAAAGCAACCACTTACAAATTAGGGACCATTACAGCATCCTTTCAAGTCCAATAATAACAGATGCAATTACATTTTAAAAATGCTAAAAAAAAAAAAAAAAAACATTAGAAAAAACAAACAGCATAAACCTTTTTTTTATTATTTTATTCCAGTGCAAGGCACCCTGTTGCCAGGAAACCGTGTGTGAATTCTCGGCCAGACAAGTCGGCTTTTTAATACTCCAAGTTTTTGGGTTTGGAAAAAAAAAAAAAATCCATGTAATGTGACTGAAGGTGCCAGAAAATATTTAGTGTTCTCTAACCTGTTGTCTTTAGGAAAGAGGAAAGGGGGGAAGCATATGTCACTTCACTTCTCTTCTGGAAAATAGATAAGATAGCAGGCATCCGTTTTTTTTTTTTTAAAGAGACCCGCCCTCTATAGCTGAGGTGGTTTCGCCACGAAGGGCAAACACGTAGGAGGGAGAACTGTACGCTTCTACACGTCGGTGTGTACCTACAGTACATGCGAGTGTGCGCATGTGTGTGTCAGTGAAGCAGTCCTTGGGAGGTCTGGATTGACGCACAGAGGAAAAAAAGAAATGACGAAGGGAAAAAAAAATAAAATAAAAATCTCTTCCGAAGACTAAAATCAAAGCGATGAAGCAAAAAGGGGAAGATAAGGAGAGGAGATGGAGGAAATAGCTCCTGTCAGATGTGCTGCACAATCTCTGCCTTAGTGTGTTCTTCCACTGGCGCCAGCAGCAGTGTGTGTATCTCTGTGTGTGTGTGTGTGTGTTGCTCTGTACAGAACAAGCGCTGCTTCAGCCCACAGGCCAACACGAACGGATCAACAGCCACTTGCTGAGCCCTCCTGATGCTTCTCCAGTTAGAACCGGGGATTGCACTCCAAAGACAAGTGACCGTGCACCTTGCATCTCTTGACAGACTTTAAAAAAAAAAAAAAAACGACAGATTAAACTGAGGTGACAGAGGACGTCGGGTGTGGTACAGTACATGAGCGCTGTTCGGTCCATTTTGGAGAGTTAGCACTCCCGGCTGAAGCGTCAGCTGTGGGGTGAAGGGCCATCCTCACGACGCACTCGGGGAGCGGGTGGAGGCGGGGCGGGGGACGGATGAAATAAACGGAAACGGGTGCAGCCTCGACAGCGGCCCGGCCTTCTCCCTCATCCATTTAACCTCCGCGACTGACCTCCGGACGGGGTGGGGGAGGCTCTCATACGTTGCCCCTGGCAAAAGAAAAGAAACAAAAGGGTGAAAAGAAGACACGGTGATATAACCCGTGAGTGAGTGTGTGTGTGTGTGTGTGTGTGAGGGGGTGGCCGGTGACGTTAGCATAAAGCCCGCTCTGGTGTGTGTGTCGGTGGAGTGGGAGGTGTATTTTGCATTAGCCCAGAGATGGCTTAGCACTTGAGGATGGAGTGAAAGATCTTGCATCAGCCTAGTGAGGGCTTAGCATGGCTGAATTCGATTTTTTTATTCTTTTTTTTTTTTTTTTCTTTACAATCCAGCCTGCTTATTTAAATCAATCCCCAACAACCCCCACCTCCGGCCCCGATCGCAGCTCGTCTTGAGAGGTGGCGAGAGGGCTGCTCTTCTTTCATTACCTAGCTTGAGGGAGAGCCAGGCATTTCACAGCCTCACCTCCTCCGCACCGGTGTCAAACTGTCGGCAGCCTTCCTCTCCTGGAGTCTAGGCGGAGGTGGGGGGAGGAGAGGACGTGGGCGGGGACAGGGTCTGGTGTTATTCTGGCCCCTGCGTGTAAAATCGCTATTGAGGGACGTATTGATCAGTGCGGATGCCTCTGCAACCCAAACCACCCTAGAAGTGCTGAGTAATGGATTTACAGGCCAGGTGTGAAATGATAGGGGTGAGCAAGTGTCCACACATTCCATGCAAGATGAGAAACCCTGAGTAGCCTTTTAACGCATTTACGTTTGGGGAGATTGATGGAAATTATAAAAATAATTTCCATCCATGGCGGAGGAGGAGAGGAGGAGAGATGAGGCGCACATGCTCGACATCAATAATAAGGAACCTGGGCATCACAAAGGAGCACAGCAAGTTGCATGTAAGTGGCATGCAACTGTCCTTAAAATGATCGCACACACAAGTTCCTGTTACAGTAAATATGAAGTGGCCAATTTAGGCCAGTAAAAAGAAACTCATTTGCTTTAACTTATGACTGAGCTACAAGTAATCTTAAACCTATCCTTGTCTGTTATCAAATCCTAATTTACACCCATGTAGTTCTGCCTAATGGAAACATTTTTAGTACCACAATTTGATTGTAAGGCTGATGTTCCTTTAGAGTCTTTAGAGTCATTTTGAAGGGACGTTATACTTAAGCAGATTCAAATACTTATGTACTTTTGAGTTTAAAGGGGGGACTTTTTCTACTACTTTTACTGGAGTAATGTTTTCCCTTGGGCATACCCAATTTACCCAATTAGAATCAAAGTAAAACCAACTTTAACATGTGTAAACAATTTAATTCCTACAGGAATCTACATTTCAATGCTGACTATATACTACTGCTGGGATTAATTGTGACAGGGCAGCTTGACATGGTCCCTCTAAGCCACAGTGACCATCTGATCACAGCAAAGTTACACAACAGGACTGCACTGCAAAAATATTTATTCAGAAGGGACGTTTACAGCTTGGTGATGTTGGAGATATCGTTTCACTATGGAAGGCCTTTGGAGCTTAGACAAAAGCATTCAGCATTCAAATCAAGTATTTCTTTATTTCACTTCAGTCCAGAATAGCCCTGATTGGTAAAATGTCACTAAAAGCCAAGTAGAGTCAATGTTTGCTGCATGATTGGGATTGGGGTGTAGATGGCAGCTAAACTACAGTTTAGTAGGTTTCAATAGTAGGTTTCAATTGAAGTCAATGTGTTAAATATGGCAAATCAACTAATAGATCTGAAATCATCAAGTCCCCTCTTGATGTCATAACTGACATATCTGTGTTCCTAAAATTAATAAACCTGACAAAAAAATATACATATGATGAATAAATATTCACCCTGTCCATACTGCTGCAATAACATCTGAGAAGTGATGAAAAGAATAAAAATGTTGTCTGATACAACTTCATGCAAAATGCACACTCCTACATCTCTCTATATAACTCTCAAAAATGTTGAAGCGGTCAGAAGCTATAATCCATTTGTAGAATGAATTGCATTTACATGCCTCAAATTAATGGGGGTGCAAAAAAAAAAAAAACGAATCAGATTTATGTGGCCGTGATTAATGGGACTAGTGTCATTATAGCCTAATGTGGTAGGAGGCGTTCATGTGCCAGCATGAATAATGTAATGGTGGCATGTTAATGGAATTCAATTGCACAACAAACGTGTCACAGACAAACGCCTTTAAACATGGCTGAACACCCATTTATACCCCTCCACTACATACTCCCGAGAGTCCCATATACCACAATGATACAAATGTTACTCAACATTGCAGCAAAAGATCGAAAAGACATCCTATTTCCACTGAGCTAAATGAATCATTTTATTTGCCTAAAACACACAAAACTAAGAAGGGTACTAAGGAATGCAGATCGGATTCTTTTAGCAACTTAGTAGACAAGCAGCATCACAAGTTTAAAGCTCTTTAAATTGCACTTAGTCTGAAGTCTAAGTACCCCGCCAGTACTTTTTAATTCAATCATCTGCCCCATAGAAAAAAATACAGGAAATAAAGGAATTTAAACCCCCCTTCCATTTCGCCGAGCTGCGCTCAACTCCTGCTCGCATTGCATCCACAGCCCAGTTCTGGCAGGCAGTGAGTCTGCAGCATCTCCCCCGGATCAATGCAATGCTGTTAGCTCGCAGCTAATGTGGTCGTAGGGCGTCTTAATGCTCTGCGCTCTTATGTTAAAATGCCATCTTTGCGCGGCGGCCGTTTCTTTTCTTCGGCCGAACCTTCCCGGAAACCTGCGCTGTGGCACCGTTAGGAGAAGACACCACTTAAGAGGAACATTTAAATAATAAAAAAAAGTGTAACACTAATAAGGCTTTGTTCCCTAATCGCAAGGTAATTTAAAAGAACCTGCGGTCCTGAGATGTCCTCATTCGGCAAGCGTGCAGCTTAACAAGCGCGTGTCGGTGTTCCTGAGTGGGTGTGTGTTGGCAATGCTGTGGACCCTTGACATTCCTTAGAGACTACTTCCCCCATCCAAAAAAAAAAAAAAAGTCAGAACCAGCTCTAGCATCGGCCGCCTCCCAATTAAAAATACGTCTGTGGCACTGACGGAGCAGTGCGCCAGCATTAATTAGCCAGCGGATTTTGGGCATAATTCATATCTTGTGCCACCGTCGAGGCCAAACATGCAACGCGGCGGCCGGCTGGGCCACTCTTTTACTGCTCCCCCCCTCCCCCCCTCCCAGCGGCCGGTAGAATGGGCCGGGGTGGTTAATGAATGGCATTATGAAAGATCTTTCAAGCTGAGAGGACATTATCGCCACAGCAGCCTTCACGTCACGTACTGGCTGAACGCACCAGGCTGGCACTTGCCTCTACTGGGCACCTTTTATCTCTTTCTTTAGCTTAATTGTGACAACTTAATTGCACCTTTTTTGCAAACCAGGACTGCATGATCCATCGTGCAAATGAAAGTATGTGAAATGGGCAAATGGGCCTGTGTCCTCCAGCAAGTAGACAATGGCCACATCAAACACGCACAAAACCAACACAAAGTGATTTCTAATCACTGATAATATCAGAGTTGTGCGGCTTCATGATTGCTGCTGCGAGAGGCTGCGAAGGGTTGATTTAAGATTTTTGATGATTTCAACATGTTCTTTCTATTCACTCATAACAGCAAGCACACGAGTCCATGAATGTGTATTGCCTTACATGTATTAGAGAATAATGATAAATTTAACAACGCAGTTTTACAGGTTCACTTTTTTCTACTTTTTAAATTGCTGTACATATAGGCAATATTGACTTGTAAGTGATTAACTAACAATCTGGTTAACGTAAAGTTTTTTATTTCAAGCACGATTCTAAAAGAAATGAAACTTACTGAAAATGTGTTGGTGCTTAAAGTGGTTCACGGAACTGAGATTTAAACAAGATAAATTAAATAAAAAGAAAATCAGAGTGAAACGTACCAGTGTTTAAAAGGCTTGAACTTGATTATCATCTCTTTGCTGCTGTGTGTAGCTGAAAGGCAGCGGGACGATGGGAACACTGGGCCAGTACACTTATCGCTGCATGTAATGTGGGTGGTAGTAGCCTAGTGGGTAACACACTCGCCAGCCAGAAGCCAGAAGAGCCAGAAGACCCAGGTTCAAATCCCACTTACTACCATTGTGTCCCTGAGCAAGACACTTAACCCTGAGGTGCTCCAGGGGGGGGACTGTCCCTGTAACTACTGATTGTAAGTCGCTCTGGATAAGGGCATCTGATAAATGCTGTAAATGTAAATGTAATGTTTTTAATAGATGCACTGTGCTCTTCCATCGTATAATTTCTATCATTTTACTCGGGCTCGAGTGGTAAATGAGTGGTCAGGGACCAATCGATGGGCATCAAGCCTGGATTTTCTTAAGACCCCATTTGCCCAACACATTTTCAGGGTGCAAAGAGGTCTTCATGAACCAGTCATACACTCATAGATAGTAAGAAAGATTTGGCTGACATTAACTGGTTTAACAAATCAAGGCTTGTCCATATGAGCTAAAAGGGATTGCGGCTCAGCCACCGTAATCCATTTACCTCAGCTCCATGGTGTCTTTTGTGAGATAGACTATCCAGTAGACCAGGTTGAACGCTCCGAATGACAGCGGGAACAGGATTCGTGAGTACTTGTCGATGATGCTGGTGCCTCCCAGCACGTTGTTGGCCGGCACCGCCGAGCCCTGCTGCCGGAAATCGGGGGGCTGGGGAGCGGTGAACCTCTCCCTCGGTGGCCCCTCACGGTGTGGTGTAGAGTTCATTCTCTTCTTCAGGACCCCAGCAGAGTCCATCTGAGGCTGAAGATGTGAAATAATTACATATTTTACTATTATATAATGCATATCAATAGTCAACTGCATGTTGAGTTATATATATTATATCATATATTGATTTGTCCATTCTAAAGGGTCCATTTTAAAAACTGTTTTCATTTCAGGTATTATATCACTAAGCGTTTGAGATTATTAGCCATCATATTTATTTTACTGTTCAGAAAAGTGTTCAGGGTTAAGCTGCAGATGATCCTTCATTAACTTAATTCAATTAAAATTACTGCTGACTAACCAGAACCAATTGACTGGATAACAAAGCCTGAAAAAAGTAGTAGCTTGAGGCAGACCAAGGCGATGCGATAGCTTTTACATCTCGTGCTGGGAGAGAGCGCGCCAAGGCCAGCGTTTTTGACCGCCTTCCATCGGAGGAGCAGGTTGGAGCTGCGAGTGTCAGCTGCAGCGTCCTGTGTCATCCCGCCGTGGTGTGAAATCACGTAGGGAGCATGTGGCACCCTCTCTGCCTCAGTACCGGAGCTATTTTTGAATCGACACCGGGCACCGCTTCACTTGGGCACCATCCCAGAACGGGCAGAGACACACTCCGCATACCACTTTTCAGAACCCAGCTACTCCTTCGATATTTTTTTCATGATTATTATCTATTAAATGCATTTATTTATTTATTTGAGCAGAATGGGAAAGTGGTTTCACCTGGAGGTCAACAGGCTTTGCAGATATAAGCCTTTGTTGAACCGTTGGCAAGTGTTTTTTTTTTTTCTTACCTAATCTGATTCTAACAGGTCAAAGAGAGCAGAGGCTTATTGACGCACGTTTGTGCGTAAAGCAGCTTCGACGCCTCAGAAAGGCACCGCTGCAGATTTATTTCCAGCCACTGGCGCACGGCGAGCGTCATACAACGCCGGCACACAAAGAGAGGCCATTGCATTTCATAATAGACGTTTGTCCCCCTCCGTTCATTATTTCTTTCGGAGAGTCATTCTTCACCTAGACCCTCTGTTATAATCACTCTTGCTGGCGCGCAGAGGCAACAGCCATTGGCTTGATTCTCCCTCTGGCGCGAAAGCTCCTTGTGAGCGCGTGTTGATTCGCTGAGATGGCCTCTTAATCTATTCCCTTACGTAATCTGCCCAAGCAGAGAGTCCGTGGGGAAACCACTGGCTGTCTCGTCTCATCTAGTACGCGTGTTAGCACGCAGCGATAGCACGGAGGAGACAGCGTTTGAAAAGGGAGGGAGGGAGCTAGGAGGAGGGGCGGGATTTACCGAAATGACCTTCCCATCAGAACCCACGGCCGCCACTGCCGCCGCCGCCACTGCCGCCTCCTGCGCGGCCGCCCTGAGAGCTGCGGCCTTCTGGAGCTCCCGGTTGGCCTGCAGCGTGGAGAAGTAGTTCACGGCTGCAAACTCGATGAGGGCTGAGAAGACGAAGGCGAAGCAGACAGCGATGAACCAGTCCATGGCAGTGGCGTACGAGACTTTGGGCAGGGAGTGCCGAGCACTGATACTTAGCGTGGTCATGGTCAGGACCGTGGTGATGCCTGGGAAAAAAGAGACACTCACTATGAACACCAGTAACGAATCCCCTTGGCCAAAGAATTCTAACATTTTTATAACTACATAAAAAAAGTTAAGGAACAATATTGTAATTGTTTGTAAGAGCAAAAGAGCACACAAATAATGTCTAAATAGAGTTCGGTGGACTACATTTAATGATGGCTGAATACTGAGTTTGGTGCCATAAAAGTATTCTGCTTACCAAAATTATGCATTCAAAATACTTTGGATTTTTATACATTCATAATATATAAAAACGTATTTGAACTGTAATGTAAACATATTTTTGTCCCAAGATATTTATCAGTTTTTAGTAAGTCGAGTTCACTGTGTAACTGTGTGGTTGTAATAATGGTCTGACAGTGCCTTCTGGGGCTTCAGCCCATCTTGAATTGGAGCCAGGGAGAGGGCATCAGAGGAAGGAGTAAAGGCCGTTCAAACAATAATGAAGCTTTGAGACATCCGATGGCCCAGTGGTTCGCATCAGTGCCACTGAATAGGCTATTTAATTTGCACATATATAGAGTTACCAAAAAAAAAAAAAAGACTTCATGATAAAAAGTGGGAATCAGCTTTGCCATTTTATAGTACAAGATATGATGAATCCTTTGAAAAGGGCTATTTTTATATACCATATACATTACATATTCAGAGAATTTTCATGATACTCTAAAATTCTCATTTTTCAGCTTGGACTGTGATCATTTGATTATCACAAGTGACTGTGATGGTCATATCATTTAAACATGAATAACTGTTCTTACGATAAAGTTCTTACATGGGTAACAATAAAGCAATTCTAACTTTTATTTAAGCAAAAAATCCTGTTCCTGCGTCATTAATTCTTATTAGTGCTGCACGATTAATCTAATCGTAATCGTACACACGATGTCAGTCTGTGCGATTACATGAACGCAAAAAGCTGCGATTTAAATGATTAGTACATGGATTGGATCGGCAACATATCCGATCCATTCTCTCATTCTCTCAAAGTTTGCGAGTCTCACTTCAGTCGGATGTGACGTATTTGGTCACATGACTTTCGATTCGGAGACATATGGTTAGACGCCGCATGACGCGCTGCATCGTACGTCAACGTCGCCGTCGTATTGCGAGAGGCTCTGCTGTGGCGTGAAGCATATACATGTCTATGGAGAGAAGTGCATAAAAATCAAGTCAGCCTCCAAACAACGTTTTGGCTAAACGTAGGCATTAACTATTTAGACTGTTCTTAGCTGTTTAGTTAACTTTTCTCAAACTTTGAAGGTTTCCTAAAGAAATTCACCTCAGTTTACAAATCTTAACCTTAGCTAAGCTAGCAAAGCTATGCATCCCTGTGTTCAAGTCAGCCTCCAAACAACGTTTTGGTTAAACGTAAGAACTATAATACGGGATTTTATAATGGCCAAATATAATCAAAACAGTTGTTTAGCCTTACCAGGGTTTGTCGTTCGACAGTAATGTAAAAGAGTTTTTTGTGATTTATTTAATTTTGTAGAATATTGTATTTTGTAAGCACTGGGCATTTCAGGTTATAAGTAGTTTGTATGTTTATCATATCGCAATCGCATATCGCAATATCGATCTCAATAATCGCAATATGTCTTTTTCCCCAAATCGTGCAGCACTAATTCTTATTAATATTTTGTGAATATATTGCCCAGGCATAACTACAAAGTTTAGAAATGATAACTAAGTTTAAATGACTATTACATTTACAGCATTTATCAGACGACCTTATCCAGAGCGACTTACAATCAGTAGTTACAGGGACAGTCCCCCTGGAGCAACTTGGGGTTAAGTGTCAGGGACACAATGGAAGTAAGTGGGATTTGAACCAGTGGTGGCCTAGTGGTTAAGAAAGCGGCCTCGTAATCAGAAGGTTGCTGGTTCGAATCCCGATCTGCCAAGGTACCACTGAGGTGCCACTGAGCGGGTGATGGGTTAAATGCAGAGAACAAATTTCACTGTGTGCACTGTGTGCTGTGTATCACGTGTGACAATCACTTCACTTTCATAATATTACCACTAGGATACTACCACCCCACTATAAGAAGACTGTGCAATCACAATATTGATGATCTAACCAGATGATGTCTGAGTTGGTTGCGTTAACATTGTAATCCCACCTGGCAACCTGAGGTGTATTTGCATAGTACAGACACTATACTGTCAGGCTGGCACAATATATCCCCATCTTTATTTATTGAGGTGGGGTAAAAATATTACTGTCCTTATTAAAATATTTGTGCTTTTGGTGGTTTTTTAGAGGTATCTGTAGTATGTGCTCACTAGAAATATTTTGAAGAACACATGTACGTTCAGCACTGTGTGCTGTACACTGTGCAACACCCACTGTTTCTCTCATGCTGTATTCATTTGGTGGTATTCTCAGAAATGTGTTCTCATGGATTTCAGAGCGATGAAAAGGGAAAGCTGGGTCAGTAGTGAAAACAAATTTTAAATGGATTTAGGTTGTAATAAAACCACTTGATAATGATGATTATGTAATAGTGCCTAAACAGATGTCCATGCTATGGAACACTATTCCGCCAAATGTCAACGTATTTAAAATTACGCTGAAATGATTGGGTTGAAAAGAAAATCTAAACTGGTTTGTTCTGATATTAAATTAATTCCACTTTTTCACACCGTGAAGGTTTAACCTCTGAAAGTTTATGCTTTCTTACATTTTCTTATCATGCACATAAAGTGCCTTTTAATGACTACAACAGTGAACATAGCACTCATGAAGGTGGTACTAGCACACTGAAGGTGGTACTAACACACTCACCACAATGCCACCAGTTCACATCCCACTTACTACCATTGTGTTCCCGAGCAAGACACTTAAGTTGCTCCAGTGTGACTGTCCATGTAACTACTGATTGTGTCTGATAAATGCCATAAATGTACTGGTTCAAAAGAGGGTAACACGCTGTCTCAGAACAGGCTCATCAAACATCCAGCTATCAAAAATTCTAAATATGTTCCTTGCATTGGACTTTTCAAAATAGCCACAATCTCAGTATTCATAACCACCACAGATCAAATGCGTCCAAAATTATGACTGATAGAGTTTGTGAGTGCATTTGTGTGTGTGTGTGTGTGTGTGTGTGTGTGTGTGTGTGTGTGTATATATATATATATATACAGGGAGATATGTTGCATGTTAGAAATGCCTGTAAACCTAAGGACCACATGAAATAACTAGATAAGCAGATGGACAGATTGCTACAAACTGCAGTGAAAGAAACTGTAACCAAAACAGAGAAAGAGAGAGACAAATGAATGTGTAAAAGAAAAAGGAACAAGGCCTTCAGGCATCGCCATGCTTTTACAGGGAAAAAGCAGGACGCAAATGAAATACAGTCAATTAAGTGTCCGAGTGCTCAGGGAAACTTAGGCTTTTAAGAGGACATGGACATTGCACACGGCACAACAATGGAGGAGGATGTCTGTTCCCAGCCTCCCAGCTCTTTGCAGTTCAGATGAACATTAGGTGTGGTGAGAAAACTCTAATTTGTGTCTCTCTCTGGAACGAACAAACCAGAAGTCTGAGGGGCCGATTGTTCTTTCTTTTTTGTTTTGTGAGGTTGACAGGAAATCATCACGCAGTACAACATATTTATGGCCATATCTTTTCAAATCCACACTGGATTTTTGGCCAGAAGTAGACGTGCACCTTGAATTATGAATACGGGTCTCTAAATGCAGACCATGTTTCAAAACAAACAGCTCTGAATTTCAGCCACGTTGTGCTAGCAGCACCCCTAAAGGCAAGTGTAGGGTGGACTGATGTAATGTGAGCAGCCCGGACCTGAACGCCCTCAAATGCAGCCACGGATTTTATCATTATGTGAAGTTGCGTAAAGTCCACTCTCCCTCTCCAAAACTCAGCAGGAAATCAGAAGACTTTCACCAATCTAGCCCCCACATCTAACCTGCCTGGAAACTGCCTCAGCACATTCCCCAACCATGCAGCGTCTGCAGAGATGCATGTAAAATAAATAAATAAATGCATACATGCATTCAAGAGACCCTAACCAGACCTATATTAGGCACCAAAAGGGAGGTTGGTTCTTAAAATAAAAAGGCAGCCTGAACCAGTTAGATAACCTCACATCGTTTAAGCGTGACAGACGTGACGTGACAACACAATGGATGAGAAGATCCCACGGAAGGCCTACCAAAAACAGTCCTGGCAGGAACGGACTCTTTATTGATCCAAAAGGAGACCTGGGCTAGGATGACGGTCATGATGCATGGAATGTAGGTCTGGATCAGGAAGAAGCCCATCTTCCTCTGCAGATGGAAGTGGACCGTCATCACGACGTATTCACCTGACGAAAATAAGTCAGTCAGAAAATGGAGCTAAATAAATCCTCGGGCAACTTCACAGAATCAGCATTTGAAAGGGGCTAAGCACCGATTTATGTAACCACCTGACAAATGGAGTACACCTACACAGCACTGGCATGCTAGCCACATGTTAGACGCAAGAGCCGGCTTATATAAAACCAGTGATTTGGTCGGGTTTAGATGAAGAATAATTCGTATTCTTTTTGGTTTTATTCACCTGTGTTTGACTTTAACCTCTCGCTGGAAACGGTCTGTCCAATGAGGTCGTACTGGAGCAGGCTTGACGACTCTTGGGGCACCTCGACCGAAAACTGCGGCCCTTTTTTCCACGTGTACACGATCTCGCTGATAGGATATGCGTCTGTTTTTAGAACAAAAAAAATAAAAAATTCTGGATAAAAAGGCTTCGGTACCATCCTGAAACGCACGTGTGCACGTGTAATACTTACAGCTGCCAAATTTGAGTGGACACGAGTGGCCGTCCATGGGAAAGTTTATCAGTCTCATCGGGCACTCCGCGTTGATCGTTAATCTGGAAAGCAGAAGCGCTCGGTCTGTGGGCTCGTGCCACGTTGGCTAAAGCTAAAAGGCGCGCTGCGGCACGGGCCGCCGTTACCTCATGGTGTAGAGAATGGTTCCGTTCTGCATGATGCGAAACAGCTTGTTGGGAGTAGTCATGTTGTGAGAGATGGACCTCTTGCCATTCCGGAAGAACGTGTCCGGCGTCCAGATCTTGCTGACCATGAGGTTGTTGAGGCGAAGGATCTCAATAGGGCCGTCGAATTTCAGCCGGTCGTCGATCCACGTTTGCCGGAAAAACACATCCATGGTGTACTCCTGTGTCCGAAAACACGTTAAACGTGCTACTTCAGATGAAGAAGCACATGCAGCGCTTCTTTTGTCTTACGTAAAAAAAAAAATAAAGATTATTGTTCCGTGCCTTTTTTTTTCCGACTTTGTGGCGCGGTCCAGATGAAACTGCGCTTCACTCAGCATTATGAGGCTTAAATGCACTTGAGATTAGGGGAATAAGCTCGAACATCTACAACTATCTGTGTGACAGATTAACATCCAGATTGCTTTCACTTGACATGGCTGCTATAACAGCTCCGGACACACACTTTACTCATTCCGCCGCGGAATTGTTACGGCACATCACATGGTGTCAGAGGTAGCTGGGATGCTGCGTAAGATGTGTATGGAGCGCGAGGGAAATAAAGCGCTCGGCTTGGGCCCTCACTGACAGAGACTGTCAACCAGATTAAAATTTCTAAGCTCCTCTAATGACATCCTGCACAAATGCCAGAATAATGAAGCCATGAAGCTTGTACAAGCATGATTTGAGACTGCAGGCATGCTAGGTCTCTGGGTTCCTGGCAATTGGGACTGCTTGATGGGGAAAAAAAAAGGGAATGCATAGCGTAGATGGAGATGAAGTGCTAGGGCATTAGGTTTGTCCACGTACCATTTCCACATCTGACACTGGACCAAAACTGGTGACAAAGATGTCCGTTTTGACCTCGGTAACAGGACCTAAAAAAGGTTTCGCAGCAAGTATTGTTAACTAGTTCACACACCAAAAGTCATTCTGCAATAAAGTGTTCATGAAAAACACAAATAAGCCCCCTTCCCACCAAGTTTCAGTCCATGCACAGAGTTAATAAGAAGCCTGTGCAGAGCGCTCTGCAGATCTTCCCAAAAGCCATTAGGGTCATTTCACCATCCGCCTTGTCTGGCCTGGTCCAAGCTCCAGACTAAATGGTCAATGCCCAAATGAATTGCTTTGGAAATGTAACGCACTTCGCACTAGGCAGAAATAACCGACAGTCGAATTAATTAAAGCAATAGCTCCCTCGCACGCACGCACACACACACACACACACACACACACACACACTTTCATTCTCTCTTCCACAAGGCACCACACGCCGACCAACAAAGTCCAACTGAGCCCCCATCCATCCACCCCCCCAAAAAAAAAAACCCAGCCTGATAAAAAAGAAAAAGTGAATTATTCATAAACCACGCGCCTGTTGCGTGATTATTCCACCCGACACCTGTTACAGGCGGGAAGTACCTCCGAATCCGGGTCGCAGCCTGTTGTCGTAGCCGTCCAATAATCTGTCCAAAATGCGCGTAATGTTGTCCAAATAGATGTTCGCGCCGGACTGATGCGCCCGGGCGATTCCAACGCTGCCAAAAGCAATGAAATAAAAGAAACGAAATAAGTGAAGTTGTCAAATAAACAAACAAACAACCCAACAACCATAAAGAGCGAAGGGACCGTGTCGGGCTCACCAGGACAGGATGAAGCAGGTGAGGAGCGCGGCCATGCTTCTGCTCGGGATCAACTCGCACTCCGGTGTTCCATCGCCGGGCGCGTAACAGCGTTTGCGCCGCGCTCGCTGACGCGCTCCGCCAGTGCGGTGGCGGTCCGGTGGCGGTCCGGTGGCGGTCCGGTGGCGGTCCGGTGGCGGAGCGCGCCGAGAGGTGGGGAGAGCAAATGTGCGAATCACCGACGCGCGATGCGCAGCGGCGGGACGAGCAGAAAAGACGGGTAAAAAGTTCACCGGCGCACGATCGGACGAGGCGTCGTGTGAGGTTGGACGCGAGAGATCCACTGATGGTTTCGAGCAGGGTGGGGGACCCGTTGGGAGATTTGGAAGAGGATCAAATGTCCCACTGCTGGAGATTACACCCGAGGTGGTTTCAATTTCGCTGTGAGGGAGCATTCCGCACATGTTGGCTCGCAATAAAGTTGAAAAAGGCCCCCTTTTTTTTCTGAATACCCTGCATGCACCCTGTCTCAATATATGGGGTCCTGCATGCACCCTGTCTCAATATATGGGGTCCTTATAAATAAGGATTTAGTTATTTCTCTTTCGGTATGAAACAGTTTTGCTGTAAACATATAAATGAAAGAGAAAAAAGGCAAAGCTCTTCAAAAATGTGATTTTCGTTTCTCCATTTAAGTTGTCTTCCTAACTAGAATGAGAAAACAAGATCTGAATATCCAAGAGTAGGAGTGGAACACAGAAAAGGTGCCTTTTACTGTCACAAGGACTTTCCCAAGAAACTTGTGTTCTTCTGTTGTTAGACACACTGAAGATTGATCATTGAGGTATATGCTGAAGGCACCCCGTTGGATTCTTCTTGTATCCCATTCCTGTTTACATCAGTGCTATTGCATCAGAGGCTTACGCATTTATGCACTTAAATTGTTATGACGTGATAAAAAATTGCTTAAATGCAACACTACATGTGACCATGTGTTGAAAAAAAAAATCATATGTAATAGTTCTTTATTTGCACATCATAAATATCACGTTCATGACAATAAACACAACAGCTGTGCTGGCAGCATTAGCCTTTAACATTATTCTAATCATAGCAGGGACAATTTGGCATTAAATGGTGACATGTCTAAACCCAGTCCTCGCTGTGGCCGAGAGAGCTTTGCATCTGTTTGCTGCGGATCTGCTCGGCAGATCATATAATGGCACTATCGAAGGGGCTCTGCCCTTTTGCCCTAATCCTGCGCTGCAACAGCGAGGTTTAAGGAATGAGCCACTGGGCTCGCTTTGATGGTTGGATTTCATAATGCATGACACTCAGCGTCCATCACGCCCCGAAAGGTCCATTCACCAGCCCCGGTTCAACTTGTAGCGGAGAGCCAGGGCTTAAATCAATCCTGCCATTTTACGACCAGATCCTGTTAGAGCTTTAAGGTATTTGGCAGCAAAACAGGCTGATGGGTTAGTGCCCTTCGGTGAAAGGGTGAATTATATTGCTGAGAGAAAGGAAGAGAGATTATTCATGCAGACAGAGTGAAAAATGTGAAAAACTGTGCTTCCTTCTGAATCCTCTGCTCAAAGATGATCAAACATGCATGCTTAGAACAAAACATAGAACATGGCAAATCATAATGTGGGCAGTGTGCAACTCAAACCTGCAGTGTATTTGTACCAAAAAGGCAGTATAAATGACATTTTATTCTTATTTTTGCAGAAAATATAGCTGACTGAAGTCACTTGATGGAATCAGAGTAACAGGAATGCATGAACGAATAATAACATAACTTTTCAGAAGAGAATAAACATGCCCTTTTCAGTAAAGAAGAGCAAATCTGGTGTTTTCTGTGAATAAATCTCAAGGGCTGAGACATTTTCCAACCATCGCCTTTATTCAGATTGTTTATTCAAAAACATTGCATTAGTGGTACTGGTATTAAACGATTTTTGCTTTGCTGATTTGGCATTTGGTTATAGAGGGTGAAGTGACAGGGTCATTAACATGTCTTAAATGTCACTGTGAACCAAACATGTAATTTGAGAAGTGTCTGTGTCATTATTTAGCTCACTGTTCTATAAAAGCAAATGATTCAAGCTATTATGTTTGCTGGGGTGGTACACTGGGATATGACAATAGCAGCTCCTGCTGGCTTCCTTGACTGTCATCTAGATGATGTGAATTGGTTCACTCATGCAGGGTACATGGCTAGAAAAGGATGAGTAGAGGTAAAATGAAACACTAGTCTTGAACCACAAGTTCTCTTTTACAAATGATAAAATACACAGAAAATGAAAAGACATCATTCATTGTCATGAACTATGTTTAGCATCCAGCCAGCCTAATGGGATCAGCCAAAGAAGGAACAAGAAGGTCAGATTGATCAGAGAAGACAGCCAAGCTTTCTCAATGGAAAGGGGACTTGGTGAGCTCTCATGGTTTGCTATATAGAAGCTATTGTGAGAATAAAAACTGAGATGTTTCCCATCATGTCTCACATAGTGACTTTCAACAGAAATCCATCATTACTCACTCAATGGGAGTAGTAACTGACAGTTCCTTTAGCAGTTAGGCCATGGCCATGTGACGATAACAACAACAACAAACGTCATATTGCTGACGAATAAAAATGAGACAAAATATGTTTCACAAAATAGAAACTACACAAAAATGTCTCTTTATGTTCATTGACGAAAAGGAGATGAGACGTCACTTCCTGTCATTTAAGTGCATTTTTATTTTTATGCAATATTTCTATTTCCTGTGTCTCCCATTTGGTTGCACAAATGACATCACTTTTGAAATACACAGACAGAGCATTACCTCGATTTCTGGATAGTTGTGATGGTTTTGCAGAAAAAGAAAACAATATTTTTGGATGCACCTTCTATAGATTCAGAGGTTTGGAATGGATGTAGAATATTCTTGAGTCTATAAGGTAACAATGATATAATAATAAGATAAACTTGTTTTAATTATGAACTGGGCTTGACAAGACGAAAATGTTGCTAAACTGGGTAAATAGAATTGCATTACTAAAGAAAAGAGACTAAAATACAAATGTCACTGACTAAAAGTAGACTGGGTGGTAGTAGCCTAGTGTGTAACACACTCGCCTATGAAACAGAAGGTTCAAATCCCACTTACTACCATTGTGTCCCTGAGCAAGACACTTAACCCTAAGTTGCTCCAGGGGGGGGACTGATAAATGCTGCAAATGTAAATGTAGAGTAAAATAGAAATGGATTTCTCCAACTAAATAACTAAAATGCTCAGACTTTTAGTTGACTGAAACTTGATTAGACTAAAATTAGTCTGGACATGACTAAGACTAATAAAAACTCAAATGACAGCTTCAAGCAAAGACTAGACTAAAACTAAAAGAGACAGTTCAGAGACAGAGACAGTTCACCAAAACCAATAGTGTACTGTGTACTGAAATTGAATTGTCATTGTGAAACACTGCAGCACAGCACACGGTGAACACAACGAAATGTGGCCTCTGCTTTTAACCCATCACCCTTAGTGAGCAGTGGGCAGCCATGACAGGCACCCGGGCAGCAGTGTGTGAGGACGGTGCTGTGCTCAGTGGCACCCCAGTAGCACCCTTGTCAATTTGGTATTTAAGCCGACAACCTTCCGATTATGGGTCCACTTTCTGTAAACGTAGAACTGCTTTTACATTGAGTATGTAAAAAAGTATGTAAAAAACAATAACACAGGTTGAATTACAGTACAGTAGGTGCACCACAACCAAGTCTATGTTTAGCATACACATACACAAGGGACCATTTTCATGCAAGAGGACCATCAATTTACATTTACAGCATTTATCAGACACCCTTATCCAGAGCGACTTACAACCAGTAGTTACAGGGACAGTCTCCCTGGAGCAACTTTGGGTTAAGTGTCTTGCTCAGAGACACAATGGTAGTAAGAGGGATTTCTCAAAGCAGTTGACAGGGTTACCCAGTTATGAGATTGGCCAGCACACCTGCAACAGCTTCTGATATTGACCTGCTCCCTTTTAATTCCAAGCCCCCAATTGATGGCTGTAATTTGCCATAGGACATAGCCTTAGGACATAGCCTACTGGGTGTTTTGGTTGTTTTGGGTGATATTGCAACACTTCAAAAATTCAGAGCAAAGTGCACTTCCAATTGGCCACATTTCCACATTGAGTATCCCAAGGTGTCACGGCTGCAGTTAGTGAGTTCAGTACAAACAGTTTGTCGTGCTCTCTAATAAAACAGTTACCTAATGGAAAAACCATTCATATAAAATGCAATTGAATAACAATGAATCTTACATATTTGTCACTGTTAGGTGAAACAATGAGTATGTAAATCTACAATGAATTGTATGTGATAGTATGTGAAATGTATTTTAATTCTACTTCATATTTTAGTTGGTTTGTCTCCATATTTTGCATACGTTTATGAAATTGATGTTTTTTTTTTAAATTCATACATTTGGTATTGTCACACTCAACATGAGCAAAAATTCCAGGACCCAATTGCAATGAGATAGTTCCCCCCAAAACAAAAATTTGGTCATAACCAACTGTTGAAATCAGCTGAGCATGTGCAGAATAAAGTGATTTGTAGTTGCAGACATGCATTCATAAAACATAATTTAGTAGCTAAACATGGGCTGGTTATGGTTAGAGGTTTTTCCAGTATTCATACTTTTATACTTTGTATGAATATCTAGCATTACAGGTGATCAAAGTACTGGTGTTACGAGAACAGGAAAGCATCTTGATGACTTGTTGAGCTACATAACTTCTGAAACATTGCTGTAACGATCATGTAGGATTCTATCCATAAACAACACTGCAGGGGATGGAAAATAAATATGAACATATTTATGAAAAAAGTCAGTATTGGGAATGGGAATTTGTAGTGAATATGAAGCATCCTCTTCTCCTAAAAACAGAAGCAAATGTTGTTACTGGTCCACACACAAACTTGTCCCCTCTGAAATCTTCTCATGATTGTTTATATCATATGTGCTTTATTTAAATAAGATTTCAGTCAAGTTGTATTGATTCACTTCAGGCTACACAGGCCATAGTACAGTTTTTTCCTTGTTGAAACAAAACGTAGAGGATATATGGCATACTCACCTGCTTTTCACTATATTTCCAGTCTTTTCTTCTCCACAGAGCAATATTTAGTGCACAGTGGCCACCAGTGGGACCTATTACTTTGAACTAACAGCCCTACATATCTTCTAGGGACATCTCTCCAAGTTTTTAAATTAGCTGTTTCATGAAAGCAGGATTGTTACAGCGGTTTTATAGTGAGTGTCTTATTTGCCTCCCTCACACGATCATAAATTTCCTGCTTTCCAGTTCACAGGAACATTTTGGTAAAAGGGCTGCCGATGGGACCTTCTGGACTGCAGTTGTAATGTTTTAAGTATCTCTGCTGTCATTTTTAATTTCAGATTCTGTGGATTTTGTTTTATTTTACTGTCTCCTATATGAATATAAATTACCAACATCTCTCCTGAAGTCACATTTTCCATCGTTCCTTGTCTGTTCTCTGTAGTTATTATATTATCTATGCTGGATTTTGGATATTTTCACCAGTGTACTGTTTATTTGTCTGCATATATACAGTGCCCATTTGGACCACCTACTTTGATGGCACTAGCGGTCCCCTACGCTAGTGGACTTTAGATTTGTATCTGTCTGTGGTGATTTGAGGATGTTCTCTTCTTTATATATGATCTGTGGTTTATTTCCTTCCCTATAGTTGACAATGGAGACTATTTATTTTATTTCTTACATCGCCCTGCCCTTTGGTGGCTTTTTTCCCATTACGAAAAAATTATTCAATTAATCCTTATGTGTCCTTCATCCTTTGTTCTGCAAAATCTAATGTGTCTCCCTCATGAGTTTCAGGCTGTGCTGAATTTGGACCATTGTTGTACCCATTTCATAATTTTTAATTTATATTAACCATTACCATTACAGGCCATTTTATTTTGAGAGTGTGAAATAAATGTCCAACCGAAGGTGGACAAATTTGGCAAGGGGACCATCCTCCTGTGTATACAAAGGAAATGTCATGATGACCTTGACAGGACCACAGATAGCAGGTGGGAGTTCCATCGGTGGGATGTGGCTAATGAGCCATGGACCGGAGCGGATGCTCTCATTCCAATGGTTATCCGGATCCTCAGTGTTGATTCTGCCATTGGTACTGGCACCGGCAAAAGTTGCCTGGCCCATCCAAATCTACCTAGTGCTGGTTGGATGAAAGCACATGGCTGCAGACTAGAAACTGGAAAGAAGGCAAAAAAGCAGCATGACAGGATGGCCTCCATATTCACTGCCACAGAGCAGTTGTTAAAATAGCAGCACAGTGTTGGACGTGTCTGCACTCAAGTCAGTTCAAAGTCAGCAATGCCACATGGCCAGAAAAGCACGCAGGCTAAATATATTCAATGGTACATTTGATTAGAAATGCTGCTTAATTACTTGGAACCAGAAACAATGACAGCATAGTGAACATGATTTTACATCTGCATATTTCTACATAAAAAAAAAATTTAAATAACGTGTCAGGAGGTGCTCCGGTCACCTCTGCCTCTGATTTCCTGTGTTGTATCTAGAACGTATCTCATTTCTGCTTTGTTGCTGCCTGGTCATGGAATGTGTCCCCCATCTACGTGGGTGTGTGTTGTCTTTGTACCGTGTTGTTGTAGTAAACCCATGTCTTGTAAAGTCGTCCTGCACGCCATGTTCCCGGCGCCGTGACAATGTTAATGCAGCATGATGACATTTTTCCTTCTAGTGTCCATGCAACCTCAACCCACACCAAAACCACACTTACCCATTTATGGTACTAGGCTGTGGACCATTTTATAAAAGGAGTAATAATATCCAAAATATTTAATATCCTAAAATTTCCAGTTATCCCAAATTATTTACTATTAACTGCAAATACATTTGCATATTTTCATTAGGTAGTTGCTGTTCTTTTCCAAAACCATTACCCAGATGTAAACATCTATTTTCTGTGCAATTTCTGATTTAGTGTAAATTGTAGCGAGAGTGAATGGTTTATCTGTGTCCTGCCACAATAGCTGCTGCAAGGATGAAAAGTGCAGTGGTTATCCAGTTGCAGGCATGTTTCCCATGTCCCCCATAGATGGTTGCTTTTGTGTGAAATGAAATATTGACACCAGCCTTATCAAGATGACAGCCGTAGTAACTTTCGGGGTGAAAAAAATAGAGGGATAGTTTGGTGATATCCACTGGCAGTTAAAAAAACGTATTCCTGTAGATGGTGTCTTCAGCAGTCAAATCAGATGCCTAATGCCTAAAAACTGAAAAGCTTCACTTATTGCCTAATGCCTAATAACCAAAAGGCTTCACTTTAGAAATCCATCCAAGAATATACAGCTCATTTTGTGTGGAACTGGGACTTTAAAGAAAAAAAAAAATACTGTTTAGAATGTGTGTACTTGAATTGTGCATTGTATTAATCATCCAGTGATTATTCATTTCAGTCAAATGAAAACGTCTCTTAATGTGTCAGTGATTGGTTGTATACAATTTTTCGATAAATCTTTGGGGTAAATAAGTAATTATAAACTTAGCATTATTCAAATACATTATTTTTATTATTCATAGTGTACATGTCGGCCCGTAAAATGATGTCACTTTGCAGCTGACGTGTCATTGTGATGGCCAGGTGCCAGCTGTTGACCTGATTATTGGGTCCAGATCACTCACTGCTGCTGCTCTTTAGGCTCGAGTGATCAGGACCCATTATCAGCGTGCCTGCAGGACACACGGGTTATGTTATATTTTAAATGCAGATGCTTTTTGTTTTCCTCTTGTGGCCATCGTGCCATTTTTCAATTCTCAAAGAGACGCAGCCGACATTGGAGGAGAATACATGGCAAGGCCTCTGACATGGAGGGGAAATTTCTGCCAGTGAGGCCTGTGGGAGTGGTCAAAGTAATGGGAGGAAGAAATGGCGTCAGAGGGTGGAAGTCACGGTACCAGCATGGGACCAGAACATGAGTGTGCGTTTGAAGAAACGTGAAACCCCGGTGCGATTGGACGCAAGGAGGCAGGCAAGTTTCTTCTGGTTTAATATGCGAAGGAGAGCCGGTGTGAGCCGCAACACCACACCGATGTTGTCGTTCATTCCAGGTTGAATTGGGGAAGGGACAGGATGAGAGGAAAGAGTTGAGAGGTGAGAAGAGCAAGATAATTCTTACGGTTTGAGGTGGAGAGGGAGCCAAGTCGAACATGACGAATGCCAATCATTTACATTTACATTTACAGCATTTATCAGACGCCCTTATCCAGAGCGACTTACAATCAGTAGTTACAGTCCCCCCCTGGAGCAACTTAGGGTTAAGGGTCTGCTCAGGGACACAATGGTAGTAAGTGGGATTTGAACCTGGGTCTTCTGGTTCACAGATGAGTGTGTTACCCACTAGGTTACTACCATCTGAGCAGCTGGCAGTGGCCATCTTGCCAATTTATGGGAGTCACGTTACCTCATCTCCGTGTTGCTCCCAGTCACATGGATGGAATCATGTGACCGGAAGAGAGAGGGGGCTGGAGCATGTCCTGCTGTTCGGGAGGACTGGGTGGGCACTGTCCAAATCTCACCTCCTGATGGACTGAGCCAAGACAGGGGTCCCTGAATCTCTGGACTGACTGAGCATGGACAGGCCTGGTGAGTGTCCAGGCCCACCTCCCTGTCTGCAGGGAAGAGGGAAGTCATCCGAGTGTCCGGGTCCAACTGTCCTCCTGATGGCGAGGGAAGATCCTTGACATTCCAGGTCCGCCTCCAACAACTCTTCGTGGGCGCCTCGGTGTTGTGCCCATAGAGGGGGGGTTCTGTGATGCCAACTGGCACCTGTTCAGGTGATTATTGGGTTTTTCAGCATGCCTACAGTCTTGCATTGTAAATGCTTATGTTTGTGGCGACTCTGTGCTACAGGTTTTTGTTTTCTGTTTGTGGCCATTATTCTGTTTTTCAGTTCCTTTATAAAAATATAATTCTGTCTATTGAGAATTTGTGTCTCCTCCTTTTTACCCCGTGGCATGAAAGTCATTGCATTAAAAAACATGAAAGCATATATGTAATTGCTTATTTATGCTTCTGTCACAAAACAGCTCAAGTTATTATTAACCAGCTCTAGTAAATGACGTGGTTAAAATGAAAAAAAAAAATATTGATATTACAAAACTAAATCAAAACCATTGTGTAGAGTCTGTATACTTGGACAATTATTTAGTATTATTTGCAGTAATTGTTCCCTTTGGAAGCAACTATTCAAATTCAATGCAAATATACATATTTCATTCATTTATAGTAATTACTCTAAACCTGTATTCTAAACCCTAGCAATATTTTTGGGAAAGCGGATAAAGAACAACGGAGCTTTAAAGCCATGCATGGATCAGTAACTTCACATCGCACCTACAACGGTCCTTTTGAAAAACAAACCATGCCCAAAGCAGCATTTAATCAATAATTAATGTGCATATCTTACTGTAAACACAGCTGACAGTTCTCAAGTACCAGTGATGCAAGATGTGTGAAGATGTGAAAGTCTTGTTTACGCACAGAATCTGAGACCTCGTTTATTTACTCATTTATTTTTTCATTAGGAAATGAAAATGAATGAACTTTTGTAATGAACATCTAGGCAATATTTACAGGTTGTAATAGAACTATGGATTAGCAGAATTACCAAAGGTGGAAAGAAACTTGACTTTACCTTACCTTACCTTGAACAGTTACCTCAGTGGTGGCCTAGCGGGTAAGGATACCCAAATCGCCGTGGTGCTACTGAGCAAAGTACCGCCTCCACACACCGTTCATGGCTGCCCACTGCTCGCCAAGGTGATGTGTTAAAAGACGAGGACACACACTTGCAGTGTTTCACAATGACAATCACTTTCACTTCACTTTCAGAATACATGTGATACATTCATGCGTTGCATTTGTCCTGTGTGAATCATGTCCAGACATCCATCTTTATTATGTAACATTCCTAAACCAAGCATGAACTTAGTGCAGGGCTATGATTGTTTCAGATTAAAAATTGAAAGTTCAACACCCCCATCTTCATTCACACATCATGCAGGAATTGTAACCTATGTTGAGCTGTAATGTGCTGTTATACATCCCTAATTATGAGCTGACTTATGATCCAATCATATTTAAAGTGAATTGATTGTCACTTGTGATACACAGCAGCACAGCACATGGTGCACACAGTGAAATTTGTCCTCTGCATTTAACCCATCATCCTGAGTGAGCAGTGGGCAGCCATGACAGGCGCCCCCCCCTGGGGGGGCAGTATGTGGGGACGGTGCTTTGCTCAGTGCTGTGCTGCAGTGTTTCACAATGACAATCACTTCACTTTCACTTTCACTTTTTTCATCTGCACAGATTCTCCTTCCCACAAAATTAAAACCATTTCTTTGCTAAAGTAAATTTTGATACTTTTCAGTGTGTTTTACATGATTAAATAATCAAATAACCCGCTGGCTCACACAATCTCACCAAGTAAAATTTCCAAGATCATTTTAAAGCTGAGGTTACCATCAAACTTTATGAAAGTTCTGATCACGAATCACTTGCTGAAGAGCTTTGTGTCACACGAATCCAAAACTCCTTCTGAATGACACAATCCCGCACATGAAGGCATCGAGAGAGCGCTCTTGTTCGGCAACGTTCGCTGGTTGGTACGGCGGGTGAGAAACGGTAACCGGACGCCCCACCCGCGCGCGCGGCCCACGCGGTGCCCTACACGCGCGCACGCACGCACGCACGCACGCGCGCAAAGACGGAGTTACCGCCTGTAAAGTTTTACAACCGATTCCCCTCTGCTGTGGTTTTCGTGGTATCGCCTGTTCTATCGGGTTTATTTAGCAGAGCTCCGCGGACGCCTCGTTTCTCCACACGAAACGCCCAAAGGACCGAGCGTGGGAAAATTACTAAGTTGTTAAGTATTAATTCACAAGCTATTCCAGCCTTTTGCAGAAATGCTGCAGAAATGCTGCAGGAGACCTCGCTTTCCCCTTTAAATCCCGTGCCGGGGAACCCGCTCTGCCGCCACCAGCATCGGCGCGGCTGCTCCTTGATGTTGCGCTGGAGACTGCGCATGCGCCCCGCGCCGCAACTACCGCGCTGGCCGTAATAAATTGGATCTCGCCAGTCTTCACAGAAATCACATCAAAAACCGTATGACGCGACACGATATGACGACCTTCGGAATCAGGGAGAGGTGCTGCCGGGGGGTCTGGACGCTGCCGTTGATCGTGGCCGTGGTGTGCGCGCAAAGGTAAGTGCGCCGATTGGTGCGGCATGCTTTACTTTTGTCGCTCACTGTCCGCGGTCACTGCTCCGCAACTGTCCTCGCAGCGACGGCTCAACTTGCAAGCAATAATGACTGTCTTTTTTTTATTTCTTTTTAAAGAAAACGATTTCTTTCTTTCTTTCTTTCTTTCTTTCTTTCTTTCTTTCTCACTCCGTAGTGTTAACGACCCGAGCAATATGTCCCTGGTTAAAGAAACGGTGGACAGACTCTTGAAAGGATACGACATTCGACTGAGGCCAGATTTCGGAGGTAAAATGACATAATCCGCCGAGCTTCTTGTGAAGTTAAGAGGACAAAAAGAAAAGTTACTTTATGTTAAAGACGAGCAAATCCCGCGGATATAACCGTATTTCTGGGTGCTGGTCACCCGTGTCCCCCTCGGATGAGGGTGGCGGTCACTGTCACCTGCTGAGCCTGGGTCCGTACCGGAGGACATTGTGTTTATTATACAGATGTGACCCAAAAAGTCACCCCCTTACAATAAACAGATACCTGTCAGACGTGTATGCATGCCGTACTGCATGTGATTAAAATGTGCACTTTTATTAAAGAGTTCCATGCCATGAATTGACATTTCGGACATTCCGTCTGTGGGTCTGCAGGTCCCCCCGTGGGAGTGGGCATGAACATAGACATAGCCAGCATAGACATGGTATCGGAAGTCAATATGGTAAGTAGCCACCTTCTGATGGTGGGGTGTGTGTGAGTGTGTGTGTGTGTGTGTGTGTGTGTGTGGGTTGGAGTGGTACTGTAGGGGGGTGATCCTGCCCCGCAATGCCTCTCCTCGGAGAAACTCCTCTCCGATCGTCCAAAGTCGCGCCGGACTCTTCGTTTTAGGACCACTACGACAGGCACTTGTCTTGGCGACTGTAGGCGAGGGCGACACGCGTGCCTTCAGCTGCAGGTGCACACATTTCTGCGTGTCTTCTTTGGTCGTCATCACACCTGATGTTTTACCCCCAACGATGCGTGATCAGTTATCTTTACAATTAAAGTGCACGTTTCTGTGATTTCTTTTCTATTAAAAATAAAGTTAAACTGACTGCTTTAAGTAACACAAAAACACAACATATTAATAACAACAATAGCTCTTCTCTCTCAAGTCTGGACTCGTGCACCACTCCCCTGCGTGCAAGGAAAGTTTTTCTTCATGCAAGAGCGCCCCCTAGTGATGGCGCGCGAGAGTGGCTCACTGAAACCATTACAACGCTTAGAAATAAATAAATAAATAAATACATAAATAAATACAACAGTCAATAAATAAATAAATACATAAAATAAAATACATGCCAATAGATTGCATTCCTCTTGTATGTTTAACGGTGTGGATGTGTGCTTTTGATTGTCATTGTCATAGCATGGTTTGACAGTATGCATGGTTTCCTCTGCAGTGTAATATTTAGAAGAACTCACTTGTCGTCGGCAAATGGCTGTATGAGGAGTGCACGCTCCTTTTTTTTCACGCTACTTGCCTGACGTCACACCAGGGACAGAGGGAGCACAGTTCGATGGTCTAGTGCCCTCTGTGTATAAATGCGTCCGCCTCTGACTCTTGCAGTTATTCATGTGGATTAAACACTTATTTTCGCTGGGGTAACTAAAGCCAGAGTCCAATTCACCATGAACCTCCGCTGACGTCACGCAGCATCCCCCCCTCCCTCGTGGGCAGAGCGTTAGCGTGTGGTCTCTGCCGCTCATCGTTAATTGGCTGTGAAGCCCTCCCTCATGCAATGTCAAACAAGTAAAATATGTTTAATCCTTAAGAGTATTTGCTTTCCTAATAAGGAATATCATGTATACTTCCCACCGACCGAATGGTTGCAAATGCAGCACGGGGTTTTTTTTCCAGCTCCCTCAGTAAATATGGACAATTTCCGGCGACCTCTAATCTACAACGATGAGAGTAAAACACACTGAGCTATGCCGCTGCGAGCTGGCCTCTGGCAGGGCTATGACTTTGTTGGCAAACCTTGGCAAATAGCATCATTACTGGCTTCAGCCTCCGTATCCTTCCACGGCATTGATGCCACATCTCTCACAAGCAAAGAAGGTAGAGAGTGTGTGTGTGTTTGTGTGTGAGTGAGTGAGTGAGTGAGTGAGTGAGTGAGTGAGTGAGTGAGTGAGCGAGGGAGGCAGCAAACAACAGTCAACTTCCCCACGGGGCTCTCTGTACTACACAACTTAGCTGGAAAGTGTCTCGGCAGAGTTTACTTTTCCTCATTGTGTGTCTGAGGCCCAGCGAGCCCCTGAGAATCCGAACTGAAATCCAATCTTCCCCCAACTGCAGGATCTGTGTTTGTGTTTTGAGTGTGTGTGTGTGTGTGCTATGGCTGATAGAGCATAGGGGCCACCTTGGTGGGATGTCCTTTAGTCTCAGCATGGTATGGTGAGTAAAAAATGGTCTCGCTCTCCTGTCTGCTTTTCTTTCTTTTTTTTTTTTTTTGGTTTATTTTACCTATTTGTTTTTTTTCATCATATTGGGGTGATATTAGAGCTTTCTGGTGGCCCCATTTAGCTAAGGTGGGACGTTTTCCTTCTTTGCTGTGGCCTGACCCACCCCGCCCAGTCCATACAAACATATTACACTCTGGGGCTTCAGGCAACAATATCACGGCCCGGTGTCTGTGGGATTAAACTGCTGGGTCAGAGGAGCACAAGTGACCAGGTGCAATTCTGAAACTATTATGATGTAAGCCCCCCTCCCCTGCACTGGCGTTGGAGAGGAGACAGTTCCCTACTACTAGTGTTGTTATCATCAACACCAAATATAATTTTCAATTAACCTTTTTGCCGTAATGAGGACGAGAAAAGATGTCAATGCTGGTTATGTAATAACAATAATTAAATTTATCCTGTAATATGGTAGACAAATAAAATGAGACTAAATATAGCTTACAAAATAAAAACTAGACTAAAATGTCTCTTCATTTTCATTTTTATGAAAACAAGATAAGACCTTTTTCCTCTCGTTTAATCGCGTTATTGTATCACGGTGTCTGATTTCTGTATCTCCCCTCCGGCCATACAGATGACGCCACTTCCTCAATACGCAATCACAGCATAATTTGATTTCCGGATACTTCTGATGGGGCTGGGAAGGATGGGAAAATATTACGAAGCAATTTTTGGACGCACGGTCATTACAATGAAGTAAAAAGGAAAGCAGAATGGTCCAAAAAAAAAAAAAATCATAGTATCTTACATGCTGGAATGGATGTAGTGTATTCTTGAGTCTATAAGATATAATTACCTTGTTTAAATTATGAAATAGGTTTGACTATTTTTTTTTTCTATTTTGTTCTGCTAGGTACTAGAATAAATAGAATTGCATTAGTAAAAAAAAGACTAAAATCCACTTCACACTGACTAAAATTGGACTAAATTGGCATCAGTTATATTCTAAAAATAGACTAAAATGTAATCTGTTTTTCTTGACTAAACTAGGCTAAAATATTAATGGATAATTCTGACTAAAATATGACTAAAATACTCTGACTGAAACTTAACTAAAAGGACTATGGCTATAAACAAGGCTAAAATTTCTATAATGACAGCTTGACGCAATTAAGACAGGCAACTACAACTACAGTTGGTACAGAAAGTATTCAGACCCCCTTAAAATCTTCACTCTTTGTTATATTGCAGCCATTTGCTTAATTTTTTTCTTTATTGCATTATTCTTTTTTCTTATTAATGTACACATAGCACCCCATGTTGACAGAATTAATTAAATTTTTGCAGCTTTATTAAAAAAGAAAAACTGAAATATCACATGGTCCTAAGTATTCAGACCCTTTGCTCAGTGTTTAGTAGAAGCACCCTTTTGATCTAATACAGCCATGAGTCGTTTAGTGGAACAATGCAGTTTTCACACTTGGATTTGGAGATCTTCTGCATTCCTCCTTGTAGATCCTCTCCAGTTCTGGCAGGTTGGATGGTAAACAATGGTGGGCAGACATTTTTAGGTCTCTCTAGATATGCTCAATTGAGTTTAAGTCAGGGGTCTGGCTGGGCCATTCAAGAGCAGTCACCAAGTTGTTATGAAGCCACTCCTTTGTTATTTTGGCTGTGTGCTTAAGGTCATTGTCTTGTTGAAAGGTAAACCTTCATCCCAGTCTGAGGTCCACCCTAGAGAAGGTTTTAGTCCAGGATATCCCTCTACTTGGCCGGATTCATTTTCCCCTAAATTGCAACCAGCCATCTTGTCCCCAACAGCATGATGTTGCCACCACCCTGCTTGGACAGATGATGAGCAGTGCCTGGTTTTCTCCACACATATCACTTAGAATTAAGGTAAAAATGTTATACTTTGGTCTCATGAGACCAGAGAGCCTTATTCCATCTTGGAGTACTCCAGGTGTTTTTTTTTAGCAAACTCCATGCAGGTTTTCATGTGTCTTGCACTGAGGAGATGCTTCCGTAATTTTCCAATCTCCCAACTGCATCTCTGGAGCTCAGCCATAGTGATCTTTGGCTTCTTCTTTACCTCTTCTCCCCCGATAGCTTGGCCAGATGGCCAGTTCTAGGAAGGGCTCTTCCATTTAAGGATTAAGGAGGACATTGTGCTCTTGGAAACTTTTTTTTGTAACTTTGGCGAGATCTGTGCCTCCTCAGGCAGTTCCTTTGGTCTGAATACTTCAGGACCATGTGATGTTTCAGTTGTTCTTTGTTAATAAATCTGTAGAAATGTCAGCAATTTAACGAAAAGTGAAAAATTTAAGGGGGTCTGCATACTTTGCGTACCAACTGTATACCTTCTACCCAAGATGCACCTCTGCACCTTCCGGCAGTGGCGTGTGTTAGGAATGTGATGCACGTCAGAGTAACGCCTAGGGCAAGGTCGGCCCCAGGCGCATGTAAAAACAGTGTTGTGACATTAGCAACCTGCCATTTGACTAGAGCCGGGCAGGGTGTGGTTGTAGGCAAGGTTACAAACCTCCATGCTGAGGCTCAGAGAACTGGTTAGACAAGGATCTAGAACAATTAATAATAATTGCTGATCAGTACACCTGCCTCCCTTATCCGTGCTATCTCTAATTAACAAGTGAATTCTCACTTCTGGTTTATTTAGTTGATGAAACCAAACATTAGTGATCATGGGGGTTACTCTGATTAGGCTTATTTATGGTATACAACTCATTGTGATGCAGTGGCAAGTAATCATTTGGTACACTGTAAAAACTGCTGAAGATGAAAGGCGGTACAATGGAGAAGGGATGGATAAAATATGATATTTGAAAATTATATTCCACCATGATATTAAGACATCTAATGTTTTTTTTTGTTTTTTTCCTGGGAAGAAAAAGTGTCAAAAGTGCTAAATGTCAGTTGACTGTTCCCAGAAGGCAGCATATTGTGTTTTGTTGTATGGAAAAAAAGGCAGAATTGAAACCACAAGGTTATATTCTTCCAAAGTTCAGCTGTAACTTCAAGCTAAATGGCATGGCACGTTCACAGAGATTCGAGACCTTGACCACTGTTTTGTCTCGTGATATTTTGCTGTCCATACTGCAAACAGAGAGTCTGCCCAGTCTGTCTCATTTGTTGACTTGGCTGGTTTTAAAGATCTTTACATAACATCTTTACACAAATTGCATGGGTCACGTAAATGACAAATTTTAACTACATTGTTCTGATCAATAAAGCATTAGGGGTCAGGATGCTCAGAAAGGAACTATGGAGGAAAATGTATTTGTATCCAGAAAAGGAACTTCAATGCTTAAAATGGGAGGAGCCATTGGAAATTGATTGACAGCTCTCATACACGCTACTTTCTGAACCAGATTTAAACCAGATCCCATCAGTCCATCACATTAGCACGTGTAGAGTAAGGTCCTGTCTCCTCCTTTTCACCTCAGTGTTCGTGTGATTTCTTTGCTCATAACATAATTGTATATGGATTGGTCAGATTGGTCATGTCCTGACCACAAAACGCAAATATCTTATAAGTGGTTTAATTGATTCTAAATTACAGACTACGTCATCTATAGCATCTCCAAAATATCTACCTGTGTCTTGCTTGTTAATGTGCATACTTATGCAAGCAGGTAATTTTTTGTATATTGAATTGTGCAAGTTATAGGTCACATTAAAAGATGGACAATGTAGGATGTTTTGAAAAGATTTTTTGTGGTACAATTTTATCACAATTTTATCTAAATATAACATGGGTGTGTACTCTTTTTCCACTGTATATAATTAAACAAGATATTTTTTTAGTTTGTGACAGCTTTCCACTATGCAGGGTATTGAACAGATTTCACTTTCATCTCCAGTGCCATACTCAATATAGTCCCTATATTGAAAAAAAGCATATAGCCAAAGCTTGGTTAAGAGGAATCTTTGATGGTCAAACAAGCGCCAGGAAACCTTTACCATACCTGTCACCTTAAGGGAAATGCACATGTTTCCCAGTGGATTTTCAGACCAGCTATGACAAGCCAACTCTCTACTCCCTCCCTGTCTGGCAGCTTTAAATAATAGACCATAATAAAATGTTATACCTAAATCATTGTTTTATTTTTATGTTTCCTTGACAAAGCTATTGTAGATTCTGCCATTTTTAGGCTGTGAAATGGATGGTACTTAATTACTTTTGGCGACCCTGTAGCCCTTTAGCCAAGTGTCTGCCAGACGGCATGTTTCAGTGACCTTTTCAAATCCTTGAAACCGCAGCCTCATGTGAGTACTCAAATAGCGTCTCTCCCCCTCTATCCTCTGCGCCATTCCTTCATGTGATGTCAGTAGGACACGGGGACCATGCTGATATCAGCTGTGTGGCAAAACACAGTTTAAATGATAATCTGCCTTAAAGAGGATGTTATATTTTTACATTTAAAATGCAATATGGAGGAGGTTGTGATTGTTGCATGCATGCTTATTCTTATTGATCGTGACACATGAAGGATGACTCACGGATGCATTGCATAAGCGCCACCATTTTAACTGGGATTCACCCAATTACACTTGATGGTGTAATCATTTGGTAATTTGAGTATTCCATTTGGGGGTGGCATATTACGTTGCAGCGTGTCTGTATGCCTGCTTAATGCCAGATCTATCAAGACAATGTTGGTGGAAATCTGCAGAAATTAGTAAATTTGCCTGGAAATGTTACTTTCTAGTTACTTTCTCTGGACAAATGTGATTTGTCTGATGCAGTTCCAGGAATATGATAGCATGCAGCCTTTACAAGAGACAGCGAGAGTTCCTGTTTCATCTTATGCTATACATCTCAAATGATTTTTTTTATCTTCTTATCTTCAGTTTTAACATAGTGCTTGCTCATTTAATGGACGACAGAAATGAAGATTTGGTGGCCTGTGGGACTGACAGTAAAGTACAGTGAGGTCATTGTTTGTAATCCTGGCAGGAAAGCTGGGATAATCTTGTCATATCAAATGAAATTCATAAAATAATTTATTTGTTCATTTAAGAACATGTCTGGATGTTCACTTTTTCTCTGTACAAATTGCATAAAAAAATAAAATGTCCTATATGCTTAGAGTATGTTTCATTAAACTGACCAATGTAGTACTGTTAAATGGACAGCTGCCCTATAGAGCTGCATCTAACAGAGGCTGAGGAAGTTTTTCTTTCTTTCTTTGACAGTTAACAAAGTTACAGTACATCAGGGGGGGTTAGATTCCCAACATTGTTGCTTTGCATTCAAGTCATAGACTTAGGTTGCTCCAGGCACTGGACAAGAATCCCCTGACCTCTGCAGCCTGCTTAAAGCTCACCATGACCACATCTCCACAATTCCCAGAATGCTCCCTAAAGGCTTCTCAGTCAATATCAGTGATGCTTGAAGCGATTTACTCAGTGATGGTGGTGATAAGAACAACTGTCCAGTCTGGGAGGACCTGGTCAACTAACTCCATGATTCATGCTCACTCTTTCAGTGGAAGAGCAGTAATCAGCCAGCAGGGAATGACAAACTAGACAGGGGAAAAAAGAAGACTAGTCATGTGTGCCTGTACTCCACTAGCTCTCCGGTGCCAGAGGGGATGATTAAGCTTGAACGCTGTGACTAATGCACAATAGAGATTTGGGAGGAAAATTAGGAGTTACATCGGAAAATGGGCACTTCGGGGCTGTATAGCAGCGTGATTGGCTGGTGACTCAGATGAGTAAGATTCTGAAGGCTCTGTTGATCCTGCAAGGTTCGAACCCTTTTTCTTTTAAATGTATATTGCTCCAGTGGAAAAGATGAGCATAAAAACCTTTCCCATAACCGTTTCTCATCTGCAAGCTGGAAATAATACTGAGGTGAAAGTCATATGACTATCCATTATGCAAAGTCATTTGTGTTACAGCTATAGGTGTCAGGTCTAATCAGTGGATAATTGGCGTAATGGCTACACGAGATCTTTCATCTCCCCATCTTCATTTCAAGAGCTTTCATCCGGTCTCTACAACTGCAATAAACCCATTCAGGGATTGTGCCCCATGCCCCTGATCTGTTATTAAACTTAATGAAACATATGAACATTGCTGCAGTTAAGAGGTGGTTGTGCTTCAAATGGGGAACATTAACGCTAATGTAAATGTTACCTCAGACATTGTCTTTTACCTTTTTTCATTAAGGGAAGAATTCAGCCCTTTACACTCCTGCCTTTTTGCTGCCTTGCTTGGTGAATGCAGCTCCAACTTTGCAGCGAAGACCTGAGACTCCGGTCTGAGGTAATTGATAAAGATATTAAATTGCCGCAGTGAAAGTCGGCATTGTGCCGCTGTCTCTTCTGGCCCATGCAACTATATTTTCTCATTTGGGAGGAAGCTTTTGCTCTCGCTTGCACATTATTTAAATCATTTAAACCCTTTCTTCTGCATCTCAAGGGTACTCCAGGGAACACATTGAGATGAATTTGCTTGAAAATGATTTGCTCACGACCAGGTTGCGTTTGAAGGCGCGGCTGATAACTTCTTGCGTCCAAAGATTCCATTGATCACGCTGGAGAAGTTTGAATGACATTTGAGTCGCAGCGTTTGCACTTTGTTAAGCAATGACCTTGTGGCATTAATTAAAGGCATCTACCAGAGAATTGTCCCATTAGGACCAAGCACAAACACTTGCGTCTTTAGCACCAGCGGCTGAAGTTCACACTGCGGCTCAACAGGGCTATAATTGCCAACTTGACTTGTAATGGTCTGAGGCAGCCACTTGTCTGCAAGACAGGGCTGTCGGGTCTAATTAGCACTGGATGCCATCATATTCCCCTGATGTAGTGTACTAACCGGGCTTGAAGCAGAGGGAACAATGCCACTGCGGTCTTGTGAAACAGTGCAATGCAACCTACTTACACATTCAAGCTTTCTCTTAAATACTATGCACTTTTGCACTTGCACTTGAAATGTGAAAATGTGAATAGTGACTAAAACCTTCATGCTGTTGGTCGTGGAAGGTTTTCTGGCAATGTTGTATTTTCTTTGTGCAGCAAATTGCACATTATGATCATCTGGGATATTTACACAAATCCAAATCCAACAATGTAGTACAGAGGTATCATGCAGCATTGTGTATTGCATGTGTAAAGTAAGTCAGACCCCCCAAAAAAAAACCTGTAAGACTTTTAAGCAGGATTTGTACAAATCAACAAATTCGGCAACAAACTTTTCTGTAAGACCACACACACTCTCTTCGGATGACATTAAATTTTTCAAAGGGTTTAAAGTTCCATGCAGCAGCATGAAGTACATCACCAGCTTACAAATAATGGTTAAATTTGGTAAATTAAAAAAAAAAATAATGGTAAAAGAGTTAATGGTTAACTCTTTAACCATTAAAAGAGTTAATGGACATTAAAGAATGGTCATTAAAGAGTTAATGGTAAAAGAGTTTACACAATACTGTATACCAGCTGCAATTAGCTATTTTTTAGCTT
Organism: Denticeps clupeoides; assembly: GCF_900700375.1. NCBI lineage: Eukaryota > Metazoa > Chordata > Actinopteri > Clupeiformes > Denticipitidae > Denticeps > Denticeps clupeoides. The sequence continues at coordinate 16,926,734 of NC_041712.1, forward strand.
CTGGTATCGGCATCATCCATCCTTCATTACTTTGCTAGCCATGGTCCATCAACTAAATCAGTCCTAACTACTGACATCTCCTGTTTGTCTTGTCTTGTCTGTATTGCTTTTCTATCGCTTTGACCTTGACCGCACTTTCCAAACTGATCGATGAGTTTCAGTTCAAACCTATTGGCAGACACATCAGAGAGGCATAATTAGCAGAAGCAGAATTGTTTTCCATTCTAGTCTAGAATATCCTGCTGTCTTCTTTCACGTTAAATTTTGCAGTGCCTGTGTTCAGGAGACCTCTTGTTTGAACTTCATAAGCCTCAATGCTGAGACACTTCGGCCAGACTAAAATATGGTTCCTGTAAACTAATACCAGCTTTTTCCCCAAAGGAACTGAAGCAGCAAAGCAGAGATATGCTGAGTCATGCCTATCTCTACACACTTGCGCAAATCCTTTCAAAGCCCAACTTCTTTTTTTGTTTTCTTTATGCAGAGACTCCTTAATGCACAAGCACACTTTATCTGCGCAAAGAACTTCTGAGTCACGGTTCCTCTTCCACTGATGGCTAACTTCATCCTGTTTTTCTTCCCTCTGCACTGCGTGCATCCAATGCACATCTTCCCTCGCTCTTTCCTCCCCTCTCCACCTCTCTGTGGCTCTCTTTTGGCTCCGTGCCTCTTCCTCTCTGCCTTGTTCTCGAGTCTTGAGGGTTCTTTGATCAGAAGCATCTGAAAACACTCGTGCATCTTCAGCTGTGAAATTAAACTGGCAACAAAATCCAGTACAGGATTTGTAATTAAATTTTCTTTCATTTGTTGATTCCACTGAAAGTATTTGAAGCATGGTCATGTCAGCTGTAAGAAAAAGAGGCCTTTTGGTGATTGTGTGGCAAAAGAGTGGTAGTTTGGAGAACGATGTTTCTTGTTAATACAAAGAGAATGAAGTTTAGTCATTGCTTTACAGACTTTAAAAATAATCCGCTTATTTCTTTTTCCTCTTACATCCTGGTGATGACAAAATTTGCCATCACCATTTGTATATCATGTGTAGAATTTTTTTTTTTAAATGATTGGATAATCAAATCGTATAACTCTAGTTACAACCACTTTGTTTTTATTGGGCTGTTGTTGGTGTCTAGCCACTGTGTGTAAGCATGTTTCAACTGCATGTGTTGTATCCCTTAGAATTACCATTGGTGCAAAATATAATTATCATGTTTACATTTACAGCATTTATTAGACACTCTTATTACAGGGACAGTCCCCCCTGGAGCAACATAGGGTTAAGTGTCTTGCTCTGGGACACAATGGTAGCATGTGGGATTTGAACCTGGTTCATTGGCGAGCGTCTTACCCTCTAGGCCACTACTAACCTTGTATTGCTTTTGTTTCATCACTACTGAACTTTGGCTAAATGCTGTGTACTGAGAAAGTGCACATAAACACAAATTCAAGGATCCGCCCCATGAGGTATAACCGTTGCCAAATTCAGTGGTCTCCTCTGTGGGCCTTGGGCGGTAGACATTGCCCATTAATTCTGGTGCGGGGACTCCAAAAAAGTTGGTAATGATGCTGAGCCTTATTTGTGGGTGTGACTGTCAGAGGCTGGTGGATTTAGGCCAAAGCATGCAAACTTTAATTTCCAGCCTATCAGCTTCAGTGGCTGGATTTTGGGGGCTCTGAGGGGCGGCGCTAACCTCAGCAAGCGTAATCAGTAGCACCGGGCCTGGCACCAACCACCCGAGGGAGAACAAGACCCAAAACTAAATACAATTTTGCTGAGCTGAGGAACAATCACACACAGAATGGGCCATAGGACATGGACCTCAACTGGATGGCAACACAGCCAAAAGCATGGCTTCCTTTGCCAAAACCTGCAGCCAGTTATGGAATTAGTGTTAAAGTGTTAAAATCATCAGGGGTATAGCAAGCTGGAAATCAATTCCCTGCAGAGAAAGCACGGTTGTGAGCAAACGGTGGCAGTGGCGGGGTTGACAGTGACACACAAGGCAGATGGCCCATTGTCAGTCTTACATCTGCACTCAGGCTACGTTTGCGTGTCACAGGGCAACAATTTCGGAATTGACAGCATATTGTCTTTTGCCGCTCAGTGCAGAATGATAATCTCCTACATGTCCCTAGTATGCTGGGCACTACGAAACGGATTAGGTGGAGTGACAAATGGAAGTGGCTTAATCGCCAGTAGTGCTACTCTGCGTGCTTAAATGAACCTTTTTTCCCTTCTCACAGGACTTGTGCCAAGCTCACTGCGGACTCCCCTGGTGCTTCATCATGTACTGCTGCTGTTAGTGAATGGGTCTCAGAATACCATGCTCTTTGCCCTACAGTAGTACAGTCGCCCCTATCTATCTACTATCAGAATACAGTCAGAATACCCCAAATGCATAATTTGAATACATTAATTCAAACAGCAAAAAACAAAACAAACTATACCAGCTATATGACAATTACATATGGTGCTATTTATATGTAGTGGCAGATTTAGAGATGCCAAAGGGGTAGCATGTTGTTGTTCCATAGTTTCATGCATGGTGGGGCATATGGATTACTTCAGACAGCGTAAAATCAATTTAAACAGTTGGCATTCAGTCTGCGCTCACCTTGTTACAGTCATATATACTGGTAGTACTCCTTTAAATGCACACGGCACTATGCTGTGGGCGGAGTTAGTCATCTGCCTCTGTGCTGATTCAGATTGACTTTCCAATAAGCATAGGAACCGAGCAGACAATCCAAGACTGCCCAGACAGGTCCAGTGGAAGTGGCCTCGTAATCTTAAGAACCACTTTTCTGCTCATTGGAGAAAACTATAGTGGCTTTTGGACCGAATGCAGCAGCGCCATGCTTGCCACGGGGATCAGCACAAATAAATATGCATTGATTTCTAAACTCCCGGTAAGATAATAATGTCATGTTGTAGATCTCTGGACACTCAGAGACTGTTAGGTTCAGCTTTTCCTCCATTCCCGCTTCATGATTGTGTTTCGAAGTGGCAGAAAGATTACCAGCCCTCTTTGATTCTATTGGTCCGTGCGAAAATATGTCACGTTGCGGTCAAAATTCTACAATTATCAACTTTAACTTTGATGCAGATAAGGCCACCACTGTCACTACCAGCACTGTGGCTTGCATTTTTATGATATAATTGAATATGTTCTGCACTGCATCAATGCAGAATAGTCTAATTTCGGAACCCCAAGAAAATATTACCCTTAGCAGTAATTATAAGCACACTTCTGCATTAACATTTGTAATATTTCCCAAAACATTTGTATTAAGTTTTAGATTCAGAATTATAATACAGAACTATAATACAATGACCCACCCCTACCATACTGTATGGCATTTTAGTTAGTAAATATATTGACTTCAAATTAGGTGTGGCAACAGAGATGCCATCTAAAAAAAAAAACTGTACCTAACATTACAAAAGGTCCTGACATTTAAGGCCATATACATTCAAATGCAAACTATACATAACCAATAACTTGCAGTCCAGAGTCTAATATACATAGTATTTGTACATTAGACCTGTTTCTGCACCATCATGCACCTTGGTCTATTGCATGCTGCGGTTGTTTGATTCAGCTCTAGTGTTACACAAATGCATTGACCTCTTTAGCTGAGAAGGGGGGTTTAAAAATACATTATGAATGGAATTGTGGCGTATGAGTAGCGTAGTAATGGCCTAATGGATAACACACTCACCTCTGAACCAGATTCAAATCCTATTTAGTACCATTGTGTCCCTGTACAAGACTCATAACCCTTGCTCCAATGGACTGTCCCTGTAACTACTGATTGTAAGTCACTCTGGATAAGCACATCTGATAAATGGCATAAATGTAAAAGCAAATGTAAATGTATATGGGCGGATGACCATGAGGCCAAATAAAATACACTGTCAACATGGATTTTCTTTCTTACTCAGCTGAAGGCCTCATAGGTAAGATTCTTTAGGTCTGGAGATTTCTAGCAGGTTAACCAAATCTGTGTGTTTCCTCCTCCACCTTGCACTGTGTGTTACAGAGGTGGAAATGGAGCTGCCACCTGGAGTGACAAAAGATTGATTTTCATCCTTCTGCAGTCACGCCTTGTTCCGTCAACACTAATAGTCGGCTGCAGCATTGCAGCGCAGGCCTCCAGGGCGGGCCGTGATTATTGGCTTTATTTTCAGAGTTGAGAATTAGTTTTGGGTTGCTGTCAGGGTGCATTGTTGACTTTCACATCACAGTCAGAAAAGGTGCCGCTGCCTCTTAGAGGATGAAGGTCAGTCACTCCACCATATGCAGCCAGACAACAGAGTGCCAATTTTGAGACTACTGCACAGCTGTTTTCTTACCACTGCTGGCTTCAGGGCATAGGGATTTCTCAAATTAAATTTAAATTATGTGCTGTGGGCTGGAGCAAAGGATCCCATATCTCAGTAACAGACAATTAAAGCAAATATAGTGCAGTTACTTGTACAGCAGCATGAATTTAACTGTAGAAAAAAAAATTCAATTCATTCACATTTGAAAGTTCAGAGTTTTTGGTACAAAACCTAAACTTGCATAAACTTGGCTGACCTATGACCACTCTGTCTCCACATGCACACCTTCCATCGTGGTTAGGCTTTATACAGTGGGTACGGAAAACATTCAGACCCCCTTAAATTTTTCACTCTATGTTATATTGCAGCCATTTTTCTCGAATCATATAAGTTCATTTTTCCTCCTTAATGTACACACAGTACCCCATATTGACAGAAAAACATGGAGTGGTTGTCGTTTTTGCAGATTTACTAAGAAAGAAAAACTGAAATATCACATGGTCCTAAGTACTCAGACACTTTGCTGTGACACTCATATACTCAGGTGCTGATCATCCGTGAGATGGTTCTACACCTTTATTTGAGTCCAGCTGTGTTTGATAATACTGATTGGACTTGATTAGAAAAGCCACACCCCCTGTTTATATAAAACCTTACAGCTCACAATGCATGTCAGAGCAAATGAGAATCATGAGGTCAACTGCCTGAAGAGCTCAGAGACAGAATTGTGGCAAGGCACAGATCTGGCCAAGGTTACAAAAAACATTCTGTTGCACTTAAGATTCTAAAGAGCGCAGTAGGCTCCATAATGCTCAAATGGAAGACATTTTGGACAACAAGAACCCTTCCTAGTGCTGGTCGTTCGGCCAAACTGAGCAATCAGAGGAGACGAGCTTTGGTGAAAGAGGTAAAGAAGAACCCAAAGATCAATGTGCTGAGCTCCAGAGATGCAGTCGGGAGATGGGAGAAAGTTGTAGAAAGTCAACCTTCACGGCAGTCGGGGCTTTATGGCAGAGTGGCCCAACAGAAGCCTCTTCTCAGTGTTAGACACATGAAAGCCTGCATGGAGTTTGCTAAAATGAGAAATAAGATCCTCTAGTCTGATGAGACTAAGATAGAACTTTTAGTCTTAATTCTAAACGGTATGTGTGGAGAAAACCAGGCACTGCTCATCACCTCTCCAATACAATCCCAGTGAAGCATGGTGGTTGCAGCATCATGCTGTGTTTTGCTGCTGCAGGGACAGGACGACTGGTTGCAATCAAGGGATAAGGGCGTCTGGATAAGGGCGTCTGATAAATGCTGTAAAAAGGGAAAGAAGAATGCTGCTAAGTACAGGGATATCCTGGAGTAAAACCTTCTCCAGAGTGCTGAGGACCTCAGACTGGACCAAACGTATACCTTCCAACAAGACAATGACCCTATGTTCTTGAATGGCCCAGCCAGAACCCTGGCTTAAACCCAATTCAGCATCTCTGGAGAGACCTAAAAATCCACCAACGTTTACCATCCAACCTGCCACAACTGGAGAGGATGGAGGAGTGGCAGAGGATCCCCAAATCTTGCATCTTTCCCCAAAAAGACTGCATGGTGGTAAAGACTGTATTGCTGTATTAGCTCAAAAGGGTGCTTCTACTAAACAGTGAGCAAAGGGTCTAAATACTTAGGACCATGTGATATTTCAGATTTTCTTTTTTAATAAATCTGCCAAAATGTCAATATCATGGGGTGCTGTGTGTACATTAATGAGGAACAAAATGAACTTAAATGATTTTAGCAAATGGCTGCAATATAACAAAGAGTGAAAATTTTAAGGGGCTCTAAATACTTTCCATACCAACTGCTTTTGTGATAAGTTGAGACACATTAGTGTTCATATGGACAGAGAGGGTGAATTTGTTGGATCTCTTATGCAATAATAATAATAATTTCATTTTATATGTAGTCTGAATTAATGTCAAATGTGAAAAGCACAACACAAGCTTGTTCAAGTTCCTTTACTTTTTATTCAGTTTTCCCTTTTATTCCTTGTCTTTTCTCCTAAGCTGTGAAAAGGAAAACAAAATAATAAGGCGCTTTCAGCAAAGCTTTTCTTTTATAAGGGAATGCAAAAAAATCCTCAGAACTTTAATTATTCGCCCCTGTGAGTACGGTGAAACGACCAAACTGAGAGGGCAGGGCAGTGAATGGCACGGGGATGGTGAGAATCTTTGGGCTCATTCTCACTTTAATAATTCCTCTTCTTTCAGTGTGGAATGTGCTGTTGCACATGTGAATTGATCTCTTCTTTAGTAAACACAATTAATGCAGAACACATGTTATATTGGCATGTGGTGGCATGTGGTGGCCTAGCGGTTAAGGAAGCGGCCCCGTAATGTTGCCGGTTCGAGTCCCGATCCGCCAAGGTGCCACTGAGGTGCCACTGAGCAAAAGCACCGTCCCCACACACATGCTCACTCAGGGTGATGGGTTAAATGCAGAGGACAAATTTCACTGTGTGCACCGTGTGCTGTGCTGCTGGGTATCAAATGTGACAATCACTTCACTTTCAAATTTGGTTACTGTTACTGTTTCTTTGGTGAAGCAGGAACTGCTCCGAGTAGCCACCTTTTTTAGATCACTTCAACTTCTGGTATCGACATGCTAATTACTGACATGCAAACATTTTTATTGTCAAGAACATCATTATCCCACATGAAGCCCATTAGGGTGTCCAGCTTTTCCTGCAGATAGTATTTTCACATAGCCTTAGTCCTGAGTGAACCACATGCTAACAACGCTAAAACGACCAAAACGGTGGCCTGAATTCCAGACACATGTCAGATCAAAGAACCAACTTGGAATTGGGATTTTTTTCCCCTGATATAACTGACTTAGTTATGTCATAGATTACTGAGACAAAAACACGTCTCATTAGCATGTGCTAGCTTTCTGTGCTGTGCATTAATTTGCCTGTTTATAAGCACTATTATCAAACGTGTGTTAGATTTGTGAGGATGATGTTATGGAGGAAATGATTTTGTCCAAGACTATTAAAAGTATGTGGAAGCATGTTTTAGCAAGGCCATATGGCAGCATCATGCTAAAACACTAACTCTTCTTGCCCCATCATTTAATTTACATGCTTTTTGAACTCCAGTTATCTAATTATACATGCACGCATTTTTGTGGCTTGTGGTTTTCTGAAGCTGTTGAGCTATCATCAGTTTGGACCAAATGGCTACAGGGACTTTTATCCTCCCCGGTGTCCCGTCCCTTCCTGTCCCCTACACCTGGTTCCCCCTCTTTAAAGGGGTTCTTGCACCAGTGTTCCGGGTCCGGTATCGTTGTTCTGTGTGTGGTATGAGAGTGAGTGTGCGTATGTCATGTGTGTGGACAGCGGGCTGGTGTGGCCGCAGGGCAGACCCTGGGCGGATCTCGCCCATAAGGCATGGCAGAGTTGGAGGGCCTCTGGAGTTAAGGTGAGTGTATGTGGACTGTGTGTGTCCCCCTTGTGATTGAGCCTTTCCTTTTTCCCAAGCAGATTTGTATATATTTTTTACGTTCTGCATAGAACTCATGCGCATGGGTCCTTCCCTTCCTTTGGGTTGTGACAATACTCATGTTTTAATACATCTGTTTAAAGGTGCCCTTCCATAAATGTATTCTATGCATTTGATGCTTTGTCTGTAGTATATTATTTTTGCTCCAGGAGCAATAATGACAGCATATTTGGTCATATCACATCATATTTGTGATGTAGGCTTTTTACAATGGTCATTGTGTGGTTTGTGTGACTAGTATTTATCTCTCATATTATCTGCAAGCATCAGTAAAATAGTCTAAAATTGTTTTCCACTACTTACAGAGCATTTTTTTTATTTCATGCCGTAACTATCAATGCGCCAGTGTTTTATTATCTAAACCTGCTCATACACACCACCAGAATCCTTATTTTGGTCTTCCATTTTAAAAGTCAACAGATGTTCTCAGTTCCACATATTAGTTCATCAGAGGGGTTCAGTGGAGGACAAAACAAAAGGCTGTCTGAAGAAAATATAGAAATTCCTGCAGATCCCCTCCTAGGCTTGTGTTAAGTCAAATTAACTTCACTGTGAGTGCACATTTGAAGTAAGAGAACAAAGATTTTTTACTTTTCGCTTCTGTAATCTGGATCCATGGTTATCGCTGTCTGTCATTGCATCTTGATCCTTCCCTAAAACCCTCCGTATGTTAGGTCACGCCGTTAAAGAAGAGATTTTGCTTTATTCAAGGGTGTCAAGATTTGTGAAGATTTGCAAAGGCCTCCAGTATGACCAGTCACCTTTGGCAGAGGATTGTGTGAAACCCTACATAATTTTTGCCCATTCAGTGAAATACTGTACTGTGCATCTCTGCAAATGAATGACTCTTGTGCTTGCTGTCAATGTAAGACAATAACAACTAAGTTTCAATATTTTCCCTTTCATGCAGCTCATATTTTGATGAACAGACAGAATGCTGCATGAGCCTCATCCTCTCAGTGGTGTGGATAGGTTAAGACCTCTCAACCTAGTTTCGTATGAAGGGTATGAAAAAACAAGCATGGACGGTGTGATTTACCACTGGTTTCAATTCAGTGGAATTTAATTTGGAATAATCATCAACAACAACATTAAAAATAAAATGTATAATTCAGCCAGCATCTTATTTGCACGTTCAAAAAGAGGTAGATCTTTATATGACAATGACCTTCAAAAATCCTTCACTGTTTAAGAGTTACATATAAATGCTTATATACTAATGCAATCTTTTCTTAATGTAATGATTATTGATGCATGAACATTCATCATGAACATAATCATTTTTCTGCATCAGGACACATTTAGTATTCTTACTGTTGTGCACGTGGGAGTAAGAGACTCACTCTTTGCATCTAAGATGAAGGGGAGGTCAAGGCGTCCCACAGGATCACAAAGGACACACCTTCAGTGTGCTGAGAAACACACAGATTTATGCCAATATGCATACACACCCACGCAGAAGCAAACACATAGAATTCACATATACAACCTTGCCCACAAGAATAAGTAACCATTGATGTTTTTGATGATTAGTATTTCTATGATAGAAAAATTCTGAAAAATCTGATTACAGAAGGATTAAATGAAAGCAAAAAGTCAAGGTATGCTTCACGTCACTGCTGTTCATCATAGTGATTGCTCATGTTACAGATGGAAAAAAAAACTAAACTTCCCCTGTTCTTTGGCCAAAATGCAGCCTAATAATCTAATCTTCATACACACACCAGCTTTCCCAATACATCCCAAGAGCATCTCTGCCCAACTTCATTCAGACAACACAAAAGGGCTCTGCAGATGCTCAGGGCTCATTACAGTCACTGTGTAGCAATGAATGGGTTCAGCTCTGGCAAGTGCAGCAGTCATCTCTCGGCATGAAGTTTTTTTGGCCTAGTCCAGTCTAGAGATGGAAATCACAAAGGAGTTGATTCACCTTCCTTTGTCCTCAGAATGCAATCACATGAAGATATCAGAAAGTGGAATGTGATGCTTGCATCTTTTTCCCACTGAATCATCATATCAAAAGATTGAGTTTCAGCAAGCAAAATGGCAGGGCTACTACTGGTGGTTTGTGGTTCAGACCTCGGGACCACCTTGTCAATTTAGCTGCCAATTCCCATGGCACTTTTGCCCCATGTGAAAGAATTTCTTGGTCATGTCTCGGTGTTGGATTTTGCTTACAGCCAGGCTGTTATGTTCAATGGGATGGATTTAGTTTTCTCACATTAACAACGTGTCAGTTTGCAGGGCACTGGAGCAGCTTATGGCAGTCCATTATAGATCTCTCACATAGTGTGCACAAGCTGTTCAACGAATGTCTACTTCTGCTGTGGCCCAATACATCTCTGTCTCTCAAGAGGTCCGTGAGGGATATGAGGAACGAAAAAGCTGTGATAATAAAACGGCATTATTATTACAGCGTCTTGCACTTGAATATAAAGTTTTCACCTCAGTTTACTCAAGCTGCTGTGTACCAACATCTGGACATGGATTACACACAGCTTAACAGTATATTGAAGAGGGCCATGCCTTAACCATTCTGACAGATAGATCATGACTATTTACTGATTTATTTATTTATTTATGGGAGAGGCAGATCTAAAAAGGAGATGGTGAAAAGTGAAGTGATTGTTGTTGTGAAACACTGCAGCACATCTAACGGTGCACACAATGAAATCTGTCCTCTGCATTTAACCCTTTACCTTAGTGAGCAGTAGGCAGCCATGAAAGGTGCAGGGTGTGTGAGGATGGTATCTTGCTCAAGGGGACCTCGGTGGTACCTTGGTGGTTTGTGATTTGAACCTACAATCTTCCAATTATGAGTCTGCTTCCTTACTAGCTAGGCCAGCACTGCCCATATTCCTCTCTGAAAGCTTATTATAACTTTTAATAATAGAACAAATCATGCCAATAAGATGCCCACATCTTCATATAATTAACTTATACATTATTTGAACCAATTAGTGTTTAGGCACTGTCAATGTGACAATATTCATACTAAAAACTATTCTGATTAAAATGGACGTACTGTTCTCATTATCAATGCAACAAGGACAAACACTTAGTGCTCTTGAGAGAAAGAGAAATAGAGAATAAAGCATGTGTGTCTTTTTCATTCAATGTAAAAGATCTTAAGACTCTCCAATGGCACTAGGTGCATGTAATGTATCTCTGCTGTTAGATGCACAAAAATGAAGTGGTTGAAAGATGAAAAAGAGCGTTGTGGAGGGGGAGGCAAGAGTGGAGAAATAGAAGAGAAGCCGACAGGAAAAAAAAAAGTGTGTGCAAAGGGAAGAGAGAGAATAAGAGGAATTTACATGTCTCCTCCACAGAGCTTTCATGCTTTTTTTTGTAGTATATTTCATCCCCTCCAGCAGATATACCAGTGGCATGAAATGGAGAACTTAATTCAAGGGATGGTGGGGGGTAAAGAGAAAAATACGCATGCACTACACTACCCCTGTATGCTGCCGCACCCCTGGGTCTGCTGCTTTTTGGTTTGTAGCCGAGGCCATTATCTCAGGCATGGCACGACTTTAGACCAGCCTCAGTGCTGAGAGCCCTGGATAAAGGGCTGGGCTCAAAGGGGAGAGGATGTTCAGCTTGCTAAAGCCATGGAATCAGAATGCATTGCAAATGAGTCATTAAGAAAAAAATAAAATAAAACAATAATATGAAGAAGTATGAGAATTCAGTTTGATATGCATGTATTTACTAGCATTGCGTGTATTTTCCAAGCTCTTACCTAAGGTGCCAAAGAGAGTGCAACCTCAATTCAACATTGACTTGAACTCTTGGCCTTCTGTACAAACCTCTAATTGCTTTCCATAAGTGTAGCACTCGGGCATTAGCAGACGTACTTGAGTCTGCCCTATGTAATTGCCTCTTGAGCTGCATGCACCCTCTTCGGTGGAGTCACGGTGGATATGCAAGAGCCTAAAAACATTGTTCAGTCAGCCTCCTGTTGGCTGAAGCACATTTATATTGTGTGGGTGTGGAGAAAATATGGCACTATGGGCAAAAAACTTGTTTTTAGCAAGTTACATGGTAAAATAAAATCATATGACAACCAGAGCCATTGCTACCAAACCCAGCGACACATAATGTCCTATTACAGCATCCTTAAATAATAATTGGAAGGAGAGGCTTTTAAGAAAATGAAAGGATAACTTGGAATACACAATGATGCTCATTAGCAGGAAATGTGTGGCAGCCACCGCCACCCATGCATGAGTTCCACAGTAGCGACTGCAGCTATTTTTACCATCCGCCGCTGCTCGGCTTCTTCTTTATGATCAGCCTGGCTAGATGATCCCCCTCCATGGACACGCATTTATCTGGGCGGTGGAGCAGTGCTGTCACCTCAGTAAAGCCAAGGGAGCCATAATTCATCATTTGTTTTCATCCTGCGATGACTTCTCAAAGATGATACTCATAGAAATAAACACTGTCAGTTATAATTATCTAGTTGGTGGAAAATAAATAAATTAATAAGGTGCATTTCTTTTGGTTTTTCAGAGGCAATGCTTTTCCATTTGCTAGGCGAACTCTCCAAATGTTTCAGATTTTTTTCACCCAAGAGCCTATTCCCATGACACATTGCTTGACTGTTTCTGTCACTGGATTTTTCATGGTTTCTTTTTCGAAAGAATATATGGTTGCTTAGGGAATCAGTTGCCAGGCACTTCAAACACTCGGTTTTGCCAACATTTCTCCACTGCTGAAATGCTGATGTCTTGGCAGAGGCTTAGCATTGCTCAATACGGGGACTTAAATAACCACAAGATAAAAAAAAACAATAGTTACAGCGTAAAAAACATCACAAACAGCAACATACATATGATTTGCAAAAGGCAAAACTTAATAAAGGCAAAACAAGGTACGTTTAATGACACTATGACCTGGCAACAGTCCTCAAGTCATCTTTTCCAATATGATTCTGCGGGCATCTCATACTGACTGCCATTTTGCTGCTACTGTTTGCTTTTGTTGAAGTGATTGGGCAGTAGTGGCCCGGCGGTTGAGGGGGCAGCCCCCATAATCAGAAGGTTGCTGGTTCGAATCCCAACCCACCAAGTTGCCACTGAGCAATGTATCGTCCCCACACACTCCTCTCCGGGCGCCTGTCATGGCTGCCCACTGCTCACCAAGGGTGATGGATTAAAAGCAGAGGACACATTTTGATGTGTGCTGTGCTGCAGTGTTTCACTATGACGATTGCCATTGTGAAACAATCTCAAGAAGCTATGGTAGCAAGCGTTTGATATGGAAACCACGCAGATCCCTCATTTAACAAAGAGTCTCTCTCATTGCGTTCTACTCATCCATATGGATGTATGAATCCATGTCCTGATGCAATGAGAATCCTGTGTTTATAGTAGGAGGTTTATGCTTTATCTTAAAAGGGTTTGTTGGTTTCTGAATTAATCATCAAAGCAACAAAAGGGCTTCTTTTATTTTGCAGTGAAATGAACAGAGTAGAGTGGATGGGGTGGGATAGTTTTCGGGACTCCATGACAGCTAAAAACCCGGCACGTGTTGCCAGGCACGAGAGCAGTGAGGCAGCGCGAGAGAGGAGATTGCATAATGTTCAGCAGGGACGTTCCTCAAGCGCCGGGGAAACGGCTGAGGCACGTGCAGAGACAGGGGGTCCCTGCCCTCTTCCTCCCAGTTCTACTGTTGACCAGCCCCATGTGACGCTGGATCAAGGTCATGATGCTGCATCAATAGTCCCTCTGTCTCTACTGTGCCACACTGAAGAGGAGGAACCTCAGGTAGACAGCCTCTCCTTGCCGCCTGATGCAACAGTGCAGATTGGTCCTGTCATGGATGCATTGCTCAGCTGTGAATCAAGCTCAAAGTGGCTGAGCTGTGTCACAGGTTTGTCACCTTCATGGTACGTTTCTTTCATATGGAGTGTTTCTGATCCTTTCGGCACATCCAGGGTATGATTCTTCATCTCAGGTCTTAAGTGCTTTTTACCACTGGCACTTTTTGTTGTTTTTCAAAAATGCTCAGAATATGTGAGGCACATGAAAAAAGGAGGAAATGGCCAATGCAGCTGCCTTGCAATGAGAATTTTCTAATCTTGTCCTGAGCTTGTTTTCATGGGTGTCCTGGATAAGCAGGTTTAGGAAATGAATTTAGGAAATCAGGTCAAAAAAAAATTGGGGGGCATCCTGCACTTTTAATACCTTTTTAAAAGGTCATGACGTAAAATAGAAAAGCACAGTCCCTTTTGCCCTCAGCTGTTGAATACTATGCCATGTGGAGTAGAAGGAGAGATTAGGAACGTTTCATTATGCACGTTCGCTGCCCTCAGCTCCAAGTGCTGCAAGTGCTTTCTGCGAAAAAATGTAAAAAAATTGGAGCTCGAGCTGATCCATTGTGAGGCAGTACTCCCTGATCTGTACCCTGCTCACTCCCAATCCACTTAGCCTGCCTTTACCTGATATGATCCCTGTGCTTTTAACTTGGCATCATCTAATATTGAAGTGGCATGGCAACAAAAAAATCCCTCAAACACTCTCCCCCTCCCCGCATATCACTTTTAGTCGTTGTTATCCCACTAACCCACATGTTTCCTGCATTCTTTTCTTTCAGGACTATACTTTGACAATGTATTTCCAGCAAGCCTGGCGGGACAAGAGGCTATCCTACTCCGAGATTCCCCTCAATCTCACGCTGGATAACCGGGTAGCGGACCAGCTGTGGGTTCCGGACACATACTTCCTTAACGACAAGAAGTCTTTCGTCCACGGAGTGACAGTAAAGAACAGGATGATCCGCCTGCATCCAGATGGCACAGTGCTCTATGGCCTAAGGTCTGATTATTTGTACTTCTTTCTTCCTTGGTTAGGTCATGTGTGTGCATGCGTGCATGTGTGTGTGTGTGTAACAGCGATGACATAGTAGCCAATAAATGGGCTGTCTCATTTGTCCACAAACTGAATGCTGTGCATTTACAGATGATGTGTAATTACCTACCATTTTTCAACATGGCTCCATTGGGAACGGGTAAGGCAGCTAGCTGACTGCCAGGTTGACTGTTTGTGGTTTAAAAGTATAAAGGATGTAAGAGAGTGATGTACTGACTTCAACATCATCTGAATAATCCTGATGCATCATTGTATAGTAACAATGAAATAATATAGAGCAGTTTTTTTTTTATTTGTTTGATCATGTGCAATGCTGCCAATTTTAGTCATGCTCTTACATGCGCTTCCATTCTTCCACTAATGCATATGAATGCATCAAACAAAGATACTGTCAATGTTTGTAAGTGTGGAGCAATGAGCTTCAATTTAGTATTAAAATTACCATGACCATAAAATACTGAAGGTGCTGTTTCAATATTTCCCTGCATTGAAGACTTGTCTCACTGCAGGTACAGATAACCATTTGCCAACTTTAAATCAAGAGTGAAGATATTTTATATGATCCCATCTGCAAATGTCTCTGATATCAGCCTCCCCTGTTCTCGGTTCTTCTTCATAACTGCCATGTACTTGGGCCGTTGGCTCAGTTCAGAGAATCGTGTTACATAACTCCATGCGGATGCGCTCTTTCCTCTGGAGTAAAGTGCAGCGAGCCGATTGCTGCACGGAATGATTCATTGATTATTAAATGTGCCAACCGTGGCTGAGGCTAGATCGCTCAGAGTGATTAGCGTAGCTAAATACAAAATAATCTCATCTTCTACCAAAACAGTGTGCCTTCCCACAACTGTTGGAGACTGAGGATAGCTCACTCCTTCACCGCCTTCTCATTGCCCTTTACCTATTCATTATTATCTCAGAAGGTTGCCGGCTCGAATGCCGAGCCGCTAAGGTACCACTGAGGGGCTACTGAGCAAAGCACCGTCCCCACACACTGCTCCCCGGGTGCCTGTCATGGCTGCCCACTGCTCCCTAAGGGTGATGGTTAAAAGCAGAGGACACATTTCGTTGTGTGCACCGTGTGCTGTGTTGCAGTGTATCACAATGACAACCACTTTCACTAATCTGCATATTTGTGTACGGTGTTCACCCCAATGATATCTTCAACTCAACGTGTGCGTCCTACAATCCAGGGCAGCAAACAGCAGCAATAATTGTGCCACTGCAGAGATTTATGGTGGGTGAATTATGCTCTTGCACATGTACGGAGGTGTCGGCTCAAAGCTTGGAGAGAGATGTAGGCACTTGGGGACCCACGTCATTTGTTATTGATGGTAGCCTGGAAATCCTCGCAACTCACGATTGTGCAATAGATGGTCTTGACAACTGGAATGCATCCAGTATTTTTCTTTCCTGCCTTCATGTATTCATAATTTTTTTGTATTACTGTTCCACAGAGTCTCCTGCAGAGAGTCTCATCAGTTCATTCTAAGCAAATTCCATGAGGGATTTATTTTTTGTTACAAATCTTTGCTTGGATGAACTGATTGTATTAACTTGATCAAAGGTCAGAAGACAAGGTCAGTGTGACCTCATGTATGTCCCATTCTCATGAATGAACAATTTTAAATCAGAAGTAAAATTTCAGGTATATGTACTGATGTGGTGGTGACATATCAAGGGCTCTGTGAGCTCGCTTTCTTGGGAACACAATTTAACTTGAAAGCCGTCTTTAAATTTTCAATCAGTTGTCAAGGTCAGGTTGACCGATGGCTGACTGTAATTCTAGCTTCATATAGCTTGTACTAGGTCATCAATTCTGAAATCCTCAAAGTACATTTCCCTTTCCAAAAATGTTGTCCTTTTTTATGGGGCATGGAAAAACCAGCTGAACAGATATAGAATGCCCAATGCCATATATTAGTGCTAATTCATCCACTCCAGAAAATAAAGGTTTCATTTCACAACAGGGAATAAAGGGTTTATTGGAACTAAACACAAAATGAACATTCTGCTCACAGAAGAGGGCATGAATAACCATTTTCATCATGGAAATTTAAATTAGATTTGGAGCACCCAGTGCTGCAGATAACAGACAGCCACTGTATACAAATAAGTGATAAATATTCAAACTGGCCGATTCATTTATTTGCCATTCAGCTTCCAAATTGCTTGCAGTTGCACAATGGTGTGGCATAAAACAAACACTCTGGGCTTTGACAGTGGCTCAGTGTGTATTTTTGTCACCTCTCGATGACATTTGGAACTCTGCACCAGCAGTCTGAAATGATAATCAAATTCAAGGGCACTTGTCTCTCTTATAGCAGCTCGACCAACAGATATTGAAATGGCATCTGAATGAAAACCCATTTATAAATCTAACAATGGGGTTAATGAATTCTTGTTGGTTTTAATTATCTCCAAATCTGTTTTGCTGTTTGAAAAGCTGATTTGCAAGTTAATTTCAAATTTAATGCATCTCTATATGGACAGCTTGCATGCTTAATTAGGTATACTGTGCAGCTTTAAAATGCATCTTTGAGGTAAGTCACACTGCTCACCAGATATTTTTAGTTGTAGTGACAATGAAGTTTGGGGGTTGTGATTATTTTACTAGTTTGCACATTAAGATTATTGAGAGAATGAGAGAATGATTATTGGAGCAGTGGTGGCCTAGCAGTCAAGGAAGCAGCCCCGTAATCAGAAGGTTGCCGTTTTGGATCCCGATCTGCCAAGGTGCCACTGAGGTGCCACTGATGGCTGCCCACTGCGCACCAAGGGTGATGGTTAAAAGCAGAGGACACATTTTCTTGTGTCACCATGTGCTGCGATGCAGTGTATCACAATGACTTTTACTTTTCACTTTATTTCACAGTGAATGTTAGCAATTTAGTAACATCAACAGCATTGGAATTTGAATAAAATGTCAAAGTAAAGTCAAAGTGATTTGGTTTTGGAACCTACTCATTATATTTTTCACGATCTTTCACGGCATCATTATCCAGCAGGAGAAACCTGGAAAAGGACCAGTTCTCTCCTGCTTTGAAAATTATTGTTCACTAGCTGATGAAAAGATCTTGAAGCATGCTACTTCGAAGTACAGTATGAAACTGAGAGAAGATGGAGCTTGTTGTTTAGAGTGAGGATGAGGACGACACCGTTTCACTTTCCTGTGACAAGTGTGGCTGCTGTTCCCTGGATTTCTCTGTGGAGACAGTGCCCTGCCACTGGTGTCTCTCCAGACCTGGTGGCCTGTCACAATGTGCACTAAGATGTTGGCAGAATTGCAGAGGAGCCGAAAGAAACTCATGACACTGCATGATCTGTCCTGATCTTCAAAGTCTGTTTCCAAAAACCTGTGTCTGATGCAGATGAACTGCTCATACAGCAAACTCAGTTATCCGTTTTCCTTTTTTCTGATTGTCCTTAAGTCACTCCTTTGACATCTTGGCTGTTTGCTTAGGGTCTGAGCGTTCTGGAGCAGGTTTTCATCCAGGATGAAAACCTGCACATTGTACATTGCTGCAGTCGCCTTTCCCTCTATCCTGACTAGTCTCCCAATTCCTGCAGCTTAGAAACATTTTCACAGCATGATGCTGCCACCAACATACTTCACTATAGGGATGGTATTGGCCTGGTGATGAGCGGTGCCTGGTTTCCTCCTAATGTGACGCCCGGCATTCACACCAAAGAGTTCAATGTTTGTCTCGTCAGACCAGAGAATTTTGTATCTCATGGTCTGAGAGTCCTTTGTGCCTTTTACTAAGGGGTGGCTTCCGTCTGGACCCTCTACTATAGAGGCCTGATTGCTACAGAGATGGTTGTCCTTCTAGAAGGTTCTTCTCTGTCCACAGAGGAGCTCTGGAGCTCTGACAGAGCATCGAGTTCTTGGGCACATCTCTGACTAAGGCCCTTCTCAGTTTAGTTGGCCAGCGAGCTCTATGTGGTCCTGTTGGTTTTGAACTTCTTAGGCGTATGGATGATTGAGGCCACTGTGCTCATTGGGAGCTTCAAAGAAGCAATTTTTTTTCTTTATCGTTCCCCATATTTGTGCCTTCAGACAATCCTGTCTCAGAAGTATACAGACAATTTCTTTCACATCATACTTGGTTTGTGCTCTGACATGTACCTTCAACTCTGTCTTCGTCTTCGTCTTCCTCCGCTTATCCGGGTCCGGGGGCAGCAATTGAGGGACTTTATATAGACACGTGTGTGCCTTTCGAATCATGTCCAATCAATTGTTTTTCCACATGTGGACTCCAATTAAGGATGATCAGGGCAAACAGGAGGCCCTTGAGCTCAATGTTGAGCTTCATGGCAAATGTTTTCTTTTTTTTTCTTTCTTTATAAATTAGCAAAGATCTTAAGTAAACTTTTTTTTTTTAATTTGACATTATGGGGTGTTGTGTGTAGAATTCTGAGAAAAAGGATGTAATACAAAATGAGCTAAAAGTGTTGTTCTGTGAATACTTCCCAAATGCCCTGTGTGTGTGTATTTATATAATGTTCAGGGACATGAGACACGGGGACAGGTGTAACGAGGCAAAGGTTGCCTCTATCAGAAAGATCTTTTTATTATGCACCCCTGTTACATTGTAAAGGCCATATGCTAGCGAGCCAGACCTTGTTAATGCCAGCAGAGATGAGAACATGCCAGGCCCTTTCGACTCTTTCTCCTCCCACAGCTGCTGGGATGTGACCATTCTAGCCAAGGTATACATCTTGTTATGGTTTACAGAGTGACAGGATCACATCATTATCCTCAAAAAAGTCTTGTTTTTAGCAGGCTCTGGGTAGCCTGGGATAATCTTGCAGAGTGGCCACAGAAACACACACAGACAAACCCACATTCTCTAAATAAACACTTTCTGGCAGCTGCATGTGTCAGAGCTAAAGTTTCCATGCCCTTTAACTCTGGATGACCCGATGACCACTTACATGTAGAACATTATCCTGGTTTAAAAAAAAAACAAAACAAGAAGAATGTGCATTTTCTGATGAGAAAACATCTGCACAAGATAGTTCAAAACTCTCACACAACCATACAATTTGGATAACTGAAGTGGTCTTATCTCTGGAATATTTTTTCTTTCTTTCTGTTTAGCTTTAAGGGTCATCACCCTATCTCCGTATAATACAGCTCTTGATGGTTATCCTGTTTAGCATCAGGTGCCAGACAGTGGCAGCTGATGTAATGATATCAAAGGGTTCTCCCCCGCAGGTTTTCACATCAGTTGTTTCCCTCCCCTTTTTGTTCTCAAAGAAAGAGTGGCAGTTGAGTCGCACCTGGGGTGCTTTTCCTGTCTGAGCTATTCTGACAGCTTATAACCACGGCAGGATGAAACGGGGGAGCGTTTGACATTGACTCGCAGCCAAACGCCTCTCACTCGCCATTGTCTCCCTGTGAAAAGTTCTAAGAGTGCCCCGCAGTCCAGCAATCACTCCAATGTGGCTGTTAAGTGTTAATAAGACAGGTTATGGCCAGCGATGGTCCATGGCCATCCGAGGAAGTAAGATTTTCACTGTCTTACGGCCATTTGGGTGACAGAAATGCAGGGAGGACTCAAACTAGTGTGCGATGTACAGCGCTTTTGGACTCTCTTGATGGATGTTAATCACACGGTTTAACTCAATTAGGGGACTGGCACAGGGTGGCTACATGGCCAGCAGGGGGCCAATTATGGCGTGGAGAATGGAGCATCTCCGAGAGGTGCATGCCAGACGAAAGGCAGACTCTTTTTCTTTTCCTGGCTCCACTGACTGTTCTACCGCTCCACTTCACCGTTTCCCTGTGTTGTTTGTTCCCTTTCTCTCTCTCTCTCTCTCAAAGGAAAAAATAAAAAAAACTGTGCTTCACAGAAACGGCATCGTGGATATTTTAAGGAGGCTTTTGACGTCTTCAGGTGTAAGTTAAGCTGACGTGAAAAGAGAGGGGGGAAAAGGAAAACAAAGGCGCGGCAGATTACGCCTCTGTGCGCCGCAGCTGGTGATGAAAAACTGCGGAGATCCACCGGACTGGTTATTTATACCCTTCTGCTTGCTCCCATTTCTCAGAGATCTCCTGAGGCAACACAGGGAATCATGTCTCAAGACGGGCAAGCCACTGTTTGCTTGTGCTTGGCAAGGGAGAGCGGCTTGAATCTTATGCCCCCTATCTATTTGAATCTATTTGTGGCCTTTTTCAAACTTTCAAACATCAAGCTCCCGTCTGCTACAATCACAGAATACCAGGTCAATGCATGGGAAGGCCTTATTTAAACTGGGACATGCAGTTGGAATAAGGGAAGATGTTCCTATTGAAATTCAGCATTTAAAAATAAAAAAAGTTTTTGCAGATTTTTGTGAGTAAGAGTAAATCACTTAAAATAAGAATACACCTTATAACAATGTTTATGGTCGCAGAGTCATGTGACAAGCTTTTGCCTTTATGACAATGTGTACAACAGTCCAACAGTTTCTATGATAAGAAGGCGTTTGTTATTTTCTGCAAAGAAACTCTACACGTGTCACAATTGTCAAAAAGACATCTTAAAGGGTAAAGTTATAGGGTCAAGTATAAATCTACTAATGCTGGACTGTTCTGGTTAGGGCTCCAATTTGATGTCTCAATGTTCCTTATTTTTGCAGAATCACCACCACAGCAGCTTGCATGATGGACCTGAGAAGATACCCCTTGGACGAGCAGAACTGCACCCTTGAGATAGAAAGTTGTGAGTGTCCTCCTTTCTCTCTCTGTCTGTCTCCTTCCCCCTCTCTGTCATGCCAAATGCCTTTTGCCATTGTCCCTGTGTCCCTATGTCCCTGTGTTGTATTATTTTGTTATTTCTATTACTGAAGACACAATGTGGGGATGGACATTACATTTACATTTATAGCATTTATCAGACGCCCTTATCCAGAGCGACTTACAACCAGCAACTTAGGGTTTAGTGTCTTGCTCAGGGACACAATGGTAGTAAGTGGGATTCGAACCCGGGTCTTCTGGTTCATAGGTGAGTGTGTTACCCACTAGGCTACTACCACCCTACCACATTAAGCCATCCTCCTTGAAGTACCTGCCCCTTTTTATTGATTATCTTTTTCAAACATGCTGCTTAACAGACTACATCTATTGATCAATAAAAATGAGCGTCCAAGATTAAGTGAAAATTGACTTTTACTCACATTCACTTGTTTGGGTAACATATGAACACTTTCATTATCTTGTCTCCTTAAGGCTGATTTAACTTTGGCTCCAACTCATAATTACTAAGAAATGAAGCAGGGCGCAGTCGTCCCAGTACTTTTCAGCTCAACGTCCTGATGGCGAGGAAGCAGAGAGTACGGGCTCACGATGACTCCCATGTCTTACCTTAACGATACTGACCTTTGCCTCGCTGGAGCCAGAGGACAGTGGGTCCACCACAAGAGAAGTACCTAATCAAATCTAATTGGGACCTGACATGGCCTTGCGAGCGAATGCTACCAGTGGGGCTCTTTTAAACTCTCGTTTCGGCATGGCTCAGTGAGTGACGCCATTAAAGTCGCACAGGCCAATGTGGGTGGGGTGTGTGTGCGCGAGAGACGGAGAAGGGAGTGTGTGTAGGTACCTTGAGATGAACCTCACGGTACACTTAGCAATTCTCCTCTTGAGCACAAAGGCTGCTTCTTAATTTGGTGTCTGACTTATTGCCTAGCGCAACAGCAGCCGTGCAGGGTGAATATTTAATGTCGCTGCCTGATAAAAATTGAAAAAGCGCTGCACACAAGGCCTCCCTTGTTTCATCTTGGCTCATGTTTGCAGTTCGGGGGGACGTTGCAGTTTGACAATGTTTCAGTTCTCGGGGCTCGAGTCTGATCTGCAGCCACTTTATATTGGCTTGTCTGTGCCCAGTCTCCTCTTTTATTACAGTTTACCAAGGATGGAGATTTTGTTTTCCTGCAAAATATGAAAGTCATTCTCGTAATCCAGATTACAATATACTGTTTTTGTATTTGTATGAGCCTAGTGTTGATCTTGCTGCAGTATTAAAATTATCGTAAGACGATGCATAAGGTGGATTTTGGCATTTCTGTTAGCTTAAACACAAAGGGAAATGACTTGATCCTTTGTGGTAATTTTCCTTTCCTGAATGTCAAGCATTTCTTCAAAAGTCATCGTTACGGGTCACCCCTCCCTCCCCAGAAAAAAAAAAAAGGAAAATTAATCAAGTTTGAATTTTCTTCTTATTAACACGCAGAGGTCTGCTGGTTATTACATTAAAACAGAATTGGATGGTTTTACATTGGAAATATGACTCAAAGGGCATGATATTAATCACAGCTGGGAGGGGTTAGGACAAGGCAGCATGAGATGGTTTTTTTGTTATGTCAGATATTCATTACAGTGTTTCTCAGAGCTAATAAGATTCTCTGGTCCAACTGACATTGTGAGAGGCAATGCTAATTTAGATGCTGCGTCAGAGCTGCAGATGACAAGCGGTGTTTATTGGACGTGAAGGTTTCTAATGCAGGTCGCAGTCAATTTCTCACTCTCGGGGTGACTGTCTTGTCTCTTTAAGGAGATGTGTCGGCAGATGCTGAGTTCAAGATGCATATATATATATAATTTCTCAATTGACCAATAATTATTATTGTTTTCTCAGGAAACGTACGGTTTTTCATGTTTTTTTCATGCTTCTGTGTACAGGATTATGCTAAAACTTCTGTTCACCGTCACATTTTAGAATGGGTGGGACAGAAGGTACCGCATGTCAAGTATATGTAATGCATATCATATTTCAACAGCTGAAGAGTTTCTTAAAGCCTGGGGCAGTCCTGCTTGTCTAGGAGCTGAAGGATCAGCACCTTGGACACCTCTTCCCCATTACTGAGTTTATTCAAAAATGCAGCAGAAAAATGACCTGGTATAAAGTCCAGCCTATTTTATTGTAATTTATTGTGAGTGTATTCATGTCTTGAGTGCAAACAAGATGGCAGAAAGCAAATGATAAATCCTTCACTTCCACTGTAATTAACAAAGAAATGCCATCAAATAATTTGTTGAAATATGATGATACGCTCTGAATGTGTCCTATGGTATCTGCCAGGTCCTTTTATCACCAAGTCCTTAAGGTGGGATGTATATCATAATAACTTTTATCCTCAGCACATTCCACATGCTGTTAGACTAAAATTTGAGGAATTTGGAGGCCAAAAACACTGTGAATGATCTTCAAACTACCCAGGCAGATGTACATTATCCTGCTGAAAGAGGCTTCTGTGTTCAAAGTGTATTAATGTCTTGAAAGGTTGTACGCAGTCTGCAACATTCTTTGGGTGGGTGTTACCGGACCCAAGGTCTTTCAGCAGAACATTGCCCAGAGCATCACACTGCCTGTGCCGTTTTGCTTTCTTCTCATGGTACATCCTATGTTCTCCATACTAATCTGCCTGTCCACAGAAAAAGAGACCCTGATGCTCACATGCCCATTGTAGGCCATTTTGGAGATGGACAGGGGTCAGCATGGACACCGTGCCTGGTCAGCAGCGTAACCATATATTCCAAGCAGTGATGCTCTGTGTCTTCTAACATGCTTTTTAATTCAGCCTTAATCATGGTTGAGACGGTATGAAGGTGTATGTTAAAAGACTTATCCCTTAGTGAGGATAAGAATATCACAGGGGTCTTTCAGCAGGGGTGGGGAAATGTCTTACTACAAAGGTTATTTCACGAGTTCTCAGCACTGTCGGAAAGAAACCATTATCTTATCGCAACACCCCACCACATATTAGTTACATTTTCCGCACTGATGGACCACAACGTATTGAGCTGGACCATCACGTCCATTTTTTAATACAAAGTTCCTGCAGGGTGTGAGCAGTTTATTCACTATGGCACAGTTCTGTCCTCAGAAGTTTTTTTTTTCTAGATTCCTTACACTAGGAGAGGAAGTGGGGAAAAAATAAACGACTGACTGCTGATGCTCTTTGGAGGCCATTTTAATTGGACAGCAGCACTAAGATTAAAGCCGTTTGGTGCCCTGGGTATCAAACATTATTCTGAACTGTGCTGAGAAACACCCCTCTCATGTTACACAACTGCCTTTTTTTATTTTCTAGGGCTTTTTTCAACTCAAATCAGTAATAGATGCTTTTGTTTTACAGCTTGGTTCAGCCTTGGATGTGTGTCCTTGAATTGAAACTGGGCAGGGTAGTTCATTATAGTTATGATCTTCAATTACATTAGAACATAAAATCATGATAGACTATGTAATGTTACATATTTGGGCATTTAGGCCATTATTACATGTGAACAGTGTGAAATTTTCTCCTATGATGTAATCTGTCTTCTTAAGTCCTAAATCTCAATTAGATGCTCTGCTAAACCACTCAATTATAACCGCCTTCAGACAGATTGGAGTTGAAGATTTCTGGCTCCAACTTTAATGCGTTTAGTATTGTCTGCTGTCTCAGGCGATGCTATCATGATGGGTGTGCTTTATTTTTAGCCCCGAAACCAGGGGGCATGATCATACATTCTGGCCGTTTTCTTTCATCATTCAAAAGGAGTCAACCTTACCTCTTATTTAAACCTTGGGTTGAAAAATGTTTTTAACCCCCACCCCCCATCTCCTCCTTTTCATTCACTTCCAGGTTCCTATAGACATATCAATGCCATTTGAGTGATGTAAGAAGAGAGTGGAAATGTGGGCAAAAGAAAATTTGCAAGGTCAGGCTCAGTGGCACAGAAACAAAAGGACTTAAGTGGGTCTTGCCATTTTATTCTCCGAAGATAACAATAAATTACACAGCCTCAATGAGCCAGTCTACTGTCAGTGTATTTTTAATGTAAGAGAATTGACTGGTTGCACATTGTACATTATTTAAATAATTTAAAATAATATTATAATAATATTTAAAATAAGATAACTAAAATGGCTTAATCTGTTTTAGCATGATTATTTTTCATGGTAGGTCATCATGTATAACTCAAACACAACTTGTCTGGTTCCTAAGAGTGCAAAAAAAGGTGGAATAATAATACCACCAAAAATGTACTAAAACACCTTACCAGATGTCCTTGACAATTTCAAATGAGTATTTTTAATTTTTAAATAATCTTGAATCAGAGAATTTTCACTTATGCCCTTATGTTCTGCACACACACTGCGCCTCACAGTCCAATGACAACCGCATGGGCCGGGCAGTAGCTTACGCAAGACCAGAGTTTCATGCTCTGCTTGAAACCCCTATAACATGATTATCTGTAATTTGCTCTATTTCCTACATGTGTTGTTTTTAATGAAACTTTATTTATTAAGTGTAAATATGATGAATTAAAAAAACTAAAATTTAACATTTAAACGTCCAATTAAACATGAAAATAAACTGTACCTAATGCTGTACCTAATAAACGTAAATCTTTTTTCACCGAAAACAGCCCTGACTTAGTTTGAGCTACAGAAGCTCTTCTATCAACAACAAAAAAGGGTCCACAGTCTCTGCACTTCACCTATCATGGTCATTATGTTATAGCTAATTGTCCATGTTCCTCACAGTAAAGCCTCAGGCCATCAAATAATTTGCTCATATTGGAAATGGTTAATCAGAACTTTTCTGCTTCAGGTCAAGTGGATGTAGCTTTTTCTTTCTTTCAAATCCCATTTGTACCCCTCTGTCCTACACAGATGGCTACACCACTGATGACATCGAATTCTACTGGCGAGGGGGTGACCACGCCGTGACCGGCGTGGAGAGAATAGAGCTGCCGCAGTTCTCCATCGTCGACTACAAACTCATCTCCAAGAACGTTGTCTTCTCCACAGGTGAGGTCATTGCCTTTGCCGTTTTCGCGGACACATCTGCTCTCGGCTGCTAATGATGCATGGAATGTCTTAAGGCATGTCCTCACCGCTGCGGTGGAGGGGGTGGCCCCATCCGTGCAGAATGCGGCACCCTCATAACTTATTTAAAACAGTTGTACGAGGCTATTGTTTATTCATTCCCTACACTCACATGTTCGTCAAAGAACGTGAACGGAGTTTTTATTTTTCCTTTTTAGTTACAAAAACTGCTTAATGTCTGAATTGCTAATGAGCCTCTTTGCCTTGCCCCAGGATGCCCTAATGGCTCTGGGCCAGTGGTGAGCAGGCAGTCAGAGCTCGTAAGCCTTTGCTGGCATGACGTGATAGTTGCGAGCGGTGGTGACCGGCTCTCCTCCGCTAACGGAACAGAAACTGCAGGCCGTTCCTTTATCACCGCGTTCCTGCGACGCTCACCAGGAATGCCCTTGAGGCAGCGAGGCAGTAGCACGGATCCCTTCTCGGGGAGAAACGCTGTGCTCTTCCTGTGGTGCTTGGGCAAGGGGTGTCAGCGCTGAACTAATTGTGAACCCTCCTAACAAACAGTGTACACAGCAAAACAATGGCTTCTTTTCTTCTTTACAAATTGATTTTTTTTTCCTGTCCCCACCTCCTCTTTCCCGTCTCACCTGTTTTATATCCATTTCTCACACTCTGTACACTGCATGCTATTTCACACTGATATTCAAAGAACATTCTCATTTGTTTTCCAAATCTAGATCACACACACACACACACACACATATATATATATATGTGTGTGTGTGTGTGTGTGTGTGTATACGCAGTATATGCAGAGTGCCCACATGCTTTGTATCTTAGTGCCTTTATTCAATGATTTGTTCATCTGAAATACTGTGCAATGTTTCATATGAATTGTAATCTATCATAAATCATAATGTGCAAGGCACAAACTGTCAGTTGCAGCAAGACCAGTTTTCAGCTGTGGAAATGGATCATTCACAGGAGCACCACTGGTCAGCTGAATTTCAAAAGTGAACTGTATAAAGCCTACACACAGATGTACTAATATAAATGATCCACACCCCAGTATAAAGTTGTCACAACACATTAACAGATTGAGATCCAGGCGCAGATTATTTATTAATGTTTATTGATAAAGCAAATGTAATAAAGGGAACAGGGGAGTTTATGGTGCAAACCAATCCAAAGGACTCACAACATGCTGGTCCAAAAACGGGGAGCGGGGAAAGCAGACACCATACCACAGGGAACACAGACACAGAACTGGGCACTGGAAACAATACCTTAGTCTTAGACATTATGTTAGACACAGACTAAAATTTAGACCACTGCCTGCACCAAATCAGAAAAACATTTTTTTTTTATTTTGATGATGTGGGTGTCCGTAGTAGAAGCCCTGGTGTCAGTGATTTCAGTCAGCTCAAACCCTGCTCATATGAATCCAGCTAATGACCATTATGTCCCCTTAACTATGTCCCAGAGGGCTGGGACCAATAATTAGCAAAATGAGGTTATTCTGGATCAATGGTTTATCTAAAGAAATGAGGGGGGAACTGTGAGAGCTGCTCATGAAGGAATCCGCATCGGCCACAGTTAACATGTGGGCTCAGTTAACATGCGGCCTCTCATTCATGCCCCTGCAGGGTCTTACCCACGACTGTCCCTCAGCTTCAAGCTGAAGAGGAACATCGGCTACTTCATCTTGCAGACCTACATGCCCTCCATCCTGATCACCATCCTCTCCTGGGTCTCGTTCTGGATTAACTACGACGCGTCTGCCGCCAGGGTGGCTTTGGGTATGCCCAGTTCCCATTTCAATTTGTCTGTTGCCCTAACATCAGATTACTCCATAAACCCCTCTGAAAACATATGCAAGTGATTTTTTTTTCACGTATTTGAGCAATGACTTCTGTAGGCCAAAATCCTTAACTGCATTTATTTATTTAGAATCTGTATGTTTATTTGAGGGCAAATTGACCGGAAATTCAGTTATGTGCATGCTGAAAGCATTTTCAAGCCATAAGCGGAAAACTATTAACAAGCAGAAGAGGCTGACTGATTTGCGTCTGCTCTTGATTTGAGTGCTTGGATATATTTTTTTAAAAGGAAAAGAAAAAACAAACTCACATTTTTTTTTCTGTAACACTTGATTACATAAGAGTACCACACCAGCTCTGTGTGTATATGTGTGTGTGTGTGTGTGTGTGCCGGCATGCATGCTTGTCGACTTCAATCTCTTTTTATAGGAGCAGCACTCTACATGATTGCGATGTTTGGGTATGGATTCTCTGGGATGTTTGGTTTGAATTAATAAAGTTTAGGTCGTGCTAATACATGTCAGGTGGGCTGGGGGGACTGGCACCTGGAATCTACCCCCGTTCCAGGGAATGTGTTGAATATCTCGCCCTTGTTTCACCTGAATCAGGGATACTGCCATTGTATTTAAGTCTGTGTACATGTCTAGTCCCACACTAGAACAGTTTAGCCTGTTTGAATGAGAAGTCACTTACACATGGATAAGAGTGAACTTTAGGGGTGTTTTTTATATGAAATGGCAATCATTTATGAATCTGTGGGTCTAACACCCCAACCAATGTATAGGGCATTTTATATAAAATATTAAAGTAAAAAATGCTATGTCTTTCCTGAAACTAAGTATTCTTTTGTTGTACTCTGCACAAAAAAGGCTAGGAACTGTTGCTAACAAACGTCTTTGCTATCCAGGCATCACCACTGTACTCACCATGACAACCATCAACACCCATTTGCGGGAGACCCTGCCCAAGATCCCCTATGTCAAAGCCATAGACATGTACCTGATGGGCTGCTTCGTCTTCGTCTTCCTGGCCCTGCTGGAGTACGCACTGGTCAACTACATCTTCTTTGGCAGAGGACCCCAGCGCCAGAAGAAAGCAGCAGAGAAAGCCTCAGCCGCCAACAATGAGAAGATGAGAATGGATCCAAATAAGGTACTGTTTGCCCCTCATGGGATGTAGACAAGCCAGGCTAGATATTTTTGTTTACATGACTGAAGGAATAGATGGACTGAAGGAATAGATTCTCAGCATCAAAAAAATAAATAAAATAAAAAATTATATAACACAATTATAAAATTATTATAACTAGTACTAGTACCACTAGTAGTGTTAATATAGACTTTTGCATTATTTAACAAAACTTGTGAACTGGCCATAAATCAAAAGGGTACTAAATGTTATATTTGAAAAATGTCTATTATGTATGCATAGAATAATGTTTAATACTTTTGCAAATAGTACAAATCAAATGTAAGATGCCAGACTCATTGAAGACGTGTTAAGCCAGTCACTGCCCCCCAACACAGAAGTAAACTGTGAATCATTTTACTGACCATCCAGTCCAGTCTGTGCTCATGTTCTCACTGTACTTTTTTATGTTTGACCTTTGTCTCTGAGTTACAGCCAAGGAAATACAGCATGAATCACACATTATTTCTAACACATTCATGTATTTTTTGGATAAATTAAGGGCTTTAGTCTTAGCCCTTGTGACACAATGGCAATTTTAAGTACCTGAAGAACTATGAGAGAAGCTCATTTTTACACGCAAAAGCAAAGGGCACCACGGACAAGAAAGCAATCATGATGAGGGACTGTGCTCCCACCTCAAATGGGAGGTGGGACTTGCCCTAGTCTGATTTGCAGTCAAGAAAAACAAGACTTAATGAGCCTGACATACCTGCCAGGAATCCAAACAAGGTGCTCTGGTTCTTTACTAATGAGGACAAATAGCATTTCTGTCACAGTACTCAGCACAAGTCACAATGTGCATAGGGAAATTTGGACAGACTAAAGTCGAGCGTGAAATACCTCTGTGGATTGTTATTGTACTAATTCTGCTATTAAGGCCATCCATCTGTGCATAGTACAAGAAAATGTCTGTTAGATGTAAAGATTCACTTTTAGTGTTGCATCCTTGTGTTGTTTTTGAGCAAAGCGGCTCAGAATATCTTAAAAACCTAAACATGTAGCATTTAAATGAACAAAAACATTAAATCCATAATAAATAGTGAATAGAATGCGAGTGACTACTAAAATCAAAGTTGAGATAAATAGATGTGTTGTGTTTGCAATTGGTAGACTGTGTTATTGCATTGCCCTGTGCTGTAGGACAGATATATTTCTTTCTTCACAGTGCATGTTCTGAAGCTGTCGTGTTCCAGGGGGTGAAGCCACCATGCTAGTATGGCTTAAAACACCTTTGAGGCCAAAACCTTAGAGCGTCATCATTTACTATTTCCAAATGGCACTAAGCACAGCACTGTGTGCAAAGTGTGAGACTTGTTTACTACTGTAAGTTCGGAGGAGTACTCAGGACTTACATAAATTAAAAGATAAACCAGAAGGAAACATGGTATTTGCGCATGTGATATGTTATACAGGGCTGGATTAAAAATCTATAATTAAGAAAATGGCGTGTGTGAGAGAGCTGTCAGTCATCAAGCTCTTCCCATTGAAATTGGTTTATTAAAAAAGGAAAGATTATATTGTTGCTGACAGGAACAATTTATTCCAGATACATGTAACTACCAAGTGGTTCTTTTGTTTTTGTCTAAATCCTGAGGACGCCTTTGCCTTACACCAACGAACAAGCCACATACTTGGTGTGTAGCGCTATGCTTAGCTCCAGTTTGAAAATAGTGCCCTGATTGATTATCTTGCCTTTTTGATTTCCAAATTGCAATATAATACAGTGACCTAAGGCATAACAGTGAACCTGAAGTGCCATCTTTGTGTATGAAGTGACAGTCCTGATTTTGTATGCTTGCAGTGGTTGGTGGGAAACATAGTTCAGAGAGACGATGCTCTGTATCCCAGAATGAAACAGAGGGATATTGACGTTCATGACTTGATGTGGGAACCGATCTTTATGGACGATGCAGCAATAGGACTAGGGGAGCAAAAAAATAAGGTACTGGATGAAAAAGAGAGTAACATTGCAATTCAATGCAATTAGACTCCATGAACCGTCCATGTACCCAGCATGAAAAGATTCAGCATTTCTTCTTTCCTTCTTCAAAAGCTTTCTCTCTTGTTTTATTTTCCTCCAAGGAGTACCAGAGTGCATTCTCATCAATTCACTATCATCACCATCATTACCATTCCATCCCTCACCGCCTCTCTCTAGATTTCAGATTCATTTTATGCTTTTAGTAGACAAAAATTGAAAGTATGTAGAATGGGTTGTTGGATACATAGCAAGTAAGTAGAGTTATGGTTGAGCTCACCTTCTCTACTCCAACTGTCCTGCCATCATGTATGTCACTGACACTAATCCTGTGGTGTTGCCATGATGTGTTGTCTTATTATTTGTACAAAGAAAGATTTAAGAACTCTATTACTATTACATGTTTTGAATATTTAAATGTAGAAATCAGTCGCCGTGCAGGGCATGCTGAGTTAATGACATTAGACGGCCTCCTATGGTGCACAAGGCCCAAACAAGAATTTGTTAAATACATAAATAACATCTTGATAGCATCTGGCAGAAACCCTTGTTGTAGTGGCCAATTGGGATGAGTCCTGTTTGCGGGTTATTTATCATGTGATGAAGTATGATTATTCTGTGTAGCTCCTGCTTCAACTGAAAAAGATTGTTCTGATACATGGTAATAGCCCAACATATATACCACTAGCTAGATGGCTAGTTTGGTTATTTGATCATTTTTCTGGCCATGTGAGTTACATTTTATTGTCTATTTAAATTCTATATTTTTCTGTTATGTAGGTTTTCATAGACAAGTTCTATTATTTTTTTTATTCTAATTTGAAGACATTGAATCATCACACTCTGACTCCATCCCCTAGGAGACACTCAAGTATTTAGCATTATAGAATATATGTGCAAAAGACAGTTACTACAATAATAACTATAACACTGCGGAACGCCTGTAAATGTTAATACAAAGTAGTATTTTATATGCTACTTTTTTGGATAAAAGAGAGTGTGGTGATCATGATGACCTTAACTAACATGGCTATCTGTGGAAATTCTAGATGGACCCACATGAAAACATTCTCCTCACCCCCCTGGAGATCAAGAATGAGATGAGCACATCTGAGCTCACCCTGGGCTTGGGGGACCCTCGGAACACCATGCTGGCTTATGATAGCACAACACTGCAGTATCGCAAGGCGGGCCTAGCCAGGCACAACTTTGGCCGCAACGCCCTGGAGCGGCACGTAGCCCAAAAGAAGAGTCGGCTACGGAGGCGTGCTTCTCAGCTGAAGATCACCATTCCAGACTTGACTGATGTAAACTCCATTGACCGGTGGTCAAGGATGATTTTCCCCACCGTCTTCTCTTTTTTCAACGTTATCTACTGGCTGTACTACATCAACTAAGCAGACATAGCAATGTTGGAGAAACACGTATTCTTCTTCTTTTTTTTGTAATTTCAACCAAGACGGAACTATATTATAACTCAATTATAATCAGAGCTAACTCATATTAAACTTGGATAACCTTAATTGCTGGCTAACACATAATTACCTTAGAAGTGTGAGATTACAATTTATTTTGTGTTCTTTCAGTTGTTAATTTCAATATATTTATGTATTGTTTATTTATTTATATGTTGATTTTCAGTAATTGTTGCCAAATTTATGTTCCTGGTCTTATAAAGGATTTCCAACAGAGTAACAGCATCCAAAATTGAAATGCAGACTGTCCATCCTAAATGTAAAACACCAGAATTTAGACTTTCAATTACATAGGACATTTCAAATTGGGCAAAATGTCAATTAGACTTTGGCAGTTAAATTGCTTGACTTGAATCACATCTTTACCTCCTGCACAAGGCGTTAAATATTATTTCCACCTTCTGCTGCCTTCTGCTGAATGTATCCAAGTGGACTTGATGTGGTGGTGAGAGCAAGAAACATCAAGTTATGTAGGCCAGGATTTTATGCGTGGGGGAATTATTTGTAAAAGGAGTAAATTTTTTTTCTGCAAAAACACCTGGTTGAACTGGACCCAGAAATGCATGTTCAGTTATTTCCTGGCCGGTCCACATTCCAATTTCACGCCGGATTTGTCTGTTGAAATCCCCACATTAGATTTTTTTTTTTAGATGGGTAAAGAAAATGAAATCATTCCATTTAGCCAGCTCTGGACAAAATTGCCTAATACCATCTGTACTCTATTTTGTTTCAGATTTAAAGAAACAAATTTGTAATACTTCTCTAGCCTTTAATTCATTTTTGTCTTTATATCACAGAATTAGCATTTTCATTACATTTAATATGATATTACGTAGTATAGAGGATTTTGAAATTAGAAATCTTTTGTACTTCTATATAATTGATATATCATGTTGTTACTTGTTTAAATGCATTATTTTCATTTAAAGAAATAATTTTTATTAGAATACATATAAATGTATCAAGAAAAGTTTATATATATATTTAAAATAAGTCAATTCTGATACCATTCCAGAGCTGCACAACATAGACCTTGGGTTTTATGGACCTCCTATGTTGTTTTGTGGGCAAAGATTAGCCCTGGGCGCAGTTTTCCCAAAAAATATGTAGGGCTGTAACCAAATTCAACTGTCGACCTTTCGAGTAGTGCAGCGATCTTAGTCCAGGACCAAGAAAATTATGGTTTTGTAATTATACCAGTGAATGCAATTCAGGCACTAAAACACTTAGTCGAAGCTTGAGGGTTAGATTTAATTGTGATTGGAAAGAATGCCTTAAATAACTATAACCAAGAAATGAATAGACATATTAGAAAAGAAACTGCCAGTTGTTTATGTATGAGACTTAAAATTAAGTTGTTTTTTTTTTATCTAAAATAGATAATAATGAGGCCCTCTGTATATTCACTATGATAATTAAATGTGAGCATTGTGAAATACTGAGCAATTATTGCTTTTTAAAAGGATGTTAGTAATAAACTTTCATATATTAA
Source organism: Denticeps clupeoides (assembly GCF_900700375.1). Classification (NCBI taxonomy): domain Eukaryota; kingdom Metazoa; phylum Chordata; class Actinopteri; order Clupeiformes; family Denticipitidae; genus Denticeps; species Denticeps clupeoides. The sequence continues at coordinate 16,961,235 of NC_041712.1, forward strand.
GCAAATGGCCCAGGTCTAATGCAAATGAAAAACTCTGTGGTCCCGGGGCATACATCTTTAACCAAAAAGAAAGTAGCAAAAATGCACATTGTAACAATTTTAGTACTCTGTATAATATTTAGTTGTGGCCTCAAATAGACTGGATACAGTGACTTATTTTGTCTTGAAGCATTTTATGATCAAGAGATGACTTGGAGCCAGCAGTTAAGGCGTTTATGATTTTTAAAAAAAGGAAGTAAACAGTACGCGCGCCTTTTATCTCATGATTACATGTAAATATATATTGTATTTTGATTGTTGAAACAAATCACATGTATTTAAAATGGACCATTCAGCATATCTATGTTTACACTGGAGACTGTGTGTGTGTGTGTGTGTGTGTGTCCTTTATCAGAAACTGAGGTGGGTGCTGGGATGGGTCTGATTGTGTTCAACTTAATAGACAAGTCACACACCGCTCCTCATCCTGTCCTCTTGGAAGAGGTCTAGGGGCCTTATTCATCAAACCTAGGCCTAGGCTGCATTTTTTAAACTTGTTGCAAAAGAGGCGTTCAGTTACGCACCTGATCACATTCCATACTGCAGAGCAAGCAGTCAGCCTGATCTGCAGTGCCAGTTTTCAGTGAAATGTGTGCATTAAAATGATAAAAAAACAACAAAAACATTTTTACTAATGTACATCCAAATGTTCAAGTGATTCTGATTGTAATTACAGTTGTTGAATAAGACCCCATCCTGTTATCATCCTTGCCCTACTAAATGGGCCTCTATTTATATGACATTGACTCAAAGGTTTGAAACAAGGTCCTGAGAACACAAATTTGAGAGAATTACCTCAAAAGGGGATTATTTTAATCCACAGAAAACATAAAAAGTTCAATTGCTCATGGTGTACCACTCCTTTCAACCTGAAACAGGATATAGGTGATAGTAATGTTCATATAGTCAGATGATCACATGGGCATTAGGTTTTAATCCTTAATCTGATGATGACTCAGAACTCCCATGTTATTTTTTTGCTTATAACAGTTAATTGACCTCTGCCTGCCATTTTTTAAATGTATTTATTAGTTTTTCCAAGATCTGGCCCATATAGGTATACATTTTTAGTTTGGCTTTCATCCCACATTAATTCCTTTTAACATTTAACTATTGTGGGTCAAACAAATACGGTCAAAAGACTCTAAAAGCACAAAACAAAGCAAAAATTGAGAAAGTGAATTTCTTTTACTCAGATATTTTTTCTTCCATTATTATCCAAAGCATTTTGTAAATGAGGTGCCGTGGGATCACTGAATTATATGACATGAGTAAAAAAGAACTTTCTTTTAGTAAATGGAGACAACATTATACTAAAAATGGTACACACATTTCATTTAATATTATGATCTTACGAGTGAATCCTTATTGATTTTGTGTTTTAGCCACACAGTGTTCTAGGTGCCATATTAAATTGTAGTTTTCTTTTAGAAACATTTGCACACAACAAAATGCAACTAAAGCCATAAAGGCTGCCAGAGTAAAAATGACAGGTGCTCTAGAGACAGTTTCCTATAAACTGAGAGAATTTTAATGAGACAAAATGAGAAAAACTCTATCCTAACTGTGAAACAACAGGGAAAATGCACAAGTAGAAAATGTTTGCCTTTGTACTATATAATTTTTTTTTTCTGTTCAGTGAACCCCTTAGATGATCGGTAACAATTAAACATAGACTGACATTATAATATCTCATTAGCTTTTATTATGAGATATGTTGTAGATATTTAAATTATCTTGCATGCACTCATGAATACCATAAATTCACAAGGAAAATCATTCGTCGCTCATTTATACGAACATAACTGCATGCAATTATAGTATAACCCCAAGAGTTTAATTAATGAAGATTTTCATACTCATAATTATTTTTTGTTTTTCCAACTGCTGTATATTAACCCTCAGTATTAAACTTTAAATGAATTGAATCTAATTCAATGCAATATTAGACATTGAGCTGAACAAAAAAACGTTGTGTGTCTTTTAGAATATGGTAAATTCCAATATAATTATTTTATCATTTAAACAAGTTATTTTGAAAGTAATTTTGTATGTGATTAAAAAAAACTGATTCACAATTATTGTACACTGAGCACAAAAATTCATGCCCATTAAATTCATGTTTCACGTAGAACTCATCACTCTATTTTAAGATGTTACCAGATCATCTAAGATTGCAGATGAAATTTAACTTCAATTTACCTGGTCTGAAGAAACATTGTGGTACTCTACATGGATTCAGTTTGGGGTAGAGGTGACATTGAAGGCAGGGCTTTGAATATTGTATTCCTGACTGTAATTTTTATATGTAAATACACAGCCATAATGAATATAATCATTGACTGGAATCAGATATTTGTGTAAATACTAGCTGATTTCTTAACATTAAACAAAATCTTTATAACCTACTTTGTTCTTTATTTGCATCTGTTGTAATGTTAACCAGGTGTTCCACTAGAGTTTATTTTTGGATAATTAATGTTTTAGTTACATTTACATTTACAGCATTTATTAGAAGCCCTTCTCCAGAGCAAGACAACAACCAACGACCCAAAATGTTAATGTATCATTAAAATACACAAATGCATGAACCTTTAGCATCCAAAGAGATGGATGAACAACTTCTGGAGTTCACAATACCAGATCATTCAGTAAAAGGCTGAAACTTTTTGCTAAAATGTGTCATGGTAGGAAATCCCTAAGCAGGTCTTAATAATGGTGTTTTGTTGCACATGCAGATAGGTGACATGTTTTATTCCATCTTGATGATAGTGCACTATTATTATTAGTAGTAGTAGTAGTAGTAGTAGATTAGCAGAAGTATTATTGTTGTTATTATTAGTAGTATTATTATTAGTAGTAGTAGTAGTATTGGCACATTCATATTTCCTGCAACGTTGTTTCTAAGAATGTGTCCAAACTGAACAATACAAACAAAACAAATACTTTACTTCATTTAGCAGATACATTTTACAATACTGTCACAGGGGGAATACGATGACGTAGTTGCAGACATACTTTCGGCGTGGGGATAAGCCGTCGTACCGGTAGAGGACACTGGGTGAGCGGGGCAGGAGGACCGGGGACGCCTGGCCGGCGAGGAATGAGGAAGTAATGGACGCGCTGCAACGCAGCGGGGAGTCAGTTCGGGATCTTTGGGAAGGACCGGGGCAGAGGAGAACCGGAAGACGGCGGGTTTCAGGATGGTTCGGTATCTTTGGGAGGACGGGAGTAGGTCTTGGGCGGCAGAAAGGTAGGGGAGCATGGAATCCCGTCTTAACCGATGGGTCAGGTAGGTTCAAGGTCAGGGGCAGGAAGAGGTTGTAGTCAGGAAGTTCCGGTCGGGGTTCCTTTCGTGATTTCCAGGGGATCAGGCAATTCTCGAAGTCGTGGGCAGGCGAAGGTCGTATTACGGGAATCTCAATTATCGTAGGTCGTGGGTGAGAGAGCTAGCGTCTCTGGCGAGTAAACTCATACAACTCATTTAACTCATACAAAGAGCGGGCGTGTCTCCTTGGTGTTACCTCCCTTTTATACTTGCCACCGCCCGCTTCCATTTCCTCTTCCGGGTTGCCATCTCCCAGGCTGGTGAGGTGCCCTCTAGCGGGCTGGAGGCGCGTTGGCCATGACAGAGCCCCCCCTCTTAGGCCCGGCTCCTGACGGGCCCGGTAAATCAGGGTGTGGGTCGGAGAGCCGTTGCGACGCTGCGGAGACGGAGGCGGAGACTGGGGAGGTTGCAGAGGGGATGGGTGAGCCTGGCGGAGGTGGGAGACACGGAGGACTGGGCCGATGCGGCGAGGCACTCTGAAGGGTCCACGTTTTTGGGGACATGGCTTGGGTTGAGGGGTGTGGCCGAGTCGTCCCATAGCGACATTCTGGGGACAAGAATGATTCGCTGCTGTGGCATGTCGAGGGTTGTGGCGGATGCATTGGCGTCCCCACTGTTTAATGGTGCCTGTGGTCCAGTCAATGTGGGGTTCGTGGGCGGTCAGCCAGGGGTAACCCAGCACGATGGGGTCATGGGGAGTCGTGGTCAGATAAAAGGTCAGGGTTTCGATATGGTTGGGCTCAAGGCAGATTAGTAGGGGTTTGGTTTGGAACAGGACCCGACCCGAGCCCAACGGGCTTCCATCCAGCCCCCTGACTGCACGTGGTGGGTTACACCAGGTGACCGGGAGCTGGAGTTGGGTGGCCAGGTCGATATCAATTAGATTCATGGCTGCCCCAGAATCCACCAGAGCTTGTCCCTCATAACGGCCCGGTTTTGGTGTCCTCCAGCAGATGGTGATGGGAAACAAGCAGCGGGTGGTAGAGCAGGGGGAGGTTTTGGTGCTCACCAGGGGGCTCTGCGCCTGGGGTGAGCAGGGGAGACGAGCTCGGCCAAGCTGCATGGGTTCGTCGACGTCCAGGGGGGGCGGAGTCCTCGGAGCGTCCGGCCAGCGTGCTCTGGGGGCACTAGGGAAAGGGGCGTGGTTACGCCGTTCTCGGCCGCGCTCGGCGAGACGTCGATCGATGGACGTGGCCAGCGTGATTATGCTGTCAAGCGTGGTTCCCCAATCGCGATTCACCATCTCGTCTTTCACCGCCTCGCGGAGGCCTTGGTAAAACGCGACGGGGAGCGCGGCGTCCGTCCACTCACTGTCGCTCGCCAGGGTTCGGAATTCAATCGCGTAATCACTTACGCTCCGATTTCCCTGGCGCAGCGACATGAGCCGCAGCGACGCAGCGCGCCGCCCGGTTTCGCCCTGGAACACAGTCCACCAGGTTGAGACTGCAGCGCTTGGATCTGCGCCGACAGACCAGCGAGTGTGGAGCTAACCTGAATAAGCGCGTGTTGCTGCTGCTGCAGTTGCATGTCGCGTTGGTCCTGGATCGTGGCTTGCTGCAGCTGCAGGGACGTGATCAGCTGGTCCAGTGTCTCCTGCATGGACCCTATGTCCGCTACGTCAGGAAATGGCCCGCTCTTACTGTCACAGGGGGAATACGATGACGTAGTTGCAGACATACTTTCGGCGTGGGGATAAGCCGTCGTACCGGTAGAGGACACTGGGTGAGCGGGGCAGGAGGACCGGGGACGCCTGGCCGGCGAGGAATGAGGAAGTAATGGACGCGCTGCAACGCAGCGGGGAGTCAGTTCGGGATCTTTGGGAAGGACCGGGGCAGAGGAGAACCGGAAGACGGCGGGTTTCAGGATGGTTCGGTATCTTTGGGAGGACGGGAGTAGGTCTTGGGCGGCAGAAAGGTAGGGGAGCATGGAATCCCGTCTTAACCGATGGGCCAGGTAGGTTCAAGGTCAGGGGCAGGAAGAGGTTGTAGTCAGGAAGTTCCGGTCGGGGTTCCTTTCGTGGTTTCCAGGGGATCAGGCAATTCTCGAAGTCGTGGGCAGGCGAAGGTCGTATTACGGGAATCTCAATTATCGTAGGTCGTGGGTAAGAGAGCTAGCGTCTCTGGCGAGTAAACTCATTTAACTCATACAAAGAGCGGGCGTGTCTCCTTGGTGTTACCTCCCTTTTATACTTGCCACCGCCCGCTTCCATTTCCTCTTCCGGGTTGCCATCTCCCAGGCTGGTGAGGTGCCCTCTAGCGGGCTGCAGGCGCGTTGGCCATGACAAATACATACAATACATTTTATACATTTTTAATACACAAAAACAATAAAAAAGTTTAGACATGAGTTTAGACAATTCATGCTGTATTATTGATGTCTCTCTTTTTTATGGTCCAATATAGTGTTAGTAAAATTAATACAGTCACTAGTATGTTGTCAATTTATGAAAATGAATGACCTTTTTCCACAATATCCAGTTATTTTTTAAGAGCACTTATACATGGATGCATGCAGTATTTATTTACAGACTTTATTCATATTTCAGATCAAATTGTTTGCTGCAAGCCTACATGGATGTGTATACTATATATAAATATGCATACATTCCATTATGGGTTTCATTAATATATGGTGCTGGACTGTGTTGCACAAGCCGGTTCCTGGAGGCAGTTTGTCCAGCATGTTATATTCTGACCTTCTGTCTTTAACCTGCCTCACTGAGATGTTTCAATTTTGCAAGCTATGCAAGGCATAGAATAAAAAGATATTGGATAGATGTGGCCCTGCACCCAGTTTACTGGGACAGGCTTTGGTAGTCCCTGATCTGTACAAAGCAAATGGGAAGGTAAGTACAGTGGGTTGCAAAAGTATTCGGCCCCCTTGAACTTTTCCACATTTTGTCACATTACAGCCACAAACACGAATCTATTTTATTGAAATTCCACATGAAATACCAAAAGTGGTGTACACTTGAGAAGTGGAATGAAAATACATGATTTCAAGATTTCAAACATTTTTTACAAATAAATAACTGAAAAGTGGGGTAATTATTCAGCCCCTTTGGTCTGAGTGCAGTCAGTTGCCCATAGACATTGCCTGATGAGTGCTAATGACTAAAATATGACTAATAAATAATGACTAAAGGACTAAGGGTGCACCTGTGTGTAATCTAATGTCAGTACAGCTGCTCTGTGACGGCCTCAGAGGTTGTTTAAGAGAATATTGGGAGCAACAACACCATGAAGTCCAAAGAACACACCAGACAAGTTATTGAGAAATAAAGCAGTCACTGATACCTCCTCAGAAGAATCTGGAAAGGAGACGGAACAAGAACCCAACATGCCTCCATGGAAGATGCACTGTGGTACTGGGAAGACCTGTCTGAGCCAGATGGCAGAGGACGGCACTGTGTGGGTAGAGGAGACCGTTGGAGTGCCCAGTGCAGTAGCAAATCACTTGTGCTTCACTGCGCAAGCTGTACCCACAAAGTCTGGAAAGATTTTACCTCACAGGTAATGGGTGTGAGCGGAGGTGTGAGTTCCAAGGAATTGGAGCCTTAATAAATCTAGTGTCAAGCGATCATTCAGAAATGGAAGGAGTATGACACAACTGTAAACCTACCAAGACAAGGCCGTCCACCTAAACTCATAGCACCGATCAAACATTTAGCCAAGAATCTTCACAGATAACTATTTGTTGTGCACTGCACAAAGTTGACCTTTATGGAAGAGAAGCCATTGTTAAAAGAAAACCATAAGAAGTCCCATTTGCAGTTTGCCACAAGCCATGTGGGGGGACAGCAAACACGTGGAAGAAGGTGCTCTGGACAGATGAGACCAAAATGGAACTTTTTGGCCAAAATGCAAAACGCTATGTGTGGCGGAAAACACCGCACATCACTCTGAACACACCACCCCCACTGTCAAATCTGATGGTGGCAGCATCATGCTCTGGGGGTGCTTCTCTTCAGCAGGGACAGGGAAGCTGGTCACAGTTGATGGGAAGATGGATGAAGCCAAATACAGGGCAATCTTTGAAGAAAACTTCTTGGAGTGTGCAAAAGACTTGAAACTGGGGCGGAGGTTCACCTTCCAGCAGGACAATGACCCTAAACATAAAGCCAGGGCAACAATGGAATGGTTTAAAACAAAACATATCCATGTGTTAGAATGGCCCAGTCAAAGTCCAGATCTAAATCCAATCAAGAATCTGTGGCAGGATCTGAAAACTGCTGTTCACAAACGCTGTTCATCTAATTTGACTGAGCTGGAGCTGTTTTACGAAGAAGAATGGGCAAGAATTTCAGTCTCTAGATGTGCAAAGCTGGTAGAGACGAGCCCACCCAGGGACGGACTTCTTTGGGGGCAGTGGTGGCCTAGCGGTTAAGGAAGCGGCCCCGAAAAACAGAAGGTTGCCGGTTCGAATCCCGATCCGCCAAGGTGCCACTGAGGTGCCACTGAGCAAAGCACCGTCCCCACACACTGCTCCCTGGGCGCCTGTCATGGCTGCCCACTGCTCACTCAGGGTGATGGTTAAATGCAGAGGACAAATTTCACTGTGTGCACCGTGTGCTGTGCTGCTGTGTATCACATGTGACAATCACTTCACTTTAAAAGACTGGTAGCTGTAATTGCAGCAAAAGGTGGTTCTACAAAGAATTTACTCAGGGGGCTGAATAAATACGCACACCCCACTTTTTAGTTATTTAATTGTAGTTATTTATTATTTAACTGGGGCCGAATACTTTAGCAGCCCACTGTAAATGTGTTCATAGACATGACAGCTGATTTTTAACATTATTTGACACAAAATCTACTATGATCTTAAATAGTCAGCTGACATGGCTCTAAAGGAAACTGTAGACTTGCCATGTCAAAGTCCTGAACTACATCCCACAATGGATTGTACCACATACAAAGAAAACAATGTTTTCTTCAGCAAGAACATAGCAATTCCTTTAGAAAAGATCTGTGTAGAATAAAGTTAGATGAGTATAGATGGACCACCAGAACCAACACTTTCAAGACTTGACCACCAACAGCCCAAAAAGCATTTCCACAGCTCCTTGTGGCAGTCATTGCCTACTCTGAGACATCTGGTGTTGTCCTGGTAGAGCTAAAATTTGCATGGGAATATCGCCTAGAAAAGGCTTTTGAGAGGAGACTCTCAAAAGTATGGAGGGCTTTTCGCTAAAACCCTGTGAGAAGATTGGGTAACGCTCTGCATGCCAGTTGAGGTAGAATGCCAGCAGCCCATGCAGCCCATTCCCTCTGTACCAACGTCTGCAGATAAGGCATGGTGGTGGGGAAAGGATAAGCATGGTAAGCCACCTGGTAACAAAATGAGGCCTTATCCATCTGGGGAGGGTTTATGAATTGCCACTCCACATAATCGCCACTCCACATAAGAAATACCCAAAGGAATTTTAAAGTTCCCTTTCCCAACTTTGCAGCTGTACATTGTTTTGAACATTTTTACATGAAAGATCCTATTAATAAAGCCATTATTACAAATTGAATATAATGAAGGTCTTTGTCTGAGCAGAAACGGATGGCCAAAAGACCAACAGTAGTAGGAATCCTTCTAGGTTCTAGGTTGCTGCCCTGAATGTTAATGGGGTTAAACAGAAACAACCCTAACCTCAAGACTGGCTAAGAAGCATCACTGAAGAACACTCCATTGCAACAATCAAACCAGAATCCCACTAAGGGCCATTTCCTGATGAGTGACAGGGAACTGAACAACCAACGTTTGAATGGAAAAGTTATGTTGTTCATGTATTTTTTAAGTCCTTGAAGGTGCACTGGGTTGCAAACCTACAGGGACATTGTAGTATTTTGTTAGAGTGCAATGGGAACACTGTCCACGGCGTGAACCTGAAGGTCAACTTCAAACATGGGTATTTTGCCATCATTTAGTAATCAGAGAGTGAAATTGTGAAAAAAAAAACATTATAAATTAATGATGTGCTTTGTCTTTGGCATTGATCACGAGTGCTTTTATTTTGCATTATTTATTACGGGGTTAAATGGGAGTGAATGAAAGCGGATAAAAGCATGTAAATGCTGTAATTGTTCATAGAAATATAGTGTAAATTCAGTGTAAATATAGGGTAATTCCAAGACAGTTGAAAATAATTCAGTTTGATGAGCAGGAGCAAAATAAAAATGCATTCATAACTATTTATTCATGCCTAATTTATTCATGCCTAATACTTCCAGTAATACGTCCTTTCTTTTTGCCCTCCTGGCAGAAGCCATATGTGAGTGCTCACAACTGTGTTATTCAGTTCAGGAGGAAGTGAGGCTCGGTTGCAGATCAGATAGAAAAATTCGTTTTTGCTTTTTGTTTGATGGCTGGAACTTTTCACAGGCTATAGGAGACCCATTTTGTTTCTCTTAGTTGAGGGTTCAGCGCTCACTAGAGCACAGCAAATTAAATCTTCTTCTATCACACACAATTGAATGTCCATTTACAATTGTATATCTTTGGCTTTGACCACTTCAACACTAAAAATCTAATGTTTAAACTTGCTTGTTTGCTGTTTATAAGCACCATCTCATTGTTCTTTGCATTTTATGGGCAATACTTCTGAACTGGCACTAAGCTACAGGCTAAACATGGGGTCTTTTTGCCAGTATAACGTCAGTGTAGGCATTTTGTGCTTAGCTTAACAGTAGCTAAAAAGTAATGCCCTCTATTTCACTAGCAAAACATTTTCAAATAGCCCAATTGATACCCATATATTACACAAAACTGATATTTAAGAAAATAATTTAAAGTTTGCCTTTATTTAAAAAATTCAAGTATAACATTCTGAACGAAACACTTGTCTTTTTATGACCAAGGAAATATATGTTTTTTTGTATCAAAACAGTAAATATCAATGACAGTACAAGTATTGTCAGAAGAGGTTATTGCTAACTTGAATGTAGCTTAGATGTTTGTAATTGGCATTTGGGTTCTTCTGCTTGTCAAATCGAAGATAAAGGAGCTGCCAGCCATGTTCCTTATCTCTGTGCACATCAAAGTCCTGTCACACTGTGTAGAGTGCAGCCACCTTGCAGAGACCTCCAAATACAGAAAGAAAGAAAGAAAACTGGGGCTCTGAGTTTGTATTAATTTCCAACCGATGCAGATTGGCTTCCTGGGTAAAAAAAAAAATAGACATTACTCACAAGGAATGGCTGCAAACTCTGACAAGGAAGCTCCACTTGTCAGGAGCAGCAATTTTATAATTTTTTTTCTCCTGATGGTGGATGGTGAACAACACAGGATGAGTATTGATAATGTAAAGACCCTAAACAGACATACTGGTTAAAAAAGTCTGATATATATAAATAGAATCTGCTGGATGCAGAACTGATATGTGATTTTCTTTGTTTCTTGCTCTTTGTGTATTGTTCCACATGTATTAAGTGAGATATTACCATGTGTTATTACTATTCTCTGAGTTGTGATGGGATTGTTCATGTGACTGTTCATGAGCACATTTTGTAATAATTGTAAATTAAATGTTACTGTCACAATTTAAAGTGGGTGTGCCACAGTGGGACATAATCAGTAGGTTAATGTGCCTTCATTGTCAGGTAGCAGCATGATTTCAAATTTCACTCATTCTATATTGCAGTGGGTTGCAGTTTTTATATTGTTTTCATTTAGCCACGTTAAACTAAAATAACAAGAGTTTATTTGATAAAAGGATCAGCCTATTTTCAATAACCTTGACTTCTATTTCTGATATATGTATTAGCCTAAAATTAGTAGTGGCCAACAACAATGACTAAACTATGATGACTAACAATAGTGACTAAACTATGAAAAAAAAGAAATGACAGAAAAAGGCAAATAAACTCCCAATAAAAGCTAATAACAGCTCATTTAATCTGAGAATCAAGGCTAATTATGAAGTAGCTGCCAGAATTAAAATTGGCTTGGTGTCAGTCATGATCTTAGGATGCCAATATTGGAGATTGGGTCGTCTGCAGCAAACATGCCAATTACTGGCACAAAAATAAACAAATACAGCATTCAAATGGGCAAACTAATAAATGGCAGAAACATTTTTATTTGCCTGGAAGGAATTTATCAGTTCAAATATCACCAAACAATGACCCGACCGCGAACAGACATGAACAGGGCAGCTTTATACAATCATACACAGGTGAAAACAATCAGGAAACATAATAAAACAGGACTGGACCCGGAGTCGCCCCTGTCGGACCAGATCATGTTTATTTTATTACCAAATAGAGAAAAAAATCCCACACTGAAAAAAGTGCGCACTGGCTAAACTTAAACAAGTTTAAGTAATATGTCACATTTTAGCATTGCTATAATATGAATAAACCAAACAAACCTGCTGTCAGTAGCATTATAGTAAAGTAAAAAAAATACTCATATGCATAAATCAGACAGCTTAGTTTAAAAGAGCAAAATAATATTTCTTAACTACTGTAATGAGAAAAAACACATTAAACAAAATATACATACACTGTAAAAAGCTAAAAAATGACTGAATGTAATCTGTCAAACCTTTTATCATTGAAATAATGTAAATACACCAAACGAACCTTCTGTAACCCTTATATTTACATTACATTAATGCTAAATTAGTAGGTGTGACAGATTACTTGTTTTTTTTTAGTTTAGCAGGTGTTCACTTTTTACAGGGTGACTCAGAAGCTGGTACAACGGCTTTCTTAAAATAATTATGTTTTTTTTTTTTTTTTTGTCTGGTACTTTCTCAGCGCATACAGAGGTGCCACGTGTTAGACAGTGGCAGAGGTGACACATTCTAATGTAAATCAATTCACATTCCACTTCAGCTAATGACATTTTACCAGCCTCACAACATGTGTGCTGTTAGTGGGAGAATGCAATTAGGGGCGAATGATAAGGTGTATTTTTAGGAATTTGATTCTTTTCTTTTTTTTCATCTTTCTCATTTGTTTATTTATTTTTTCTTTTCACATGAAAGCAACATCAAGCGGCACCCTTTATTTCTTAAGCCAGTCTCTAATTAAAAAAAAGAATACATGTTAATTGGATGCTTCAAGCAGAATAATTAAGATTCTAGTTGGGGATGCTGAAACTGCCTGCATTGCGCCTTTTATGCACATCCTTGCTGGAAGAAAATGACATTTGATGGTGTGCTCTGTGTTTTTATCCTTTATAGTAATGAGTTTTAAGCAACATTATGATGCTGATATTACAAAAAAAGAATGTAAAGGAGAGGGAGAAAAATGAACCCGGCACATCATCATTAACTTGTGCCTACAGAAAAATGATATTCATCAACATGTAAGGCATATGTAGCCCCTCAGGTTGTGGCTGTTAAAGTGAAAAGATATTATATAATAGCAGCTCTTGCTATTCCTGGTAAGTGTGTGTTGCTCCCTCGCTTACATTGCTGTGGAGGGTGTCACATTGAGAGGCACACAAAGTGGTGTGCAGGAGGAGTGTTGCTTCAGAAATCAAATAGTTTGCACTGATGTTGGTAGCAGCAGCATCTTAAACACAGAACCCTGGGAGAAAAAAGCAGGATTAACATTTTGCTCTTTCTTTCCCGTCCCTCCCTTGCGTTTGTCTGCTTACTCACCACTGGCATGTGAGAACACATGAGAACAGGGTCCTACTGGCAGCTTCCAAGTGGAATCCAGACACTTAACGACTCTGATCTTTCATCGTATGCTGAATCTTTGCATGAATAAAACATTAATTTGGAAAGAGGTACAACAAATGTTTTATTGGAGGAAATCAAAACTCAGTTTCTTGATGCAAATGAAAGTGAAGTGATTGTCATTGTACACTGCAGCACAGCACATGGTGACACAACGAAATGTGTCATAAGCTTTTAACCATCACCCTTGGTGAGCATTGGAGCAGTGTGTGGGGATGGTACTTTGCTCAGTGACACCTTAGCAGATCAGGAATCGAACCGGCAGCCTTCTGATTACAGGGCCACTTCCTCAACCGCTAGGCCACCACTGCCCAGATGCTTCATCTTGTGATGTTGCTCTAACCCTAACCCATCAAATGGGTGGTATGTGTGCCTTATCCGACTCGTCACGAAGTATTGCTACCATGAATTGGGAATATGTGATATGCATACGTCTTCAGGTAGATGCCAGGTTTCAAAGTACCAATGGCCGAAGGTCTAAAAGCACATCTGGTGCCACTTTTAGCTACATGTGATTCCCTTCATCTGATGGTGGTTTTAATTTTACGGCTGATGGGAGTGTATGTTGTCATGTATGGGTCATTTTATATACATCACTGTTGATCATATCACTCAAGAATTTATAAATGTTCTCAATTAAAATTGGACCACTGCCCAGTTAGAGACAGAATGACTTGAGGCAGAACATCACTGAGCAGGTGTTAGGAACATGAGAGAAGGAGCAGATAGGGATTTCATTAACAAGAAATTACCTTGGATGCTAAATGAACCAGCCTACATTTCCTTCACTATATTACCTAAAAGACGCAGTACAGTTATCCTTACACCCAATTCTTCAGCTAGAACAGGTGTTCAATAAGCTGGAACCAGTGAGGTTTATGAAGCTACAACCAATAACAGTACTTCAGACAGAACATGCAGTTTCAACTGACCTACAAATAACAGAGGGCCAAAATGAACAAAAATTCTGAATATGCAGAGACTGACACCTCAAGGCCAGAGTGAAACCTTGATATGAATACACCAGTAGTTGTAAGCACACATGTTACTATATAAATCAGATTCCAGGGCAAAAAAATCACATGCCTTATTTGTCATGCCTTTGTTCTTAATTTTTACACTTCATTTATTTGTGCATGCATTCTGTCCTTTGGAAATGTATAATTTGTCCTATCATCGCTTAGACATTACATCACATTTTGTCATGGCCAATGCGCCTCCAGCCCGCTAGAGGGCGCCTCACCAGCCTGGGAGACGACGACCCGGAAGAGGAAATGGAAGCGGGCGGTAGCAAGTATAAAAGTGAGGTAACCCCAAGGAGACACGCCCGCTCTTTGTATGAGTTTACTCGCCAGAGACGCTAGCTCTCTCACCCATGACCTAAGATAATTGTGATTCCTGAAATACGACCTTCGCCTGCCCACAACTTCGAGAATTGCCTGATCCCCTGGAAACCACGAAAAGAACCCCGACCGGAACTTCCTACAACCTCTGCCTGCCCCTGACCTTGAACCTACCTGGCCCATCGGTTAAGACGGGATTCCATGCTCCCCTACCTTCCTGCCGCCCAAGACCTACTCCCGTCTAGTCCAAGATCCAAGACCATCCTGAAACCCGCCGTCTTCCGGTTCTCCTCTGCCCCGGTCCTTCCCAAAGATCCCGAACTGACTCCCTGCTGCGTGGCAGCGCGTCCATTGCTTCCTCATTCCTCGCCGGCCAGGCGTCCCCGGTCCTCCTGCCCCGCTCGGCCAGTGTCTTCTCCCGGTACGACGCTTATCCCCACGCCCAAAGTATGTCTGCAAGTACGTCATCGAATTCCCCCTGTGACACATTTTTATTTTCAGCTTCTCCCTTTTATAAACTCACTCTAAATATGATAAAAGGAGAGAGTCTTAATGTGGACCTGTGACACCTCTCCTGTGCGTTTTCAGTTCCTGGCCTTACTGCCACAAGCCTTTGGGTTTGTATTCATTCGTTTATTTTCCCTTTTCAGCCATCGCGCCTGTTTCTGCTGTGTTTAATAAATACCTTTGTTGCACCTAAATGTCCGTCTTCTGGGCCTTCATCACCCCTGCCCCCCAAGACAAGACAAAACTAGATAAACTGCTGAAGCAAAGCACACCTGTAAAGGGCCTGAGGAAGTAGATAATGTTTTTTTTTTTACATAATCTCTTTTTTTTCCACTTAATTAAACGAACAGAATTGAGAACTGCTTACAGCACAAAAAGAAAATCTGAAATTCTTGGAAGTGCTCATGAAAAATAGCTGACAGGATCTCGCAACTTATAAAAGCCTTACATTACAAGAAGAGCAGGTGCTGGCTGCTGGTCACAGCACTTAACATGTATGCAACAATTAATATTTAATTCTGCCAGCAGCCAAAGGAGCATCAGCTAAGGCACTTCATCTCAGATGTGCATTGAAAGATTTTTTCTGGAAACACAGCTCTAGAATTATAATAAACTCATACAGCACATGTAGTAAGGAATTTATTTTATGAATTTAAGTACAATATACATATCATATAAGTTAATCAACAAGTTTCCAGGAACATAAAAGGCTTGTACACCCCCCAAAAAACATGAGAGTGATTTCCTGACTGACAGCTTTAAAGCTGGAGCACATATCAATGGAACCTCATCTTGGCAACAATTGTCATTGTTCACTACAAGGCCTGCACGTTGTTCCAAGACTTTGTTTAAAGCAATTCAGGTCAGGGCCAACCACCACAGTAATCATCTATATTTTAGTCGGACAAACACAACGGAAGAAAGTAAAAATCATCGTGTTTGAAGCTCTGTACAAAATTTGAAATAACAACCTAGAGTCATTTGAAAATTCTTAAGCACATGCATGCTTTCACCATCTGTTTGTCCCCATGCCATATGGGAGGGGGTAGAGGATTGACATGGTCACCAGGGCTAAAAAAAACAGAGCTGTACAGTTATTGCTTGGCACCAATACAACAGTGCAACTGTTTTTATTACTTCATCATTTCCCTCTTCTTGATCTTGTATTACTCTACATTTTCACTGGATTGTTTGTAACTTATTTTAACAGAAGTTGAACAAAACCAGGCCGCGCATGCTTATTACTACAGCATGCCAGTAAAGCATGATGTTTTGCAGCATCTTGGACTACAACTTGTTGAAGAAAAACTCTCCAGGTGTCACATGATGGTGGGAATGCTTAATTGGGTGATGCTCTCCATATTTAATCAAGTGCCACGTGGTCCTCGGTGCTCAGTCGGTTCTCAGTGGGTTCTGTGGCAGACAACACAATACCCCCCTGGAAAGCCTCAATAACCCGGTGACCTGGTGATCCGGTGACCAACAAGAAACCCATCACCCTACGCTTCCCGATGGACATGCACATCGAAAGCATCCACTTCCTGGTCACCACCATTGTGACATCTCCAATCCTTTTGGGCCATACATGGCTGGCCATACGCAAACCTCACCTCTCCTGGTCTTCTGGTTTGGTGTTGGAATGGGGCCTGATCTTCCATCATCAGTGCCTTCAACCAGCAGTACGTGGCAGAGGCCCTGCAGAACAGGGTCATTCAACCCTTGACCCTGCCAGCTGCAGCCGAGTATTTTCATCTCAAAGAAGGACGTTGGGCTACGGTTGTGTATTGACTACCGTGGGCTCAACAAGATCACCGTCAACAACGAGACCCCCCACCTCTTCTCAACACCACCCTCGATGCCCTCTCACCTGCCATGTACTATACCAAGCTCATACAACTTGATTCGAATCATTTACTCCCCATCACTTGAGACATATGTCCAGCATGTGAGAGAAGTCCTCATTCCTGGACTTCACCATCTCGTCCAAGGGCGTGGTCATGGAGCATAAGAATCTGGAGCAGTAGTGTCGTAGCCCCTACCCACAATGCTGCAACAGTTCCTTGGGTTTGCATTTTTGAGCTGCAGACCAGCCACTACCAAACAGACTGCACTGAAAAATTGCACTGAAGACACCCAGATAATGGGAACAGTGTCACCAGGAAGGGCTCTGCGAGTACTGGGCCTCCCCCACACACCATCGGGCCATCTGTACTCACCAACTTCCAGGCACGATGGCACCCATAGGACATAACAACCCCACCTTGCCTCCTTTTGGACCCCTTCACCCCTTGCCCATTCCTTGGTGTCCCTGGACTCGAGGAATGGACATCAGTCTGCTGATTGCAGAGAGCCTCAAAACCGTCTTAATCATCGTGGACCGGTTTTCCAAAGCCGCTGCCGCATATTTTAGTATTTAATGTCATCTATGCTTCAAGCATAATTTGCTCAGCTGCTGAACTGAAACAATGTCAGACAACACAAATGATAAATGAAAAATTGAAACCATTTGCAAACATTTATATAGAAGTCTGGCTTTCACCCATGTTTCCTTTTGATCATCTAAAACATGTATGGCAACATATGTGAAAAGTGAAACCTGCATTTTTTTTTTCTGACACACTTGCTGGCTGGCTGGCTGCATTCAAATCTTTAGCACCTCCCACTACCAGGAACTGGCGTTATTGTTATTATACTGGTCACTTTTAGGTCTTAATTTAAAAAAAATGAAAGGGTAGCAGATCAGGGCAAGGAGAGCTCCCTTAATTTTTCCATTGTGGAAGGTTAAATCAAACTATCGTCCAAATGTCACATGCGCTTATTAATGCAAGCAGTGATGCCAGATACCTGAATATTGATACTCTTAATACTAATAATCAAATTGTCCCAAAATATGAGTGAATCTGGCCTTTCTGAACCTATACAAAGTGCTTAATGTCTCCAAAATATCTACCATTAAATCAGCAGTGGATCCGAAGGCCCGAAACAAAACTAAGTTGCCATATGTTAAAAGGCTATAATTATAATTTGTAATAACTTTTTTTATAGTTTTATTATCCACTTTCAGTTATAACTTTAAAAGCAGACTGCACTTTTCACGCGACTTTGAATGTAGGCACTTTGAGCACAGTTTAAATTGCTTATGCATGAGTGCGTGTACATGTGCAAGCATTACTTCATGTGTATTTCTTTTTTTGGAGTGAGTGTGTGCATGCAGGGCATGTGCACCATTTGTTTTTGTTTGTCCTACTTAGACTCAGGTGTTAAAGCTCAATACTATTTCACCTGACTTGCTGATTTATGTTTGCACATGTATGAACAGCAGCGCAAAGCGTGTTTGCTGCATCCAAGCAGGAATAATTTTAGAAGGAAAAAAAGAAAAAAAGAAAAAAAAAACGGGTGAGTTCGGGGGGAGAAAGTGTACAGGGAAAGGTGGTGGCAACAGTGAACACATAAACTACACAACACGTCATCATGAAATAATGATGATTCAGAAAAAAAGGCCAAGAGACATTTGACCAAAAGAAATGCTGCACCTCTTTTCCATCACTGGCTCCTCCTGCAGGTGACTGACAACGGGTTCTCAGCAGGATTATCGAGTAAAATGGAATATATGTAAATTGATTTTGCCAAAGCTGGTGCTAACATTAGAAGCTGTGAGTGAGGTGCCAGTCGAGAGATTCTGAGCAGCGTGGGGATTTAAGCGATGTAAATGGAGCACTCAGTTCAGCGCCTCACCAAAATCCATCTGCCTGACAGACACTGCTATTACACCACTGAACTCTTAACACATCGCAATCTGTTTCCCTCTGCCAAAGCTAAAGGGACTCCCCCCTCAGTGAAGGCCTGTGCTCCACAAAACGGCACCTTTTAAAAATGTGGTAAATAAAGGAGTTCTTCTTTCTTAAAAACGGGAGGCTGAACACGGGCAAAAATGGGCAGAGTGGACAGGCTGCTTTTGGGTTGTGATCCCATCAAAATTCTATTATTCACAGTGTGCATTATATCAAGTCATACGGCCTGTAGTAAATGCAAGATGGAGTCAAGGAAACACGTGAAATACAAGCGTATAGAAACAAGAATATACACACAAATATGTAAAAAGGAAGAATCCATTAAAGCTAAACAGGCGTGTAGAGCTTGGTTGCTGTTGAAGAAGGTGTTGGTGCCGGGGACACTAAAACTATGACCTTGATAGATCCCAGCCCAGCAACTAGCTTGTACAGGCCTTTCAAATGAGTATATAACTTTCAATTCTGACCTCCTTGTGGTCCCAATTTCACTGAACTTTGTTGGTGAACATCAATGTTGTTAAGTTTTCTGCTGTATTCTTCTGTGTATACTTTTTCTTTTTATAGCACAATGCATTGTATCTAGGCAACATGTCTGACTCTGAATGGTGTACATTTTTAGCCAAGTATTTTACTAAATTAATAATGTCATCTACACTTCAAACATAATTTGCTTATTTGCTGAACCCAAACCCAAACAATGTCAGACAAACCAAATGATAAGTTTTGAAACCATTTGCAAAATTTAATAAAGATGTTCTAATCTAATGAATAAATTCAGAACTCATTCTGATGCCTGACAACAATGAACGGAAAGTCTGTCAGGCTGACAGACGTTCTCTCTGATTGTATAAAGCACGCACAACAACACGCACACCACCGCCAGGATTTTTCAATGACAGATTAACTTGTTTTACATCTCACGTTTCTTATATGAAATATCTACACTGTCAAAGTACTCATTTTTAAGGGGCACATTAACTCTTGGAAATTAAGAGCAATAACACCTTGCAATAGCACCTGCGTCACATGGCAGTTCAACCAAATCAGAAGATGCCTCTTTCACTGACTGGCTTGGATGGTCCAGTCTTGGAGCCTCAGTCTTTGCAATACATAAATATGTCATGTTATTGTTTCCCATGGGGGTTGTTCAATATTCATCTTTAATGGCATGTTTGTGGGTTTTTGCTTTCATTTCACAGTGAATGCTTCATACGTTCCTGGAAAAACCCGACAAAGTGTCCACTATAATAGCACATTTAACCTGAAGATCAATACAGCTTCTGAAGAAAATGATTCAGTCCCTGAAGGAAATCGTGCCATTTCATCATGCCATTTTTTTTCATCATTTATCAGTGTGCTTTTATTGAATCAGAAAACAACACAAACATCAGCAAGAGTGAAGGATTGTGCATCTGAGCAAATTGATGGAGGACAGCTTCAACGATGACCTGCAGCAGTTGTGCCACACCTGAGGCAAAGCAGTGGATATCTAAGTCCAGAGAAACTAAGAGCACAAAAGAGGAGTTTAGCAGGGAGTTGAAGGTCACCCCTGTTTCATAAAGAAATGCGACAGTGGGAAATTAGGTTAGGGCTCATCTCTTCAGAAGTCATTTTCATTCCATTAGCGTTAGTCAGAGAGAATCAGCAAAAGAGCCACAGTTCCTCATGCCATCAATCATTTATTTGGCAATTCATCACGTCTTCTCATGCATGTTCAAAACACATACACACACTTCCCACTTACATATAAATGTATCTAATATATTATTACAATATACTATGAACATTTCGAATGATTAAACAAAAATTATATTTAACCCATCACAAACTGCGCCTTTTTTATTATTCAGTTACCACATTTTCTGAATGCAGGAATATGAAAAAAGGACATGGAATGAGTGTCTAGACTTCCAATGAGTAGATACTGCAGAGGACAGTTTATTAATCATGCATACAGAAATAAGAAACACACTATTGCACAGTGTAATAGTGGGAAATGGTGAATAAATAAAGGCAGTAGTCAAATTGCAGTTCTTACAATGATTATATAAAAATATTCAAAGTTGTCAGTGTAACAATGTGATGGTTTTCAAACACAACATGCAAAACAAGGGGAAAAATTGTGGACTAACCTGATCAGTGGCCTTCAGGCAGATCGATGAAATATCTGTTTTTATCTAATTGTATTTCAAGTTGTTATTGTTCTAATTTAAACATTTTTAGTGCACATTTCAGCAGACATTTCACAGTTTTCTGAGGTATTGTATCACTCGTACACAATACTCTCAAAACATGCCTAAACCCTTTAAAAACACATGAATGAGCAGCACTGAAACCAGTAACAATATCAGTAACTATATTGTATTAATGCAAATGGAAAATACTCTAAGCAGACATATTCTCAGTGGTTTTGTCTAATAAAATAACCTGAATAGGATTTACCTGGAAGAATCTGGAAGTTGACCTTCTCTTCAATTGGTCTATATCTAAAAAGCTGTTTATTAAAACTATAGGTCAGACTACAGGAACACAGGAATTGCTTAGGAATGCTAGAGATTTACAGGCCAGTTTCAGAACAGATGCCACTGTGTCTCCTGGCCATGACTAAGCCAAATAACCAAGAATAACAAGTGCTCTAAATAACCTGACTGACAGCAGAGAC
The DNA here is from genome assembly GCF_900700375.1 of Denticeps clupeoides. NCBI lineage: Eukaryota > Metazoa > Chordata > Actinopteri > Clupeiformes > Denticipitidae > Denticeps > Denticeps clupeoides. Next base: position 16,982,587 of record NC_041712.1, read on the forward strand.
GTGAAGACAACAACCTCAGCCAACCAGATGGCAGTTACTGTGTGACAGCTCGGGCCATGCTGTGATCATTTGGACTATTTATTTAATGCTGTAATAATGTCCACTTTCTGAAATGGCCATTTTTCTTTTGTGTGATCGGTGAACAGAGAGCACTCTAACAATAACAATAATTTTTATACTGCCTGTGACATCCTGGCACCACTGAATGCTGAGCTGGAATCGCATAGTAATCCTGCCAGCTAAACACTGAATTGCTGTGAGTGGCAAAACACCACTGGCAGCACTAGGGGGGCCAGGCCATGCCAACTGCCGTATAATGAGCGGGAACACCAGGACACTTAAAAACACATTTTGGCACTCCTTGTTGATAGTGGGCTCAAGTACCATTAAAGTAACAAACTGCAGGCCAACTGTAACAAATGGATTTTAACGTAGTCTAAACTCATTGAGAAGAAATCAATGAGCTACCAGTTAGATCCAACCATGAACACACAGTGTTGATCTCATTGCCTTTTAAACATTTATATTTATGACATTCATCAGAAGCCCTTATCTAGTATGACTTACGTTTGGTAGTTACAGGGACAGTGCCCCTGGAGCAACTTAGGGTTAAGGGTCTGGATCAGGGACAAGTGGGGTTTGGGCCTGTGACTTTGTGGTCCTCTGGTTCATAGGAGATGGTGTTACTCACTAGGCAACAACCACAAAGGAACAACTCGGTTAATGTAGCATTATTACTTTATTACATTATTATGCATAATACGCAGGATTTTAAGGTTATGGGCTGCATGGCTACCCAGCAAGTAGTGTTGTGGCCTCACACCCACATGGTTGAATCCAGGTTGTGTGTGTAAGTAGGTGATGATGTTGTCTGCAGGTGTGGGTATGTGAGTCTATGGTGTGTGTGTGTGTGTGTGTGTGTGTGTGTGTGTGTGCCCTGTGCCCTGTGGTCCTGTGCCCTGTGTCCCTGGTTGAGCTACATAAGAATAAAAGTTTATGGACAGTGAGTGAGTGATTGAGTTATCATACAACTATAAAATCATTCAACTCTATGTGGATCATTTCACACCCAAGTGTTGTGTGACAGTAGGTCTGCACAGAGAGCACCAAATAGGAGTAAGAGGATTAGGATCAGTTACAGCATTTGTAAAACACTTCTCTCTAATGCCCTTAAGAAGAACAATGATGAATCTAAAACAATGAGGCAGCAATTTCAATGTTATAAATAACAGTAACAATGCTAATAAATAAATAAATCAATACACACGCACACACATATTGTGGAATGATAACAAATTTTGTAAATCATTCAAATAATTTTAATCCTGTGAACACGCTTTTAACTTAAATTCGCAGTAATGTCAAGTCAAAACTGTAATCAGTTTTTTGTCAGTTTTTATATAAATATGTTTTATCTAAGTTTTATTGGCAATTCTAAAACTATTAGTGTCTAAAGTCAGATGAATTCAGCCTTCATTCAAAGCTCCAGTGACAACCTGTCACTTGAAAACATTATTTGCAACGTTCGTTATGAAACGCTTGCTTGTACTGATGGCTGGACTGAATACAAATTTAACAAAAGGACTATAGGAAAATAATTTAACTGAATATAAACTGGTTTAATTTAGCTGGTGTCAGTTTCCCATCATGACATCTAACACAACCTAATGTAAAATTGTAAAAAAAAAAATACAACTCTGGCTTTTAACAGTTCAACCTGTGACTGCAAGGCTTTGATTATTTCTGATCAGCTAGTGCCTCACATGCCAGTACTGAGAATATCAAGCTAGGAACAAATACCATGGTGCCATAAATCATTCTGTGGTTCTCATGAACAATACTTTTAGTGCATTCTAGGAGTCAGTATGAAGTCCAAATTCTATCTAGTCAGCTGACCACTAGATTGATTCTGAAGCTGAATGTTTCAAGTGAAATACATTACTTGATGATGAAATACATTGCTTGATGCCTCTCAAGGTTTCTCTGCCTTGGTGCAAAGAGACTGAGAAAGAACAGACAACGAAGAATTTGCAGAGACAAGGTAATGAGGGGGAAAGGACAGGAACATGGTAAAACAGCATTGCAGGGGAGAGGCATCTCCACACAGAAACAGGACATTTCAGTCTACAATAATTATTCTTCACCTCAATGATAATTACATTTTATACAATTATCATTGAGGTTTTGGGGATTGAGCATTATTACTACAGACTGGACTGTGTAATGGGAGAATAAGCACATTTTCTGATTCACCACATTGTGGGCATTTCCCAGGCGGATGCTGGCCCATTTTGTGTTATGTTGCTCACAGTTAACGCTGGTATGTTATATTTATATACTCACACTCACTCAGGGTCACCGCCATCGGAGCCCATCCCAGGACAGGGGGAACACACACTCACACATACACACGCACACCATTTCACTCATACACACTCAAACCTATTTCAATTAAGAGTCCCCAATTCACCTAATGTGCATGCCACAGTGGGAGGAAACTGGAGGAAAATCATACAAATGTGGGGAGAGCATGCAAACTGCGAGGCAGGATTCGCACTTAAAATCCTGAAAGTGCCACTATCTTCTGGCCTATGTTTGTTAAATATTTTTGACTTCTGCCTTCAACCCACCCAACTCAAACACATGTTACTAAGTCTCCCAGTATCACCATCCCTGTTTTCCTTCCTTGTTGATGCATATTTTTTTCCAAATAATACATTTTTTTCCACATACAATAAAGATCAGAACATTCTGAAATTTGCACATGCACTGCAGATTTGCAGATTCACTCACATGGAGAAATCCTTCAAATGTGTAAGTGTTCACAGTATTGCTGTTATTAAATTGATGGCTGGAAAAGTTCAAAAGCATTTAGTACAGTTTTATATAAACTGCACCGAGTGTGTTTATTCTCAGGGATATTAATGCACACTGCAGTATTTCCTGGAAAGACCAGGGCTCCAGCGAATTCATACGGTGCCGTATGTTGAGAAATGACAGATTGAGGATGAACAATAAGCACACGTTTGACAGGAAGCGTCTGCACTGCTGACAGCGAAATGGTCAGGCATGGGCACCAAATGTTCTCCAGTGACTGCCAAGCTCGACAGACTCACCACAAAATGTTTAATCACAAGACACAAATTCATGGATGAAATTGGGTTTGCATTGACTGCATTTTTTTAAATAGATTAAATAATTTATTATAAATGATGAATCAAAAAAGTTTTTCTAATATATTTCTGTGTTTGGCTTATGGTAGACCCATAATTTTTGGGGTTATGCTTGTAGGCAGAATAAGAATTATGTCAGTCAGAGTAGTCAATCATTTGAGTTTGATTTACCACAGAGAATGATAAGCATTAGCCTTCATAGATGAGAGTACAATTATGTCAACAGCATAAAAAATGGCTTGTCTGAGGGCAGACAGTAATGTGACTTTATTGTTTCATCTTTTCTTAACACTCAAACTGAAAAAACCCCAAAAGATTTCATGAAATAAAGTGATACTTCCATTTTTCCATAGATTTCTCATGGAAGTAACAGGCCACACACAAAACTCCAGAATGTCTGATTTTCTTCTCTAGAATTGGTTAAAAAAGGCATTTGCTCATTTTCCCACCACTGTGGAGTTGGTTTGCTATATATCGATCAGTAAGCAGATTTTACAGTTGAAACCAGATGTTTATATACATTGTATTAAATATTTTGTCCACTGATGCCTTGTGACATATTTAGCACTACCTGTTCCCATTGCTATCTATCAGCAGTTCCTCCTTCTGGCTTCCTTCCTAAAGTTGTATATTCCATGCATATGTAGGGTAAATTGAGCCCATGAGACAGACTTATGCCATGAACCGATCCGTGCACATGTTCTCTGTCGACTCGTGATAGCAGGGTGGTGTCCTTGAGGATGAAGGTTGACGAAGTTGCAGGAAGATGTGCCCTTGATTCTGGTTTTGCTGCTTGTTGTTTCTTCTTCTGCTATTCTTCCAGCTGTTCTTCTGTTCTGCCATGCTCTGTTATCTCAAATCTTTTTTGATTCTGCAGAGGGACCACACCCCAGGTTGAGGCTTTAGTCAATGGCTGTAGTTTTGTGTTGTGCTGTAGGGAGGGCCTTGACCTTCTGACCAGAGATGAGTTTGATGCTCATCATAAGAAAGCTATATAAGACTTATACACTAGACTCATTCTTGAGCACTACATTCCTTTCAATAACTAGACGTTTACTAGGTATGTCCTTTGAATATGGTACATGGGAGATGAAAGACTGTTTTCCCACCAAGTGATATTAGTCCAGGAGTTTCAGATTGTCCAGGAGATTTAAAGAAACTGTTTTACTTTGTTCTCCTGGCCTTTTGGAGGGAAGGCTGCATGACCTCTGCCCCATTCTCCTGGTTAAAAAGGTGTCTTGGATTTTTATAGCCCAATTGTCCTTATCTTAGGTCAACAGAGACTGATCTCTAAGTTTGTGACTTTCTCTGTTTTTCCTTTTTTCTTTGATCTGAAAGGGGCTCTGTAATCCTTGTGGTCATTTTGCCCTGGTCTGGTGTGGCGTTATCTTTGAAGGGATGTTAATGGAATGTGGAATCTGGTACCATCTCTGTTTCCTCTACACGTAAGATTAATGGATATCACTGACAGCCCAGATTTTGAGGCCATACCTTCCTGGTCTGAAAGAGCAACCTGAACCTACAAAATATCTGAACACTACAAGCCATTCATCTACAGTTACATTGGGCCCAGGGTTGTAAAGAAGTGGAATCCCGTCCACCCACTGGTCCCACATAGAGCAGATTGCTGCAACTTGTCCCCCAAACATCTGAACTGTATTAATTTTTGCAGTACCTGGCTGTGAGTCTGCTCCAACGGCTGTTTGTGGTGCTCTGTGTGGAGGATATTTGAGTGCAGCCCACTTTCAGAACCTCAGCCGGAAGCCACCTCTGCCCCAAAGTGAAAGCGATGTTTTTTGTCATTGTGATACACAGCAAGCACAGCACATGTGAAGACCATCACCCTGACAGTTTATGACCACTGCATTAAGGGATATCCCAACTGATACACTGATTAAACATGACTTCATAGTCCATTCATGAGTTGAAGTGGATGATTGAACCCAATACAAAGCAAGGTCAGCAAGTTTCTATGCTTGCAAGAAATTTTTATCCAGAATTGTTCATTTTTATTTATGAGCATATATAAACTTTACCATAATACCAAGCAGCCATGGTTTATTTCTATCCTGAAGCACATCCTCTCCTCTCCAGCTCCTAGTTTGAAGAGGAGCACCGTGACAGAAACCATTTTACCATGGACTGTGTGAGCATTGCATAAACAGGAAATCCATTGCATTCGTCGCTCGTTCTTTTGATAAAATGTTGAGTCACTACATCTGTTGCTTGTCACTTCACCTCCGCATTAATACCACATATGGCATCGTTGCCCAGAGGAAACAAATGTTTAAAATGGGATAAACAAATAAGCTGACATGAAAAACACATGTATTTTTGATTAGTATTTTTTTTGCCCTAATTTTCTGTCCTGTATAACAAAAAAAGACCATTTTATTCATCTTCACCCTTTAATAAAATATTATTATCAGAACATACCAAGCAGGCTTATTTAAAATCTTATTTAACCTTACATTGGTAAGAAGAGTAAATTCTTGGAGCATACGCTCAGTAAATATGTGTTGCTTTTTTTGTTGTAGTTCTACAAAGGGACGTGTTGTGCATATATTCCATGCAAGCATTTTATCACAATAGCTCGAAGGTCCACGTGGAAAACAAAAGAAGGGAACAAAAAACAATTGCCCCTTGTTTTTTTTTTTTTGGTGTGTGTGCATGTGTCCCTGTGCTTTGTGCACCACCAGTCATGACTCAAAACTCATTTCTTTATTTTTAACTCTAATCTCTGAAGAGCCTGATTATGTGTTTTCATTTGTGCCCGTCCCAAAGGCCTTGGCACTGCAGTAAAGGCTTGATAGATTAACACCCCCACGTGTTCAGCTCCGCATTCTGCTGTTTCCATTCCCTTTGCTTGTCCCAAAATGGAAAATGTCATAGATGGAGGCTTTTGGGAGTGTGGTGATACTGTATGTTATGCAACCGAATCATTGATGATGAGCAAACTGTGACCAGAGACACTTTTGCATACATTATATTTCCATACAACTGCCTGTAATATTTCACTTTGTAGTCCTCAGAGAAAGGAATTGGTGGATTTTGTTGTGATTACTATGTTTTCTTTATTTAAAAAAACTACAGTACAGTACAGTAACGGTCCAAAAATGAGGTAATTGCATCTAGACAACGGAAACAAAGTTATTTTTAGCACTGTGTAAGTGTGGGAGTCACAGGCTATCCACCGCGCTCAGCAGCAGGCATCTGGACGTCCACGGGCTGCTGGTTGTATTTCTGTTGTTCCTAACGGGTTGCCAGATTAACACATAATTACACAACATTTGTGCACAGTGAGAGCACTGTGGTTTCCACCTGACAAGCTTCTGTTCTTCCTTGCACATGCTTAGTTGAGGAAATCCATGGCATGACCTCATTCCTCATGACCTGTAAATAGTAACAATTTCAGAACAGACACAATAATTCTACTTTTATAGCAGAGAAAAACACCCAGATAAAAATGTCTTCACTTTGATCCTAAAATGAAACTCAACAATTATTTTTTAAAAATTAGGATATTAAGTGGTGGATAATCTAAATATAACTAAACAGATATAGTTGCCTATCCACCACAAGCCTAAGGGACACTGCACATGCTTTTTTTGTTTTCTTGTGCCAAATTTCCAAAACTGGCTAGGTCGTGGAGAACCAATCATGCTGAGGCTCAGCAGGCCTTCACACAGATGGCAAAGCTTGGCTGTGTGAGGAGCTGAGGCACACGGTAATGACCACAAACACACAAGCGGCGTGAACTTACCATTGGATGACGTTATCCCATAATGCACCATGTTTGCTGGATGACAATGTTGCTAAACCATAAAGTCGTGTACTCAGGTAAGTGACCACAAACTTGACGTGCATGGAAAAAATCTGTATCATGCAAGAAGATATGAAAAGACATTGATTTTCCCCCATGTATATGCTTTAGTCTTTCCTGCACCTACATTTATAAATAGAACATATCTATTTGAACATAGTACAAAACAAACACTGAGATATTTGAATCGATTCAGGTTCTCTGGGGGACCACTTTTATCAAATGACACGAAGAAAAAAGTAACTGAGGATTCATTTTTCAATAAAAATGCTTTTAACTCATTTAAATTTGGTTTTCAGCTCAATTTGCCTAAAAATAAAAGCCTCCACTTGAGAAGACTGATAATTACCTCAAAGTACCTGTTAATGCAACAATGATGCCCACTGCACACCAATCACTTCACTTTTCTCTTTTTCTTGTAATTCTCAGTAAGTTCTAGCACAGAAATGCCATAAAATCTATCATGTTGACTACTGGATCTTTCAGCCATTTGAAGTTTGATACATCTTCTGATCAGTGTAGCAAAGCATTGTGAGTCATGTTTTGAAATCAATGCATTGTCCTGTGGGTTAAAGCACTGACAATCAGTGACGGAGCTTCTACAACGAGATTTTAACCTTCAGCAACCCCGCCTGAGAAATAAGCACCTAGTAAATAAAAGCTAATTGTGATATTAGAGGTCCCCTATTAAGGTTTTTTTTTTGTTTTGTTTTATATCGAACTTTGTGGTCTGAAGTCTCTTTCCGAAATTCAGCCATGGTCAAGAATTACAGCCACTTTGAGAAATGTATGATGACATAAGGGGAGACATTCCAGATTCTTTATTCATCATCATTTCTAGCCACTGCAGGACCATAAACAGGCTTGGGGAACTAGTATTAATGTTAAATAATCTCAAAAGTGAAATTTTTATAATAGGGGACCTTTAAACCCATGATGCTCAGCATGAGGTTTTTAATATAATAAATGAGGTTTTTAATGTAATAAATAAATATTTTTATTTTAATAGATTGAGTGTTCCAAGGCCACATCATAAATGTTTGGATCATTGCAGTTCTTCAGGGAGGAACCTGACACACAAAAACAGCACTTCTGGGAATATTGTAACACACACACGCACACAAGTAAGTAAAAATCTTCCATTATGCTATGGATCACCTTGATTAGTCACTTGCAAATATGTTGGTGGTGAGCTATTACTTAGAAGCAGAAAAAGTAGGACACCATTCCCTTCTGCATCATTTATTTATGAAACCCAATTAAATGCTGGCATGTGAGCTTAGTTTGCATGTACTTCTCTTTTGTGTATCCTGGTGTATATACAGTATGTGGGTGTGCGTACTACACTTTCAGGGAAGACATGAGACTTTTGTCACTTTGGCTGTAGAGATGAGTTATTCTGGAAAGTGGTTTGCACCAACCACTGATTTACCTGGTTATACTGGCGCCTGTCAAGTAAACAGTCAGTTCTTAAAACTAGAATGGTTTTATTTATCTAAAATGTATATGTATACACTGAAAATACTTAATCTAAAAAGTTTTTACTGAATCATCAAATGTAGCACTGATCTTTTTTTTTACTCATCTTGTTGGGGCAGTGGTGACCTAGTGGTTAAGGAAGCGGCTCCATAATCAGAAGGGTTAGGAGGTTCAAATCCTGATCTGCCAAGGGGCCACTGAGGTGCCACTAAGCAAAGCACCGTCCCTACACACTGCTCCCCAGGCACCTTTCATGGCTGCTTACTGCTCACCAAGGGTGATGGTTAAAGCCAGAGGACACATTTCGTTGTGTGGACAGTGTGCGGTGCTGTGTTTGACAATCACTTCACTTTCTGGCATATAATAGAGCTTGGATAAACATTGATTGACTGAAATGTACAACTTTTTCAAATTTAGTTTTATAAGTGCATGCCTTCACTCATAATGCATACTGAGCAAGTGAGTTTATGTTTTGAGGTGACTTTGATGAGTCCCAATACTCATGGCAACGATTTGCATGCTGTGCATGTCAGTGCAGAATCTGCAAGAACCCATTTAAAAAGTGAACTTGACTTGTAAAAGGGGGCAAATCTGCATTCCTAAGCAACATCGATGATTAATTGTTTGATAACCCCCACAGACACATGCATATAAGAGAGGGGCACAGAAGAAGCTTGCTTCAAGGAATTGAACTTTCTAGTTTGTGACCTGTGTGACTGGAACCAAAAAAAAAATCAGTTTCTGAAGCCGAAACCCAAGAGTGAATCAATGCACTATGTAATGCGCCCAGATGAAATCAATAAAGCCAAGCTATCCAACACCATCCTTATCCTCGGTTTTGACTCGACTTAAGTTAGATAAATGGCAGTAGTCATTACCACACATCTTAAAGCCATTAGTGTGGTCCTGTGATGGGGATTTATGCTGTGTGTGGTGTCGGTGTTTATCCCCTTTTGACCTGAAAAGGACACAAAGGCTGCCAAGAAACAGATTAGAAATGTTTCAAGTCATCAAGCAGGGTCATGTATGACATGGGTGTTAAATGCATTTTATGACTGTATTACTTTTTTTCATCTTACAAACAGTTCAATTATCCAATTGTATCAAAGGGATTTAATGTTCTTAACCAGGAGAACATTAAATCCTTATTAAGCCAATAAGCGCTATATTTTAACATCCCAACATGCCAAGCACAATTGCATTTATGGGTGTGTTTTGTACTTTTGAATTAATAATGAAATGTTTACAATCTGAGATCCAGGTTAGGAGGAGTGATTAGTCCAGCAAAATCATTAAAAAACAGCAGCGGCAAACTTCAAATGCACACTTGCAAATGCATCATCTTTTAATCATCAGTTTGCTGCCTTGAAAAAGTAACGTGATCTTTCACATAAAGCCCCACTGTGAGCATTTTCACTGAAAGCTGTGGCACCCATCCAATAACGCATCCCCACACCTCCATAGTAACGGCACTCATGATAATGCTAGTGATGGACCATGGAAAAGCACACATTAGCTCAGTTTCTTCCTGCACTTAGTGGGGAAGATCAGCCGGGTGAAGAGACAAAAAAAGCTCATTATTATGTCAGCTTTAAGTGGATAGCATGCGTATTGATTTTTTCCGCCTCCCACTTCAAGTTTTGTATCACACGTTGGCAAAAAGTTGAATTATTTAACCTGTGTGGGAGTACCTCAGTGCTCAGTGAGGATTGGACAGACAGGGTCATCGCTGGTTCGTATGGAAGGCAGCTGCCTCCACTCTGCAGATGACGCTCTGTGGACAGGGAGACGCACGCCCAACACCCGACTACTGTCTTCCTGGTTCCTCCTCCAAGCTATTTGTTTAGTTGTAGTATTTTTAATATTTTTTCTCTCTCTCTCTATGTGTGGAAGTCAGATGTCAAGCCAAGGCCTGCCCTGCAGCAGTGAGGACGTTTTTATGTGCATGCTCTGTATCTCGTCTAGCATAAACGCGGCTCCCTTTCCGGCGCTGTGCGCTAAGAAAGACAAGCTCGTGTTGACGTGTGAATATCCCGTTCACAATTAGCCACACACTGAGCGAAGTGCCATCCATACCAAATAAACTCCATACCACAGAAAATTGCTTCGTTACATAAAAGCAAAAATAATCCTCAGATTCAACGTGCCAAAAACATGGCTCATGAAATAGTTTTAAAAGAGGGAGAGCGATGTTGCGCATCCATCACTGAGCTGAGAGGTCAGAGCACCTGCTGTGCAGGGAAAGGGTTCAAAGGTCACCAGGCGTTCAACAACCCTTCTGCAGTGTACTGACTCGGCTTTCTTTGTCAATGTTGGGCATGTTACTTTCAGCGCTGTTTACCACAAAAACACGAAATCTGTACAAAATGGAATGTATTAAGGCGTGTCTATACTGCAACATAAATTATGATTCAGATCCATGACAAAGTCAACCAACAAAATATGTAATATGTGAAAGTTTTGAAGCAAATTGACTATAGTAGATTACTTAATTAGCACTTTGAATTTTTTTGCTTCCTGACACACTGTTATGCTTAGATGAAGAGTAGGACCCAAATGTATTTTATTCAGAACATTCACAAAACAAGTGTCACATTCAAAATAAAGACATGTAAATAGAAAAACACTGTGTGTATGTGTGTGTTGTAAGATTGGGTGTCGCAGGACCATGCTTTTGTTTTGCATAGCGGCCGTCTACAAGAAATGTGACATTCCTGTGCCAATTGTTGTGCATGAAGATTCAACACCTCTGTTTTTCATGCCTTTTGTCGGACGGCAACGTGTGAAGGGTCGGCCGTCAAGGCCGCCCACTCTCTTTGTCTTCCCCAGATGGGAGGCACCGGGGGGTGTGACATCAGAAACAACAGGTTCTGATTGGTCTGTGACAACTTCCTGTAGGCCAGTGACAACTTCCTGTAGACCAGGGGTATAAAGGTCTGCTCACATGTGGAAAAGGGGACTGAGCTTTCTTGCTTAGGGGTTTTTCCATCGGAAGCCGGAAGGCTTCTGAGTCTTTTTCCCTTCTCCCATTTTTTCTCATGGCTTTTTCTCTCCCTCTCCCTCTCTCTCTTTACTCTTTCTTCTTATTTTTGTTTTCTCTATAACATTGGTACCTTTTTACATTCAATATTCACATGTAACTACAATAATTATTTACCGGTGTTAATAAATTAGAAACTGTTCATTTTTAACCTCAATTGTGCCATGCCTCTTTCTGCCAGGTAACATCAAGTTGGAGTGGTTGAATACAGTGTTTTTACAGTGTGTATGTGTGTATGTATGTATGTATTATAGGCCTGTACTGTATGTGTGTGTGTGTGTCTATATATATATACACACACACACACACACACATATACATACAGTACAGGCCTGGGACACACCTTCCCATTCAAAGTGTTTTCTTTATTTTCATGACCATTTACATTGGTAGATTCTCAATGAAGGCATCAAAATGGACACATGAATGGACACATGTGGAGTTATGTACTTAACAAAAAGTGGAGACCTGGCCTTCACAGTCACCGGACCTGAACCTAATCGAGATGCTTTGGGGTGAGCTGGACCGCAAAGTGAAGGCAAAGGGGCCAACAAGTGCTAAACACCTCTGGGAACTCCTTCAAGACTGTTGGAAAACCATTTCAGGTGACGACCTCTTGAAGCTCATCGAGAGTGTGCAAAGCAGTAATCAGAGCAAAGGGTGGATATTTTGAAGAAACTAGAATATAAAACATGTTTTCAGTTATTTCACCTACCAATCTACCAATGTAAAAGGTCATGAAAATAAAGAAAACATGAGTGAGAAGGTGTGTCCAACTTTTTGGCCTGTACTGCATACACACACACACACTCACACTGCTTATACTTACATATATTTTTGTACTGCTCTAACAGGGTATACTGCTGCATGCACTTATTCAGGCAATTACATTGACAGGGTCCCCAAGGGACTCCATCACCTTCAGCCATTTGTGGACTCCACCTATTGGAACACATTTCCCATTCGTTCCCCCTCCAGAGTGTGACAGGTGCAGACAGTCCATAATGACGAAGCAGTCGATGCTGCTGTGCCCTGCTCCAGACTGTGATGGACTGCTGGGGCTTGTCTACCTGGCCTTACTGTAAATCACATGCTGTTGAGGGGACAGACTGCTCAACATTGGTTTCACTGCCCATAGTCTTTTTTTTTTGTGTTTGATGCTGCAAAGTTGACACTTTAATTCATACATTTGTATTTTAATGTTTTTGTTTTTCATCAGCCTGCATTCAAGATCTCCTTTTTGTGTAATCTGATTTAGAGAACAGCGATAATGCAGTCTTCATCTCTCCTTGATGAGTTTGGCCCGCAACACTATTAGCTTTCATTATTCATATGAAGCTCAGATAGAGCTTCAAGGCAAAAAGCCAGTTTTCACATTGCAGGTCACACACCCAAAGTTATACCTAATGTTTAAGCAAACCCACATTTCCGAGGTCCCACCGGAGAGTCTCAGCCCCTGAGGGCTAGGCAATAATTCAGTCATTGAAAAAAAAACAGCAAGTTCAGCTTTGTTACGCATTAGTTAAATCATGCTGTTGGGACGTTTTTTTTTTTCTTTTTTCTCCCGTTGTTGCTCGGTCATTTGTAAAATATGATGGGAAATCAGGCACATTTAAGCATACTAACAATTAAGGGTGGAATTCTAGCAGCACTAAGACTGCCACAAATAGCACAGGTATGAGAAAGTAGGCACTTTTGTTGCTTATCTCTATTTTTTTTACGTTAAGAGCCTTAATTTCAGCTGGGTACCTCAATACCTATTCTCAATGTCTCTCAAATAATCAAATGTTTGAAAAAACAAACATACAGATAGATTTTCTGTTCTTTTTTTAAATATCTTAAATAAAACCTCAAAAACAGACTCCCTATATATGTCTGAAAAGCAGAGACACTGAATGGACAAAGATGCTCTAGTCATTCTCATGACAGTCACAGAGGTAGAATGTTTTTCTCCTTATTTTTACTCTTTGCTCTTTTCAGTCCCCCAACACACACATACACAGGCACATACACAAGAGAATTACAGCTCTGCCTTTAGTAGAAAGCAAGTCTCAAATCTCAATGCTCTCAGCACGCAGACTGGCGTCCTCCCTGAATTCAAATATCTGCGCAAACAGCATGTGGCCAAGTCTCTTGACACGCACACATTGTATACCATCGTCTAGCACATAATGAACAAAATGCTGTGTTCCTTTGTTTGACCTTGGAGAGAACCAAACAGAATTATCAGGCCCAGATGGTTATCTGTGCTGTTTTTGTTATGGCAGAGAAAAATATTTTTGGCTACTAAGGTCTATATGTTGGGTCTAAAAATTAATTGCCATGACAATTTACATTTATGGGCAGTCAGTTTAATTACTCACTATGCTGAGATTGCGCATAGCCAGGAGGTGTCCCAGATGCCCTTATTATAAAATGAATGCTACTTATTAATATTTTTCATTAAAATTATGTGTACCCAAACACCCAAACACTACAACTCTGACCTGGATAAATAAGTTTGGATAGCGGATGGCTAAAGTGAAAAAACATTTTCCGAAATCAAGCCATGATATTCTCAAAACAGGGCCAACATTTTTGAAGGGTTGAGTTAAAGAAATCTGATCAGCATAAATACACATGCTTCTCCATTGGAAGGGAACATTGAGTATAGACTATTGTAAGGGCGCCTTATTGGCATCTGTACCATGTTTTAGCTATTATTGGGGTTCTCATTAAGGCACCTCTTGTGAAGGGAGGCCCAAAAATAATTTTGCAACTCTAGACAAGGGCCCATCTCAGTAGACTTGTATTTTTTTATATGAAATGTGAAGAGGAGTTTTAATCTATTTGTGAAAGCACTTTATTTGTCTAGTTGACTTATCAGACTTTTTCAGGAGGCTTCATTTTCTTTGTTGGGCTATGCTAAAGTCAGGAATACCAAAACTCATAAATATCTCTAGAGAGATAAGTAATGGATTGGGATAATACACACAATACCATCACCAAACTGGACAAGCATTTGGTCATTAGGGTGAGAAGGATAAAATCCTTCACTGTGGGATATTTGTAAGCATAGTTCATATGATGTAAATCAATGGAGACTCATTTGAAAATAATCAAAAGTAGATGTGCAACCTGTGATAAAATCTCATTATCATTAGTCCAATAATTTAAAAGCCCTCATTCAACTCAAAGTTACAAATACAACAACCTGCCAAAATATTTTTTTTTCAACTCTTGTCTGTATTCATTATGCAGAATACTGAACAAAATAAAAGAAAGACAGAAAGAACTAATTAAAGAAGAACACTCTATTCTTATACAACATCTTCAAAAAAGATGTTTTGTCAAGAAAAAATATTCATTCTACGAGGCTTGACATATATTTCCACTTTCCGGAAATGCATTTATAAAAAAATGTACGTTGGGCTCCATTTCACAGAAACTTTGGAACAAAACAATCTCTCAAGTTAGGAACATGGAGAACTAATATTCAATATCTGTCTGAGTTTTCTGCAAGTAAAAAAAAACGAACAATTTATTTGTTGTCAATTCAGCGTTG
The DNA here is from genome assembly GCF_900700375.1 of Denticeps clupeoides. NCBI lineage: Eukaryota > Metazoa > Chordata > Actinopteri > Clupeiformes > Denticipitidae > Denticeps > Denticeps clupeoides. The sequence continues at coordinate 16,997,646 of NC_041712.1, forward strand.
TTATTTCACCTTTGTACCTGTGTGAGAATTTCATTTGGTTCTGATTTGTATGTTTTTGTCATTTTGGGAACTTTATAGCCTCATAGTGTTATCATCTGCATTCACAATGTCTCCCTGTTATTGACTATATACAATTCCAAAAAAGAGCAACCTGTTTTCTTTTATTGCCTTGTGTTAAGGGACCTGCACAGGGACAAGCTGATGCTTAAATGCCGTTGTTCATCTGAGGCTGATGTCCATCCACAGTGGGCTGGAGAAACAGGTTTTTCCTCATCTTTGCAACAAGTGCTGCTTTGCGCTCAGGGTCGGGGGATTTCCTGGCATCTGTTTACTTTCAGCGCTGCGATCCTCAGCGTGGGTGCAGTCGAGGCTGCAGCTGTTTTACTCGCAACGTTCACGCTCATAGCACCGCTATAGGACTGCAGCCCCCACATTAGCGATTCACGGACCCCGATGAGGTTTGAGTGGCAACAAAAAGCAGTATGGTGCTTTGCCTGCAGAGGGTAATACCAAGATAATATGCTGCTCATTATGTATAGAGGAATGTGGCTAAATCACATGTGCAATAGACAGAGACACAATTAAGCCACTCAACTCTGAGGCTATTGTGGTTCTGCCAACAGCAGAGTGGCAGTGCACACATTAGCTACAGGGAGTATTTAATTTTCTGACTGATCTTTTGAGTGCTATTTCATTATGCATTGTAACTGTTTATTTTAAAATATTATCACTGTACTAGTTCGGAATTATCCATCCATCCATTTCATGCACACCCTCATCCAGGTCATGGAACACATAAATACAAATACACAGAGACTACAAGGAGAGGTTGCATATCAAATAGGTAAACAAGGACAATGAGATGCAAATAACAATGGAACGGGACTCCATAGACAGACTAAGAGCAGGATGTAAGGGACAGGTGAGACATGCCCCATCTTAGCGGCATTCACTATTGGCCATGGACTGTCATGTCCATGACATTTTAAATAGGACCAATTTGGTGGCTGGTCTATTTAGAATCAACGGTTCATCTCTCTTTTTATGGCTGAAGATAGGGAAAACAATTTTTGCCATTATGTCTTCCCTCTGTATTATAAATCTAAAAGTAAAGGGCCTTTTCTGGATTCTGAAAGTAAAAATAAAGTGATAGTAATTGTGAATCACAGCACAGCACATGGTGCACACAACAAAATGTGTCCTCATCCCATCACCCTTAGCAGCAGGCAGCCATGACAGGCGTCCGGGGAGTAGTGTGTGGGGACGGTGCTTGCTCAGTGGCACCTCAGAGTCACCGTGGCAGCCCACTACACCAATAATCCAGTTCTGGGCTGTGGCAGGCCCCTTATTACCTCATTTTGTACATCTGTTATCATGTGTATAAATGTTTCCTTGTTGTGTCTTGTCCTTGTCCAGTGTTTGTGTTTTAATCATGTTTTGTGTGCACTAATGTGCCATGTTAGACAGTACATAGCGAAATGAAACAACATTTCTCCAGAACCCGGTGCTGCATGTAACATTTAAACAATTAAACAGTTACATACTGACACAGGCAGTGCAAGAGTAACATTTAACAAAACATGTAGACAACATGTTGACAACAATGACATAAATTAGTGAAATAAATAATATATGTGCGGGACCGCAGTGTGTCAGTCCAAAGGGGAAAGTTCCTGAGTGGTCAGTTGTCTGATGGCCTGTGGAAAGAAGCTATTGCACAGTCTGGCAGTGAAGGCCTGAAAGGGTGAAGAGGGCATCTGAGGGGTGTGTAGACCCTCACAATGCTGGTGGCTTTCCTGAAGCAGCCTGTGTTGTAAATGTCCGTTATGGACATGTGAGGACTCCTGGGCTGGGGCTCAGGACTGCAGAGCCCTGTTAATTTATTATTAAATCCCCTTCTTTGAGAGTGGAGTAATTACATTCTCTTCCTCCACTCCACACATCCCAGACAGATATACAATGTGTTATCATATTATTCCATCAAATTAATATTATACTTATTAAAAGCTGTGATGCTAGATGTATAAAGGTACGTGTATGTGTATCTGTGTGTGTCCATTGGACCCTTAAAATACCAAAAGCAGAACTGCTCTGAGGCATGTGTTAATCTCTCTTCAGTCTGCGCTCTTCTTGATGATGCTTATGAAGCACTTCTCCTGTCTTAATGAGGTAAGAGTGGAGCCGGGTCCTTGGGAGACACGTTTCATTTTTAAATGAGATGAAGAAAAAAAAGAAAAAAGTTGTACTTTTCGTGAGTAAATGTGGAGCCCAAGGGTCTCCCAATGCATCGGTCCTCGAGGAGGTGGATCAGAGTTGGAGGAGCAGAGGGTAGGAGGGGCAGAGGTTAGCTTGTCATACCTCTTCTAGCATCTGAATGAGGGTTTCTTTGCTGAGCTTATCTCCCAAATGTGCAAAGGATAATCTTAATATTACACCCCACACATACACTTTCTTTTTGTTCTCTGCAGAGGCTCAAATTGGAGGGAGACTATGGCTGCATCTTATTAAAAGTGCACAAACTGTTCCATTATGCAGTGGAGTTTGCATTTTTGTGTAATGGGGATGTAGCTGAAACAACCTTTGACACAGTTTGCAATTCTTCAAACTTGGTTGGAAAAAACGTTTTCACATTTTGTTTGTGTAAAATCCGCCACCCAGTAGGATAAATAAGTGTAATTCATGGATATGAGCATGTGATGCACATTATTGAAAGCACATTTTATTTATGAAGTGAAACTAACTAAATTCTGCACGAGCAAAAATGTATCCCAGCATTAACGACTTCATTTAAAATCCACACACAGCTAAAAAAGACCTGGTGCTTGGTGAAGCGAGTGGTTTTTTGATGATGTGTGATTATTCTGAACAGGAAGCCAGGGAAGGAAAAGTTGCCAGAGAAACCGGAAAAGAGCTCGGTGGCACGCTGCCTCCCCTCGCCATCTCCTGCCAGCTAATTGACTCTGTGCTAAATTGTCATTTCATCAGTGGGCGGACACCCTGTACAATGACCTTCACAGCAGAATTGGAAGTGACTGGGGATGGGGTAAAAAAGGTTACCTGTCAGAGTGTGGTTGGCACTGGGAGGGACGGAATTCAGTGGGCAGGTAGCCTGAAATGGCTGAGGAGACATTCTCCACTCTCTGACTCACGTTAATCCCTCAAAGTCCCGGGCTCAGCACCATAGACAGCTCCTGATCAAACGTCCACCGAGCGCAAGGAACATACGCAGAAAGTACTTCCTGATGCGCTCTCACAAAACTGTAATTTAAATTGGCATCAAATTTGCCCATGCCTTTCTGAGTGTCATTATCTCTGTCACAAAGGTTGTGTGATCTAAATCATTAGATCAGACATGTAAAGTAGCACATGCATTGTTACCAGATACCTATTTTTTCATCTTTGTTGGCTTAACACGAACAATAACTGCTGATGGTATCGGAAGGTTCTTAAACTATTATTGTTCTAATAATAATTTCTAATTTTTCAAATAATTATGTTTGTCCATACCTTTTCTCCTCAAGCAAATTAGCCTGAAATCTGCGGATTGTCAGACTGATGAATCTTACATTTACCAACACTCCCAATGTGCTGCACCTATCCCCCTTTATGTCTAACTAACCAAGTGTGGATGTATATGTTTCCTTTGACAGAACTTTACATTTGATATTTTGGGTCAAACAGAGTTTGACCCAATCAGAATGATGCAATATCATCACTCACTCACTTTCCATAACTGCTCCTTTTTAATCAGGGGATGTTGGAGCTCATCCTAGGACACTGGGCACAGGGCGGGATGAGCCCACTGCAGGTCGTACACACACTCACACACACCATCCACTCTCACCTACAGACAATTTAGAGTCACCAACTCACCTACTGTGCATGCCTTAGGAAGCCTTGATGTTTCTAACGGTCTATTTAACTATAATTTTAATAGTAAGTAGCAAGTTCATTCAAATTCTGCCACTTAATGCTAGGCAATTTTAGAATAAGCAGCATATTCTATCCTCAAAATATGCAGACTACATCTCAGTATTGCAGCCAGTATTGATTGAATGTCTATATCAAGCATTTGAGCATTCATGAAACATCTAAGTTCTACAATATTCTGATATAGGTGTTCACAGTCATGATGTTCCTGAAAACCAGCCCTTCTCCTCGTTTTTAAGACCCAGAGGTTACTTAAGAATGATTACTTTAGTTTTCCTTCATTAAGGGAAACGGCAGGCTCCTTTATCCCCCCATTCCCCTCTTGGATTGGTCGTTTCAGGATGGGTTTATTTTTGCTTCCCTGGAACAGAACAGTGCCGTGAAGCTCGTCTGTGATGCATGGCCTGGGAAATGCTGCTCCCTACCAGAGTTAATCAGGGCAAAATGAAATGTGGGGAACCGTTGCATTGGCACCAACAGCTATTTTTAGACGGGGGGGTAGGCCCGCGTGCGCCCTTGGATAAGATTTACGTTTATTACCCGGAAATTGATCACATTTGCTATCTGAGGAAACAGTGGATGCTGAAACTTTTTTCACCAAGAGGATGCAGGGATTAATCACTATGTGAAATGTTTGGGGAAAGTCACGTTTGAAAGTCAGTCAGTCTCTTTTGTGTCCCTGTCCACAGGGAGCAGTATCACCTACTGGTCCCAAGCAACTTAAAGATAAAAAGCGCATTTCTTTAATGAATGCTACGCAGCGTGAACTGTCTGGCATGACCAATTGACGGTAGCCACAGGCGCCGAGCATTCTGTCATCCTCAATAACACTCCCTGTCTGAGCCAGAGGACAGATTAGAGCTTGTATTTTAACACCAGAACAATCAGTCCATTTAAATCATTTGCAGTGGTTTAGGAGCGGCAAATAACCGCTGAAAGATCGCAACAACAAAGATTCCCGACAATCCTTTACTTGAGCCGCTTACATTCATTTCCACATTCAACCACACAGACCTGGAAGTGGAAAGAGAGAACCGACTAGTTTTTCATTGGTTGATGTTGTGTTTTCTGTGGATGACATTTGTATGACGGCGAACACACATCAGAGTCAGGCTGTCAAAGAGTGAGTTTTTTTTAATGTTGCTGCGATCTTTGATGAGACTTTCCCCCCCCCCAAAAAAATAAAAGGCAAAGAGGTAGCTGGGGAGGTGGGGAGCCAGCTCAGGCGGATATATAAGCAATTGCACCAGTGTCTGGGTTCACTTTGATCTCCAGACTCCATCTTTTCCCTTCGAGAACATGACAGTGCGTATCAAAGCTCTGTCCTGATGAACTGCAGCTATAAATCCATGCTGAGAATTCAAAAAATGGAAACTTGGAAACTTTCCTTATAAGATCTGAATTGGTGTCATCAAAAAAAGTCTTATGAAATACATTTTGAGCTCTAAGCAGTGAATTAATCAGTCAATATACTCAACAGACAGGAAATAAAGATGGCAAAAGTGTAAGAATTTGTCATACATTGTGGCACATCACACAATGGACACAGCGAAATGTGTACTTATACTGCTGAACCATATCCAACAAGAGCTTGGGACCTAATTTAATTTGGGACTACTTATTTAATTGGTTTTTATTGATCCACATATGCTGACTATATGCTTTCTGAAATGACCCAGTGAGCGGCGTGCTATGAGTTGAGGTCTCAAAGAGTTAAATTGGCCCGTTTTGCTCTCCTTATGCCAACTGATGATGGTGGATCCTGCCATGTGGGTTGGGGTGGGCGGTCTACTGGAAGCTGCTGTGTGGTCACACAAACAGACACGAACCGTTGGCCCAGCATATCCGGAGTGGCCGCCGCTGGCCAGGACACAGTGAGAGAGCCTGTAGAAGCTCGGGCCAGTCAGAACCTCAAAGGCGGGAACACCATCTGCTTCTGGACTTATCCAAATTGAGGAAATCTGTGCATTCTCCTGTGTGTGTACAGAAGCAGGAAAAGAAAGAATGAAAGGATCTCAAAGAAGTGAACATCATTTTTGATAATGGATGAAACAAGCCAAGGAAGAATAAAAAGAAATAGTATCCACGTCTCTGCTGTTCTGCTGCTGTTGCTACCCCTTAAGGGTATTTCTGAGGTCACATTATATTATTGTTACTTCCACATTTTTATCATTGTGATAAATCATTATTAGTGTGTTTTTGGGCATTTCTTCAGTCCTTTTCTGTATATTTACATATATTTTAAGATAAATGTAACACACATACACACAAAAAAAACCCATCTTTTTTAATCCTTGTGTGGTGTTTGGATCTGTGGAACCCAGGTCAGTGTTAACCACCCCTTTTGGACTTGCCCTTGCCTCCCTTACGTTTTGGATACCGATGTTACCGTCCTCTGGCCTGCTTCCCGATGCCACCCCTGCTCAGCCCTTTTGTACCTTTGCCTTCGCTGTTTCTTCTATGAACTTTTGCTCCTGCTCCCCAAGCCACGGTACAAACTGAACTCTTGACCTCACCGTCTCTGCACACCAACTCTCCCTCCCTTGCTGCAACTCTGCACACCAGCACTCCCTCGCCTGCAGTTCTCTCATGCTAGCCTCAGCACTCACGCACCTCCTTCCCCAGCCTGCCTGCATCTCCAGCCTCTCCTATTATGTCTGCTAATGCACAAGGTCAACGCAATCTCTGATGTCCACTCTTTTGATGCTGAGCTGCATTCTGTACTTGTGTTTTTACATTTCAATTGGGCCCAAAACCTTACTTACATGATATATATATATATATATATATATATGTAAGTAAGATGTTGGGCCCAATTGAAATGTAAAAACACAAGTACAGAAAAGACTGAAAGAGCCGTGTATATATATATAATTTTTTTTTTTCCTTTAACACATCGGCTGTATGTATGTATATTGCTCTAACACGGCTCTTTCAGTGCTCTTTATGCATCTCAGTAAGCCATGTTCTCCTCTGTCTGTTTGTTTTTTTGGCCATAATAACATACATTCCAGGGGGATGTTTTACTTAATCATGTGTAGCAGCTTAAGGACGGGTGACTATGTTCGTCCCCATGTTGGCAACTCATCATGCACTTGGACCCTGGAGGCATCTGGGCCTTTAGGTTGTGTAAATCTGGCCCTACTCTAATAACATTATTTCTCTTTTGACAAGGGTCGACCCAAATAATTCCATGGCTCAGTGCACTCAGGTCTGTATGGCCTCGTCCTCGTTTGTTCAGGTCTTTCGCTGCTTGTTATTTGCTTAATATTTTCAGTGTTTTGATTTTGTTTTCTTTTTTATTCTGTCATTCTCTTTTGTCATTTATTCTGGCCTGTCATGTTTTGTGGGCAGGCTGATTAAATCACAGTTCCCTCTGCTCTCATAGGGGCTGTAAGCTGTAAGAAATGTTAGTGGGATGTGTGTGGCTCGTTTGAGGCTATGATGTGTGGGCAGTCGTGTGGGAGAGTTGTCACAAGGCAAGTGATTCCAAAGAGATGACGCCGCTTTTCACTTTGTTTTTCTGTTTTGTGCCAAACAACAAAGAGGGTCTTCATTATTTATTATAATATAATTTCATTTTATTAAAAACAGTCTATACAGTCTAGTACCATAGGTTGCAGAAAAACACTTTTCACTGTAGATTTCATATCAGCAAAACTAGGACAGCACCATAGAAATTTCATTTAAGCATAAACCCATGTAAAGACATTGTTCACCATCTGGTTACACAGCATAATCCAGCACAAATTGGATGGAAATTAAAGGAACCAATTTTTTTTCTTTTCTTTTCTTTCAGTATATAAAAAGTTCCACTTTTTTGCCATAAAAAAATTTCACCAGAAAGTATGAAACTGAAAAGTATTCAATCACTGTTTGAATGCAACCCTCACAAGAATGTGAGATTCTTTCTGAGAATCACGGTTTGTACGAGCGTGTAGTTCTAAGGAGCTCTGTGCAGTTAGTCACCAGTAGCTTTTGTTCTGTCTTAATCAGGCAGGAGTGAACTGGAACTTTTCAAAAATGAAAAGCAATTCCCGCTTTTCTGTCATTTCGGGTAAACGGTTTGTTATTACTGCCTCCTTGCGTTCTGCGCGGTACCTTGAGGGATGAGCAATGCAGAAGACTGTATCAATTCATTTCGCGTCATACAGTAAAAGATACTTATTCATTGTCATGGCTTTGTAAGTAACAGGATTACAAATCCTATTTCTCAACTGCCACAGCAAAACTGAAAGCAATTTATTTGTGTCGCATGGGCACGCGGCGCTTTCGCAAGTTAATGTAGGTCCAAGGCCGGACGATATTCAAAGCGAAGATGTGTGTTGCACTTCCAAAAGGGGCTGGGAGTTGAGTGTGACATTAAAATGTCATAGGCAGTTTGCTGGCAGAATGAAATATGCCCACCACAGCAAGGCTCCCAGCCGACTTCATTTGTTGCCAACTTCCATTGTTCTTGTTGGCTATCATGTTGGCATGAAGTAACAAAATACAAACAGAAATTCTCACACACTGTATGAACTTTCTGTATTTTTTTTAAGTGAATGGAAAGTCATTTAATTTGATTAAAAAAATGCTGACAACACCCCCCAAACCCCCAACATTTTTTTTTAACGATGTGTGGATTTTGTACACATTGTATAGTGTCTACACTGAGATAAATGGATCTTTTTTTTTTTTGATGTGAAGAAGGTCTGCATTGCATGTAGTTTTAAAAAGCCATCTAGTCTAAATGCAAAAAGTTCACAGGAACCTGCTTGATGCAGCCAGGGAGCCGACGAGAAGGCATCAGATCGCAAGAGTGAGGCGAACATGACACCAGTGAGAGATTGATGCGGCGAGGTCCTGAAGACCTCCCCATTAAAGACATTCATTTAATCATCATGTGGAGCTCACGTCATGGCAGGGCCAGGGAACCTCAGCCAACCCTGTCTTTTATAGTAACAAATGATTCACATTCTCTTTGGCTGAGTTAAGGAGGGGCATCAGGTAGATTTATCATTTGTAGAACAATACACTGACATAAGCCTTTGAATAATGTGCTATTATGGCCCGTTTGTTTCCTGCTGAGATGCACTGAGCACGTGAAAAGTAGTTTTTTTTTAGAAATATGTCCTTGTAATGCCATTTTCAAACCTTATGTTTGTAAATATGTGATATCATATTAGATAATAAGTAGCGTGTGAATATTTGTTTGGAAAGCTTCCTTCCTGGTTATTTCTTTTGACTGAAATTCTAGAAGAAACAATCCAGACAATGCATACAATCAAGATATTGTTCAGAATAGTTACAATCTTTGCTGAATACATTCCGTCTTTGTAGTTGTGATGTGGTGGCAACAATGTAAGAGCCACAAAGAAGTTATTACCTTTTTAACAGCAGTTAGAACACTGATAAAATTGTATAAGTATTGTATAAAATAATTTTAAGCTAGTTATCGATTGGATTGTGTCTTGTACGGCATACTCAGAGACAATGTCAGATGATTTAGACAAAACTAAATGCATGTTTTTTACTTAAGTATGTTTTCAAACAGGAAGACATAAAAAAAATTAAAATCATATGTCATCCAGCTCTCTCTTCAGTGCTGTTTAATTGCCTGAGGATACGTTTCTGTCACCTATGTGCGAAGGTGATAGCTGAGGTCAGATTACAGTTTGTTACTCTCTTATTCTTCATTCAAGGCCTCATCATTACCGCTGCCGCAGTCTTTTTATAACAGTCCATCTGTTTTAAATTTTTTAACTATACTTGTGTGTAACATACAGGGGAAAAAGACCTTGAAAAGGGGGTCCACACTGTGATGTGAACCCTGTCTGATTCTGTTCCTCACACCATGTGACGGCAACATCTGCTCCGACACGGATCCCTTCCAAAACCTGGAAAAAAAGGAAACAAGATAAAGCCTCTTACTGGAACACTGGCTGACCAGAAACTGTCAGGTCTGATTCTGTGGGAGTTACAGTTCCGCTCCACATGTAGAACAACACTCCTCCATTAGACGTCCGGTCTGTGGTGAGGTATTACAGATGGGGGCTAGCTGACAAGTCCCATAGGTTTATATGCTAACAACACCATTTGCCATGTGCTGTTTTTAATGACAATGCATCATCACTGAGGCCCCAAGCAAATGTTTTCCAAAAACTCACAGAGGACCCTCGTTCTAGCCAAAGCAAACAAAATAATGAGCTTACTCTGCAGTTTCGTATCATTAAGAACCGTTTTCGGCACATGAACCGGGCTTTTGAGAAAGTCCTTCTAATGTTCACTATATTGTTATCCACTGTTTAGTGAGGTACTTTCATTACTTTGGAAGGTCCCTGAATGCTGGAATTCCTTCAGATTCCTCTGTGTGCCCTGTTTGCAGATACCTTGACCTCACTGGCATCTTCACTAAGCAAAAATTAGCAGCAGGATCTCATTGGCCCCTTTTTATCAGTCTAAAGATCTTGCGACCACATGACCTGCACTGTGTCATACATTTTTTCTACATGCATGTGTCGTGATCGCTCCAATTGTCTTTCTGGGAAAAGTCAGTGGCACCTCAGTGGGTCGGGATTTGGCAAACTTCTGATTATGGGGCCGCTTCCTGAACCGCTAGGCCAACCACTGTCTTATGGTCTGATAGTTATTCAGGTCCCTTTTGGTGGGCTGCCATGTGCCTTTTACATAGGCGTGGCTTCCGTCTGGCCACTCTACCATACAGGGTTGTGATTGGTGGATTGTTGCAGAGATGATTGTACTTCTAGAAGGTTCTCCTCTATTCACAGAGGACCTCTGGAGCTCTTACAGAGTGACTTGGTCTCCTAGGCCCTTCTCCCCTGATCACTCAGATTAGGTGGCCAGCTCTAGAATGTAAAAATTCCCTGGTACACCGCTCGTTGGAAACATCTGAGATCAGATGGGTGTTTCTGATGATGGGTGTTTATGACTTGGGACATAAAAAGCAAACAGGTCCCCTGTGACCTCAGAGATCTGGGTGGTGTGAACTTCTGAAACGTACTCTATTCCATTTATAGATTTATAAACCAGCATCAGCACTTGTGTGGTTCTTTTGGTTCTTGTGAGGAGTCTAGTAACTGCATTTTTAGCATATGTTGTTACTGTTTGGTATCTGGAGCCCTGACGGAGATAAAAGCCTGAATTTCTTTAGCACATAGAAGAAAATCATATGCACAGAGGCAGAAGAAAGGCATATGCTTGACAACAGAATCTTTTATTACAGCCTTGCTGGAACAAGCGCTCAAAACTGCGCTAACAACAGTCATCTTACAGAAATTCTTTCCTTTCACAGGCATCCAATTATCAACGATGCCAACCATATAATGACAAGAAAACAAAAGAGATGGGCTGCTCTGCTCAGTCACCTCTTAAATCAGGTCCATGTGCAATTAAATGCTAAATAATCTCTGGCTCTGTTTTTTTATGCATGGGATGCTTCTGAGGTGTGTCACATGCCCTCCGCTTCTGATAGAGCTATTTTTTTTTGTTGTCACCTTTAACAGAATATCACAAAAAAACATTGGGAAGTCGGTGGCTTCAGATCTTCGTGGCTGCGAAGGGCCGAACCTTCTTGAGAATTATATTGGCAAAAAATAAATGTAAAATTGGAACAACTAATCATAACTTCAAAAAAAGAAGTAAGTTGCCGCAAGGTCATTGAAGGAAATAAGCTCTGTGTGGGAAAAGAGTATCTGCACGACTTTGCTGACACTGCTGTCCTGCTTTAAACCTTTCGATTTCTTTTCTTCTTTTTAGACGGAAGACACGGAGATCGCAGCAGACCCCAGAGAAACTCCTTCAGTGCAGGTCCAGGGGTAATTAAACCTTAAACCGGGCTTGTCACAGAGTGTCCCTCTCATTGTGACAGACAGGACACCGGTGGAACTAATTGTCCAGGCTGGGCCGGTTAACACTGAAGCTAAGTCCCCCTTCTGTGGACTTTGGGGGGCCCGGGGCTGATCAGCTATGCTGCTCTGCACCGCAATCCCTAAATCCATCTGGAGAGAAGGGTGTGAAATCCGCCACCCCCCCACCCTCCTCACTCGAAACAATGGCACTGCAATCCCTGTTGGTTCAGAGGCCTAATGCAGTGGACACAGAGCTAAAATGCATCCAGGCAAATAGAATGCCTCCCATCTGTGGGAATCTTTTATTTATATTTTCAACTTTTTTGTCAATTTCAAGGGAAGGTCTGATTTATCATTTCTCCTGCGCAGTGTGAGCCTTTGTATCTGTTTCCAAGTTGAAGAAATTAACTAAAATTAACTAAATATGTTTAATGTGTGTCATGACCTCAGGGGATGCCGACCTGGAAGCAGACATAGGTGGGGTTTGTGTGCCCTATAAACATCCGACAGCCATCTTAGAACTCGTTCATCATTGTGGTTATTCCCTTTGTTGTTGCCAGCCTTTTTTCGATGGATTACTGCCTCTCGCCTTGACTATTCTTCTGGATTGGCCCTGCCTGTGTCTATGTTAACAACCAAACGCATTCACCACGATGATGATTATTAAAGCTTTAATAAATGTGTCAATTACACAAATTGATGATCAACAAATGTGTGTTTGTCTACATTTTATTTGTTCATCTGCCTCATGTTTTAACTAAAAGGATATTAATTGTGAGTTTTATATCAGTTAATGATATTTATTTAGTGCACACCTTATGAATAAATTATTATCAATGCATTACAGATTAGACCATAGTATGATAATGACAATAAACAGAACCATGCATGGACCTTAATAAAAAGCATTAATTGGCAATATAATAATGAAAAATAAGCATATACCAATAAATCATCTGAATTGTATAAAAACTAATGTGCTTCATATAAACTTAATTAATAACTTTTAATAATAAAACTTGTTTTTCATCATTACCTTGGATTTATTAAGACATATTGTGCAGAATTTGCTTGGCTGAGGATGAAATTACCCCCCTGAGCTTTTCTCTTGAGCATTTGAACACTTGGACACAACCTTCCCTTTACTTGAATATGGTGAAGAAGAAAAATTATGGTCCTCATAATCTTCCATGCTCTTAAATTGCTTTTTGTAATTAAACAGTTGCATACAAATTTAGCATAATGAGCACAGGAACTCCCTGAACGAACAAACTGCACTCGATCTGATGTGCCCCAGTTTGGCATCATAACCCAAGGACATCATATGTTCCACACGAAGCACTATAATTACAGCCAGGCTTTGTATTTTAATTGTTTCTAAATGAATGGTATTTGTTTTAATTATCTTCTCTTTACACCCTTCACAAAGATTTGAGTTTGTGTTTTTTTTAGTCCCATACTATTAATGGGAAATTCATAATTTCAGCTCAGTACTTTTCATTGGGTCAGATGTAAAAAAAAATAAACATATATATTATAGGGCTTATTGAAATGACTCAATTTGCTGCCTTCTAAACCTAATTACCTTTTTTAAAACTGCAGGGAGAATTCATGAGCATTGCTTAGGATCTCATATGCTGTGGGTAACTCCCTATGGTAAACCACACACAATATAAGGTTAATATCCTGCAAATTAGGACTGCTAGGGATGCTTTATTATATAAAACATTTATTCTCAGATGTGATTAAGAACTCAGTGCAAAGGAATTTACATACCAGTATTTTTAAAAAAGATATTCTGATACCAAATTTAATTTAATCATTTTAAGGACCATATAGAGGACAAAATTTGCAACTTGTGATAAGATTTCACATTTTAACATGCAGCGTGATGTCTGGGGCATGTGACTGATGAGTTTTCATCATTGTCCAAGTTCAACATACAATGTCTCTATGTCTTATTATTGTCATGGAGGCCGTGGAACGTCTGATAAAGACACATGGAACACTGAGTGCAGGCCACGCCCCATGATTCCCTGCATTTGTAGCCCTCCAGTATAAAAGAGGTCATACTCCAATGTTCCAGCATTGCAAACCCAACCACCAAGTGAGGGGAGACTTCGTTAGCACTCAGACACTCGTTTTCTCTTAATTTATGGTAATAATCTTGGTTTTGGTGTTGGGTCTTGGTCTTAAGGCAAGTCAATGGGATTCCTGTCTAATGTTCTGTCTTGCAGGTGGTGTGTGTGAGTTTTCATGAAACTTACCTTCACCTGGGTCCTCCTCTTCATGTGTCCTGACAATTATTGTTATTTTTTGTTAATAATTGTTATTATTGTTATTTTATTCTCTATCCAAAAAAAATTGATAAACACCTGGAATTTTAATTTAGATTTTTTTTCCGTTGTTTTTCAGAGACCCTTTTGTTAATGCAGGGATGAATACATTTATATGCATGAGATGTTAAACATAGCTGATGTAATGACAATGTACAAATGCAAAACTTTGCATGTTGCAGTATTGGGACTGTTTTAAGAGGAGGTGTTTATTTTAGCTGCAGGCAACAGTGCAATGGTTCTCATTTGACCTACGTTTTAAGGTCTTGCCCTGAAATTTGTATTCTGGTGACCATAAATGGTAAAACAGTGAACCTTATACCCTACAGCAGAGCTATTCGTTCAAGAAAAGAAAGGGGTCTGAAAGCAGCCGGAAGGCCAGGACATCTGAGGGCCGCTAAAGGATTTCAAAGTCTCCAGTCCACCTGGGCTAGCTGCTAAATCCCAAAGCACCTCACAGCTTACCGCAGCAATATGTGAACTCTGGCTGTCCAGTTTCATTCCAGCCACAGTGTGTGTGTGTGTGTGTGTGTGTGCAACTTCGCTTCAAAAGCCAAGTTTTGGGCCTCAACTTTGACTGTTCCTAAAGTAAAAATGCATTCTGTGCATTAATCTTTCTTTACACAGAACCCATGAATCTTCCACTACACTCAGCCTTTGTCAGATAAGGAGACAATTTTTATCTGTTTCTTTAAGTTGTATTAATAAAATGTATAAAAACAAATAAAAATCCATGGACTGTGGTCTACTATCTAAATCTTGCTTCCTTGGTGCTTTTGAAGACAATAGCCTACCTTCATTTCCTAATCGCTTTTGTAACAAACACATGGATTTTAAGATGCTGCTTGTTATTTCCACCATATTGTCTTTGAAATATGTACGTGTTTTTCTGCTGGGGTAATTCGTCTTGAAAATAGTCACATCCTGCTGATTTTAAAGAGTGCTCTGCTGTGCTCCCTGCCTATGGGTGCACAAAATGAGGAGGTCTATTGTTTATTTTGTAGCATATATAAATATATATTTTTTTATTTATTATTGGAGTTTGACGGTATGAATATGTCTTTTCACTGCTCTCCTTCTCGAATGCAGTTTGATGAAGCAGGATAATAAAAAGTCTTCTTCCTTTGTGTCTGACAAACACTTATTACTTAGCGGAGGAATAAAAATAGATGGCATTGTTGTTTTTATGTGCTGCTTTATGCATTAACAGGGGGCACTTTTTCTCCATCGATGTTTGCAGTTGTCTGCAGTTCACAACTACTTAGACTGGAAGTGAAAGATTTAGAATTTTCGATCTCTCTTGAAAATTAAATTCTTGCTTTCCTTCCTTGATTAATGACAAATAGATGTCAAGAAAGGCTCACATTTTTCCTGACTGAAAAATTACCAATTATGCAAATCTGCTTTGCATAACTTTGTTGGAGGTTTATAAATACAATAATTGCCTATAGGAGCATTGCCATCTCACAAGTTGAAGGCAGTGTGAGAATTAGTCTGTTTTTTCCACTTCACTGAAAGCAGAACATTCCTGTCAAGCCACTGCAAGCAGGCGGTGTGGGCGTACATACATCATGTTGTATTAATAATTAGTGGGGGACAGCATGTGCCAGGACCGTATGAGTGCTTAAACGATTGCGAGTATCATTGTTCAGGGGTTGCTGAGGAACAGAGAAGCAAGTTTCAGGGATTTTTTTTTCACATTGAGGACACCAAATTAGGACATTTATGCTAAATCTGTATGATGTGGAGAAAAACATAAGTTTCTAGAAGTTATTTGAAACAGATTAGACATTAAGGTTTCTGACTATCATTTAAATTTGATGGGGTTTCTGAAGGTCAGGACTCACACTTGCTGAGGGCCAGTGGTGGCCTAACGGTTAAGGAAGTGGCCCTGTAATCACATGGTTGCCAGTTTGAATCCCGATCCACCAAGGTGCCACTGAGGTGCCACTGAGCAAAGTACTGTCCCCACCCACTGCTCCCCGGGCGCCTGTCATGGCTGCCAACTGGTCACTAAGAGTGATGGTTAAAAGCAGACAAAACATTTAGTTGTTTCACCGTGTGCTGTGCTGTGTATCACAATGACAATCACTTCACTTCACTCCACTTATGGACAGAGCCAATTCTGTTTAGGCTGATCCAGAATTTCAAGTTGCCAGAGTGGTTCAGCTACCTTCTCAATTTAGTCTGATAATATGGGTAGACAGTGCATTAGTATACATATAATTCCATATGATGTGCACATGAAGACAGTCTTTATTCACATTCAATTTTTTCTTTCAAGCTCTACTGCAGTTCTTTGATGGAAAAAATATGTTGAGCATGAAGCTTAAATAAAGGCTCAAAAGTTAAAGGTCACATTACTCATCAGACCTCATTAATAGTATTCAAAAGCTTTTTATATCTTGATGTTTATACAGTCCTTATGACCTTTTGGAGTGACAGCATTATTTGT
The DNA here is from genome assembly GCF_900700375.1 of Denticeps clupeoides. NCBI lineage: Eukaryota > Metazoa > Chordata > Actinopteri > Clupeiformes > Denticipitidae > Denticeps > Denticeps clupeoides. Next base: position 17,014,217 of record NC_041712.1, read on the forward strand.
GTAGTGTATCCTAGCTTAGGACTTGTACCTGTAATTTCCTTCTTCAGCAATCTTTTCAGCCTCGCCTTATAAAATCCCTTCTGGGAGCGCTGCTGTGTAAAGGCCAAGTACACTTTGTAAGGGATGCTATTTTTCAGCACTGGGTTCAGAATATATCATGCTAGATTTCTTTTTCTGCAGAATTAGGTTGTTCCACCTATTTTTTCCAGCAGCTCCATGCCCAAAAGGTCAGCAAAGTATAATTATTTGCACTGTGCGTGTTCTTAACTTTTTATTGCAAGATTCATCAATTTTTGTTCCTTTTGAAATGTATATGCTGTTTTCAATTCGGCAAGGGTTGGTGTATTCCTGCTAGTAGTGGTGTTAGGCTGCAGTGCACACTTGCATCAGTTTAATTAAAGAGGGAATGAGGGAGAAGCCAATTAATCTGTTCATTCTTTCTTTGGTTTGGTTGGTTGGGTTCCATTCTGAGTTTAACCAGGTGCAAAACACATTTTCTGTTTCAAGCAACAAATCTGTCAGACCAAGGGCTCCAACTTGATCGAAGTGCTATATGCCAGCACTGTATTAATATTACATGGTATTTTGATTTACGTTACTTTACTTTTCTTTACTTAAATTAGCCGATGCTTTTATCTAAAGCGATTTACACGACGAAGACACCAGCAATTCTCAATAATTGTAAGAAAGATTTGGCCACAGAGGTGAGCCTTAATGATATCTGCGGGAAACATATCAGAACTAAATAAAACACATTAAGTGCCAGAATGGTCCATGGCCACTGTCACTAGCCTTTATACACTGCTCAAAAAATAAAGGAACCACAAAAATATGACATCCTAGATCTGAATGAAAAAAAAATATATATTGCTTTGTTCTTTACATAGTTGAATAAACTGACAACCAAATCACACCAAATCACACCAAATCACACTTTCTATAGAAATCGAATGAGAATTGCTGGTGTCTTCCTCTTGTAAGTCGCTTTGGATAAAAGCGTCTGCTAAATAAAGTAAAGTAAAGTAAAGTAAAATTATAGAGGAAATCGAATTTATCAAGACATGGATGTCTGAATTTGGAATCACATTCGAAATTAAAGTGGAAAAACACACTACAGGTTGATCTAACTTTGATGTAATGTGCTTAAAACAAGTCCAAAGGAGGCTCAGTACTGTGTGTGGCCTCCACGTGCCTGTATGAACTCCCTACAATGCCCTACAATGCCTCCTGTGGTAGAAAATCTTCTCAGGGATCTCCTCCCAGACCTAGACTAAAGCATCCGCCAATTCCTGGAAAGTCTGTGGTGCAACGTGCTGTTGGTGGATGGACTGAGACATGATGTCCCAAATGTGCTCAATTGGATTCAGGTCTGGGGAAAGGGCGGGACAGTACATAGCATCAATGCCTTTGTCTTGTAGGAACTGCTGATGCACTCCAGCCACATGAGGTCCAGCATTGTCTTGCATTAAGAGGAACCCAGTGCCAACTGCACCTGCATATGGTCTCACAAGAGGTCTGAGGATCTCATCTCGGTACCTATTGGAAAGTCAGGCTACCTCTTGCAAGCACATGGAGGGCCAAAGAAATGCCACCCCACACCATTACTGACCCACTGCCCAACCAGTCATACTGGAGAATGTTGCAGACAGCAGAACATTCGCCATGGTGTCTCCAGACTCTGTCACGTCTGTCACATGTGCTCAGTGTGAACCCAAGATTTGCTAATCTTGGTGTTCTCTGGAAAATGCCTAACATGCCGCAGGGTGTTGGGCTGTAAGCACCTGTTGGCCCTCATACTACCCTCTAAATGGTCTTTTGTAAATTTTGGGGTTTGATTTCATTGTGATTATCAACAGCAGTGTGCTGATTTTTGGAAACATTTTCCCCCCCATACACATGACCATGTAACTGCCTGCTCCACCAGAAAATCTTTGTTTAGACTGGCAAAATTATCTGTTGAGGAGGAAACAGGCATTACTGTGAAAACATTTGTCCCTCATCAGTGATTTCCACTGACAAAAAAGGGCACACCGATGTTAATCCATTTTTTCCAACAAGCATTTAACATTATTTCAGTTCGTGACCTGAGCCTTTGTTTTACTGAAGAGCAGAGAATTGAGGCTTTGTGGCTTTTTCACCAACAAGGATCCGATACACAGGTTGGCAGGAATCCAGCCAATCACAGTGGCTGTGCCAGGATCATAGTGTCTGTGATAGGTGGAATCACAGACATTGCCTGATGAGCGATGCAGATATTTGATTGTACTAACTCAGTTGCTAATTCAAGGAGTTTTGTTACACATTTTAATTAAATTTGCACTCACTTCTGTTTTGTTGTTTATTTCTCTTCCAAGAAATTTGTATTCAAAACCACTGATTCAATGATTTCACAGCGAAACAAAATGTCACAGCTTCAAAAAATTCAGAACCAGTGGGCAGAAAATCCAACTGGATGCCTTGACATTAGTAGATATTGGCTAAGCGCAATCTCAGTGCCGACCTTCATTATCGCGCTCTTTACAAACATAACCTTGTAATGCAGAATAAAGGAGCGCCTCTGCAGCTATAAACAAAGTGTCCATTCTCCGACTCGATACTCCACATTCCATTTAAAACACAATCAGCATGCAATTATATTTGGCACAGGCACAGTGTGTTGATACTGTTTTCCAACTCATTTAGATATGAAATGGATACCACTCCATAAAGCTGCATTTATGCAGTCACTGGATGACACCCTTGTATTTTGCATAATTGGAAGCTTTACAGGAATCAGTAAAGCAATAGATTAACACACACAGACACAGAGAAAGAGAGACAAACAAATGCGCACATTCACCTGAAAAAAATCAAATTCAAGCATTTTTTTACGAATCATGACGAACCCAAATAGCACCTTTTCTTCTAAAAAGAAAAGAAAAGAAATAGAAACGACAGAATCAGCCTAAATGAAATGATGGAGCCAACAATGAATTATTCATGAGCTGTGGGAATGCAAAGTAGAAAAATCTGAATATATTGTTCACTGACATGCAATGAAATGCAATCACACATTCCAAGAGTCACTCTACTGAACAAAGGGCTGTGTCATTCCCACTCACATGGTGTAAAATGAAAAAAAAAAATTTCTAGCCTCTTTCTGCTTGGCATATATATATTTTTTCATGACCTCAGTATCACAACATGTATTGACTGTTTTATTTAAATGTGTACTATGGATCTGTTGTCATTTGTAGTCTAGTATAAGTATGCGGTTTCCATTGCAACAATCAATGGATCTCTTGTGGATTTAAAAAAAATGTTTTGGGACCTAATGCTGTGAAGCTAGATCCAATAAAGGATGACGTTCTTTGTTCCGATCATTTACATAATGGTGCTGTATCCTCAGAGATAAAAATGCATGTGTACAGAGCCAGGAGCCTTGCTTTTCATTTCAAGGACCTGACTTGGAAAGACCTGTCCAAACCAGGAAGGATACTTGACTTTGAAAAGTACCCTTCATTCTTCAAAAGCAAAGCATGACACCTTCATAGCATTTTGCATAATAAATTGAGTGTACAGTTGTGCACTAAAAACGTCTCACTCTTGCCTGACATAAGAAATTATTCTCAAATCTGAAGAGTTTTACAGATACATTGGATACAATGGATACACTTCACTTGTTGATGGTAGCAGCCTATGGATTAACACTTGTTACCTACAAACCAGATGGCCACAAAGTCATAGATTTAAACCCAATGTACTATGTTGATCTGATTGGAGTGTCATCTTAATGTCATCAAATGAGTCCATCATTGAATAGATTGTGATTTGTGATTAATGATTGTATGTGTCTATCCTCCTCTTCTCTTGTCTATCCTGGTCCACAAAAGCCATCCTTCTCATAAAGTGGCAGAATCAGAATGGCAGTATCAGAACAATGTTGTGTCTTTGGGAATCGAGAGCAAGGAAGCCAGCACAGTAAAAAGAGCGTTCTTCTGCAAAACTGTCATTTCAGCAAAGTGGTAGTTACTGCCAAGTGTCCAAACTGTACTAATACATAGTTCCATTCAAGGCCTGGGCAGTGTTTAAAAATGAACAGTGCTTAGTGTTCATCAGTGTTTAAAATGAAACAGCTATACGAGCTATTGTTCACATGTTTCACTCCAGAATGAGTGGAGTAGCATGCAATAATGGAATGTCTGTAATAATATTATATTCTACTGGGCAAAAGGAACGGCACTTTTCTCCATTCAGTGAAGATACTTTGCCTTTACCATTGCATTCTTCCATCAAAGGTCCTTTGTTCAGAATGCGAGTGTTTTGCTAATGGCTCTTCCTATCCCACTCCCATTCAGCTACTCAGTACCTCAGTGTTAGTCTGGCCACCAACTTAACCTTTGAGCCACTGACTTCTAAGATTTATAAGGCTCTGTATCAATACCATTACACTGAAAAGCAACATCATTTCAGCTACTGAATAGTAGGTGTCAAGTTTACATGGGTTGATCAGGGTGTGTCTGAATGCACTTTTTACCTCACCAACCCATGTAGCTACAAAATATTAACTACGGCGTTAATTTAAGCTGTATTATGTATGCCATACACATTAGTGAGAGTGAAGAGATTGTTATTGTGAAACACTGCAGCACAGCACACAGTGACCCAACGGAATGTGTCCTCTGCTTTTAACCATCATCCTTGGTGAGCAGTGGGCACCCATGATAGACGCCCGGGGAGTAGTGTGTGGGAATGGTACTTTACTCAGTGGCACCTCAGTGGCACCTTGGCGGATCGGAACCAGCAACCTTCTGATTACGGGGCTGCTTCTTTAACCGCTAGGCCTCCACTGCCCTGTTTCCAGGCATCCAGGTTATTGTTCTTTGTTATTCCAGCTTTCCCTGCAATTTACATTATTATTATTGTTGTTGTTATTAAACTATTATTGTCTATGCATAAGTTTACTCTGAGATTGCTTTCAAGATTGACCAGTGGCTATTGTTCCAAGGCTGCAAAATAATTCTCTGATTCCCCCAAAAGTGCAAACAAAAACCTTCTACACACCGAACAAAATAAAACAGGAGTATCTGAAATGCAACCCACAACTGTCCTGCTTGTTTTTATGGGAATTTTTTGCCTTTCTGGAAATGTTGGAGGCCAGAGAAGACCATCGTTTTCTGATCCACAACCAGCTCCCACCCAGTCAGCTGTGCTCCCCATTTCATCTGGTTCCAGGAGCATCTGCCAACCACTGCTGGGATGGCCATGTTAGCAGTTGAGGCATGTGCCTTCATCACCTGCTCTATTGGCTGCTACATTTAGATTCCCACATGAAAAAAATTACCTTGCCACAGCTGTTAGGGTTGTTTTCATATATCCTGCTTAACAATTTTTGGCGTCGATGCCCAGTTTACATTGGTTTTTGAAAAGAAGCGGTCATGCAAAATAAAGATTTTATTTACTTACTATTTATTTTTACTGCACACTGTAAGCAGAAAACGTGTCAGCAATGAGGTTCTGGTCCTCCCTGGCTGAGCGAAAACCGATGTAGTGCAATGAAAGGTAGCATTGCTTTTTCAAATGCAGTGTGAAAGCTTGTGCACTGTGGGCTTCAAAAATCAAATGAATTAACTTGGTTCGTAATTAAACATCTTTCACTCTGTAGTCAGAGGTAAGCATCCCAAGTGCACTCTCCCTTTAAGATAGGGGAAGTCTTTCCTCAGTCCTAGCGATCCCTGGTCCAGACCACAGCAGGCCTCCCTCTGGGAGATTAAGCGATGCCACACACAGATGCATTACCAGAGACCCGCACTTCCCCCTGCTGGAGAGTTCGGAAACATTCACACGTCCTTACAGGGCTCACCTCTGCCTCACCCCACTTACACTGCACCGGTATGAGCTTGAAATGCCATCGCACCAGGGTCAGTTCTATTAATGTGACCTAGAGTTACAGGATGGACACAGATTTCCGTTCCCGAACATGTGCAATTACACCTGCAAAAAACGGCACTCGAGCTGTTCGGCACGCACACGGCAATCATTCTGAGCCTTCCGCAGGGTTTAGTTGAATCAGGATTTAATCAGGAGTGAATGTTGTCGGGTGGCAGTGCTATTTTCTTGATAAACGGACTGCTTTAACTAAGTCACGAAAGAACAATACACTACACATTCCCTTCCCTAACTTCATAGGTGACAGCGGCGCCTCGGTCAGATTATTTTATTAACTCCTGGCCTCTTTGGCTAGATAAATGGGAGTAAAGGGCTAAAGTAATTAATGCAATTACAAAGCATTATGAGAGCGATGAAGGCACTAGTGCTCCGATAATTAGTTTGCACACTGGCGGACTTCAGAAAGCTGCAGGTCGGGCGTGAATGAGTCAGAGTCGGGGGAAAGAGCGAGGGAGAGAGAGGATTGGGGGCAAGTGAGGGGGTGGAGAGAGGGAGAGGAGGGGAGGAATATTCTTAGCATTCCACTTGTGCTTTGTGCCACAGTATTGCAATTTCATATTCGAGCATTATCTCAGCGGGCCTGAAGGCTCACGCCCAATCAGACGGGCCTCGCCGACGTTCCTCGACGTGCTCCATCTCCTGCCCCCACCCTTGTCTCCCTACACACGTGTTTGTTCCTCAGTTCTGCCTTTATGCTCACAGAGCTTTTGCATGGGACACCCAGTCAACATTGCAATTAATCTAACTTCAAAATTTTTTTTTAACATTTTTACCCAGACAGTACATACAATACATGCTTTAATAACTTTTTGTAACAAGAAAAGAATGACAATGCAGAATGTAGCTCAGCCTTAATGTACATGCTAAATATAAAACAAACCATTAAAATAAAAAAATATTACAAAGAAAAAAAAATACAATAGCCTCACATATCACAATCAAGGTTTTTAATTGATTGCAATGGGTCACTGGGACATTAGAAGCATTTTTTTTATATCAGGGTGTAATTGCATGACATTGAACCACCGCTCATCATCCAAACTATACATGCCTGCTGTGGTTTGTGCTCTCATTGCGTTACCATAATGTCCCGAGGGTACCTTGAAAAGGCTTTGTTCCAGTCACTGGAGAGGTCCTGTCATCTGATTAATACATTCTGTTCATGAGCCTGTGCAGAAACCAAACCTTGGAGAACATTTTTTTGCTTTGCAGCCCAGGCACTTCCGCTTTTAGCTTCTTTTTTTGGAAGCTGAGGTCTGAAGTCGTGCTCCACCTTTCACCTCACTTTTTGAGACATGGCAGAATCCGGTTTCTTCACACTCTTTTAGCGTCACCCCAAGAGCAACTGAATTTTTTTTTTTTAATATTCCATGTAACAACAATAATAATTGCATCATATTTTGATTTCAAGGTTGATCGTTTTTTTCTCAATCCAGGACTATTATGGATGAAGCATGCATGGCCAGTAGCCATTGTGCATGCAGACAGAGGCACTGCCTTTGCCGAAGGTGTCTCTCAATCAAACACAGGTTACCAGAGTTCATCAGCTTCATGGTTGATTGATGATTAGAGTTATAGAGAGAGATGCTCACTTTTGAGACGTGCCTCAAAAGGTCAAAGAGATTCCAGGCGGAGCACAGACATTCAAGATCAACTTGTTTACTTTGAGAGGCTACGGTCAGACTGAAATATGGTGGCACTTTAGCTACAGGGTGATTTGACAGAGGGCAATTAGTTATTTATCCTATGAAAAGCTGTTAGCGTCTCTTAAACAGCTAAATCGTATGGTTCACACAAGGCAATCATTTCATTAGTTTAAGAGAAGCTTCGATTAGGGGATCAAAAAGGTTGTCAGTCTCACAGTTCACTCGGTTGAGGTGTGAGATGTGAAGATGTCAGATCAGAAGCACTTAAGAAGAAATGGTCTTGGAGAAATACAAATGTGGGTGAAGAGATTTTTTTTATCTCCTGTGCAGCTAACATTTAATTTTTTTATATTATGTCAAACTAAATTATGTCAAACAGAAAGCTAAACTGTGCAAAAATGCTACACCACAACAACAACATTTATTAACAACAGTATGTCTCAATGGGCTTTGACACACTTGACCCTTTCTGCGCACAAGGAAAAACACCACACAAAAAACTCTAGGCTAGAGAAATAAAGAAAGGAAGAAACCTTGGGAAGGAGTGAAACAGAGAGGGACACCCTTCCAGGGTAGAGTGACCATGCAAGTGGTGTCAGTGCAGGGTTTGTGATTGTCCAATAAGAGAAAATAGTTGTAGAGTCCTACAGTTGTAGAGGTGGAGAAGTCCAAAATGTAGACCAGTGTCATGGTGTACAACACGTGTCCATTATGATGCTACTGGTCCATTTGACAAAACCCTAAAGCTTAAGTTGTTACAGTGGTTCGTGCTAAGTCCTGGTTTAGCCATTGCCAGGAACCAGGATGCTGGTCTCTTCACCGGAGTCTGCCAGTAGTCTGGGCGCTTGATTCAGTATCTTGGAGAAAACAAACAGAAGCAGCAGCAGGCAGTGGCATTGTCTGACTGATACTGAAATATGTGGTTATAGTGGCATATTTTTTAAAAGTGAAGTGATTGTCACATGTGATACACAGCAGCACAGCACACGATGCACACTATATTTGTGCAACACTTAATATACCTTCTATCAGTTGGACTAGCAATATTCTAGTCACAATCATTACTGCTTGTCCTTGAAGATGCTAAATAAAATCAAATGCAAGTTTGTAAAAATGTAAAAAGGAAAAAAAAAGAGAATCTTAATCAGAAATTTGAAGCACGTCAACCAAGCCGATAGTGTGTCTAAAGTTATTATGCGACGTCCAGTGATTGCTCAGTTCATTCTTTGCAATTCAATACTTAATTGACTGATTAAAGTAATTGATTGGTTAGAGGGACCTTGGAGCTTTAATTAAAGGCTGATTCTAAAGGTGAAGACCTGCTGAGAAACAGAATCTAAAGGGAAAAGAATGAATCAGAACTGAACTTTTCCAAAATACCAAGCTCATCAAATACCAGGCAGGTCATGCAATCAAAGTTGTAATTAACAACCAAGACCATTTCCCTTGAGACTGAGACATCCTGCTTTCCCTAAAATATGGAAATACTTCCAGTCTGCATTTGTTGTCTTTGGACCAGGGTCTACTTTTGGTAATAGAGAGGAGGCTCAATTTCTCTCATTCTTTCTGCCATTGTGAAGAGCAGAGTCAGCGGTTCTGGGACCTGGGACTCCCACCTCTTCATATCGTCTTCAGGCCTGGCTACATGTGCGAAACAACCAGGGTCTCACTTGAAATGCCTTGTATTCTCCTTCTTGTTAAATCCTATTTTTGGTCATCCTTGGTTCCCATAATCCCATAGTGCCATTCATCATCCATCATGATAACATTTTTAGACACTGCATGACAGCTGCGTCTCTGGGACAAGTGAGTATAAGTGTGATTGGGGTGAGTGTGGAAAAGCACCTCTACGGAAAACCTACTTTCCAATTCACCCCCTCAGAACAGCCAACCACAGATGGCACACTTAGGCTGATGAGACATAGAGAGAGACATAGAAGGTGGTGAAGATGATAATCCCAGTGTGGTGCCCTGGAGTGGGAAGGTGTTTTTCTTTGCAACACTCTATGATCTATTTTTAAGATCATCTAGATCATCAAGTGTTATGTGTTATTTTAGGTAACTATCGTTGACTTAAGTGCTTTTTCATCATGTTACAAAAGTATTTTTGTGCAAGTAAATAATAAGTTTCATGCTTTACATTTACATAAAATTACATTATATCTGCTTTCATAGCCATTTTGCTGAGTTCACTAAGGATGTAATAAAGAAAGTATAGAAGGGAAAAAACAGCTTCTTCTCTCCATTTATAATTCAATACTCTTAATCTGATTTAATGTCTCACTACAAACATCCCCACCTCACCAAATAAGTTCTAAGTAGTTCTAAGAACATTACAGTTTCTCTTCCTGCCCACTGAGCATCCTGTCATAAGGTCTAAATCATTCATCAACCTCACATCAATCCAATTATGAGCTATCATCATTATCTTATGCATTGGCGGGGATAGAATGCCAAAACACTGAATCTCCACTTGATGGTGTTGGCAGGATATTGATCATTGCATGAGGCAGGAGAGTAGCAAACCCTTAAAGCGCCCATAACATTAATCACAAGTTAATTGGATTGGAGAAATGGAGGTGTGCTTTATTCATGCGTCTCCTTGCTTTGTTCGCCCTCTTCAGCGATGCTTGCATGTATAGGGGGCTTGGAGTCGTCAACAGGTAAAAGTGAGCTCATCATGATGATGAATGGCTCTATTACTTCTCACTGCGGGACGCCACTGTGAGTACACATGTATGCCGCCATCTCCGCGTTCTGTCATTTCTCGAGAATCATGGCATCTCCTTGCTTCAAGGATCAACTCCTCCTCTTTCGCCGCAGCACTTTCTCCATCCAAGAGCTTTTATCTGACCACTCAGTATGATTACATAGTGGTCACATTGTTTGCTCACTTGGTAGAGCACACAGTGGAAGATTAGTCTGACAAAAATGTCTGCCATTTGGATGTATAGCTGCACTAAGTCAAGGCTGCTCCAAAATTGTTCCTTTGACATGGAAACCAGAATGGCCCAACAATATGGAAGTTGGATCACCTATTAGATCAGATCCTCCAATACCCTAGTCAATATTATATTCCAGCCATGTTGGACAAATTTTTACATCAAAAAGACAGGCCTGTGCATATATATACTCGGGTCAGACTCTTGCTTCATATTGCACCTACTTACCTACCTACTGAAATCAAACTCTGAACATCAAACATTATCCAGCTCCAGGTACATTCCACATGATGAAGAGTAGTGCATGTTTCCTATATGAGCAATGTGGTGTTTGGCCAATAGTTTAATTAGTTAATTTTAAAAATTCAGCCAGTGTGTATAAATCATCAGGTGTTCTGCAATTCTTTGCGAAGAAGACATGAAAGATTGTACACAAAGTGCTGAATCTCACCTACACTAAGTGTAGTTTGGTTCAGAATGTTTTTTATGTATCCATTATTTTATGTAATTCTGCTGACCACTGAATATGCAAATGCTTTGCCAGAATGAGGGGCCATAATGTCCACACAGAAATTGAGTTGGACTTTGGCTATAGAGCTTGAAAGAGCCAAGCCTCAGGGAATAATTAAATAACATTGTGCATTTAAGGTTGGATGCATTCCACAAGCTTTCGGCATGATGACCACATGATAACACTAAACACAAGTGAAATCAGCAAAAAATTATTTCAAGCAATCAAACAGAAATGAAAAACTGATCTAATAACCCAGGGCACAATTCAGACATTTAAAAACCATAATGGCCTTTAGCAAGAAAAAATAACATTTAGCCGTTTACTTAACATATTGCAAGGGTTTGTTGTTTACCTTTGGTGGTATTGCCTGTGCAGAGCATATCTGGTAATATACAGTCCATCCAAAGTGCAAGAGCAGGGTTGTTTTTTTTTACCATGGACACATAGTAGACCTACCCATTTTTACACTAGCATCTTATCCTACTCACCCGGTAGTACGAGTTGATCCTTTGCTCTGTTTCTAATTGCACCACATGCACGACTAAAGAACCTAAATTCTGGGATGCCCTCAGTCATAATGGACACCAAAACGCAATCGAGATAGAATTACACTAGAACTCTAGAACACCCAGATTTTCTGATGGGATTTCTGCTGACCTAAACTCCTAATGGAATTAGGTGAAGTTAACACAGTTTACTGTGGAATCCTGCTTTGCTCCAGTCAGATTCTTGTTGTTGTCTTGTGAGCAGCCAACATTCAAATGAGCCGTATTGACTGAATCCGAAGAGACGGAAACCAGACACTCCAGTTAAGGACTGCATGCCCCACGTCCTTAAAACAAGGTGAACATCATGGACTTTGTTTATGCCCGTGTTCCCCTTTCAGCAAGAACATTGCTGCCAAGGGAGCGATTTTGTCAGCTGTCATACCCTCGCAAGTCTAATCATCCTACCATCATGTACCACTCTCACCACTACACGGTGCCCCTTAATTGCTTTTCCTCGTGCTTCTTTCCAGAAAAACGACAGCATGTTGCATTAGCATTTAGCATTAGTAAGTAAAATATGCCTTTTCTGGGAGGTGGGGGCGGGGTTCAAATCGAGGCCATGATGGCGCGTTTGTTAAATTAGTGCCACCCGAGGGCGTCCAGCCTCAGCCCAGGTTTGCCCGTGCTCTTACGGGCACTGTAAAGAAGGTTCTGTACTATTGTGCCCTAATTAATCAGCCATCAGACGTCTGTGAAATCAGTTTTTGCACGCTGATACCATTTGGGCACAAGGGATAATAGGGAAGAGCCATTTGCTCTGGTTTTGTCAATGGGTTTTGGTTTTTTTATTGTATTTGTTTATTCACTTATCCACTTCTAATTTTGTGCTCGCTGAATATATGAATGATTTTTAACTATATTGCCTCATTATTTAAAAAAAAACGACAAAAGTAAATGAATGCCAAAAGCCTTCTCATTTGGGTTCATGATTAGCATCAAGTGAAAAGCCCTGAACCAAAATATTTTTTAATTTTAATGGTTTGAGTCGTTCTACAATGTTTAAGGATAATGTAATAGTTAGATTTTAAAGACTATTCAGTGAGAGATGAAAATGAAGTAATGTTCTCCTTCCTCTGGTTGTTCCTGTTAGGGGTTGCACAACTGACCTGGCTAAAGTTTTATGGCAGATGCCCTTCCTGATGAAATACTCCCCGTTTACCCAGGCTTGGGACCAACACCAAGTAATACACTGTCACACGCATCGTCAGTGGCTGGGTTGAAAATTATCTGATGTAAATAATGAAAATAGTCAGCACAATTTTATTAATTGATTTTATATATCCAAAAGTCCACAGAAAAAAATCCTTCCCTCCTTCCCCAAAAGCAATAACACAAATGAACTATAAGCACTGTTGCTATGAGCTTTTAAATGTGAGAACGTTCAAGTTCATTTCAAAGTCAATTGCCCTGTTTATACCTCTTACACCAACAGACAGAGGACACACACTCACAGACACACAAACATGTACACACACAGACAGGCTGGCCATGCTGGGCCTGAGAGGAATTAGCATCTTCATGGGTGCCTGTTCTACCATATGTGAGGAGACAGTTGTGAAACATGGGCAAGCTTACCTTGCATTACTTCCAGGAGCCGCACACATTACTACTGTCATCGCTGATGTGGGCTGGCATCCTCTAAACAGACACACACACACACACACACACACAGAGGGAGAGAGAGAGAATATCTGGCTCATGACCTCTACCATGGACTTCATCACAATAATGCTGCATAATTATTCATTTCAATTACTTGAATCATGCTGCTATAGTGACAGAGCTTAAGAAACCACAGAAGATTATGTACACATATTTACACACACACTTACAATTGTATTTACAACAGCAATATTCAAGTGAATTACACTTTGATCCATTTTTATATTTGTGACATTACAGTCAGCAACAGTTTCCTGGTCCAAGCTTTCCTGTTCTCGAGTTGCCACAGTGCTGACAACTGAAAGACAAACAGAGCCTTTTTTTGACTCACTTCTATTCCATCCTTTTCTGTGCTGCCTATGCACAGCCAAAGTAGCAATCTAAGGTTCACATGTTCTGCCTCTGTTATTCTGCTTTCCTCTGGAAATGGTGTCAGACAAAACAAGTAGATAATAAAAAAAAGTTGATTTATGTCGTCTTCCCTAGATGGTGCACTATTCAGTGGACTTTTCTTTATGGATGGGTTTCGGATAAGACACAGTGATGATACACTGGCGTTCCCTGAATGTTTCATGTTTTACCTAAGCCTAACCTAACTTTTGAAGCCACACTGATCATATTGCCTCTGCTTTAATAAATAAAACAGTATTAATCCGTAATGTGTGGCCATCATTTACTTTTTTGCTTTTATGTTTGCACGTGACTATACTAGACGCCTCGCTAACATGTTACAGTGATTGTGGGAATGATAAGGAGACTGCAAAGGGCAGATTCTTCCCAGAGAAACAACAAGCAAGTAAAAACACAACCAAAATAGTCTATAGAGACTATTTTGAGAATTTATTGATGCCTATCCTGATCCATGCACTTTTTACGTCTAGAGCACCGAAACAACACAAATTCAAGTCAGTCCTATAAAAATTGTTTTTTGCTTTATCCCTGATGCTCTTAAGGTGTCGCTCAACATCACAGCTCTAAAACCCATGTTCCACATTGCAAATGAGAAAGATATTGAGTTCATTTGTGGGTAAAGGATGAAACCAGCAGTGGGATCCCATTGCTTATGTATTGCCTGATTTTTCTTTTTTTTTTTGTTGGCTTCCGTTGGCTTCCAGTGGTTTTTTTTAGGAGTACCAACTTTCCATAGAACCCACATGCATTAGAGAACCCAGGATGGAACAGCAGGAGCAGCTGACAACTGAATCCCATGGGCACCTCATCTCTTGGGATTTGATGAAAAGTGATGAAATAATTTTAGCTTTCAAACTCAAACATTGTGATTTTTTTCTCATTAATTTAATACATTTAAAACATTGTTTAATGTAGCTGAAGTGAAATGAATTCTTTGTTAATTTTATTTTACTAATTATTATATATTTTTATTGATCTAATATATATTTTTTGACAAGATGGGGGTTGAGGCACAGATCCTGGAGTGTTTGTACGGTCTGAGCTCTCTTGCTCTTGGCATCTGTGTCCCACCACAGGACTGTCTTGCTGCACCCCAAGCATGTCAGCACCATGGTCAGCCAACCGCAATCCATCATTTCCCAGCAGGCCCATTGCGACGTTTCCACATGCTCACATGTTCCGGGAAGTCATACTAGAATTACTGAACAATTCCAAGGAAATATTCCATGAGTACTCCTGCTGTCTTCCATTTCTCTCAGGTTATGAGCAGATTAAATATCTCCATATTTCAAAATTATAGCATATCAGCTGTCTTTGTGTGAAGGTATAAGACATTTTTATTATAAATAATATTATATATTCTTTTACCAAACTTCTTATATTTACATTTACATTTACGGCATTTGGCAGACGCCCTTATCCAGAGCGACTTACAACGTGCTTAAGTTACCATCGATGAAGAGATCAATTCTGGTTCACTAGGACCCAACTATGAATACATCTATTTTATTCACTCTGTTGTAGATTCTGTACACAAAGTTCGACAACAAGAAAATTACAATTTAATCTAAATATTCTTTAAAGAGGAAGGTCTTGAGCTGCCGTTTGAAGGTGCTCAGTGACTGACCTGTTCTGACCTCGAGGGGAAGTTCATTCCACCACCGAGGGGCCAAGACGGAGAAGAGTCTAGATGAATGTTTTCCTTTTACCTTCAGAGATGGAGGGACCAGGCGAGCAGTACTGGAGGCTCGGAGTATACGAGGTGCAGTGCGAGGTGTAATAAGGGGGTAGTGAGGTAGGATGGTGCTTCTCCATGTTTGGCTTTGTAGGCCAGCATCAGTATTTTGACTGATGCGTGCAGCTACTGGGAGCCAGTGGAGGGAACGTAGCAGAGGGGTTGTGTGGGAGAATTTCGAAAGGTTGAAGATTAGTCGTGCTGCTGCATTTTGTAGTAGTTGTAGAGGTCGGATGGTACATAGTGGTAGGCCAGCTAGAAGGGAGTTACAGTAGTCCAGTCGTGAGATTACTAAGGACTGAACCAGTATCTGGGTGGCCTGTGTTGACAGATAAGTGCGGATTCGTCTGATATTGTAGAGAAGGAATCTACATGAGCGGGAAAGATTGCTGATGTGAGTTGAGAAGGAGAGTTGGTTATATAATTTCTGGCAGATTTGGTCCACCCCAATTTTGACACCAAGTCTACAATTAAATCACAGTCCACACTACCTTTCACATTAAAACTGAGATCTAAGGCAATAACCTCCATATAACTGTCATAGGAAATGAGTGACACACTGCTCTTATCCCTATCGTGTTCTCAGCGTGACTTTGGAAAAGATGCTGGGTTGACTGAGTGCAAGCTCATTTTGAATTCATTTGAAAATCTCAGTTTTCAAAGCAGAGTCCCCCCCACTCTGACTTCCAGCCTCTCCTCCCCACAGAAGTTTACACTTAAAAGCAGCATTTTTTTAAAGCAGTTTTAGACAGAATGTGGGGGAAAAATGGAATTCTGAATGCTCGTTATATTGATAGATCTCTGTCATATGAAACATTGATCTGTGACACCTGTCATACAAATCTGTATGCCGGAATAGTTTTACACTGTATGCTGGAGGACTTGTAAAAATGTCAAGATTTTGGTTGTTCTGGCTCCTGTGTTTTTCTGCACTTTATATATATATATATATATGCAATACTTTGGCACACATCATATTCCAAAGAATCACACAATGGGCATTATCTTCACAAAGTCACTAAGCTCTTGGGTCTTGGTACGGTCAAACACACTCTTAGAATCTCCGTTAATCAATAAAACATGAAAGAATCACTTGCTAGCTGTCTGATTTAAATTATTTTGGGATATTATTTATTATCATTGGAAACACAATCTTTAATAATGTTTCTAGAAACAGAGCTTAAAACAAGATAAGCCAGAAGCTCAAAATAGTGCCCAAAAGTGGCCAAAGAGTATAACTCACACCTCTGTTCCCCTCCAACACCCCGCTACTTCTGCTACGCAATGCAGGCTCTGCCATCTCAACACACATTCACCTTGACACTCAAATGCTAGACTCCATGCAATGGAACTGGGACAAAATGCCAGCAGGTGCACTGATAAACAAAGTAGACAGTGCTATCACGCTGTTGGGGAGGAGAATGAAGAGCAGGTGACAGGTCATTCAACCATGTTAGTGCCGTGTGTGAGAATAGCCTGGAGTGTGCTTGCCCCACATAAGTGCTGAGTATCTATTAACAGACTGGAAGTGGGGAGGCACCATTTCACTGTAAGCAATGGATTTCGTGATGAATTGAATCAACCAGTGGATTTTCAATCGCCGTGAATCAATTACTATGTTTACACCTCCAATTTAATTTTACTACTTATGTGCACCAAGTGGTTAAAAAAAAGACAGATAAAACATATGGTTTGAGACAGTAGACTCTTGTCAGAAAGTTCTTGTCAGTGGCGTATGACTAAAATATTCGCTGGTCTGTGATTAAAATGTTCCTGCCCACTCAAACTAAGGCCATATGACTCTGTTGTAGATACTGTCAGTTCTAAACAGTAGATAGATTTTGCA
Source organism: Denticeps clupeoides (assembly GCF_900700375.1). NCBI lineage: Eukaryota > Metazoa > Chordata > Actinopteri > Clupeiformes > Denticipitidae > Denticeps > Denticeps clupeoides. The sequence continues at coordinate 17,031,449 of NC_041712.1, forward strand.
CACAATATTTCTGAAATGCTTATTACATAGGTGAAAAAACGAGACAAGCAGGTATAGATATGTTTCAGGGTATTCCAGCTCTGATGTAAATATTCATTTGGAGGCCTGTCACAAACAAGGGCACTGGATTCTTAACAGGTGTAGACAGGCATGGTGGAGCCATCAGTCAGAATTGTTGAGATGGAGCACATAATCTTCCAATGAGCTCCCTGTATGCTTAGAACCGTACGGCACAAGAGGGCCCTGAACACGAAGTGAAGACAAATGCTCACAGTCACAGCTTAAGGGCTTTCAAATGCGCAACACACCACGGCATGAAATGTGTCAAACTGCCTGACAGAATGAAGGAGGTCTCTGTCATGGATTGATGTCTCTGGTTGTCATCGTGTGACCCATCACAGTCAAGTGACATCACTGGGACCCTTGGTGATTCATCACAAGTGGCAAGAATTCATAGCCTTGTTATCAGGCTGCTGGATGTGCTGCTTTGCATAGCTCGACGTGGGTTAATTTGACTTCTACACAAGCCCACACACACCCCGGTATTCGCTATTATTATTTGAGTTGGCGATTACATCTTCATTAGAACTGAATAAGGACACCCACTGAGTTGAGATGTTGAGCGATGTCATTCAAGCTTTGGCTCAGCAGGCCCATTGTACTGTTGGCACGGCTTAACACGTGAAACCATCACTGGCTCTTTTCAGTCAATAATTACCCCCACTGCTTCTTGACGTCTTTGGAAAACGCTCCGGCAGCCATCTGAAGGAAGATGCTATATTTATAGGCCATTGCTATGTTCCAAAGGTGCTGAAAGCCCACAGCACATCTCCAGGGCATGGTTATGATAGCGCAGATATATTTAGCATCTTATGTAAGATCTGAAAGCTCTCGGAGGAATGACACGTGCCCACCACCACCAAAATAAAGATGAAATACCTATGCAAATGAATAAATGAAAGTTTGTATTTACATGTGCCTGTTTGCACACTCCCTGCATCTGCCTCCTTTCAACCTCAGTGCAAAAAACCCATGAAGGCATATGGAAATATTGGATTCATGTGACAAGAATTTATCTGGTAAATTGTGTTCTGCCAAGGCTGAGAGAATAACAAAAATGTTCAATGTCTCCATGCTTCTCCTGTTCTGCCAGTTACGTGATGACATAAAAATTGAATGAACCTACAATATTGTTGCTATAGGTATCCTTTTTTTAGTATGTGTGTATGTGTGTGTACGTATCATTGCAGCTGTTATTGTGAAATATTACAATAAATTTATCTGTCTTTGCTGTGGGATGTTTTCTTCTTAATTGTCTTCTTTTCTCTATTTCAGTATTGATGCATATTTGATTAAAATGTGCCTGAAACCATTCAAAAATTCCCACTTTGTGAAAAGCTTTTCTTTTCTTTTGATCTTCATCAGGCATAATTTAAAACTGAAATTGAGAGAGATTTGATGGAGGAGGATAAGTCATATCCATATTCGAATGGGTTAAATTATCTCCGAAAGGTCAGATTGTATAATGTTCCTGGTATGCAGTGATTTGTACTAGGGCATTAATAACTGATTTTTTCAGATGAACTTCTCAATCAATAAAGTTAAATAAAGTCATCAAGTGCACATCCCAGTCATCAACTTTGCACTTTACATTCCCATCTGCAGCTGTCCTTCGTACGTTCGTATGATATATAACAATAATATTGTAGCACGCGCATGTAGTTAGCAAGTTCACACACACAAAGAAAACTGTCAAGGAGATTGTAATTTGCAAAAGAGAATCATTCCTCCCAGATGAGTTCACTACACTGGATGAATTTGCAACTCTGAATTCTCCATAGGTGTAAGTGTGTGAGTGAATGGTGGATGTGTGAATGTGCACTTAGTACTGAGTAGGTGGTTATGGAAAGTGAGTGAGTGAGTGAGTGTACCTGATGGACCCAGGTCGTAATTTAACTGAACACGCATGGAATGTGCTTGGAAAAATAATTATTCCAAAACATGTAATCTCCACATAGCTTAGAAATCTCCTGCAAACATCTTGAAATCAGATACCAAACCTCACAAATATTTGTGTCAGCAAAAAGCAGGTCTCCTCCAGTTGTCTTCTTAATCATGCTGTGTGCAATCATAGCGGGTAGATGGATGACAGTTCAAATTAAAACATGTACAAGATTAATTGGGCGCCAGTTCTGATTCATTACATCCTGTTTCACCTGCCCTGTGGCAGCTTGTTTGCAACGATTAAATCTCCTCACTGAGTTTTCCATCATTAGCAAGGGTGCCCAATTTCCGCATCCAGTGTCATTCCGTGAAAACAATTTTGATTAACAATGGTAATATGTACTTAGCAACACTTTTCAAAAAAAGGCAGATTGAAATTACAAAGCATATCTAAATTGGGGTGGTAAAGTCCTCACTGCAGCCATGAAGTAAATGAGAGAAGAAACAGACAGATGTTTGGCAAGGCAAAGCATGTTTCATGGCTCACATTATGCAGCTTACCTAAATAATTGATTCAGTCATGCTCCAGTTTGAATCGAGAAACCTACATTTCAATAGGGGGCTCAGGGGTCTGCCGTATACTGTATAATGCTAAAGGAAACTACCTTCATTACTAGTCACCTATTAAACATCCATGGCATGTCGATTTCATTTCATTCCATTTCTTTTCAGCCTCTGCTCCTCTCGTACTGTCTGCAGAAGAAGGGTGACACATTCAATGCACACAAGACTTATGGCTCTGTAACGGGTTCCTTGCTTGTTCTATATGACTGTGTTGTTGTATGAACTGGGTGGCTGGGTGAGGAGTCACTCCTTTGCACTGGTCTTCAGCCAGTCATAGATATGCTTGCAGTAGCTCCCACACATAGGCTGTGTAAAAGCGGCATGTTAGATCGTATCCATCAATTGAATGTATTGCAATGCATCATTATAATATGTTGCTTTTATATACTACCACAATGAGGAATGATTTCAAGGCTTTATTTAACACATGGTGCATTGGATTTATTCAATAGTTTGCCAATCAGAAGTTGTTGTTTTTTTCTTGTATCGGTGGCATGGTTTGCGTCCTTTGATGTATTTTTTATGAGGACAGAACGTGGTGGTACTTAGAGGAAGAGATAGGAGGAAGGAGAGGAGGTATGTTAAGTAGCCACAGTATATACTGATGGGTGTGCCATTGGGTCATCATGCGTTCATGCCATTTTATTCATGCCATCTGTTTATAGAAAGATCATTAGACACTTTTCTCAGAAATTATTACAGAATAACAAATTGCATCTTCTTATAGATACACAAAAACTAGCAAGTTATTGTATTTGACTAGTTAATCTATTTGGGTTCTTTGAAACTAGGGAGCCGTATATTTAACCATGTTCAATACCAGTGCCAAACGAGCATGTCAAATTAGTTTTTCTAGTTATGATAATATAATGTCATATGCAGAAACATTATAAATGAATTATTCAATAAGTTAATCAACGTTCTGAAAAGGTTTACTCACCTTAGTGAACAGGAGATGAGGGAGAATGCAATATTTTGAGGTGCACCCCATGTTTGATATGATTTTAGATAAAAACCCAGACTATAAGACATTGCCCAACTCTGACCCAAACACGGTCTAATGCAAAAAGGAAATAGCCATTTTCACAATGAACAGAAAGGCGGGAAAGCGACAGCTGAAGTCCTCTGTAGCAACTCATATAAATGCAAACTTGTCTAATGCGATTTTCAGTCCATTCACTCAGGGACCATCTTTGCATTTCATTGGCACCGAAAAAAAAAAAAAAAAAAAGCAGCAAGAAGCAAGAGTGTGTGGTGAGCAGCTGCTGGCATTTAGTAGTAGCCTGGCCACTGTGATCTGAATGCCAATTATTTCTGTTTGCATTCCAATTTGTATTTGCCTTTCTGTGCGTCGTCTCAACCTTGGAGTGCGACCTCGATCGCTTTCCTTCAGCCTCTCACTATCGCCCTTAGAGAAAACAGTCCAAGATGTCTGATCACTAATGGATTTTAAATGATGGAGGCTGCTGCGGTGACAAAAAAGGGGACCTGCAGTGTTCATGCTCATTTTTGGCCACAGCGATGTATTTGCTTACTTTAATTGCTTTATTTGTGCTTTTTTCCGTTCTGCCTAATGCTGTGCCACCTACATGTAAGTACTGTGAATCAAAGAGTGTTCACTGAACGTTTTCTCTTTTTATGCCTCCCATGCCTCTGACAGCTGTGGCCAGGGACATAATGTATTCCAGTATGCTGCCTTACCATGTGATTGTTTTGCGCACTAAGGGTTCAATTTTCACAGTGTCAGGTGAGACATATCTCATGGGGGGTGTTTGCTAATGTCAAATAAATTCCTTTACTTTCTGCACTTACAGAAAGTAATGGATTCAAAGACCGAAGGTCTTAATAGTTGTATGTATCTTGGAGAGGTACATGTAAATACACAGGCTAAGAGCACAGTCCTGAACCATCTCTTCTCGGCACTGGATGCATCACGCGGACTAATTTCCTTGGTGCAATTGTTCTGTCTGTTCTAACATGTTAAACATAAAATTACTTTAATAATGAAACTCAAATACGGCACAGAAATAAAAGGATACACGCAGCAGTACCACAAATTGTAAAGATTAACAGGGGACACCCCCCCCTTAAAAGGTACAATAATCAGGTTAACTGGTGCAGGTTGGCTTAGCCTAGTGGCACCTGGACATCACAGCCTCATGTATGCTCCATTCCCTATTATACAATGTCTCAAAACTGCCTTAAATGTATTTAGTTTAGTGTTGATTTTATATACGTTAACAAACCAGGTGCCAAAATGTGGTCTCACACAAAAGTTCTAATGAATCCAGTGGTGAAAAAAATATTGATATGGATGGATGGATGGATGGATGGATGGATGGATGAATGGATATAATTATTCATTCTTTTGCCACCATAAAACCAGCAATGTCTACAAAGACACGGGCAGCTGAGGTAAAGTGTGTTTGGACATTACCCACTGTAAAACTGTGGAGAATAGTATAAAAACTCTCTCTACTCACAAAAGCACTGTATTAAAACCTCTCCAACCTGATGTTACCTGGCAGAAAGAGGCATGGCACAATAGAGGTTAAAAGGATGAACTAATTTATTAACACCAGTAAATTATTATTGTATGTGAAAAAGGTACGAATGTTACAGAGAAAACCAAAATAAAAGACAAGAGAGAAAAAGCCTGAACTAAGCTTCATAGAGCTTGCCTGGTCCGAGAGAAAAATAGGTAAATAGAAAAGACTGGATGGAAAAGAAAATGGAAGTCCAGAGACCACAAGAGAAATTCCTTTTATACATTTGACTCCCAGGAAGTTGCCACAGACCAATAAGAATTAGTTCTTTCTGGCCTCTCACGCCCATGTCGTCTCCTGCTTGGGGATGTCGCCACAGTCCAACAAAGACACAAGTGGAGGACCAAATGGCCCTTCAAACCTCTTGTTCGGGGGAAGGCCGTTTGGCAATGTATGGAGAACAAAGAGGTGATTTTGTCTCCGCGAGACAAAAGCTGCAGAAACATCGTGGCCCTGCAGAATGTCCCATATAAACACCACCTATCGCATATCCATGCATCAAAATTCCTACGCAGAGTTAGAAAGACACTGGTTCTCATCAGAATACAGTACTCTTCATCTCCTACAGCACTGAGTAGCAGGCAGACATAGAACATCCATGACCACAAGCAGCCAGAAACATTAAACCTCCACTCATGATCATTTTCAGGGCACTGTCACCTTGCTGATGTAGGTTAAATGCTGTGGAGGGGCAACTTGGTCAGTGTCTCTCGCCTATAAATAGTACGGCACATTATTAAGCAACATGTACACATACTAGACTAAAACATCGGGATTTTTTTACCATTCCTGTAAGGTTTGTGCCTTACACGTACCTTCCTCTCAGCTTTCTTATTTCATTAAAATAGAACAGTGATTAAATATTTGAAAATGAAGGAATCTTGGTGAGATCTAATTTCCTTTTTAGCAGTGAGCTATAATGGGAAACAGCTGGAATGATATGACAGGACCCTGTCTCATCCTCGCTCACTGGTTCACACCTCCTGGAAGTGATGAAAGGTGCCGTCCCTTCTGTCCTGCCGCCGGGCCTCATCCTCTGAGTCACATATCTCCCACGGCAACTGAGATGCCTTATCTCCACTGTGACAGTAGCCATAGATGCAGACCACCTGACCCTTTAATGACTTGACATGCAGGCAAATGGGTCATTTCTTCCCTCGAGTCTCCGTTGTGTGGCTAGAGACACTGGAAGTCGTGTCTCTGTTGTATCACAGTAGAATAAAAGTATTTTTTGAAAAAAGCCATATGTGACAGTTACGCCTGAGGCACTGAATCACCTGTTGGATCTGAATAATCAACAAAGGCCGGTTCACAAAGAGCGCCATTTGATATTTTAAGATATGTAGTGGTGAGGTATCTGGGTTTTCTGTTCTGTTTTGTTTACTTCTACGTCTGGTGTGATGAGCAGTGGAAATGCTTCTCAGGATTTAAACTCACATTTCCATAAACTGTCAAGACTGTAGGATGTACTGAGATGACATTTGATGTTTTAATATATTTTAGCATACTTCATGTCTACTAAAGAGCTTTCGTAACGAGATAATTTCTTTTGACATAGATATAGGCACACAAAAAAGGTCCAAGAAGAATCCCTGTAGAAAAGCATCACTTTTGGGCCGTTTACATCAAATGTAAACACTCTCGACTTGTATAAATCCAATAAACAACTTCCTGAAAAACCTGAGTGGTGCTGCACTGAGGGCCACTAGAATTTGTCACCTTCAAAACGGCGAAAATCATCTGTGGGTGGCACATGTTGTACCCAAACACCACATAATTCCAGAAATAATTCCGCTCCCATTCCCTGCTCAATTACTCCGGCTGTGGCGGTGTTCTCCTGGGCGGGCGGCGTGCAGGTGATTGGGCTTGAGAGGAACAGCTGGTGAGTGACGGTTTAATAGGCACTCCTGGGCGGAATATGGGACATCGATTCCCCTCTGAGTGAACTCTATTTTAGCACTGCATCACCGTCCTTAAACTCACACACACACACACACACACACACACACACGCCTCTCATGCAGCTGTAGCCCAGCGGTGAAGCTCAGGTGGACTACAGGCTCTCGTTTTTTTTTTTTTTTTTTTTACATTTAACCATGTAAGCTGCGTGTGTTGCTTCAGACGGTTTCATTATAAGGGGTCTTTTCCATGCTAATTCTGCACAGGTCTGCTGGCATATCTCTCGCTGTTCTTCACTCATGTCCACGCCTCATCACAAATACAATTCAGTGTCCTGTAATGGCACAGGGCAATAAACAAGCCGTTACTTGTGAGATCAAAAGGTCACTGCAAGAGCAGCTCTGGCGAAACATATTAATAAATAAATAAACTAAACACCCGTAACCCCCTATGAAGCTCCGAATAGGCAAATAATAAGACTGGTCTGCCTCACTCACATCTGGACAATATTGGTATCTGTTTCAGATATGTCTTGTTGTGACTTGCCCAATCTGTCGCAGAAGGGACCTGAAACAGCATCTCAGGATGAGAAAAGAAAGGCTGCTCTTGGAGTCCTCTTATCAGTATGACAGTTCCACCGGCTGTCCATACCTCACTGCCAGAAGGGTCCCGGATCGTCATTTCACATCCCGAAGCAGGCGCCCTCCAGATGAATGTGGCCTTTCGTCTCTTTGGTGTCATAGGTTTAAATTAGCTGCCACAGTGCAGTATTGTACTGTTGATTTAATGTCTGCTGATCGCTGTGGAGCTTTAATTACAAATCAAATTACGACTATTTCCATTTCAGAGAAATTTTGGCATGATTTTCTGAGATCTGAAGGTTTGTGTCAGATGTGTGATCAAAAATAACAAGAAACGTGTCAATGTCATGTAATTGGCATATTATTTGGTGAACAGTGTTTCTTAATAATTGCAATTAAACATATATTGGAAAGAATATCATGAGATGCTCATTAACAGGATGGTAAGAAAGTGTTCAGCATAAGCATTCAGGACTGTTGAAAAACCATCCTCGTTGTTTACCAAGAGTGTGAAATATTGCCATCACAGCAAAAGCTCCCTGCTTTGGAGAGTTTTCCACAATTTTTTCAAAGTCCTGTGTCTTCAGTTTTTTTCTGTAATGTAAAAAAAAAACTGTAATGTAAAAAAAAAAATGAGTAGTTGTGTCCAAACGTTTGACTAGTAGTGTTTTTCCATCCGTTAAACATAAATCGATTTTATTAATAGACAATACATGTTATCGAGATTAAATAAAAGACAATGTAGCTAAATGAAAAAAAAATCAAACATATTACAGTATTGAAGGTCTGTGAGCAGTTAATAATAAGAGTCAAAGAACAACTGTAGCTGGGTTGCAGGTCAGCTGTTCATATGGGTATAAATAGAGTATGTGTTCATATTTATAGTAAATGTTTTTGTTTATGTATGGGGGTATTTTGAGTACTGTAATGTAGTACAGTATTAAGGTCAGTGATGATGCCAGTGCCCACAGCCTCCCTCCACCTGGCCCACTCAACCCAGCCCTGTCTTCACCCGCGCACCCTCACAGCTTCCTGCCACAGCCCCGGTTACCCGGCCTCCCGGCTGGACTTCCATATGGCAGAGCAGTCTGGTGTCAGTGCTGGACAGGTCGGCTCCGGCCCAGTGCCGGGTAACCCTGAGAGCAGGCATATGGCCCCACTGTGGGCAAACCAAACAGTCTGCTGATGTGGTGCTTCTCTGTGGCGATGTGCCTCGGCACACATTTCATTCTTGTGTCAGAGCACCGCTGTGATAGGAATCAATGAGTTTCCATGGTTTCACAAGCCTTGGTCATGTAGTCAGCTTGTTGTGTAATCTGTGAGAACAAGTGCTTATAATCTAATATGCAGTAAGGTTCTGATAGGACAGATTGTATTCAAAAATGTATATATATACGTATGTGTGTGTGTGTGTGTGTGTGTGTGTGTGTGTGTGTGGTGGTGGTGGTGGTAGTAGCCTAGTGGGTGGTAGTAGCCTAGTGGGTAACACACTCGCCTATGAACCAGAAGACCCGGGTTCGAATCCCACTTACTACCATTGTGTCCCTGAGCAAGACACTTAACCCTAAATTGCTCCAGGGAGACTGTCCCTGTAACTACTGATTGTAAGTCGCTCTGGATAAGGGCGTCTGATAAATGCTGTAAATGTAAATGAAATGTAAATGTGTGTGTGTGTATACACATGTGAACACATGTGGAGTTACGTACTTAACAAAAAGTGGAGTCCTGGACCTGAACCCAATCGAGATGGTTTGGGGTGAGCTGGACCGCACAGTGAAGGCAAAGGGGCCAACAAGTGCTAAACACCTCTGGGAACTCCTTCAAGACTGTTGGAAAAGCATTTCAGGTGACGACCTCTTGAAGCTCATCGAGAGAATGCCAAGAGTGTGCAAAGCAGTAATCAGAGCAAAGGGTGGCTATTTTGAAGAAACTATAATATAAAATATGTTTTCATTTATTTCACCTTTTTTTTGTTAAGTACATAACTCCACATGTGTTCATTCACAGTCTTGATGCCTTCAGTGAAAATCCAATGTAAATGGTCATGAAAATAAAGAAAACACATTGAATGAGAAGGTGTGTCCAAACTTTTGGCCTGTGCTGCAAATACATATTTTATGTATGTATATTTTATGTATAAATAAGTTTTGAAACATAAATAGATGAGTACAGGTGTACTCATTCACACACCATCTCTCATAGGTTTATATCGATTCCAGGGGTCATCTGTCTCATAAGAGGTCTTACAGTCCCATGAACGAGATCGATGCCGCAACACACACCGGCTCACCGGGTGACAGTGCAGCCACACAACGCTCCACCATTCTCAGCCTCTGTGAAATCTTTTTGATTGTGACGGAAAGTTAAACGTGTGACCTACTTGACCGGTGCATTTCCAGTGACTGACGATAATGTGAAAATTTCACATCATTTCACACCTGCTCCCTGCCAGGTGATGTACCAAGGCTAATTAATTAAAACCCCTACCAGTTAGCCCTTGAGAGAATCAAATCAGCCAATAAATCAATTGGATCTGTGCATCAGTGATAAATCATACACTTAATGGCCTTTCTGTAACTTTTTTGATGTGTTTATTCATGGAAAGAGGCAGTGTTGCCAACCCACACGTATATGAGATCAGGGAAATATGAAACTGGCATTCAAGACATTACTTTTCCAACTCAGCAATAAGGGGGGAAAATGAGCTCTCTGCAGAGCCTGCAGTGTGTTATTAAATGCTTCTTTGTATTATTAAAAAAGAAGAAGAAAATCTGCATCTTTTTATTTTTTCCCTGAGAATATTTCCACCACGGGAGGCAGTTCAGAAAGGAGCGCGGCATGGCTTGCGGCCTGCTCTCTGCCCCACCTGCTATCCCGCCTGGCACAACCACGCTCACTGGCACGGCCTATATGACAGCTGCAATGGCAGGAGGCACGCTGAGTGAAATAAATTGCAAACATCTGCACTAAACAGATTAATGGTGCAAGTAATCAGTAAGCTGGGGCTGTCTGAGCCACCAAGGCGACAAGATAAGAGCATGTATCTGTGCAATATGGGGCTCATCATTATGGCAATATGGACTCCATACATTTGGCTGGTTTAGCTTACATTTCAAGCTGAATGTTATGCTGTGCTATGTTATGCAGTGTGTATTTTCACACTAAATGGGACTTTTATATAGGTACTACTTTGAGCTGTTCGGGTTTAAAAAAAAAAATTAAACGTCCTTGCATTGGGCACAGTTGTTATTTTCTTATAATTTCTTTTAAACCACCTTAATTTTTTTGTTAAATTTTTGTCAAATTCTTTTAGTTAAAAATCATCTTTATGTATTTGCCCTAGTTGTGTTAAAAAGCCAGGTAAAAAATGACAATGGAACTTTGTTAAACTGTTGTACAATAAATAAATACAGGCACTTTATTTAGACACTGTGGTCATTTAATAAAAGTCCATGACTGATCCTCAGTAATCAGAACATTAATTACTAGTGATTCCCAGTACTGCCCAATATTGCTGATATCTGTCTCACAGTCAGGGTCTAAAGATTAAGTATGGGACAAATCCACTTTGGGCCACTGTCAGTAGAAAGCTAGAAAATATTTATGCATGAGCTTCAGGCAGAATTCTCAAAGGAAAAAAAGGGGGTGGGTTTAAGTTTCAACCCAAACTAGGTTTGACACAAATAAATGAAGCCAGCAGCATTTGCACTGTTCTGCAGTTCATATCCCAGAGCCTTTGTGAAGCTGCAGTCACACTATTATGGATGCCAGGCCTGATTGCATGTGTGTGTCTCATGGCTGGCAGTCCCTGAAGTTGAGAAGCTAATTAGAGACGACCCCATTACTTTGATTAGGACTCGCTGGTGATTGCCATGCTTTGGGTTAATCAAAACTGCAAATTTAAACAGCAGTGTCAAGGGAGTTCTGAGTTCTGGCCAGCCTAAAGATAGAGGAAAGAGAGTTTTTTTTTTTTTTTTTTGTGACTCCTCTGGAGTTTACACAATTCTCCTCCCCCAGCATGAATACAGATCTGAGACCTGTTGTAGACCTCCCTGACTCTGGAAGAAAAACAGATACATGGGTGCTGTAATAATACATGCATTCCGGTGTCAAGTTAAGCAAGCTGCTTGTTGTGGTTGCAAGAAGTACAGCGCAGTACGTTGTGAATGTGTGTTTGCATGATCAGACAGATCTATAGATGTAAAAGATATCTGGTGTGTGAGCAGTTTTAAGTACAGCAAGTTTTTCTGTAATTTTTAAAGTTGTAAGAAAATATTACTGCCCAGTGTTCTAGGATATGAAAGTTATTGTTTTTGCCATTGTGTTACAAAGCACAATGACAATGGTTGTTGTCGTTGTGGGACACAATGGTAGTAAGTGGGATTTGAATCTGGGTTTTCTGGTTCATAGGCGAGTGTGTTACCCACTAGACTACCAACACCCTTATTTGCTGTGAGGAACTGCATTAAAGAGCCTTTTGGTTTCAACCCAAAAATAAGTGAAAAAAAAAAAACTGTTGTCAGAGAACAGTCATTGGCACTCTTCAGATGTCCATTTTCAAATGAATCGTCGTGTGTGACAAATGCAGACATTACCTCACCTTGTGCCCAACAAGTGACGCTAGAAAGTGAAAAATAAGCTCACCGTGGCTCTGCTTTGAAGTGAGAGCAGGTGAAGCGTTGTTCCCAGAATTCAGGTCACGTTTGAAATGCTAATCAACCACCAGCACATTTGAAGAAACCACAGTTTTCACTTTGTTGTCTGTTCATCAGTTGTCTATTTATTTGGCACCACAATTTCATCTTAATGAAGAATACGTCTCTGCAGCCTGACAGCCACACGCTGTACTTATTCATAAATTTCATACATTTAAAGAGATCTTTGTGATAGGAGGTCTCTACCTACAGCGCTGACATGCGCTTTTATCATCCCGGGGGACAGACAGCATGGGCGGTTTCTGAAACACAGATTTCAGATATTGAATTCAGGTGTCATTTCCAATTTTGTCGTGGATCTAGATGCATTTCTTTAAAACACAGAGAGTCTGACGGCTCATTCTTTATTTATGCCAATCCAGCTGGCAGATCTGTGGGCCTGGGCGGAAAAAGAGAAAACCTTTATGAGAACCAGTTATATGCGGCTAAAAGGCACAATATTCAGAAGGAGTTCACTGCCTGCTGGGGAATAAAATGCAGTTGCTGCGGAGACCAAGCAGACATTTTCAGCAGGTATAAAGTCAGTCTAGACAAAATAAAGTATGATGCTGTGAAATACAATTCCGTTTCATTGAAAGACATTCAGTACTGTACTGTGCAAAGGTCTTAGGTACCAATTTAAAATAAGTAACCCTGTGTCAAATAAACGGTTCATTGCCGGAATTTCTTAATTTTTACGAAACATTTAAAATATGTGTCTAGAGAAAAAGACTCATATTGTTATCTGAGCAGCAATACAATATCCCCTCCATCTACAGAATTTTGCTTGCAGGAGATCTTTCATTAGTTTACAGAGTTTGGAGAGAACAACCACCCATTCTTGCAGTGGATCTCTAGATACCAACAGGTTCTTTTTCCAGTCAAATGAAATTATTTCAACCCTCACTTTTAATTCTTTATTAGTGTGTGTTTTAGATTGTTCAGGAAGGAGCAATTTCAGAGTTACTGTTGGGAAGATTAATGCACCACTGACTAAAACGTTTGCTCAGTGTTTAATCTTAAATACCTCAAAACGAAAAATGCTGGGGAAGAAAGCGAGTGCTGTGGAAAGAGGGCTGGGGGATGAGATGAGATTTTCCTTTTAAAAATGCCTCATCCTTAGGTCTCACACACGTCCTTGATGCTCCCCAGCCTAAGCCGGATTTTTGCATGTCTCCACAGAAAGCCATCTCGTCACTGCCAGGCCATGTTGTCATTGTGCCCATCATTTTCACAGTACTAAAGGGTAAGGGCCTAGGGTGCCAGAGCTCCACTGGTCCAAGACAGAAAGCACTGGGTTTGGGGACAGCTGTCCTTCACTATTTATTTTATTTATTTATTTATTGGTCTACTGTGAGGGTCTTGCCCTGCCTGAATGAAGTGCATGCAGACAGAGACAACACTGAATGCCCAGCCTATTCCCTCTCACTCCTCTAGTTCCATCATGGGAATTAGGTGTGTTGTGACATGCATTAAAACCACTCTAAAGACATGCTGTGCCATTTATTCTAAGTGGTATTTTAATGGTCTATATATAGAGCCATTGGAATACTCATTTAGTTAATCCATAAATATATATAGTATAAATAATAGAAATCTAGGATCTGTCATCATTGGGTCAAATTAAGACAGTGCTGAATTGGAAAAAAATCTTTCTTATGAGGGGGTATGTGGGGGGTTTTCTTATGAGGGGGTATGTGGGGGGTTCTGCAATCAATCTGTTTTTTTGCATGTGGCGAACTCATATATGTCAGATTCAAGAAATGCACATGAACTTAATGGACTACTGTCAATGGTGTGTGTAAATGTATGGAAGGACATATGTTTAGAGAGATGATGTGGTCTAACTGAGAACCATTTGGTTATGACTGAGTCCACTTCCTTAACCACTAGTCCACCACTTACCCCTTAATCCTATTTGTACTTTAAATATAATATTAAATAAATAAGTTATTGATAATTAGTTCACCATTACTGAATGAGTTGGCACCATTCATTCAGTCATTTAAACAGACAACAGTTATATGCATATTAAAATTTGAAATTGATCTAAAATCCTGAGTTCCAAAGGAATTCTGGGTTCTCTAATGAAAGTTGAAGTGAAATGAAATTGATTAGTCATCATGTGTGACACAGCACCCAGTGCACGTAGATAAATGTGGATTCTGCATTAACCCATGCCCTGAGGAATCAGTGGGCAGTCATGAAAAGTGCCTGGGGAACAGTGTGTGGGGACGGTACTTTGCCCAGTGGCACCTCAGTGACAACCTTCCGATTACGGGCTTCCTTACCCACTAGGGCAACCACTGCCCCAAAGTGACTATGGAGATGCCAGGGGTTTTAACCCGGGACCTCATACATGCAAAGCTGAAAACAGTTGCAGGGTGTGATGAACCAATAAAACTGGCCTTTGTCAGACTAGTATCTATGTAGCTAAATGTATGTGCAGGGATAAATGTATGTGTGGGGTCTCTTGGTAAAATTTAATAATAAAAGTAATATGCAAGGGCATACCCAGAATTATTCACTATTACTGTTAAAAGATCTTCATTTAGAGCATATGAGATCTTTGCAGTGACCTTATTTAAATGCAGGAAAACTTTGTACACTCGTAAGAAATGCCTTTTGTAATTTTATTGAACAGACAAATATAATTACTACAACACCATAGAACAGGGGAGACAGAAAATACATGTTACACGGTTTCATTCATTCACCTATTCACATTTAATCATGAAATGTAGTTTATCTGTATGGTCTTTACCTTTAACTAAATAACAGGTTCAAACTTTATACAAGCAGGTTGACTATGTAACAGGAAACTCTGAAGTTTGAAAAGTTTAGAAAGGTGAAAGAACAAAGGACGAAAGGACGAAGGAAGTGTCAGCACTTATATGTTCGGTATTGATTCCCACAATGACATGGTGAGCAGTTTTGGTCGTATTTGGGATGGCCCAGTTTCTGGGGGAGGGAGACCAGAGTCCCCACTCTTTTATTACACTGAGTGATAAACATTCCTGAGCTAAGTTATCCTGCTTCAACCATTTGGTTCAAATACTGTTCTCTTTCACACATACTCAAAAACATACTCAGCATTTAATATCAGACTGAATGAAATCAAACATGGCCTATCTAGTGTTTTGTACACCGCATAAAACACATTTTATACCAATACAAATCTATAAAAACATGATAATAAGAATAAATACATAATTTCTGATAAATATGCCATGTTTCAGAAACAAACCAAAAGTGTTTTTGTATGAATCCGGTGTGGGGGGATTCACAGAGGAATGCCATCTGGGTTTCTTTCTTATCAGTAGAGATGGTTCACGATCCTTGAGTCCCCTGGCTTGGTTTGGTGGCAGATCCAAGTTTTTATGATAAAATCATGCATTATGAGGGCTTTTGAACTATGTGTGCGACTTTTAAACATGAAGTGTGGACCTTGCGATACATTATGTGGGGCTTGTGAGATATAATACTCTTTGTCATTGATTTGTTTTTTTTGTTTTTGAAAGGCATAAGTGATCAAACATGTGATTCTCCTAGCAATGAAAACTGTAAGGCTCATCTGTTAAATTTTTCAAGGAAATAATTTTAATGTTTTTGAAGTATCATCTGAACTGACTGTTTTTAAGCATTGGGATAACATCTTTTTATTTAGTACATGGCATTACATACAGACCTGTCTTTGTAAAAACACAGACCTAATCTTTGTGCAAGATTAGCATTACTATCAGCCAAGAGCATTTGAAGAGAGGAAAATGGAATTGCCAAAAGTCCATAGAGAATTTCTGCCTTGGGAATGAAAAGAATAAAATTAATTCATTAAATATGGATGACTGAGTATTAATAACTCTCACCTTTTTTGCTTTGGGACCTTGGCTTTCAAACAACTAACTTTTGCTCTCAGAAAGGACATAAAATGGACAATGGACGAGTAGATCTGAAATTAAACAACTGTTGAGACATGCCTGTCACAGTGTAAGCATTTTGAATATGAACAGCGTTAGGGAGGTAATTGTTTTGTACATTAACATTTGGATTACCAAGTAGCCAAGCCAGGTGTAGCTTTTACTATATTAAAAAAACTGACAGTGTGTATTTTTTAGTAGTCTTAAGGACACCAAAAAAAACTAAATAGTTGCCTTTCACTGGACACCAATGACCTGACACATCGTGAGCAGTGGGTGGCCATAGCAGGCACCGGGGAGCAGTGTGTGGGGAAGGTGTTTTGCTCAGCAGCACCTCAGCGGCACCTTGGTGGTTCAGAATTCGAACCCGATTTCGGGTCTGATTCCTTATACCACTCTGCCACCGTCAATAGTAAAAAATGGAGCATCATAAGCATATATGTTAGTAAACATCCCCTGGATCAATTTATTTTCAGGTCTTCAGACCTAAATTGTGTTGACAAAATGAGCTGTACACATATTGATCCAATGCTCTAATGGTCACCTCGCCACGTCCAGCTGGAGACAGCAAGGGTGGAATATATTTTTCTTCATGCTTTAAGGACACTTGACTGAGAATCATTTAGCCTACAGAAAAACATACACTTCTGAATGCCAATATTGACTTAAAACATACAACATAATAACTTGATGCATAGACCAAAGGTGGAGAACGTGGTCCAGATGGTTAGAGGTGTGAAAATATCTGGAATAACAATTAAAAAGATGCAGTGATGTTTAGTTCTGACTTTTCTAATGGATAAAGGCACTCTGTAACCTTTCAGCACATTTTAGTTATAAGGGTTCAATCACTTTAGAGCTGGTAATTGATCGTTGCAAGAATTGTGTTCAGTATGAAGCAGCAATTGACATGTTTGACAGCCGTTCATGAAGCAAGTGGCTGTTGATGATCCACTTCATGCCAAATCAGGTCACACCATGGCAAAAGTGGATTTTAATGGGCTGTGAAATGGGTTGTTTTCTCAGAAAATTTTAAGCATTTACAGCTCATTTAGGACATGAGCAGTATTTTTGCAAATTCCCTTTGCTAATTTCAGTAGGACAGCTGCCGAGATGTAAAATCATTCCAGGTTATGATGGCAGCACATTCAGAAGCAATGTGGCTCTACAACAAGGTCATTTCATTACATTAAGTGATTGTCATTGTGATGCACAACGAAATGTGTCCTCTGCTTTTAACCACCACCCTTAGTGAGCAGTGGGCAGCCATGACAGGCACCCAGAGAGCAGTGTGTGGGGTGGAACCTTGGTAGTTCAGGATTCAAACCGGCAACCTTGGAGCATCATATGCATATCTGGAGGTAAACATCGCCTGGAGCAGTTTGAGTGTTACATTTATTTTCATAAATTAGAACCATGTTAACAATATGAGCTGTACACATATTGATCTAATGCTCTAATGGTCACCTCGCCACGTCCAGCTGGAGGCAGCAAGGGTGTTATATATGTTTTTTTCTTCATGCTTCAAGGACACATGACTGAGAATCATTTTGCCTACAGAAAAACATATACTTCTGAATGCCAATATCGACTTAGAGCTGTTTCAGAATCAATGCCATCTGCAAAAGTACTGGTTGAGGAAAGAGAGGTTAAGTAGGACAGCAGCTTGCTCTTTACAATCCAGATTGGAAACATACTCTACAGTTTATAACAGCATGAGCCGTACATAATTATCAGAACACCCAGGACCCTGAGGAAGACACTTAACTGCACGTTGCTCTGTCGGGAATGCCCAGAGGATAAGGACTTCTGATAAATGCCATAAATGTAAATTTCCTCTGTCATAAAGAGAGGTACTGTTTTCAGAAAATGTCTCAGCATCCTACCTGCTGTGACAACTGCCATCTAATGTCTGTCCACGTTTGCTCGTGAATCAAGATCTTGTCTTTTTATTGCTTGTATTGATGTACTGATGCTGCTGCATTTGCAGTGCTCAGAGACCAAAGAGTAAGAATTTAGGTTAGTATGTAGGGAACACATCATAGTGCAAAGTGAAATTTAGGCTTATTTAGCCTATGTTAAGTGAAATTTGCCGACTCAGTTATTTATTTATTCCTTCATTAAGATGTCTGTTCATTTTACATTACATTTACCGCATTTATGAGACACCCTTATCCAGAGCGACTTACAATCAGTATTTACTGGGACAGTCCCCCCCTGGAGCAATTTAGGTTTAAGTGTCTTGCTCAGGGACACAATGGTAGTAAGTGGCCCTGGGTCTTCTGGGCCTTCATAGGTAAGTGTGTTAACCACTAGGCTACTACCACCCAGTGGACATTCTGTCCAGAATGTCCCATGTGTGTCGGATATGGCAAGTCAACAACAAAACATTGGTTTAACTGTATTATTAAAATAGAATTTATTATTTGTTTAAAGACACTTGTGTTGTAAAACCTGAGCATAAAATGTGTATGTGTGTGTATTTGCTGGTTGTCTGGATTGCCCTGAGTAGACTTGGTCCAAGGTGATCTTGGCTGTTGTCACCATTTCAACATCTTCAAACCATTGACGAACGGTGCAGGTACTTTATATCAGTATGGAATGCTGATAAAGAAAGTGTTTAACACCTTGACTTTCACCTGTGAGTTCCAGAATGTTCTTAAAAAATTCCATTAAAGGGGATTTGAAGAGCAGAGCTAAGATAACCACAGCAACTCAGTGTTGATGTCCTTGGGATTAGGGATAGATTCAGTCCCCTCCAAATAAAAAAGTTGTTTTAAACCGAAACCTCACTCACCTGATTGTCTTTTGAGGTTAACTTCTGTTATTTAATAGCTGCAAAGCTACAACCCATTGGCTCTACATGACTTAATTTAGATGGCCAGTATATTAATTAAATTGCGATCTTCACTACTGAATTTTCAGCACTGTCATTGCCATGCAGATTCAACCATTTACACAGGAATTAAAAACCAAGGAGCAGCAACTGAGTGATTCCAGTGGAACAAAAGGAAGGCGGCAGACTATAAAAAGAGAGCTAGATCCAAGCACACCCTGGCTCCTATTTTCTGATCCCTAAAAAATGGCATTTGCAAGTATATCACCTCCACCTGACTGAACCCGTCAGTCACTCTTGCAAATGACTTTCTCCACTAACAGCTTGCTACCGGTGCATGACTTTCTTGGTCTGGGGACTGCCTGAAGAGTTCAAGGGTATATTTTTTACTGAATTTGATTCTGGTAATTAACAAAATAACACCACTGTTGGAATGGACAAACCTCTATATTTGTTTTGTTTTTAACAGTGCATTACCTTCATATTTGAAGTAAATAATTTATCAAAACTCTTATCCAGAATGAACTAGATTCACAAATTGTAATTCTTGTTTCCATGGATCCACATTGTTTGTAGTCACAGGATTTGTATGGTTGGGATTGAAATGTATGCTTTTGAGGAAGTCAAGTTTGGAAGTTGGCTATGCATATTCAGATGTATCTTTTAATTGCAAAAAAAGTCAAATGTTACTTTCTTCCTGTAACATATATCTATATATATGAGATCAGTCCACAAATAATTGAATTATGTAGATAAAGGTGAAAAACGTCATATGCTGCAAAATAAATGATAAATAAACCATGAGAAATATTAGATTCATAGACATCCACCTCTTTTTGGACAAAGTAATTGGATCTTGGTAGAGATCAGATGACTAAAGCATTTTCTATTAAATGATAAGATGCCTATTCAAGCCACATGGCAAAATAACTTCTGACAATGATACTGTCATTATCCATGTGCGGTGTTTGAACAATTGCTATTCTATGTGAGAATTTTATCATTGTTTAATTGCAGTTGCTTGAATTATAATATACCTAGCATTGCATTGAGGGAGTATTACGATTAAGCAATGGGGGATCATTAAACAGGAGAAACTGTCTCAGGTGGGAACTGATAATATTTCACTAAAATGTTTTAAATTACGTTTTTGTGCAAAATGGTGATTTCTTCCATAAAATTGAAATCAGTCAGTGTGCAACATTTCACCTGTGGTTTAAAATCCAGTTTGATAAAATATTCTTTTAACTGTATTGCTTTCCATCATAGATTCATCATGCATGTAAACCAACATGAAATCAAATGTAAGGCTGAGAATACCAAGTAACAAGTAACCCACTTGTAGATGCATTGAATGGGAATACACATCCTCTTGTATGTAAGTGATTGCTAAAGTGAAGTGAAAGCAAAGTGATTGTTATTGTGAAACACACTGCAGCACAGCACATGGTGCACAACATGACGAAATGTGTCCTCTGCAGTTAACCAATCATCTTGGTGAGCAGTGGGCAGCCATGAAAGGTGCCCTGGGTGCAGTGTGTGGAGATGCTACCTTGCTCAAGGGCACCTCAGTGGTACTTGGCAGTTTGGGATTTGAACCGGCAGCTTTACAGATCTTGCTTTAAAATGATAAAAACTTATATTGTATGAATGTTGCTCTGCCTTTACTTTTCTCTACAGGCCTTGGACTGTGTTGCCTGTGGAAATGTTCACAATAATCCTATATTGAATAAAACTTCTTTAGCCTTAACATAAAACATAGTCTTGTCCCATGGGTTTTTGGGCCATGATCAACAGGAGATGCCACTGGAAGTACAGCACAGGAAAGGAAATGTTGGCTGAGGAAAACACATTTAAATTGGATGGGTTTTTTCTCCTTTAATACTACCACTATATCTATATACACACACAATGACAATCACTTCACTTTCCTCCATATGTGTAACTTGTACATGTTTACCTGCTTTTGTCAATTTATTTGTCTTCTAACCAGCACTGATGCGGCCTGGCTTAATCTCAGCGGGGAGGGATAGATCGATCGCTCATTCTTTCATCCAAATTCACCAGGGGGCACACTCGAGAGCGGGATGGCCTGGCTTCACAGAGACTGCAAGATAGTAATTATTCCACATCGTTAAGATAGGTGTCTGACATTGAATAGTGTCTTATAGGAAGAGACATGCTCCAGGATGGACAGTTTTTGTCCTTTAGAGACAGACACGGTAGTTTAATTTCAGTGATAGGATGAGAACCTTTGGACACATTGGGGTGGGTTAAAGGTTAATGGTATTCAATTTTCAGCACTGCGGTAAATTCAAGTCTGCTTAGATTTTATTGAACAAGCATTAATCACAATTGTGGCTTTATTGTCATTCTTGTGCCCTGTTTGTCCTCCCTTTCTGTCTACTTCCCTCACATTCTGCATTTCCCTCACATTCCTGAAAAGAGAAAAATACAAATGTACAGTCTTGTTCTATATACTCTTTCTCAGCAGTGTTTGCAGTAACAGCATGTGGCATTTTATTTTTTTATTTTTTTAGCTTCCTTAAACAGATTTCAGTGTTCATATCCTTCGCACCAAATTCAATATTGCCCAATCACAACTTAATTTGTTTGGCTGCTGTCATAGCACAGTCCTTTATTGTTCTGTGTGGTCAAGGCTGATAGTGTTTGCAGGAAGTATGATATTGTAGGACTTGCAGTCTCACTCAAAATCAAATCTTGCCACATAATCATGAGCCCAAGGCACCCGGTCAGACAATGCAAAGAGAAGCATAATTGAGATTTGGGGATTTGATCCTTTCATCCCACTGGTACACATATCTACCCAGTACTGCCAGTAACTCCTGAGAGTTGTATTAAATAGCAACTATTGAGATCCAAACAGGATCAGCACCCCTTAGGGTGACCACAATGTTAATGTCACTTGGGACATTTTGAGTTAAGACAAGATTTTGTAAACTACCATTTCAAATAAAAAGAACATGGATTTCGGCACTGAAATGTTGCTTTGTGCTCATTGGTCAGTCTCTTCTAATCCTGCACACATCACTAATATTAATGTGAAAGCCTTTAAATAAGCCTCATTTAGCTGCTGATCACAAGCCAGCCCTAACAAAATTGCATTTTCTTGATGTTGGCTGACATATGACATGATTGACATTACTGTACAGTAATGTTCACAGCATAATTTTCATTTTATTTTTTGCTGTAATCAGTCAGCATTACTGAAAGTCACTGAGCGTCTTAGAATTGTGGTAAGTATATAATGTTTACAGGTGAGACCCAAATTATTATCCTCCCAGGAATTATGAAACATTTTCTTCTTCTCAATGTTTACAGTATTGATTCAATTTGATTTAATAAAAAAATTTACTAGTAGCTTTTGTTAATTTTTTTTGTTAATTTAGTAGCTTTTGCTATATTTTTGTAATGTAGAATGTTTAGGCTCTATATCGAATACAGTATAAATGGGGTTTCAAAACACAACTAGAGTAGTTAAACAATCAACCTGTGTAGTCAATAGGCTCCCTGAAAATAAAAATATTGTCATTGTGAAACACTGCAGCACAGCACATGGTGCACACAGCAAAATGTGCCCCCTGCTTTTAACCCATCACCCTTAGTAGGCAGTGGCCAGAAATGAAAGGCGCCCAGGGAGCAGTGTGTGGGGACGGTTCTTTGCTTAGTGGCACCTCAGTGGCACCTTGGCAGTTCGGGATTCTAATCAGCAACCAGCAACGGATTCGTTTCCTTACCCACTAGGTCACCACTGCCCTAACAGAACCGACAGCCAACTGGCTTCCTAACAACATTCAATCAACATAAAAAGACTCCAAGGAACAGGGCACTTGAACAAACAAGAGGGACTGCTGTTATTCACCATGCCAAAGACAGCAGAAATCAGTTGGGAGCTCAGAAAGCAGATAGTAGAGGCTCATGCTAATGTACGTCGAATAATTAGCAAGTACAAGCAGACCTGGACATCTGCCAAGAAGATTGTTGCAGACCTGGCTGCTTCCTGAGTCAGTGTTTCAAGGAACACAGTGAGGGCTCTTCAAAATGATGGGCTAAAGAACCCCTTTACTCAAAGAGCAGCACATCAGAGCCCGACTGAGGTCTGCTCGTGAACATTTGAAAGGTAAAGAGGAGTTTTGGAAATCTGTGCTTTGGTCTGATGAGATTAAACTGGAACTGTTGGGCACATGGATGTTGCTAATGCTTGGCGAAGAAATGGCGAGGCCTTCAACCCTAGGAACAAAGTTCCCACAGTTGAACACGGTGGTGGGAGCATCATGCTGTGGAACAGCATGTTCCAGCCTCAGGCACAGGGACACTTGCAGCCTCAGGCACAGGGATCCATGGTCAGCAATTCTCGAACGAGAATTGCTGGTGTCTTCCCATTGTAAGTCGCTTTGGATAAAAGCGTCTGCCAAATAAAATAAAGTAAGTAAGTAAAGGCTCAGATACTCGATCCTATTGATAAAAGGGAATGTCCATGTTCAGAAACTGTGCAATGTGGACCATATAGAACAATTTGCAAATGGAGAATTGGCCAAAATTTCTCAGGAGACCTGTGCCAACCTAGTAAAGAACTAATCTAAGAGATTACTGTCTAAGAGGCACTGTTGTCTATAAATGGCCAGGGGTCTAATAATTTTGGATGTCTCATTTTTGCCCATTCTTTTTTCAACTTGGTTAATCAATAAAATATCTTAACTAAACGTAGTGGCCATTGTTTTTTATATAGAATATTTGTTTCCAAATAACGCTTGTTGTTAATTGTCATTTCCCATGAGAAACCAAGAGTGTTTCATAATGATTTTAGCCTCAGCTGTACATGAACATTCAGCAATATGCTTTTTTTAAAGCATGAGCCAAAAATGCCCCAGAGAAACTAAAAGTGTCCAGTGGATGTTGAGTGAGTGTGCCAATAACACAGTATTTAGCGAATGGGCCAAGGTGTTCCTCCAGCGGTCTATCAAAACACTGACACTAATGGAACAACAGGGCAGGACCTCTTCTCATTCTGAGTGGAGAACAATGGTAGCACATCATAAGGAACTGAAGCCATAAAGCATGTTACTCCACTTTCAAATCTCTTGGCAGAAGTTTACATCAAACAGCCCCCTCAGGCCATTTTAGAACAGTGGTCGGCAGAAGTCCTGTTCCTATTTCACGAAGCACCAACTGTAATTTTCTACAGCCTTGCTTGATGCGCTAAATGCAACAGTTGATTGGAGTAAGTGGGTTTTGTTTTATAAAAGTTATCAGTTGAACCTTGAATCTAGTGAGAACTCTTCATACTGTCCAGAATGGTGGGGATTATTTTCAGTGAAGATGTGCTTGTCATGTCAACCAAGGCTATACTCCACACATCTAACAAAAACTTAAGACTGCATACCATGCATTCCTAAGACATAGAAGACTAACCCAAAAGGACTGGCATGTCCCACACCTGGTGGGTCTTTGCCACTAGGGGCCATTATTGGACTTTTATGTAGACTTTGTTTCTCACCTGTGCTCCATTTGTGTTTGACTTTTATACTGGCATATAAAAAAGTTTTGTCTCCTTTATTGTGCCCTCGGTTTTAAAAACCTATATTTTCTGCTAAATGAAAAATGTTTCGGTGCACAAAAGCATTACTGACTAGCCATTTTAGCTTGTCTTTAATCTGCTTTTCATTTTTTTTCATAAGTCAGGATTAAAAAAAAGATGGCATTAAATGAAATAATTAAATGTGATATCAAATCACCCAAGTGTCACATCAGGTGATTAATCTCTGGAGCTACACACAAACTGGAGGAGCTCCTTCAGTTACTTCAACAGAGGAAGATGGCACAAAATTTCCCTTTACAGTAACAGGGAGTGTCACATAAAAAAGGAACTTTCATTGCCTTCCCATGAAAGCTTTATTTCCTGTCAGATGCAATCGGGCAGCCAGTTCCTGTAGGCCACATAACCTTTTAATGAAATGTGTGATTGGTGAGACCTGCAGAATTCCTTTTCTCTGAACCAATAAGGTCTAATTTCCTGACCATAAATTGTAAACTTGGCTATGTTGGGGTTTGAATGCATTATATTTGGGTATCAACTTTTTTTGGCTATATAGGGAAACATTTAGTCACCAACTGTTATTCGTCTTTATTCTTTATTCTGTCTTTATTCCCTAGAGCGAATGATATAATGACACACTGCAACAAATAAGAGCAAACAGCTAACAAAGAGTGATGGTAGTTTAATTGTGTTTGTGTGATTTTTTGGGTCAGCGTATCATGGCTGACTTTGACGCAGACTTCGTTATTTGTAATGGCTGGATAATTACTCAGCAGTTGGTAAGCCATTAGGAAGCAGATGCTAGAGTCTGGGTACTAGAAAAAAAATGATGGGGATGAAAAGTACGTGTGAGTATGTTTGGCCATGCCGGGGGGAGGGCATGCATGCTCAATATCTGTAGCTTTGCTCGATTGAACTATAGTGCGAGTTCCTTTCACACAAATTAGCTGTTGGCACAGACAGAGAACAGTCCAGTTCAGAATGGACAAACAAGCCTGATTACTATCATGTTATTTATCCTTTCAGGCTCGCTTGCTTTTCGCTCTGCATTGTCGTCATTGCAGCTTTCAGTGAGGTTTCCTTTCATCCCACTATTTAATATTCATTCCCCCAGGCTCTCTTCTGCTTCCATTTCCCAGCTGTAGTTCCGCTACTTTGTAGTAAGGCTAAGTATTGAGAGCTTTGCTTTGAAGCACAATTGCATTGCTTTAGCAGCGCTATTTGGACACTGTGGGTTTATTTACTGTCAGGTTGCATGGCCTCTGCTGGGACATTTGAACAATGATGTCAAAAGGATAACAGTCTGGCCGAAGAATGTATACTGAAAGTGTGAGAGAGTAGCATATTGAATCATAATTCATATCCTAAATAACACACTGTATTGCTTGAACTTAATAGACTCTTCAAGAAGCATGACAAAACATGAATGTCTTGAAATTATGACAGATTAAACTAATAACTTTTGTTACAGTTACAGTTGCATTTGGTTGGGGGGTTGCAAATTGCAATAGGTTCTTGTTTGGTCATGCCATTTCCAAATTTGCAGCTCTTGTGGGATGTTCCTTGTCTGCAGTAATCATTACCCTCAAAAAATGGTGACATGGTCGTGACAGGGTGGCCACATTCGTGGCCAAGGCTCAAGGAATCATACGTGGAACATAGATTGACCAATGTGTGATGTGAAAAGGGCTACTATAGCAAAAGTTTGATGTAAAAAGCTTTTCTAATATAAAGGTTTCAGTTTTTATTTTCTGGGGGAGTTGTAGTGGAGGCCATTCAGGGTTCTCTTGCTGACCCATTACCAAATGGGTTTACAATGGGCATGTAAGCATTGGAACTGTACCAGTGAGCAATAGATTTTATCACTGTTTGATCAATCACATTTTTACATGATGTGATGCATGTAGATACAGCATGTAGATACAGCATGTGGAAGACATGATAACAGGGGGTACAGTAGGAATACTACTTTGATGCATACCACCAACCTAAAGGGTGGTAGTAGCCTAGTGGTGAACACACTCGCCTATGAACCAGAAGACCCAGGTTCAAATCCCACGTACTACCATTTTGTCCCTGAGCAAGACACTTAACCCTAAGTTGCTCCAGGGGGGACTGTCCCTGTAACTACTGAAATGCTGATAACTGCTGTAAATGTAAACATTGTTACTGTTAACTTCAGTTGACCAATGTATCTTTTGGATGTGATTGAAAACATCCTGAAATCGCTAATGATCAAAAAGTTTGTTGTCTTTTGGATGGACCTCACCCACCATTATACCTCTCATAGATAACACAAATTCTGAGTATATCCATTGGAAGAATATACAGCTTGTCTAAAGACTGAATTATCAACCCGTAACAGCTTATCGAAAGCCAGCTGCCAGCTGCAAAGGAATCTGATTCACTTCCTCTGCCCTTTTTTATTCATGTTCACTGTTGCGAGCGGACAGAGAGACAGATAATCCTACTCAGATCGATCACCTATTTGTGCTGCTTTGTCGGCTGATTGGAGAGGAATGTGATGGCTGGAGGCGTTAATACTGCCTCTTCCTGTTCTAAGTCAATACCACCTCATGCAAAGGGAAATAGTCCTTCAGTTTACATTATTAAAACTCTCAGGAATAAGTGAGTGTATAATGTAAAATAACATATTGACATATTTAAGTAGTACATGTGTAACTAAGTATTAATAGATTTATTGAACAAAAATGGTACACATAATTTTCTTATAATATTTTTTATAATCCCAGAAAGCTCACCGTGGATTACTGGTAGAGATCTTTGGGGCATTCATGGATTTGGGACAGAGCTCAGATTTTCCCAGTCTACCCCAAATGACCCCAGAAGGTGAGATGAATTGTGCAAATTTTTTACAAACCTGCCTTGCGACATAGATGTAGGTGAGCATAAGGACTCACAATGCTAGCTGAGCACATTTTTGTCATCTTGCTAAGAGTGGACTGTCACAGAACACCTCAGTCGAACAATCATCGCCGGATAGATCCATTTTCCATGGGATAAGGATCGGTGTGATCTAACCTGTCCTGGCCCTGAGTCCCTGCATTAGTGTGCTGTTAGAGAGCCGGAGAGAAAGATGCAACCTCCGATGAAAACGCTGAGCCAGCACCAAGGTGATATATGTACACTGGGTCATATGTGAAAGCACAGCAGATCTGTCCTGGATGGGATTTACTTTGTGTCCGTGCCGAGCAAAAACAAACACCCTGTTGATTTGCTGCAGAGCGGTTTTCTCTGGGGAGGGAAGCGTGTCCCAGGGCCACGCCACGAGAGCAGCGTGGACAAACGGAGAAAAACACCTTGGGTACCGGTGATTTATCTGCCGCGGCCATGCGAGATCGTCTCTCAGGATATTTCTCTCTGTTTTAATTCTCTGGCTTCCTGCACTGCAATGAGCACTGACCACGGGCGAAAGAATAACCAGTTTAAAAGTTAATGGTCTCTGAAATGGTCGATAAACACTGCCTTTCCCCGAAAGGAAAAAAATGGCGAATGGATTGGAGGATGAGATAGATTTATCCCACTTAGACGTCTCGCAGTTTTGTGAAGAGAGACCAGTGTGGATTTACTCCGGAGGTTGGGAGGGATAGAGGGGGCGCTTTGAGAGGACACATAAAGGGGACATGAGAGGGAGGCAGTCTCTCTCTCTCTCTCTCTCTCTCTCTCTCTTCTGAGCTATGCTCCAGTTTCCCTGTGCATCACAGACCATGATGAGGGACTGTCACATGGAATTGTTATTAATACAGTAATATACACTTTCCTGCCAGACCATGGACCAGCTCCATGAAAAAAATAAATCCTGAAGGTATTTCCGTTGTACTGCAGTGCTTCCTTAATTAAGCCAACCACATTTTTTTCCAATCTCACATAATTATTGGCTTGGCAGCTGACTGAATGATGTTGCTAAGCAACAGTACCAACAGCCAGATCACAGCTAAAAGTATTTAGTGGCAAAGTCTCCTTAGTGATATTCTTAAAGGATCAGATAGCAGCCTTAGCCAGTTTCCCATTGTTAAACACAAGCTTTAATTGGCTTTAGCCTGGGTCACTGGAGTTGCTGCTTTCACATTGTCGGCTTTGTTCCAACGATCATTATCTTTTATGACAGTTTTTTCCTTCATTTTGTTCATTAATTCTGCAGATTGATTGAGAACCTTTGCTTTAGGCAACACACAAATGTGCCATAAATACTTTACAACATATGAAATTGTTGCTTGTGTTAAAAAATTATCATTTTTTTAAGTCACATGTCAAAGGTCTACTCTATGGATGAGATATTAAATGTACAAAGATATAGCATTTAAATTGTGTTTTTAATTAAATAGGTGTGAAATGCATAGCCAATTCTCCCATGGATCTCCCAGTAAAACTGACTAACCTCTGGTCTACCCTTGAAGACCTTGAGACATATGAATTTTCACCAGAAGATTGAAAGCTGATCTCTTTTTTGAAGAACGTGTGTGACCCTTCAGGCTTTTTGTATAGAATTCTAAATGATATTGAGACTTGTAGAAGAGAGCATTTTATTCTAATGATGTTTATGCAAACATGGTTCTCTTAAAAACACGTTACTGGAGCAAATGATCCCATTTAAAAAGAACAACTATGTAAATTAATTTTTAACATAATATGCTAATTATCTGATTATGTGAGTGCTCAAGTCATAAACCTGATGTTACAGACTGCAGCATCCATTTGAAACTAGAGTTTTTTCATCCATGCCTCTCCTAATGTACAAAGAGTGCAGAGTGCTGCTTCCCTTCCAAACTCAGCTGCGCAAGACTCATTAAGCTTAAATGCACTGAAGTGCTTCCCATTACAAGCAGGTGTTTTATGATAATCCGCTACCGAGATGATGGATGAAGCGGACTGCTTGCTCCAATGTTGTCTGCATGGAGCCAGCTCTCCAACAACTCGCCCTTCTAACGGTGGTCTAATGGGGTCCTTCTCCTCCCAGACTCATTTCAGAGGTTCTTCAGAGGCATCATTGAGGGAGTGATAAAAGCAGAGAGTGGCTGAAGTCATGTGGCACATCATGATAATAGCTTTGAAAAAAAAATTATGCAGTGCTGTTCTGGCTCCCAAAAAGTCTGTCAGCTCCGAGACTCTTTGTCCTTCGGTGACACTACTTACCAGTGGTGGCAGTGGTAGCCTAGCAGACCCGTAGTCGGAAGATTGCCATTTCAAATCCCGACCCGACAAGGTGCCACTGAGCAAAGCTCTGTCCCCACACACTGCTCCACGGGTGACTTTCATGGCTGCCCACTGCTTACAAAGGGTGACTGGACACATTTCGTTGTGTGCACCGTGTGCTGTGCTTCACTGTGACAATCGTTTCACTTTCACTTACCACATCAAGACAAACACCTCTTGTGTTAATTATTTATTCTGCGACAAGTGAAAGGTCCATGTTGAATGCGTGACATGAAAATGTGACATGTCCTCAGTCTCGTGAGTTTTTCACTACTGTTCAGCCTTACGATGATTTTTTTCATGTGACCGAACTCTTTCTGAGGCTGCGATTGCTCGAACTGAAGGTGAGAAGAGTCAACCAATGCATGGTGCTGACCGTAACAAATAACGTAAACTGTCAAATGCTCACACTGACACTGAAAGCACATTCTCCACTCAGTGTCTGTCAGTGAAGAAACTGCATGAGGGGTAATTCACCGGCACCTAATTTGTATAAAGTGGTGGCAACAAAAACAGTCATCCAACTCTAACCTCTAACCCTCTAACACAGATTTTGTCAGGTAAACACCACTAGAGCATCTCCTGCGGCTTCAGAGTCAGCATTTTTGCCCACAGGCCAGGGGCATCCAAGTTCAGAAGAACCAGGGTGTTTTCCAGCTCTACACTGAAAAAGTTCCAGTTCATGTTTAAAGTTTGTTTTCGTATTATTATTTTTTTTTTTTTAATGTCTGGCCTGTCAGTAACACAGTAGTCACATGAAATGTGTGTATCTGTGCTGTCATCATTCACATAATAATATAATAATTATATTTTTCTCAATTAACTTGCTACAATCACCACAGACATAACCGGGGGGCAGAGTAAAAAGGACAGAAAAAATAAGTTGGAAAGAAAGTCGACATATAGAGGAGGGGGGAGGGTAGAGGGAGGAAAATGAAGTGAGGGGTTTGGAGAAGGCTAGGGCACGAACACCCTGTGTGTGTGTGAATGCGCCCGTGCCAACAAGGTCTCTCCATGTAACTGGTTAATAGCACACGGGTAGTGGTGACCTTGCGGGTATGGAAGCGGACCCATAATCAGAAGGTTGCTGAATGGTGGTTCGAATCCTGAGCCGCCAAGGTGCCACTGAGGTGCCACTGAGCCCACACACTGCTCATTAAAGGTGATGGGTTAAATGCAGAGGACATGTTTTGTTGTGTGCTGTATGCTATGCTTGCTGTGTTTCACAATGACAATCACTTCACTTTTTTTTGTATTTGTGGGGAGCCCCAGGACATGAAGCCAACATGTAGGATGCCCAGGCAATAGACATCCAGAGAGCACCGGAGTCCTAATAGGGCCACCGCAAAAAGAATTGTGCCCCCACCCTGAAAAGGGCAGAGGAGAAGCCAGGAGGGAAGAAGGGGGCACAAAGAGGGTCATGGTGGTGGGTCTGTAGGTTTCTCCAGCTGCCGGACGCACCCAAGCAGACCAGGTAATGCGCTCAGCGATCCAGAGATCCTAGGTCCCCGACCCCATGACAGGGAGGGCCCAACAGAGTCAGGAAGGCCAGGACTCACCAAGCGAGTTTATTAATGAATTAATTAAAAGAGCTTATTAATGCAATCACCTCAGTGATACTGGTTTGAGAAAAAGTAACACATAATTCGCATAAAGATTTGATGTTCCACATTCCCGCATATTTCTAACCAGTTAATGAAAGACTGTCTTCAAAATCAAATGTATGTAAAGTAGCAAATAGAAATTTTCAGTTAAATGCTGTCAAATGCCTTTTCTGCATCTAGAGACAATATTGCTATTAGGGCAGTGGTGGCCTAGCAGTTAAGGAAGTGGCCCCATAATCAGAAGGTTGCTGGTTTGAATCCCGACCCTCCAAGTTGCCACTGAGGTGCCACTGAGCAAAGTACCGTCCCCACACACTGCTCCCCGGGCGCCTGTCATGGCTGCCCACTGCTCACCAAGGATGATGGGGTAAGAGCAAAGGACACACAATGACAATCACTTCACTTTTATCTCAGTGTTTTTGTTGCATGAATAATCTATCAGATCTAGTAATCTATGCGTATTTGTTGAGTGGCTCCCTTTTATGAAGCCAGTTTGGACGGGATGAATTATGAGAGGGGTTATCTTCTCTATTCTGTTTGAGAGAGCTTTGCAAATTATTTTAAGGTCAACGTTAATCAGGGATATTGGGTGGTAGCTCGTTGGAAATTTGAGTGGTAGTCTACCATTTTCCTTTCTTCCTGTAACATTCTTGTCATGATCCGGATCCGGAGTTCGGACCGGACTTTCATGTTAGTCTCGTGTAATGTTCCCTGATCGTGTTCACCTGGTGTATATTTATATAATTGTATAAAAATATCCTGTTTGTGTCTGTTCGCCGTCAGGTCACTGCGTGTTAGTGTTCCCTTGTCTTGTGTAGTTTGTATTAAGCCTCTGTCGTGTGAAATCATACGAATGCGTCCTCCTTCATCGCCATGTCCAGCCCAACCGTGACAATTCTGTAAAAAGTAGTTGCCAGATTTGTCCAGATTTGTTTATAGCACTCAGCTGGAAATCCATCTGCACCTTGAGCCTTTTTATCGGACATACTATTCAGGGTTTCCTGGAGTTCACCTGGTGTTTCTGATAATTTTGAGAGGGTTATGTTCTCAAGAAATTGATCAATTTCATCTTTAGATGGGTTTATCTCTGGTGAGTATAAAGATTTGTAAAAGTCCCTGAAAGTGTTATTTATTCTTTCAAAGTTGTATCCCCATTTGTGTCCCCATTTAAGTCTTTAACAGTGTAAATAGTTGTTTTTTGTTGTTGTTTATTTGGATAGAAATTGAGCCGATTTGTTACGTTATGTACGATTTGATATGTTCAAAATTTTGCCAGTGAAGTCTTTGTGGTAATAAACTAATAATTTAGTTTTTCAATTGATAATTGCATTTAGGTGTTGTTTTGCTTTACACATTTTACTCAGTATATCCTGTTCTTGGGATATTAAGTAATTATCTTCAAAGGGTTTAATGCTTTCTTCTAAATTCCTGAGTACATCTTTGCCTGCTTTGCTGATGTACAAAGCAGTCATTACAGTCTAAATATAAGGTCCATTCGTTTTTTAAATATCTTATAAAATCTTCATCTTTAAGCAGTCATGTGTTAAATCTCCAGCTTTTACTTTCAGTACTAGACTTAAAGACACAGATGCATGACTACTGACAGTTATGGAGTGAATCTCACTGTCTGAAATGTCACTCATTAGTGAGCTGCTGACTAGGAAATAGACGAGATGGACATGTTGTGGTTAGGGTGAAAAGAATGGCATGCATCACAAAGTCTGCTGTTTAACTAGATTTATAGATTCCCAATTTAGTTGAGGTTGCACTCAAGGACAAGTGCACAATCAGGGTGTCCAGTGATTTCAGTAAAAAAAAACATGTAATGAGAGGTCAACAACATTTTGGCCATATATACTGACAATACATAAGTTTTTGTTAAATATTGATAATTTAATGATTAAAATCTTTTTATTACTGTGTTGAGTGCTGTATTAAAATTGCTACTCTCCTTTGCCTAGAATTATAGCAGGCTGAGAACATCACAGAATGGACATCACAGGAGCATGCTTTTGTTTTGCATAGCGACTGTCTACAAGAAGATATGTGACATTCCTGTGTCAATAGTTGTGCGTGAAGATTCAACACCTCTGTTTTACATGCCTTTTGTCTGACGGCAACGTGTGAAGTGTCAGCCGTCAGGACCGCCCACTCTCTGTGTCTTCCCCAAATGGGAGGCACCGGGGGCGTGACATCAGAAACAACAACTTCCTGTAGGCCAGGGGTATAAAGGTCTGCTCACATGTGAAAAAGGGACTGAGCTTCCTTGCTCAGGGGTTTTTCCATCGGAAGCCAGAAGGCTTCTGAGTCTTTTTCTCTTCTCCCATTTTCTCATGGCTTTTCTCTCCCTCTCCCTCTCTCCCTCTTTACTCTTTCTTCTTATTTCTGTAACATTGGTACCTTTTTACATTCAATATTCACATGTAACTACAATCATTATTTACCGGTGTTAATAAATTAGAAACTGTTCATTTTTAACCTCTATTGTGCCATGCCTCTTTCTGCCAGGTAACATCAAATTGGAGTGGTTGAATACAGTGCTTTTGTGTGGAGGGAGAAAGAGTCTTTCTACACTCTGTTCTTTTTCCCACACCACATGGTCTTTTTTACAAAAACTCATGTGTTTTTTATGTTATCTGTCACTGTGTCAGGTCTATGAGACCAATAAAAAATCTGCCTGTAGTTGGCTAAATATGTTTAACCTCTTCTCTCTAGAGCCAGCTCCATTTATATACCATGTGACAAGCCATAGTGTGCCCATAGATGTTTTTAGCTGTTTGTTGTGCGCTGCATGTAACTCTTAAATGAGTAGAAAAGCTGGTGATTGGTGCAAAATGAAAAGGGAGGAGTGAAGAAAGCATAAGAAGAAGCAGTTGGAGTGGGATGTAGGCGAAAACAGGAAAGACAGAAGAACAGTAGTGAAACGCTACGCTGCCTGATGTTACAATTTCTGTTATGACATCAATTTAAATGAGCAAGATAAAGCTCAATGAAAGAAGAGCTCCCTGCCCTGGCTCTTCACCTGCTCCTTCTGTTTAAAATAACTGAATTTGGCCACAATGAGACACGGTCTCAGGGCACCAGGCCTCTTGGTCCAAGCCGATGGACTCTTTGGACACCAATATTTTTCACAGTGTCCTCCAGAAGCTTCAGATATGTTTTTAAAGTAAAACGATGCCTGAAGATGCCTGAAAACACCAGGTTATCTCTGTTATGTTGCGGGCCTGAAGATCGATTTCTGCACTTACATGCGTTACATTATCAGTTAGAGACTTGACAGAGTTCTGTAGAGATGCGTTTTTCCACCTGCTGCTGGCTGAATTCCAGCGAAGTCTTCACCAGTCGGCGATGTTCATCCGGGGAATTCTGCCGGACGGCTTCTTTTGGAGGACGGCGTGTCAGTTTTGGCTGCTGAAGCTGAACTTTGGCTTTTCTTCATGACTACACTGTCAAAACACCAGTCAATATATTTCTGAAGATTTTCTAAATTCTCCTCACTTTTTTCGCCAGGTCTCCAGCATTTCCGGTCTTCCTGAAATTTTAGTTTTTCTTATACGTGCCAGTGCTGCAGACACTTACATCAACACTTACAGCATGGCATTGAATACATGCAATGAGTGCATAGAGTGTGTATTTTAATGCCTGTTGTCTGGTCATCTGCCTTTTTGGGGTCATTCAATAAAACTTGCAACTGTGTTCCTTTGTCCTCCATTTATCTTGACACACATACTGTACATTTGACTGCTTTGTTGTTTTGTCCTCTACTGTCCTGTCCTGTAATGTCTCGCACTGAAACTAGACGATTTTTCTTGTAGATGTATGGACTCCTTTTTCACTCGTGTTCAGTGGCCTAGAGCAGAGGGGAAAAGAGGCTCCAGCATCTGTCCTGTTTCTTTTGGAATGTTCCAGATGTCCTCTCACTAAGTGTTGAAAGTCACCCAAGCAAGTCCCAGAGGGCATGTTGGCGTCTTCCAGACACCATGTCCATCGAACGCTCCACTGGCTGGCCACAGCTCCAGGTTTTGAGAGCGAGAGACACGGCAGGACTTGCAAATGGAATTATCGTGTCTGTGGTCGCTCTCTAGCCGAGGTAATGGCGGGGCATCTCACAGGGTGGCTTGTTTTGTTATCACTTCCACCCCTTTCATCTCCAAGCACTGCGTGCTGTCCCTCCCTCACCCGTCAACCGAACGCCCTCGCTGCTGGCGCGGCAAGACGCTGACCCTTACATGATGCGGTGATAACGCTAGAAGTCACCGGTCAAGGCTTACGGTCTTGCTTGGACGTGCTGACAATGTAGCCCAACTCGAGAACAGCACGTTTGGAACCGGAGGAGGGGCGGGGTCAGTTGCTGTGTGTTCTCTCACCTTTTTCGGATGGCCCGGTGGGAGAGGGCTTGTGCACATCAGCATATCTGCTCGTGCTGGTGCCCAAGCTTGCAGCGAGGATGTCACAACGGATCAAATGAGGCCATTTCACGCACAATGTCCGGGGCAAGCGTCGCCCTGCTTTGGTATGCGAGGGGTCATCGTTGACCCTTGCTGAGGTGATTTGCCCAGACAGGCAGTGCTGCGCTCGCGATCCCGGGCGCCATTTTACCTCATTGTTGGTCCGCCGTCAAATTTATTTATTTATTTTTCCCCTTTTGTCATCACACACCGAACCAAAGTGCCCCGGCCGGTGACATTATCCGGCGGAACAGCTGCCAGTAGGAATCACATGTCTGAACATCGGCGAGTGATTTCCCAAGCACCTGGAGCATGTCAGCAGAATGGAAGCCAGCCGTCTGGCCGGCGTTTTTTTTTTTTTTTTTTGCGGAACAGAGCATTTTGTCTGAGGCTTTGTATTTATATAAATATTTTAGCTCTGACAAGCGAGAGAATAGTGTACTCATGTGGAACATGACAAAGTGGAAGCAGGCGTGTTGCCAGATCCAGAAGCTTGTAGACATTGTGAGATGTACAGACAGGAGACAAATTAATGAAAACGACATCATAAAGTGTCTCAGCAGAAGGCTGGTCACCCCAAGCCAACAAAATGGTTTCATTGTGTATTGTCACAAACTCTCCAGTGTCTGTGTATATCAAATTTGTTTCATAATTGCATTAATTACCTTATATTTCAATTCAGTAGAGCACTAAAGCCATCAAACTACAAGCTCCACCAGCTCACAATGGTTTCGGATATATCCATTCTATAACAAAATGTATATAGAAATAAAGTAAAAATTTCCAATCTAATATATCTCTATGTTTCTAATTGTTTCTAATTGTAATTGGTTGACTTTTTTTATAATGTTGTGATTATCTAAAAAAGCCAATGACCTACAAGAGACTGTTCTGTATCAGAATACAAATCATTCATTGTGGGATAAAGTTTAACTGGGTTACTTTATGGATGATGAGTGGAACCTATTAGATGTCCCATGAATGCAGACATCTGTACGCAAGGTGGAATTCTGCTGGTAATTTTCCTATTGACTATGGTTGCTCTCTTCATTAAGGGAAAACAATGTTGAACTGTTTCACTGTTTTATGTTTCTTTTCAAATGAAAATGCTATCATTAACCTCCGTCTGTTTCTAACCTAGATGCACATTGCAAGAGTATGATTGTATTGTCAATCATATCGTCTAACACGGCACCTGCATAATGGGTATAGCATTATGCTTGCGTGTCACCTGCTTTGACCCATTTATATAGGATTTCTCTGTCCATGCAGAAGACCACAAGCCCTTAACACGCAAGGTGAAGAGGGTCATGGAATAGAAAGCCGCGTGGACTATTTCTATCTTGGAAATGGACTTTGAATCAGGGAGTGAGCTATTTGCATGTAACCTGTGGTTCACAAGCTTTCAGAAGAGGCCGTCTAAAAGTGTGAGTAAATCTTTGAGTAAGGCCTTACCTGTCTCTCTCCCACGTCTCTCTCCATCTAATGTACAAATAAGGTCAGAGCCTTCCTGGTAATTGAAGCAACACTAAACACAAGATGTTAACCGCCGGGGCCCGTGTTTGAAATGTCAAAGCTTTAAAATCCGGCCTTTGCTTTGCCCAGAGAGACTCTTTGGATCCGAAATCACTGGCTGTAGAAAATGATGCTTTCAAATTCTTTCTGATAATTGTGTGTTATACTCACATACACATACATTTCTTTGTAGTACAATTGTCGTGAGGGGGGTCTGGAAGGAAAACCATTCAAACAACTGCATTTAATTCAAAATGTGTGGACTTCTGGGACAAAGAGAACATTATCCAGGCTGCTGGCTTAGTTACAGAAACCAGTGTTTTCTCATGCTTGTGTTTGCACTGAGATCAATGTATTTCACTGTACTCTGCTTTCAGGGTTGTTTTATTTTTTAACAGCAGTACACACACTGTAAATACATTTTAACACAAAGGCCACACTTACCAATGTCACATCAAGCCCTCGGTTTTCAGAAAATACGAGCTTCTTTGATTGTTAGCTCTAGCTGTAAGGGATGGAACGCAAACTATTATTTGCTACCTGGTGGCACATTCATGTTTTGGTTGCATCCATTTCCTCAAATGCAAAAGTACAGCATGTGCTCAACGTGAGGTTAACATGCCTCCTGAGATTATTTGTGCCCTTGCGTAGTGCCATTAAACAATCTTAAAAATCTATTTCAATAGACTGCACCTTTTTTCTCATACATTTTTAAAAACATTTTAACTTTTTCTGTTACCTTGACTTTGCTTTTTTGTAAAGCCTTTTTACAGAATTTGACTTCTGTAACATCAAAGGCTATGTCCACATGACTGTATCCAGCAGTATTAAATACCTTAAGGAAGTATTTGTCAATGTGGGAGCAATTAGAGGGCAGTTAATGGGTGATTGTATGGGTGATTACCTCTACCTGGAAGGAATAAGATAAACAAGGAATAAAAACAGTTCCTTTATTATGTAATTTTGGGACGCATCATGTTTTTTTTATATATATTAAGATAATGTTTATATATGGATGTAATAGTATAATATTGTTTATTGTTTAGTTTGAATTTTTCAAGAACTCTTGTCTCTGTAATTTCCACCACACTGCATAAATCTGTGTTCTGGGAGCTGCTTTGCATATTTGGTTATGTCATTTATTCAACTCTGAAACTGGCATTACCATGTGAGGAGATTTCAGAAATGACCCCACAATCATTTCCATGTTGGTGTTCAGTCACTGTTAAATCAAATAAATATATATATATATATTTTTTTTTTTTTATCAACATAGTTGCTCTTATAATATAAATTATTATAATCTCGGACTCTGTTCTTGAGCTTTGCTCTTGAACTCTGACAGATGAAAATTAATTTGATAATGTTCAGTCTAGCACAGAACCTTTTCTCAACATATGGAAATATGGGCTGTTCTTTAAACTGCCTAGAATTAGTCTTTCAGATTGGGGCAGGGGTCCCAAAATCACAATGCCTTACCTATAATGCACCCTAGATACTTAGTAAATTCACCAGGTCATTATGGCCCCAGGATTAGGGGCGGGAAGTAGGCCGAACCCAAGCAAGCTCCCAGGGAAAACACTGGATTTCGTTCCCTTTAAGTGGGTCACGCAAGTAGAGATTCATTTGTCATTTATGATGTCTATATTAATCATGTCAGGAGCTGAGCTGAATCCCCCCATGGTCCTGTTCTGCAGGTGGGACGCCCCTCAGGATGCCACTCCTTGGTGTTATGGCATCATCCCAAGACCCCCACATCTCCAAATCGCCAGCACACACACGGAAACTTCATCCTGGTACTCAGACAGGAAGTGATTCTCCACAGATCTCAAGCCGCTTTTCCCTCCTGCCAACTCTGACGTGCCTTTCAGAAAAGAAAAAAGAACCAAAAAAACAATAAAACACCTGGGCTAACCCAGAGCTGCTGTCATGCAGTCTGCTGTCTTGGCTTTGACAAGACCAGCTTTGGCAAAGGGGTGGGTAGTTGGTGGGGGGACGGGAGGGGGGCACCTGACCGGCAAACGAGATCGCCTGTCAGCTTGCTCACGGTCACGTGACCTCAACCGCGTGAGAAGGTGGACATGGACTGTATGTCCTTAAAAGGGGGAACTCACCCCTCCTCCCCAAGAGTTAAGCTCAAGGTGTTTGCAGTGCGTGTGTGTGTGTGTGTGTGTGTGTGCAGTCTCTCAGGGACACTGTGTGAGTGTATACGCCATGAGAGTAAGTGTATACGCCATGTTTAGAGTGTGTATGTGTGTGTGATGTGGGATAGTGCACAGTTTGTTTGCTTGTTTGTGGGTACAGTGAGTCAGCTTTGTTTGCCATGTGACTCGGGGAGGTTGGGATGCCACGATGCCATCTGTCCTACCTGCCTCTGAGGGGATTCAGGAGTGACAAAGGTTTTGATGCTTCTAAATCAGACAGGGGAAAAGACAATACAAATACTAAATAAACACAGCAAGATATATTAATAAAAGGGTGGTAGTAGCCTAGTGGGTAACACACACGCCTATGAACCAGAAGACCCAGGTTCAAATCCCAAACTTACTACCATTGTCCCTGAGCAAGACACTTAACCCTAAGTTGCTCCAGGGGGACTGTCCCTGTAACTACTGATTGTAAGTCGCTCTGGATAAGGGCATCTGATAAATGCTGTAAATGTAAAAGCACACAGAAAAACTCCATCTGACGGAGTTGACAGCCAAACTGTCACAGTTATTCACATATACAACATTTGGAACAGCACAGAAGACATTTTGAGCATAACTTTATTTATTTATATTATTTAAAATTATTTAAGTTGTTTAAACACATTAAAGAGCTAATTTCAAATTCACTTTCTCTTCACTCACTTTAAGTCAGTATTGATGTCAACCCTCTCATATTTAAAATCTTACAGAGCTGACTTCTTGTGGTCAACTCCATTTTCAGTTGCAAAGAGAGCTCTTAAAGCTTTTCAAAATAAACATATTACAGATGTTTTTTTGCATCGCTTTGTTAGTTTTTATCTAAAGTAAGTTAAGAGCTATAATTTTAATTTATGGCTACAGAGTTGACCTGTTAAGGTCATGAATTTATTCAAAATAATACAATGCTCACAAGCATTCCCTCCTTTTTAATACCAGTGGTGCGGTTTACACATAATTTCCTTGCTCACAGTGTTCTTCCTGATGTGGACTTGGTGGTCACCCTATTCATGATTATTCAAATTTTGATTCAGTTTTACCCAATTTGACCTTATGCATGTGTATAAAGTAAGTTTTCCACCTTTGAAACAGTTCAGCTATTGCCATTAATTTTAAATTCATTCTTAGCAATTATGTACCGCAGCAGGGAGTCTTTAAATGCCTATTTGGCACAAAACACTGATTTATGCTGGATCTGTTGTACACGTCTGCCTCGATCATGAGCACAATTCAGCTGTTAGTGTAAGGTGTGCCGCTCTCCAGACAGACATAGGTGTCATGGCACGGCAGATATTGGCGCTCCATTGGCATAAATGGCTCCTCGGAGGGGGGATGTCTGGCCCGACGCACCACATATTTCAGCGCAAAGCCTCAGTCATAGGCACGTGATAAGAGAGGATTTATTGCGCCGGTCCCGCCAAGTCAAGGTGAGCTGCCAAGATACGTGCGGTCAGTGTGTGAGCGAGCTCCCCTGCAGATATGCGATAAAACCCTCATCTACCACACTCTCAGAAACAAAAAAGCACACACACACACACACACACACACACACACACACACTCTTCAGTCTGGACACAGTTTGGATGACTTGGATTCGCATGCTGGACATCTTTCCAGGCCAGGCATTGTCTGTAGCAGCACCTCCTCCATGAAGCCTTTGGTACTGATGCCTTGCTTTTGGTTTAGGTTCTCAGTTTTTTTTCTTTTACTGCATGTAACTAACTGTCTGGAGCTCTCTCTATATGTGAGAAAGGAGGTCTGCGTCTCCAAAGTGAAGTTTGTGTGAATCTCCTATCACTGCTGAAGGTTGGTGTTCATCAGCAGGTGCTCATGGGAGACGCAGAATGACGCAGAAACCTCCTGTCCCCATCTGCCAGTCGTTGGCTTTGGGTGCTGGACCCATCCCTCGCTATCTGCTCCCTCCTGTCATGTCTGGACGTCAGAGAGCAGCAGGAGAGGCTCTAAGAAGCCTCTCATGCCTGCCTGTATCATTGAGCACAGTCCCCACAAATTTTAAAACACAAGGGCGCCCAGACAGAGAGTCAATGCTTGCATGTGCAAGTGCATTTCAGTATAATCTGTAAAATGAAATGTTTCACTGAAATAATTCATATATGCTTTATGTGTACGCTGACTTTTTACCCAGACTCACCAACCCATGAGATGTTAACTAATGTCCTTTTGTGAGACAAGACTCACAATTCCCCATTACAGTTCCAATATTCTAGAACCAAATTGCCCAGATGCTGTTGATGACAACAAAAAATACCACAAAATATTTAAAATTGCCAATGAGAACAGGTCCCATGGTTCTATGTGTGTCGTCAAGTAGAAGGCTTTATCCTTCTTCCTATAATTGGTCAATAGCACTTCGGTGGTTCCGTTAAATTATTAATTATTTTCTATTCATTTGACCAACATTTAACCAATTTGTTTTTCAACTGTTTGAAATGATATTTGTGTTGAATTTAATATGCCTAGTGTGGAGCATAGCACTTCACAATTTACATTTGATATGTTGTCTGTTTCCATGTGGTTGTAATCCCCCATGGATCCATCAACAAGATGTTAGCAGGACAGCATTTAGAATCATCATTTGCGATCCCAAGTCAGCCCATTCCAACAGTATCTTTGCAGTGTGGCCGTGAGTGTTATCTTGCTGGAAGAGGTCCTGAGATGCATGTGGTCTACAACAATCTATAGGTAGCTTGCACATGATGGTTTAAGTGTGGGGGGTGTCAACTGTAGGGTCTGTCAAAGCCCATTGAGACATACTGTATGTGATTTTGGGCTTTATAAAAAATAAATGTTGTTGTTTTTTTCAAACTAAACTTTACAGTTGCCTTCACCCATTGTGTCACATGCTCAGATGCCCATTATAGATAGATTATTATGGGATAGACTTTTGTCGTGAAGCATCACAATTTTTCCGCTGCCAAAGCCACACAGGTCCTGAGAGAAGTGCATTTGTTCTGGTTCCAAAAACATCAGCATTCATTTCTGCCAAAAACGGCCCACCCTTCGACAAGTGGCATTGTATGAGGTTGCACTCTCAATCAGTCATTATGACTGTGTGCCCAGCATAGAGGATATATTTTGCATTGACAAAAGAACCACAATAAATGTTAAAAATTACATGCATGCCACATTTCTGTAAAAAAAAATTTTTTTATTTTGTCTTTTTCCATGTGGAAGTGCTTGCATCCTTCCTTTCACAGCATCAGATTCCAGCACGTGTCAAGACCAGAAGCTTGTTATCTCAGCCCTTGCCTCGTTGTTGCTTTCTGTGCTATGGGGAGTTGAGGTGGTGTTACTTTGGTCTGATGCGGTTTCTGACAAACAAGCTGCTCAGAGCTAAAGAGCCGGGTTTGGCTCTGACAAAAATCGCCCTGGCCATCACCATCGCAATGCAATTTCATTGCCAGCCCAGAACAGCACATTTGGTCTCATCTCTCGGTGCACCAGTGATGGCCCGTAACACTTGGAGGAGGGTGGTTTGCTTACCACATGAATCTGACTTGAAGTCTGACAAGTCTCTGCCTTGAAAGACACAATATATTTGATGGAATCAGTTTTTATTATTATACTTTTTAACAGAAATGATTGTTTCCTGGTTATGAAGAGTCTTGGTAATTAGTCCCTGGATTCCACCATG
The DNA here is from genome assembly GCF_900700375.1 of Denticeps clupeoides. Classification (NCBI taxonomy): domain Eukaryota; kingdom Metazoa; phylum Chordata; class Actinopteri; order Clupeiformes; family Denticipitidae; genus Denticeps; species Denticeps clupeoides. Next base: position 17,074,669 of record NC_041712.1, read on the forward strand.
CTGCAAAAGACACACACATAATTTTCCTGCGAACCCCTTCTGCCATCTAGAGGACAAAAAAAAGGTGGACCAATTTCCGATTCATTACAATCAGATTTTCAAATTGCACAAAAGAGCTGACGTCCTGTAAACAAATGCAAAGAAAGTTAAATATTTAAATGCTATTAGTTTACATAACCGCCAATAGATTTGGACTTTTAAAGTCCCTATGGTGTGTTGCCAGCCAATAACTTGCACAGCAATGGTAAATAGTAATGTACATGGGGTAATATATACATTGTATAAAAAATTACTTTTCTCCATCCACCAAGCCTGGCTGTTACCAGACAACCTTTTACTTCTTAAAATGTCCCATCAGTTTAATGACATCTTGTTCACACGAGTAGACAGGCACACGTTTGGGGTTTAATTACGTGTGCTATCGGTGTTCTCTGTGTGTAATTACACAGGAGTCTACAGTTTTATCAGGAAAGCTGGATGGGAAAATACAGTAATTAGAGATAATGCAAGTGTAATTAGGTGCTCCTTTTAATGAATGGTATTTTAAATTGGTATTGCAAAGCTCAAGAACAAATTAGTCAGATGTAATGTCTGGTGGAATCTTCAAGAGCGCAGCTACTTTCAGAGTTAACAGTGGTGGCATCTTGGAATGTTGTGTTTATAACGTATACAGTATAATGTCACAGTGTTGGCTGTTGACTTTATGCGCAATTGACGTCTGGAGACAGTGGGTTGAATAGTCTCTATGGTGGTGGAGATTATTCACAGCAATAACAACATAAGACTCACAATTCAGTTCAGTCATCTAAAATGAAGTGCAAAAGGCATTTTGAAGGTGCCAAACATGTAATTTCACCTTCATTCAATAAGCATACGTACATTAAAGATCGTGTGATGAAACATGGTTGCATTTTATTGCATTTATTTTGCAGATCAGGTCCTAGTGAACCATATGATGGATTTTAATGGCAGACATTTTAAAGGTCTGTCAAATGCTGTAAATGCAAATTCATTGTATTGGTGGGAGGAGCCAATTCACTCACTCACTCATTTTTAGGTCTCTCCACCATGGCACAATATCCTCTTTAAGGAAATGTAGATAGCTAATTTCAAATTTATACCTGCGAGCCTTCATTTGTTAGTCCATTCATTGTTATTAAGCATCTATGAGTGAGTCCATGACTGAGGCAATGTGACTAAATATCAGTACACAGGCATACGTGGGACTAGACACCCTGAACCAGCCAGGTACCTTCTCCATCAAAGGTGCATGCAATGATTTGCAATTCCCATCGTGATTTACAAAGCCACTGTCAAGTCGGTCCATCACGATCAGCCACTCGAGCTTTGATCTGCATCTGAAGGTGACATGACATGTGACATTAATCTTCCAGGGCCACGTTGAACATCCACCTGTCTTGGTGGAGATGAAGCGAAGACTGATTCCTGCGCTGCAGACAGAGGAGGGCTGTGCACTGTGCATTTGCCCATGTATCTTGTCAAAGACGACAACCTGTTTCATTTATATTGAGTACTGGATATGAACGAAGATGTCTTATCATAATTCCCTTTGAACTGAAGTCACTGCTGAATCAAAGGAGGAAATGGAAAAGTTGTTTGTATTGAGTGCAGGAGATATCTGAACTCTGCAAATAAGAATAGGGTCTCCATTTATATATACAGGGTCTCCATTTTTCAGGTGGTCTACTGGTGAACTGAAATTTTATAATTCTGGAATTTGGGTTGAGCTGGATTGAGATCTGGTGACTAAAGGGTCATGTCACATGATTTACATTATTTTCACCAACCAGTCAACGATTCTCATGTCCCGTGGAAAGATAAAGATTATCACTCACAATTACCCTCAATTGATTTGTAGTGACCCTCCCCACTGACATGACACGCAGACCAAAAACCAGCAAATACCCACGACAGCAGTAAAATGATAAATCGATGGGAATATGTTAATAAATTAGCCTCCTACCATAAAGGACAACATGATCACAGCCTTGCTGTGTAAAAATGTGCAAGTTTGCATTCGCATCTCTGCTTGCTTGAGTTTCTCAGCAAGCAGACACAAAATATCACTGATTTCTTTTTCCTCACACAGCTTGTTTGTTGTAGGTGAGATGTGCCAGACTGGTGTCTAGACTAGAGCACTCTCACCCTTGTGTGGAGGGGTACCCTTAGGGTTACATGGAAAAGCTGTTTAAAGGTCCATGTCGTCTCGCCAGCTCTCCCGCCAGTGACTTTTGGCTTAGAGCTGGACGTTTTCTGTTCCCTGAAGCCATCTAAGCTGCTTTAGAATAACTTTATCTGAGTATAGTTTTTTGGGGTTTTTTTAATTAAAAGAAATGGGGGGATTTAAGCAACTGACTGTGGTGTGGGATGTTATTATTCTTCTGAGATCACTGGTTTCTGAGTCCCAGTTGTTCTTATTTCTCCAGCTTTTTGGCCGGGCAGCTCCAAAAAATAGTTGTGCACGCGACAATTTGTTCAGCTGGTTGCAGCTGAATGAAAAATAGGAAAATACCGGGGAGAAGGGATTAAAAAACTTTTTTTTTTACAAGCATGACTTACAAGCCTTGTTGAGATATAACAAAATGCCAGCCGGACCTGTCATACCCTCCCCTGTTAAGGGCGATGCCTTTTATTGTCGCTTAAAAATTAAACTACAACCGGGCTTGCAAGGCCACTGAACAGTTTATGAAGATCTGAAATATCACTCTGGCACCTCCGACTACTTTCTATGCCAGCTGCTTTTTGGCAGCTCCTTCTGAAATGCAGTTATTCATAGCTGGTTACCTTTCCCTCTGCTATTTTATTGTAATCTTTTTTTTTACCCTCTGCAACGTTTGTCAGGCATGAATATCATTTGATTTCCCACCAGCAGTCTTGCGAGGGGAGTTTTGAGAATTAGAATGGATTTCATGTCTGGAGCAAGTGGTGCATTGCTGCAACTGGAGGAAGGCGGGGCTTCGCGGATTGGGGGTGGTGGTGGAAAGAGCGAGACAGAGCTATGTGGTCTGTTGCTAGGAAACACTTGTGGCATCTTCATGCTCTCCTTGGAAAAACTGGTAGATGACGACCGCAGAAATAGAGTGAAATGTCATCCTATGACGCATGTAGCCATTTAAAGTACAAACGCTTATCAAAAGAGGCCTGTCCCAGGGTCCCTGAATGGCATTCTTCCTTTCTTGGCTTAAGGGAGGAAAATATTTAGTCAACGAGAGCTTAAGCCTTGGCTGTACACAAACCCCTTCTCCCAGCTAAGGCTTTGCAATATGGTCAATCAGGCCCCTGAATAATCCCCAGCATAGATATTTGATTTTCCAATGCCAGATATTGAAGAATATCTTTGGTCAGACATTGTCAGCCGTGTTACCTTTCCACCCCCCTAACATTATTATTCAGTGTGTGCTGCGGTGATAAAACTGACCTAACCAATCTCCTTGCTTTCTTTGTGAGCAGACACCATCTTGCCATTGAGTTTAATATACCCAAAAGTCGCTTTTGTCCAGAGGGAACTGCCACTTGAAAGTCAGAGCGTTTCTTCACTAAAGGGCCCATGCGAATGTCTGGAACAAAGTCTGCTATTTATCTTACTTACTTAGCAGTGTTACGTGGCATGTCACGTAAACCCAGTTAGCTGGTAATAGATGTTCCACAGATGCCGTGTGCAGCAAGCCTGGCAAAGATTTTTCATCTGCTTAAACGAAAGTGGACATGGAGCATCGGAAAGTGATTAACAGGCTGTGGCTTCTCTAACTACCTGACTTTATATACAATGAGTAGACATCCAGGGAGTTTTCCCCTCCTTTAGTGATGTTAAATGTACATCATAGGCTAATGTGGGCAGTGGTGGCCTATTGGGTCAGTGGTGGCCTAGCCGTTAAGGAAGCGGCCCCGTAATCAGAAGGTTGCCGGTTCAAATCCCGATCTGCCAAGGAGCCACTGAGCCAAGCACATTGCCCACACACTGCTCCCCGGGCGCCTCACCAAGGGTGATGGTTAAAAGCAAAGGACACAATTCGTTGTGTCATTGTGTGCTGTGTATCACAATGACTTTAGCTTCACTAATGTCTCACTAGACTATGCCTCTATGGGGTGTGTGTCTTTTTATATTTTGCATTGTTCAAAAGTTGGTCAGTCAGTAGTGACACCTATTAGTGTTTTTGTTTTTCCAAGAGTGTCTAACAGTGCAAAATACACAACTTTACAGATGGAAAATGTGTTTTTTTTGCCACTCAGGATACAATAAAGAAGCTTTCTCCATTTCTCTACACACAAATACACAGATTAATGAAAACAAGGAAATTCTGCAATAAGCCATTATGCAATTTGATCAATGTTGGACAGGGTTTTTTGTTACATTAACTAAGCAATATGGTGGAAGTAGCCTAGTAGATAACACACTCGCCTATAAACCAGAAGAGCACAAAGTCACAGGTTCAAACCCCACTTACTACCATTATGTCACTGAGCATGACACTTGTCCCTGCAACTACTGATTGTGAGTCGTTCTTCAGACAAGGCCCTTTATTAAATGGCATACATGAAAATAATGAACTGTTGAGAGTTGTGCTATATTAAGTAGTTGTCCCATGCATCACCATAGTCTTAACTCAGAGGCATTCAGATGCTTCCGTGTTGATCATAAGCATCAAATGCAACAAACGAGAGTGGTGTAGATGTCCTTCGCAGTCTCGTATCCTGTATAATATTTTTTTATGATATTTTATTATCAACAGTGATTAACCCAGACAGCCTGGGCTGCATTTAAAAAAGCACAGAGCAGAAATCACACAAGTCTTTGTTCAGCCTTAAGTAGGAGCTATTATGATAAACTCATCTGTAGTCTAAAGTGGTCTAAATGGTCTATTAAAATGGTTTATTCTTATATTACTTTGAAATGTAATATTAAAGCATGTTGTTTTACATGATCTTCATTGGGTGGAAGTTTTTTTTTTTCAGAAGAGCTCTTCCATTTCAGCCCTGCTTGCTTGTTGTAAGTACACCTCTGTGGGTTTGCTGCCACAGCTCCAATTTAGTGAACGCGAACTGATTCTTATCTGCGAAATTAATTTTAACTTTTGAGAAATAAATTATTCAGTGGAAAAACATTCATCAGTTTTGCAAGAGCAATGACATTGTATGCAAATCCTTTGCCAGCGCATTCTGCATGAGCTGTTTTTTAAAAATAATAAATAAATACATATATTCATACATACAAATCCTTTGCCAGCGCATTCTGCATGAGCTGTTTTTAAAAAATAATAAATAAATACATATATTCATACATACAAATACAAATAATGAAGCCATGGGAATGGGGCCTGTTAGCTGAATCATATGTATTTGAACCATGATTAAGTGCTTCATGTTAATTAGAACAGTCCCAAGGCTCCGGCTTACAATGTGGCATCAATAGACTGTCATATCACTGAGGGACTGAAATTAAGTGGCCATGTCCGTTGGGCAGAGACAGGAGAATTCCTGATCCATGATGTTGAACAGGGCTAAAATATTAGGTGTGACAGATTACTGAAAACTCTTTTGAAGTTAGGCTGTGTTCACTTTTTACATTGTAGAGTGTAGGGTGAACTAAAGTGGATAAACTTTAAAATGATTCGAAATGATTGAATTAAACTGTCACACCAAATATTTTAGCATTGACATGATGTAGATAAACAGGTTACAGCAGCTTTCATTGGTCTACTTACATTATGGCACTGCTAAAATATTAGGTGTGACAGAAGGCTTAAAAAAATAATCCATAGCTGTTTTGTTTAATGTGTTTTATGTCATTTCAGTAGTTAAAAATATATACGTTTTCTGTCTAATCTGTCTAATTTATGCTTCAGAGTAAATACAGAGTGTGCCAAGTAAAGTAAAGTAAAAGTTTTTTTTTTACTACAATTCTACTGAGCATAACTTTGTTTGGATTATTCACACTAAAGGAATTCTAAAATATTTGGAGAGACAGATTACTTTAGCCAGTGTTCACTTTTCACAGTGTAGATGAATACTATGTGACTTAATGGTGTGTGAGACTGAGAGATAACTAGCAGTTCCATCTGCCACGTGTTCAATCTTGCTGCATTATTAATTAAGAATCAGGGAGAATCAGAATCAGAATATCTTTATTATCATTGTAACAAGTACAACGAAATTAGGTGCAGTCTCTAAGACGAAGAGGCATCTATAAATATATAATAAAGTATAAAAAGGAGAAAGCTGGCCTATATACAAATATAATACAAAATGTAATACAAATAAACAAACAATCTGCACGAAACCTTATTGCACATGAAATCTCATTGTACATGAATCCTTATTGCACATGGAATGAAAATTGAATTGAAAATTAAATGTCATTCAATGTCCTGATGACAAGAGGATAGAAACTTTAATCCATGTTTTAATGCTCCTGTGTCTTGTGCCTGACGGCAGCAGTTGGAACAGGTCATGAGTGGGCTGTGAGGAGTCTTTTAGGATATGTTTTGCGAGAGCTGTGTCCAGTTTGTCCAGACACGCCTTAAAAATGCTAAAAAACTCTGTTGCTGGAACTGTATTGAAAATGAGGCAGAAACGTTGCGCAAAAGGATCACACACTACTGATGTTTAGTTTAGGGAGGATAACTGCAAACCTCTCTGCGACCCCAATATAAACGTTACTTCCTTCCAAATCCCCACTTTGATGATACGCTTGCATTAAGGAGGCAGAGATCACTGTGATAATGCACCATGCACTTTAAGCACTAATGCAGTTACTAATATTCTCCTGGTGTTCGAAAAGTTCAAACGCTTCTCATTTGCACTTCTCCGTCTGTGTTTGCATTTTCAAGTTCTGCTGATGACCTTTGCCCTGGAGATTAGAAGAGCCAAGGATGAAAAAATTAAAGATAAAAAGTAAAAAGGGAAAGGCCAACAACAAAAATGGTGCCTCGGAATGGCATTTGCCAGCATAACATCTGCAAAAATTTAAGCTTGAAGGGCACATGTGCAAGGTCACCAGCACAAGTGTTGTATGCCAGGTGACCAAACTCCATCTGATTCAATGATTCAATAGTATGGAGGGTTAATTAGCACTGATTGGTTGGCACTTCTGGTCTCGGATCATCTGGTTTAAGGAGATGTTCAGAACCCCTCTGGTCCAGTGCCAAGTTGCATTTGTCAGGGGCCCGGTAGTGAAATGTTCTGCTTGGAGCCAGCATTTGTCCTGTGAGGGGCTGTGACAGGTTTGGCTTTTAATCTGATTGGCCATTGTGCTCTCCCTATTTCCCTCTCTGTAAGAAGTGCCAGCTTTCTGGCCTTGGTCTGATTCTGAGCTCCTGTCAGAAATGAAAAGTGATGAATCACATGGAACATTGATGGCTGCTATTGCTGAATGCATTTAATTAGTTTAGCATTTAATTACATTGAGAGTCTGAAATGAAAAAGGAGTTGATTACTCAGAATAATTATGTATTATATATTGCATAAATATCTCGGGTTCATTAAATGTCATTTTATTTGTTTAGGCATGGTGTTTTACATGAAGGGGTAGAGATTGTGTGTCATGATTATGGGATCATTAACGCGCCCTTCTCTCGAACCCTGAGTGCCCAAGTTGTGCACAGAAAAGGCATCCGGCATGACAATGTTCAACTATCTGACTGTGGTGAGCTCGGTGCCTTTCGTCCGAGGGACTGAAATCACAACTGGCGCTCAACACCTCTAACATCACAATCCGAATTTCAGGGTGGAATAGATGGTAACAAGTGATTCAAAGCCCCTCTCAATTATACCAGAGGGCCAAAATTGGAGGGCACGCCAGCGAAGGGCAGAGCTGGGGATGATGTCTCATTATGGAGGCAGGGAACAGTGATTTGGGAGGATTATGCCCAGCCATATACAAGAAGCTGAGATCTCACTGAACTCCTGTTTGCCTTTGACACTGGGACCCAGATGCTTTTGAAACCCCATCAAAGACGGAAAATGCATAATAATTCCACAGTAATGGCTGTCGTTAAGGGCAAAAAAGCTCAGCATTAGCATAAGTTGCAGGGGTTTAGCAGGCAACGTCCTAATAGGTAAACAACATTATTCAACCAGTTCCATCTGACTGTCTGACACGGGAGGAACACGCGACCCATCCGATCCTTTTATCTTTCTGGAAAGTCTTGATTAATTCATGTGTAGATAAATAAAATGTGAGTCGAGGGGTTTTAGGGAAGTTGCCTGTTATGCCTTGGTCCTCCGGGTGTGTTTTACCCAGCAGCTTTTAACATTCTGACCCCCGTAAAAAAAAAAAGAAAGAAAAAAGAATTAGGCTGCGCCGTGGTGTGGTTGTGAAGTTGTGAGTTTGAATCTTGTGCGCGGAGATTGCCTGCTCTCCCCATGTTGGTTTTCTTCTCAGTTCTCCGGTTTCTTCTCACAGGCCACAGCCACACAGACTGTATGAATTGGCGACTCTGAATTGTCCTTAGTTGCGAGTGTGTGAGTGAATGGTGTGTGTGCACCCCTCCCTGGGATGTGTGGGTGACCGTTTTGAAATTGGCTCTGGCAGCCATGACCCCGAGCAACAGGACTAAGAGGCTATCGAAGGTGAGTGAGTGTAAGTGAGAACAGTTGACTTGCAGCCAAGATGGAACAAAGACAACAAAAGACCAATTCAAGCAGTCTTTCTAATAACAGCTGCTAATAACTGAGACATGTTGTAACATGGTGACAGGGAATTCACCACTAGGACTGAAATGAGATGTTTGCAACCCTAACCCCAAATTCCTGGTTGCTTCTCTGTGGATTCATCCTGCAGTGCACTGCAGAAAAGATCTTCATCCGTCCATTAGATGAAGACACTGCGCTACCTGCTGTATTTCTCAGGCACCAATTCTGACCTGGAGATGCAGATGTGTGATCATTCCAACACATTTGAGAATGAAATGCCTGGCAAGAATGAACAATTTTGCTTCATAATAAGTTTTGAAACATAATGTTTATTACTGATGGTCAAACAAGTGAAGCACTGGTGATGAATAATTAAGTGTGCAGCAATTGAAAATTGAATGCTACTTTTTATAGAATCCAATAGGATAGAGTATATCTTTGTTGTCATTGCACATAGGCATCATAAAAAATAGAAATATAAGGATACATTATATGTGTGTGTATTTCTATTTTCTATGCACATAAGCAAAATCAAAGAAAGTACATTTTAATTGAAAATAAAAAAGAGAAGTGGGTGGTAGTAGCCTAGTGCATTGCAAAGTCACAGGTTCAAACCCCACTTAATACCATTGTGTCTCTAAGCAAGACACTTAACCCTAAGTTGCTCCAGGGACTGTCCCTGTAACTACTGATTGTAAGTTGATATATGCTGTAAAAAATATAACACACATTATTTCACACATCCAAGATATCTTCACTTCTGTGTTTCATGTTGCTTTTAACTTTTTAACTTTAACTGCTTAGACTCCAGGGAGACTGTAATTACATTAGGTTTTCATGCTTAACAAATGCTAATTTTATTTGAGAGGTTGCATGCTATAAGTGCCCATAGCTTAATGCCATAATGCTGTTATATTTTGATATAAATCTCTCTCTCTCTCTCTCTCTCTCTCTCTCTCTATACAATCCAGATACTAAAAACTCTGGCATGTTCATGTGAGGGCGCTGGAGGACAGTTAGATTTTATGCTTCAGTACTACAAAAACACCACCAGCCGGCAGCACAACCCAGTTTTACGATTGGGTCGTTTGCTGTTCTTAAAACATCCACTTACCAAAAAGGGTCTTAAATACCAGGCTGTGCATTTATCACTTGGTACTATGTGTTACTATGCAGGAACTAGTGGCCTGGAGGGTAAGGAAGGGGACAGGAAGGTTGGGGGTTATAATCCTAAACCGTCAAGATGTGCTGTGTATCACAATAAACAATTTTATATCTTTCATTATACTGACATATTGTTTTGTTGGCCATAATTACTGACCACACTAATAAACCGTGTAATTAAACCATGTAATTAAATCCCATAGAGCGCTACTTGTGCATAACGTTACCGTTAATATCTAATAAAAGACCTCAGTTAGAGGCATACATTCTTGAAATAGAGTTGAAAATTGAATAGAATGATAAAAAATATTTCAAGAATATGCATGTGTATGGTTGTAATCCACAACTACTGTTTAGAATTTCTTTTTTTTTTTTTTTTTTTTTGCACCATGGGCATCAGCATCTATAATTACATTACATATATACATTTCCACAGAAAAGAAATGTGAGCAGTACAGTGAAAACTATACATCAGGCATATTACGCATAGTAATTAACGCCACATAAGCAATAACTTGAATGGCACACAATATTTCTTCATGCATTAAAAAAGTACATACACTCACACGCACAAATTAATTCACGGAATCAACTCTGTGTTTTTGCTTTAAGGGCTACCAGGGCCTGGACTCGGCAACCCCATCAGTGTTGCCAAGTATGCTCATTTCAAGCATTTCTTTCATGCGGCTTTCTTTTTTTCGTGTGTGTGGGTGTTAAGCCTTTTAGAATAGCACTATAGATGATATTTGAACCATTTGTTGTTCAGTTAGAGATCATTTAAAGAACAGTTCTTTTGCAAGCTTCTGAAGTTGGACTCAAACATTGTCATAGTAAAAGAATCACTTGCACCATGGAATAATTAAAGCCACAGTATTAAAGTCGGACCGATGTTCTCCTTTTCTGTCACGTTAAATGCCGATTTTGCTTAAAACGTAGTCGTTTAAACCATCGCACCGCACGACACATTGGGCGGCTCGGCACATTTTTCTGGCGAGATCTGGCAACCGGGAAGCCCCCACTCATCAACAGCGTGTCGGTGAGCTAGGATAGGCTGGGAGTTTTGGTCCAGGCCAGGAGGGCCGAGAAACAGGACGGAGAAGCGGCGTCCAGGAGCAGACGAATGCGTTACAGGAAACGCTACGTGGAGCCCAGCCGCCCAACACGAACCGGACCACTGGTGTTAAGCCGGAGCCGCGGTTTTAGCGCGAATCGGGAGCAGACTGCATCATGCCGAGGCGGACCGTGCACGAAGTAACAGTTCAAGATGTCCAGAAGAGGAGGATTCCCAGCAAGCACTATGTAAGTTCATTAACTTTCACTTTTAAACCCCCCCCCCCTACACACACACACAATTTGTCTGTCTTCGTGTTTGTTCGTGTGACTTTGTTGGATAACTGCAGTGCACCGCGTGTTTGCCGGACTTCTGACTCGGGTGGCTGTTCTCCGCGGCCGAACAAAGAGAGGAAGAAAATGTTGCGGTGTGAGAGGGTGTCATGTTACAGGTCATCAGAAGTCATTAGATGTTGTATCACTGTGGGCATCTCTATGCTCTCTCTCTCTCTCTCTCTCTCTCTCTCTCTCTCTCTGACACACACACACACACACACACATATATATATATAAATGTGCGTGTGTATTTTTTACTGACTAACGTCATAAGCAGGTTAAATTATGAAAAGAAGTGGAAATCATTTTAATGGTGGAACAGGGCATTGACTATTGCAGAGGTTTTTGTGCTTCGGGCCTCAACATCTGCCGACACCGGAGCCGGGCGCTCCCTGAAGCCTCGAGTCTATTGTCTTCTCCCCCTCCCCTGCTGAATTTCAGGGTTCCAGAAGCACAGTAAAATCATTTGCAGTGATCATTTCTACAATAATCATTTTGTAAAGTAACATGATCTGATTCCTGATATGAGTTGTTGTTTTTTTTTGTTTGTTTTTTTTTAGTCTTCAGCAGTATGGATTTTTATAATATATTTTTAATGTTCACCTCTTTACCCATCTCAGTTCTGTCTTCTTTCTGTTGGCATTACTGCTTATTACTATATATGACTTGTTATTACTACTTATTGGAGATGGATTTGGAGGGAAGCAGAGGAACCCGTGGACAGGCAAAGTGTACTTCTCTTGAAAGCACATTTCGGTTTCACCTACATGTCATTGAAGAATGGCCTTTTTTTATTTTCGATTTTTTTTAAGCGACACTTTAGATAAAACTGGTGAAATAACTGTTTGAAATCGTTTTATTGGTAAGTGATCAGGACTGTTTTACTGAGGTAGAGAAGAGGATCGTGACTCGGGGACTGTAGATCTTCTTGGAAGCGCATTGACGTCATGATTTGAATCATTTGGAGCAGTGCAGGGGAAATGTGGTTTTAAGGATGGTATGACTTGACCAATTACTTTGTGTCACGACGACGCAGAGTTCCTCTTTGCATGTTGTTTGTTTTTAGTTGGTCTTAAGATGTCCCGGTCTCCTTCCTTTATGCGTGAGTGTCACGACAGTGTGGTGCTGACCTGTTGCAAAACCCCAATAACAGTTTGCATCATGTTGTGCAGCTCTGTGTAATTAAGCAAATACAAACACATACATATGTATGAAATATATGTGTATAAAATCTGTCACTTGCGATAAACTCATTTGTTAGCCGCAATGTAACGGCGATTAAAAAGCTATGAAAGTGCCTAAAAAGATGCAGACCAGATGTGTTTCCTGACAAAGGTTATGTAATCTTTTTTATCACTTAATAATCCCATAATCGTTATTTTTTTGGTCACAGGTTTACATTATCAAAGTCTCCTGGACTGATGGCACCACTGAGATTATCTTCAGACGTTACAGCAAGTTCTTTGACCTTCAGGTATGTTGAGTTTTGGATGTTTTACCTGGGCATGGCTGTGGTGCATACGCGCCATCACGTTGTTTTATGTTCATGTGCTTCTGGCAACGTATGTGAGCGGACCTGTTAAAAAGAGCTAAGGGAGAAATGGAACACAGCAATGGAAAATGGAACTTGGAAGCCATGTTGGCTCTTCATTTCATCACAAATGTATATGTTTACCAGAACAACGTCCTACTTAACTTTAATCACTTCAATGTAATCATTATTGCATTCTTGATTCCCATTTTCACACTTTTGGCATGCTGGAAGCGAGCACAATACAGGGAAAGGGTTAGACCGTGGGGTATTAACTTCATGAAGACACAACACTCACTTCCTTGTAGGTGTAATTACTCAGTACTTTTAGTTTAGTTTAATCGAACTTTAAATCTCAGAACTTTAGGGTGTCAAATCTCTTCTGAGCCATCCTCATATGTACTTAATGCTCTGTATTCACAGGTCTGTAAATACTCTGCCGTGTAGATTCTAGTTTCTTATTCATGGTTCATTATGCTTTTACGTAATTGCAGGGTAATTGTTGAGCTCTCTGCTGTTGCTGTTTCTTGTTGACAGCCTGTGTGTGGTGTCATTGGGGTTCCCAGTGCCAGGGGCGGTAGATAAAATCTTTTGGCTCGGTATAATCCAGATCACAATCTTGCGGCTTGGCCTGAAGTCAGTAAATAAAGTCTGAATTGCCCTTAAGTTGAGAAGTCTATCACGAGACTAGGCACTTGAATAGGCCAAAAGGAAGGCATGCATTTTCCGGCTGGGCCATCTTGGCTGCCGCCGCTGCCTTCCCGTCGGTTCCTCAGGCCTCTGGGCGCTGGCTGTCCCCGCAAGCAGTCATTTTTCCGTTCGGCCTGGCGAGCTAAAGATGGTAAAAACATGAAGAATAGTGGTAGTAGCCCCACTAAAACCTGGGTGTCAGTGTTGTTTTTCTCACCAACACCCCTGCAGCCCCCCAGACATACCCAGACACGCACATAGCAGATGTAGAGGAATTTCTTTGGTAGAATGTGGCTTCATGTGTACTAGCCAAGCAAATAAATTTGAGGGACAAAAAGAACAATTTACGTCTGAACCTCTCGGCAGAACCAATCAGATTCCAGTGAGCTAAACTGAACAGGGCCCGTACCTTTTTTTCCAGATCGGGCCGACTCCAGCTTTTAATCTCTGCTCTGCGCAGAACCCTCTTTTGTTCTTCAACTCTGGCATCAAGCTGGGACGCTTCTGCCTTTTAATTAGCCTGTTGCTATAGGCAAAAGAATGGAACAGGGACTTTGTTTTTCCAAAGCCGCAGAGCAATCTGTCGTCCTGAATGCCCGGAGGTAGAGGACATAACAGCCTCTCCTCGCCGTCACACACGCAGGGACCCCTGGCAACGAAACAGGGGTCGCAGCATTACCTCCACCATGTGCAGTTGTTTATAACGTGTTCAGTTCACGCTGCATAGCGAAATGCAAGCGGTTTGACTGTCCATAGGTAGAGGACATTCAAGTTATAATATACACTTTAAAAAGTAATCAATATGGGGGGAAATGGTTATTATCTCCACTTAAACAACTATACTGCATGAATCAGAGTCTCTTTGCAGTGTAAATTTGGGCATGGGTGAACTTCACTCGTGTGATTTTCTCGCACCGCGATCACTGTGGACGTCAAGCTCATGTGAGGAAGGAGATCCATGGCAAATGCAGCGCAACAGCAGGTTATTGGCTCTTTGATGTGAGCCATGTAACTGACTGTATCCGCCATTACAGCGTTCATCCATAACGATCTGTTTAGATCAGCTCCACTGAACCCGTCCAGATACCCCCAGGTGGTTCCAGCTCATGAAAAAGGGAGAACACACAAGACTTACAGACCCTTGTTTGGAGCAATGATTGGAAATCCCCTTGGGAAAAGTGACATGACCTCGTTGGCATATGTGTTTGCTGTGTCATCAGGGAATTTTATCCTGAAAACATAAAGCTGCTGCATTTACAACCATATGTTTTCTCTTGAATGTTATTACATGACCATGATCTTGCAGACTAAGCATTCCAGAACGTTATTTTGTAGTGCTCTGGTTTGTCTTGATAAAGAGAAGGCAGAATTAACTGATGGAACGATCAACTGATGGTTCTGCCAGATCTTTGTCTGCTGTTGCTCAACGGATGGTAATTCTGTGAATATGTTTTTAGATCTGGAAGGAATTACGCTCGCTGCGACATATGCTGCTGCTTTTGTAGAGCTGATCCAGGGAAATGTGTTTCTTGCAAAATAAAGAAATCACATTTTGTTTTAGATGTTGACGTGAGTGTTGACGGATGAAGTCTGGCTTCTAGTGGTTTGTGCCTAAAAACAATATTGGCCATATGAATATGAAACATCAAACAAGTGCTCCTGGCCAGATATATCAAATAAAAGCTTTCTCCGGGCTTATTTATCTTAATGGAGGATTGTATTTGTTTATTTTTTTACTTAGTGAGAGTCAAGATGTTTCAGAAGCTCTATAGGGATTGATTGGACCAGTCAAATGGAAATGTCTTTATTTTTCACAACACGCAACCTCTCAGTTATAGGTCTGCTTCCTTACCCACTAGGCCACCACTGCCCCCCGCTAGGCCACTGCTGCCCCCCCGCCTGGCCACCGCTGCCCTTCATACTAGCCACCACTGCCCCCCGCTAGGCCACCACTACCCCCTTCTAGGTCACCACTGCCCCCTTCTAGGCCACCTCTGCCCCCACTAGACCTCTACTACCCACTAATAGGCCACAGCTGCCCCTCACAATGCCACAACTGCCCCCAACTAGACCATCAATGCCCCCCAATAGGCCACCATTGCCCCCACTAGGCCACCACTGCCCCTCACTATGGCACCACGGCCCCCCACTAGGCCACCACTGCCCCCCACCAGGACACAATAAACACCCCTTAAGTAGGCCCTTTAGTTATTTAGTTAGTTATTTTTGAGCTACGATATCTAAAGATCTGATCAAAATCTAATCTAGTGAACACTGAATAATACAATCAGCTGAAACATACAAATGCTCAGTCAGATTATTGTGTCCCATCATCTCCAAAATGTCATGTCTCATGGTAGGTCTAGGTCTGGAAACTGGTGGTGAGCGGCTAACAAAAGGGGCCTAAGAACCATCCAGTAAAATGGTGACAACATGGGACACATGTGATTGAAAGTGAAAGTGATTGTCATAGTGACAGTGCTTTGCTAAGTAGCACCTTGACAGATCGGGATTCGAACAGGCAACCTTCTGAGTACAGGTCCACTTCCGCTAGGCCGCCACTGCCCAGCGCTAGGCCACCACTGCTCCCACCAGGCCACCACTCCCCCGCACTAGGCCACAAGTGCCCCGCTAGGCCACCACTCCCTCGCACTAGGCCACCAGTGCCCCATAGCCATGACTGTCTATCACACAGGGACATAATTTACATTTACATTTAAGGCATTTGGCAGACGCCCTTATCCAGAGCGACTTACAACGTTCTTTCAAGTTACCATCGATGAAGTGATCAGTTCCGGTTCACTAGGACCCCAACTATGAATACAATCTTTTTATTCACTCTGTTGTAGTTTCTATACATACGTCAGACAATAAGAAGGTGACAAGTTCATCTAAATATTCTCTAAAGAAGAAGGTGTTGAGCTGTTGTTTGAAAGTGCTCAGTGTCTGAGCTGTTCTGACCTCAAGGGGAAGTTCATTCCACCACCGAGGGGCCAAGACAGTGAAGAGTCTAGATGAGTGTCTTCCTTTAACCTTCAGAGATGGAGGGACAAGTCGAGCAGTACTGGAGCTCAGCTCAAGCACGTCACATGTTTGTTCTTTCCTTTTGAAACACACTCAAACAGTTAGTCCAGTCTCTGAGTAAGATCAAAGAAATGCAACACCACATTATCACCTTACCAGGAGTTTAGAAAACTGGTGTATCTGTGAGCATTTTTTTAAAATAAAGAAAAATTACGACACGGTTGGCCCACACTTGTATTCTTCTAGATTACAAGACAAGACAAAAACCACAGCAATTTTTCCGTGTTTTTGCTGAGTGCCACTTGCTGGTTTATGATAGCGAGTGTAGCAAATTTTTCTTTACTGTCTGAACTTTGTTTACTCTGCTGCATGCCTCTTGGACAGACAGACCATTGCCTGCCCATGCCCTGCCCATTCAGCTGCATTTGCCTTTCGCCCGGTCCCCTTCTCCCACCGCGCCATCCCTGCAGCTGTCTCTCGCTCACGATCTTTTTGTGTTAATTTCATTTACATTTACATTTACAGCATTTACCAGACGCCCTTATCCAGAGCGACTTACAATCAGTAGTTACAGGGGACAGTCCCCCTGGAGCAATTTTAGGGTTAAGTGTCTTGCTCAGGGACACAATGGTAGTAAGCAGGATTTGAACCTGGGACTTCTGGTTCATAGGCAAGTGTGCTACCCACTAGGCTACTAGCACCCTACAGAAGAGAAAAACATGTTCCGGAATGGTCCCCAAAGGTGGAAACAAAGTGATTTACTTGACATTCAAATTCTCTAGATCTCAGTCTTTTCTTGTGGGATGTTCTGGAAAGAAAGGAGAGTTTGTGGGATCCATGCCTCCATAGGTCTGCTTTATTTTGCCAGTGTATTAAGCGGGGTGATGGGGAAGGTTCAGGTAGTGGGTCCAGGTTATATCAGGTCACATGGTTTTGTCCAGGTTTGCAGTAATTTTGGCGTTCTGTGGAGATCTCATCTGTTCGACTTCAGCTTCGTTCATGATGGTGTCCTCCCTGTTCCTCTGTCCATTGAAGAATGTGGACATGCCCTCACTCCTCCCTCAGGGTGTGTCGTCTGTGGTTTTTCCCTCTTTTTCTTGACCCATTCTTCTCCTGTCTTATCGTCCTCCATGAACTCTTGGTTGTCTTCTGACATTGTTTATGGCTTTTGGAACGGGTTTCTAGGCTCTTTCCAACTTTCGCTATGTCAACCTTGAAACGGGAGATTTTTTTTTGTGCCGTTTCTGTTTTTTCCCTCTGCTTTTCTTTTCTTTTCCCCCCTTTTTAAAAGCCTTGGTAGGGGAAACACATGCTGACCCAGCACATAGCGCGGCGGGCAGAAACTGCAACAGGCGACGCAAATCTCAAACATGTCCGCATGAGGAAAAACAAAATGTTCCCGCTGTCTGCCAGAGATCATTAAGTCCCGTGTGGTGCTGTTGTTGTGTCTCGCTTAGGTGTGCAGTCATAGCGGGCGGCTCTCAACCCAGAATCGCGCTTCGGCTTCTCGCTGAAGGGGGAGTCTTCGCGCTCCGTGCAAGAGGCCCTTTGTGAGCGCAGCGCCGGCGAGAGGATATGGGCGAGACGGCCAAGGCCCCCTCTGAATTAGTCTACTGTCTGACCGACCGATTAATTATACCCTCCGCAGGCTCGTAGGCAATTCCCGTCGGTGCCTTGCCGCCGAGGCGATCATGTGATCAGCCACCCTGGAATGCCAGTTATTTCTCTAGACTGGCCTCGCTGCTGGATTTGCAAGCGAGGAGAGACTTGATGTCAAACTTTTTCATAAAGATCATAAGATCATAAAGATTTACAATATTCATTTACATTTACCGCATTTATCAGACGCCCTTATCCAGAGCGACTTACAATCAGTAGTTACAGGTACAGTTTCCCGGGAGCAACTTAGGGTTAAGTGTCTTTCTCAGGGACACAATGGTAGTAAGTGGGATTTGAACCTGGGTCTTCTGGTTTATAGGCGAGTGTGTTACCCACTAAGCTACTACCACCCTATTCCATAATGATATAATGCAAAGCGCACCATTTTCAGGCATTGCTTCATGTTTTGCTTGTATTGAAGTGATTGCCCATGACACTGGCAATGAAGGCGAATCGGCTAAAAAATGTTGCAGTGCTTGTCAGTGTTATTTCAAGTAAAATGTTGTGTATCTTAAACATTTCTGACATACCATGTGCCATATTTGACTGTTTTTATCTAGCGCTGATCACTTTGACTACGGAAAATGTTAATATAATATAATTGTGACCTCATTTGAGGACGTATCACGAAGGTTATGCTATATATAACTAAAAAGGACTTTTAAGAAGGTATCACAGCAGTTCACATACATTTTTACTGATATTCATCTGTTGAGGGCTTCTGGGACAGCCTTGGACATTGAGTTGAGAAAAGTAAAGTACCATAAAGACACCTTTGAATGCGTTTACGCGGCGTGTAATTACACGATGGAGTCAGTTGTTTTGGAGCGGGGACAAGAGCTGCACCGTTGAGCCAGATCAGACACGTCTCTCTGCCTCGGTGTGTGTTTTTCTGTGAGCAGCACTCAAGTGTTGAGGAGGGGCTCTCTCAGGCATATGGCTGTAATTAGAGTGACGACGGTGGGTGGGTCGTGGGGGTTGTTTGCTGGTATTTATTCCCAGTCTCTCAACATTAGAGGGGAGCTTTTTGAAACCAGGGCTGTCATGTGGATATGAGCCCTTTGTATTAAAAACGGTAACTGTGAATACAACTGAGGCCTTGGATTACTCGGTAAAACCGATCCATTTTCCCTCTTGCACTCATTTGAACCCAGTCAGGTTTGAATGTGCTCTATGAATTGCTCTGAGTTTATTCATACTAAGGGATGTCAACATTTCAACATCTTCTTGGGTCTGAGAGCAGATATTCCCCGCTGAGAAGATTCACTCTGATGGGGCAGATGTTGCAGTGATGGTACCTTGTTCAAGGGTACCTCAGTGGCACCATGACGGTTCTGGATTTGAACCCGCAACCCTTTGGTTTATGAGACCAATTCATTACCCGCTAGGCCAATTCCCCAAATCATCTCAGTCCTAGTTCCGAGTGGGTAAATGTAGCGGTTTTGGAGAACATAAAATGAAGAGGGTAAGAGAAGTGAGAGACGAGGGTGATGCTTCACTAGAAACAGGGCATGAGGTTAAGAAGTCTACGTGAAAAGTCTCCTGTGTGTGATCAGAGGAACTTAGTGGCTGGCACCAGGATGAAGAGCAGGAACCTGTTTATTTCCTACGGAAGTGACACAACAGGAAATGATGTAGCTGTTCCAGGAAGCAGGAGGTGAGAGGTGAACCACTCAGGATGCATGATGGCAGAACCACATTTTAAAAAGATCAGATTCCATTTGATCCTTTTTGGATTTTCTCAGCCTTGGACATGCTCAGCATTCCAGTTTCTGCTTTGACTCCATGTACTCTGGTGATGTCGCTCATGCAGACTCAGGCACATGAAAGCAGCATCAGGAGAACTCTGACCTCCCAGTCTGACCCCTGTCTGGAGACAAGATCTATGCATACGCCTGGGCTTGGTCTGTTTGAAATATGCGTCATTTTTCCACATGTGAAGGACTGAGGGAATGGAGACTCTGAAAGAGAAAAGGTTCCTCTTTCCTGTGCACTTGCACTGATCTTTCAGAAGAACAGTGGAAACATTTAGACCGAGTTGGATGCTGTATGATTTCACAAATTGGATTTGGATTAGATGGACATTTAAAACCAGTGATCTAATGGTACTCATCTGTGAAGTGCAATTCCAGTAATGTTCATACACTCCATACATTTGAGACATACTGTATGTGATTTTGGGCTATATAAGAAATAAATGTTGTTGTTGTTGTTGAGTAATGTACTTAACAAAAAAAGGTGAAATAACTGAAAACATGTAGTCCTAAAGAACAGACAGCATTTAGGCCAAAGAACATTTCAAAGAACATATTTGAATCAGTTTGTTCAATTTTGCCAAAACAGAACAAGCCAGGCTCAAGCAATACTTAAAGACTTGGTACATAATAAAAAGAGAAACTCTTATGAACTCATTCAATTCCTTAACTATTACTGAATTATTCAACCATCATTTTAAAATGACTGTCACAACGGCGCGCAGCGCAGGATGGACGCAAAAGCTCGACTGAAGGGAAACACACAATGGTTTAATCACGCAGGGTACTGGTACAGAACCGGGTAACAGCGATCATGCACGAACATAAAACAGAAACCTTTATAACACTGCAGGTGAACAATCAAGGAGATTCGGCAGACGACCAACCCGAGGATCCAGGAAAACCTGGCCTGGATCATGACATTGACATGACAAAACCATGAATAGGTTCTTGAAAGGGTGAATAAAGGGTATAAATTTGAAATTAGAGGTAAAATATTAAGTGCAATACCGTGGCAGTACCTCTTACTGGAATATCTGTGAAGGTTCTCAGTCGTCCAGGTCATGGTGCAATGTACTCCCATTGAAAGGCAGTGAATGTGGCTGGGTGGCACCACAGCTGCTGCGGGGGGGTCCGGGCGAGATCGGCGGAAATGTTGCTCTTCGCCTGCGGTAAACCCGTGACTCTGTCGCGCCGTAGATCACTTTGGTTCAACGTTGTTTCTATAAGGCGAGCATTACGCAGACTAGCATATATCAATTTGGCTGAGAAAAAAAGACGTTGAAAGCGCATAGAACCGCAATAGATAGATAGAATGTAGTCTAAAGAGACGATACTACAATCTCTGTGCTTTGGCAGATCGCCAACACATAGATTGTCTTCACTTATCTTTCACAAATCATCCGTCAACTATTTTCCTTCACCCAGGGAGTGCTGAGGGATGCCAGAACAGGGAAAGTATTCAACTGCGCAATGCTATGAGAAATCACTACTGTAGGAGACCAAAAAGAAATACATACATCTCGCTGTGCGGAGCTCCAGTCACTGGGGCGAAGTCTGTGCCTGAGCTTTAATATACACACAATTTTTAAAAAGAAAGTTGGCATTCCACTGTGTTTTAATGTTCAAGGAAATGAAGAACATTCTTGGTTTATCTGTGGGAAGTTTCATTCTTGTGACCCCGGCCTGCCATTGGAGAGCATCCAGAGCAGATGCTGTGTTATCAGGTTAATGTTCAACAGGTTGCAGCCAGAGGTTTTTGTATCTGGGCGCATGTACGTTGGATGTAAGGAGCAGCCTTGTTACAAACCAAAAAAAAAGAGAGATGAATTTTTGTCCACTCAACCTTGTAACCTATTATGGCCCTGCATTCCTTTCAGACATATTTTGGAGTCTTGCTGTCCCAGTCTAAACGGTTTAACCCACACACAAAAAAAAAACTTGCAATTTATGTGCGCGCACTGTATGGTCCTATGCGCGGATGTGACCTCACTGCTCACACTACACAAGCACAATGAACACATTGGAAGCAGAAGAAGAAGCGATGCTGAAAAAAAGCTAAACGTGTTGCTTTGGCCATTTGTGCAAATCCAAAATGAGGCATCAGTATGTATGGCTACACTTTAGTGGTTAAGCAAGGTGGGAAAGATAACAGAAATGATCACTATAAATATCCATAAATGTAGTGTAAATGCAACACATGCAGTGCCACCTGGCTTATACTTCAGATCTGTGTTCTGGGTCAACCCTCACAACGGGGGCGACAAGTTTCAAACAGTTTGATATTCTCATGGCCAGCCGATTGTCCATGCTCATCCATTATGTACAACAGAGCATGTACACTATACATTGCATGATCCATTACCCAACCTGGCATCATATACATCATATTTTGTAATTATAATGACAGATTGTGTATTCTGAGGCTTTGATTTGTCATTGTTGTTTGTAGTGAACTAGCTTTTGTGCAGGGGCAGAGAAATTACCGTATTGAGGATGACGTTTACTCTGAAGCCATGGCGGGTTTTGACACCTGGGTTGTGAACAACTGACTGAACAACCTGTTGATGTTTCTAAGATGCTGACTTTAGTGGCTTGTGTGAATGCATATGTGTGTGAGATGTGCGCTTCAGCTTTAAGGTGTCACAGGCCTGCAGCTGGCAGGAAAGTGCATATGAGACTGCTTTACTGGCGAGCATGTTGGAAAGAACCTATAGCACTGTCTGGTGTGATTGAATAAAAGAATAAAAAAAGAAATGTTCTTCACACGCACATAGGAAACCCACGACACCCACTTTATCACTGGCACTTTTGGATCTTTCAAGAAATTTCTGAGGCATTGTAGTGAAAATAAAAAGCTGTCTCTAATGGACCGTGTGTTTTCACCACACAGATGCATTGTGTGTGGCCTATTATACACTGCCCTTTCAAAACCAAGTCACACACTCTAACATTTCACTGGACTGCCTTTAGTGTTGATTTTGGCATTGTTTCGATGAGCTTTTACATTTACATTTTTACATTTACTTTATTCGCCCTTATCCAGAGCGACTTACATTCAGTAGTTACAGGGACAGTCCCCCTGCAGCAACTTAGGGTTAGGTGTCTTGTTCAGGGGCACAATGGTAGTAAGTAGGGCTGCACGATTTGGGGAAAAAGACATATTGCAATTATTGAGATCAATATTGCGATATGCGATATGATAAAGGGCACTTGCTTGTATATCAATGAAAAGTCGCATACAAATTACTAATAGTGCAATGTATAATTTTAATGTGAAACATACAAACTACTTATAACAACTTGAAATGCCCAGTGCTTTCAAAATACAATATTCTACAAAATTAAATAATCACAAAAAACTCTTTACTTTAAAAAAACATTACTGTCGAACGACAAACCCTGGTAAGGCTAAACAACTGTTTTGATTATATTTGGCCATTATGAAATCCCATATTATAGTTCTTACGTTTAACCAAAACGTTGTTTGGAGGCTGACTTGAACACAGGGATGCATAGCTTTGCTAGCTTAGCTAAGGTTAAGATTTGTAAACTGAGGTGAATTTCTTTAGGAAACCTTCAAAGTTTGAGAAAAGTTAACTAAACAGCTAAGAACAGTCTAAATAGTTAATGCCTACGTTTAGCCAAAACGTTGTTTGAAGGCTGACTTGAACACAGGAATGCATAGCTTCGCTAGCTTAGCCTAGCTTAGCTAAGGTTAAGACTTATAAAACGGGATTTTATAATGGCCAAATATATTCAAAACAATTGTCAAGCCTTACCTATGAAATGTAATCCCCCAGGATCTGGTTTGGAGCGTACAGCGGTTTGTACAGCCCCAAGCAGCACAAGAGTGAGGCATTTTTATGCACTTCTCTCCATAGACATGTATATGCTTCACGCCACAGCAGAGCCTATCGCAATATGGCGGCGACGTTGACGTACGTCCACCCATATGTGAGTCACGAATCTGAGGTCTCCATTGAACCGAAGCAAAAGTCATGTGACCAAACACGTCACATTCGACTGAAGTGAGACTTCAGTCAGCTCGCAAACTTTGAGAGAATGAGTGATATGTTGCCAATTCAATCCATGTACTAATCATTTAAATCGCAGCTTTTTGCGTTCATGTAATCGCACAGACTGACATCTCGATTACGATTAGATTAATCGTGCAGTACTAGTAGTAAGTGGGATTTGAACCTGGGTCTTCCGGTTCATAGGCGAGTGTGTTACCCACTAGGCTACTACCACCCATTTCTGCTTTTGCAATGTCGCATCATTATTGCATTAAGTTGGTACAGCTGCTCGATTTCTTCTCCTGCACGATTTCTTCTCCTGCACAAGATTCTCAATGTAGAACTCTTTGGTGGCCAATCCATATGTAAAAATGATGTCTAATGTTTCCTGAACCACTCTTTAACAATTTGAGCTTGATAAATCCTGCCGTTAACATCTTGGAAAATGGCTGTGCCATCAGGGAAAAATAAATTTACTGATTGAGTAACTTGGTCCTTTAGTATATTTAGGCAATCAGCTGACCTCTTTCTTTGGGGGGAAAACATTGTTGAACCTCGACATGACTAACTGCAGCAACTCCAGATCATAGCACCACCCCCACAGCACTTAGGTATGATGAGCGCATAACTTTATGCACCCATCAGGGTAAATCTGGACTCATCAGACCACATGAGCTTCTTCCATTGCTTCAGAGTCCAATCTTTCTGCCACCTAAATCCTTGCCTAGGGCACCAAATGTGTTAGGGCCAGGTCTGGGTTAAATAACTTGTTGCCATAGTTCATGCGGTAATCATCCAATGGAATAATATTTGCTTTGTTAAATCCAGATGGGGACTTTTTCCATTGTTATGTACCAATTTATTCTAATTATTCTAATTCAAGAAAATCAAGTCTTTCTGTATTTTATTAGTGGCTATTCATCATTTGTAAGAATGTAGTGCATAGCATGGGGTATTGTTTTATCAAATTACATTTATGTTTGTCAAATTTAGCATTAACCCTTATCAAGAGTGACTGCAACTCAGGGTTATGTGTCACACAATGGGACACAGTAAGTGGGGTTTGAACGTGAGCCTTTTGTGATCTGGTTAATAGGTGTGTTACCCACTAGGCTACTACCAGCCTGAGCTTTAATAGTAATTACTTTTTACCATCAGGCTGACCTTTAGCCTCTCATTTTCTTGTTAGATGGAGCTTCTGGATAAGTTCCCAGTGGAAGGAGGACAGAAGGATCCAAAGCAGCGGATCATCCCTTTTTTACCTGGTAAGGAAACGTGAATTAATTTGACTTGAAAATTAATTAAAATCTTATTATACTAGAGTAGGCTCTGACATTAATTATGTACAGTCTTGGATTATGTAAAAATATGAATGGTAATAAAGTGATAAAGCAGTAATAATGCACTTGTGTTTGTGTTCCCCTGTGAGATACTGGTGTGGTGCTCTACAGTGGCACACCATGGCCAGTATTTCTTCATCATTGTCAGCATCATTTTTCATTATTCAATGTCATTATTTCCATCAATGTGGTTCTTGAGCTGCTTACTAGTACCATCACCAAATGTCTGAAGGCCCTTTAGGAAATTTCCAGAATGGTGGTCTGGAATACAGTATTATCCTTAATGCCTCTTCATAATGAGGTCACATTTTCCTTAAACCAAAGCGTTACGTTTCTGTGCTGAGTGGAGTCTTTAAAAGCGCATTGCAGTGTGTCCTGTTGCCGTTCATTTAACGACAGCTCCAGACGGCAGATACTCTCATTCGCAGAGCTTGGCCCAGTGCTGGAGGCGAGAGGGGTTCACCTCGAAAGGCCCTGGGGGACCATGGGGGGAATATGGGTGGTGGGAGCAGGCTGCTGGTCTGGAACTCATTGAAGGATCACACACAGGGTCACGCCTCTCAGCTGTGTTTACTTAATGGACTCAGGATGTGTGTGAGGAGGCCCTGGAATGGCTCGCTCATATACTCTCTGTTGTTCTTCCTGGTGCCTTGGCACTGAATAAATTAAACATAAATTGATAAATTTATCGGTAGACTCAGTACACTTGTTCTAAGAAAAGAACTCTTTATTACCATGTTAAAAAATTTAAATATAAATATATGCAAAAATAATGCGTATAAAAAAAAAATAAGGGTATATATTATATATATATATATTATATATATATAATGTGCATATGTGTGTTTGTGTATATATGCATTTATATATATAATGAAAAAATATGTATTTTTATTATAATTGGTTTGTAAAATGTTACGTCATCAAGAACCCATCCAGCTGGTGCATATGGCCACATCAGTAAATTTTTTTCTCCAAATGCAGATGTTGTAAATGGCTTCACCAGCACTAACACACAGGGGTGGGGGCTTTAGAGGCTCTGGAGGGTCTCAGGCCAGCGTTTTTGGCTTAAGAAGACCTCTGGACTGAGTAAGTTTCTCAGGTGGTTCCTATTTGGACTGTGCTCTCTCTAGAATGACTGCTCTAGCATCTTGGATGGATGGTGGGGGTGAAGGGAAAAAATAGGATTCCTGTCCCACATTGAGTTCCTGCTATGTGAAGCTTGCAGAAATACATGCGGATTTTCGGTGAGAAAAGCTCACTGCGAAGTGATTAGCACAGCAGATTCTTGTGCGCAGCTTTGGACCACATGGTTTACGAGAGTCGTCCAAAGGCTTTGGTAGGTAAAAGCAGGCAGCCTTAAGTACCCAGACGGGACTCGGAAGTGGTTTTAAGGAGGGGGTGGGGGTCAGATTGGTTTGACATCCTTGCCTATGCCTTTTCTTTGCTCTCGCTCAGCCTCAGCACAGTGGTCTGTATGCTTTATTTGGGCCTCCAGCCAGTGGTCACCATGAATGTCGGATTTCAGCAGAATTTTAACCAGACGACCGAACTGCTCCTCAGTAGCTGACCTCGCAAAAAGCAGGATAAGATGACTAGATGTCCATTGGAGTACCACTATAACCATTGATGTCATCAGAGCACAGACTTACTTTGCACAATTTGAGATTAACTTTTTAAAACGTTTTTTTAAATAATGGTTTCTAAACATACCAGAACCTTCAAGACTCTCACAGCAACTTTTTTAAAATCTCTATAATTCAAATAGTTGTGATGGGTCTGTCCAGGGCTAGAAGTTTCCCCCTGTTTAAGTTGTTATGTTGCCTGTCTCAGTTTGTGTTCACATTAAAATTAAAAATTTAAATGTGACAAACTAAATTGTCAGTGGGCGTGTCCACTCTAGCCTATATCTTCAGAATTTATAGGGGCTGCAGACTTTACTGGTACCCTAAAAAAATTGCAACGTGAAATTATAAGATAAGACACTTCTTTCAGGACTAATTAATATACTAGCTACAAATGATCGTGTGCCATCTGCTATGATTGTGTTTTTAATTCATGACAGAATTTAACATGGTACCACTTGGGCTAAAGTGTTTTATATTCAGGCCAATACGGTAATTAAAATATTTTGCACTCAATCTGCCTTTTTCCTTCCACAGCATGTATGCTTTTAAACTTTTCCATATCTGACGGAACCTTTTGGTAGAACTTTTTATATATGGTAAGGGGTGTTGTCTTTTCAGCTGCGGGAGCTTGGTTTTTATAGTAGATTAAATCTGTAGGCTAGGTGAATGGCAGACCCCTAAAAAAAAGCCCCTGTCTCCCTGTCCGAAAATATGACTTTCGTCAGCTACACTCATCAGCTGCCAGGTCTGAGGGCTGAACACCTTTGGTACAGAAAGCCTGGCCCCACGTCAGGAGAGAGACGGGGGAGTAGTAAAAAATAAAGGCAGCACGCTTTCATGTTTTCCTGAACAAAAATATATTTTCTCAGCGTTTTATAAGGAACCTTCTTGGGGTGGGAAAGCACTCATGCTGACCTCAGACAGCCGTGCGCTGGCGACTGACTCTGGCCCTTTGATGAGTTGTTTGAAGAGAGCTGCTGTCATGGCCTGCTAAGCTGAATCATCTCAGGTGTTCTTGAGCAGTTTGACGTCAACATGGTTTCCTGGAAAAAAGCCCACCCAGTGACTGTGTTCAGGGAATTAAACTTTAATAATATGTGTGTTTGTTGCCTATGGACTCTTCTTGCTGTGTCAGCAAAGAAAAGAAAGGAAACTGAAAAGACTTTGTGAAAAGGAAGTTATCAGCACACAAAAAACACACACACACACACACACACACACACACACACACACACACACACACAGTGCATATGCTTGCCCAAGTTAAGTGTGTTTTTAGAAGGACCAGCCCAGGATGTCTGGTAAATTTCCTGGTAAATTTTTTAACCTTATTTTTTAGAGGGGTTTTTAGTAAACTAAGCAAGCTGGCATAGATCATTTTTGTAGGGATGTTTTAAAATGTAGAGATTTTGATATGTCAGTCTTGTTGGCCTCCATTTTTAATTGTCTATAATAATTCTGGATACCACTAGAAGGCACTATAAAGTTTATAGGCATTATGAGTCACTTTGGTTGCATGAAAACTTTTTGCACATTGCACATGGTCAGCCAGTAGCATCATTTTGTTGTTTGTGTGCCATTAAATGCAGGCAATGTAGTGATTGGCATTGTCACTTGAAAGCTTTGCATGAACGTGACAATACACTGGGCACAGCCAGACTCACATCTAAGTACTAAATCACATCCATGTCATGGTTAGAAAATGAAAAGGTTTATTACTATTTCTATTAATTTCCTCTTATTGTCTAGGGGTACTAAATCCCATACATGTTATGGGTAGAAGATGAAAAGGTTTATTACTATTTCTATTCATTTCCTCTTATTGTCTTGGAAAAGGTGGGGGTTTCATAGCACTGATATCTCATGAGAAGTTAGAGCAGTTCGGTCATCATACTCAATTTTGAACGTTCCATAAAACATGCAAAAGCCCCTTCATCTTGACAGTACCATGGAACATCTCTGTTCATTGTCCTGTCTGCAGAGCTTTATTAATGTCCTCCCCTGTTTCTATCAGACGTTCATCAGACCTGCTGCTGTCATGGGCCTTGTCTGATGAGAAACAGGAGCAGAATGGGTTTACTCTTTGTGTTCCTTGGCCCTTTGTCAAAAAGTTATTCTGTGCTGATTGGTTTGATGGAACGGTCTGAACAATGACATGTATGAAGAGTGCACTCTCACAAATTAATCCGAGAGTGATGGCCCTCTGAGGCTAAGAGAGGGAATGTGTGTATGTATATATGTATATATGTGTATACATGATGTCAGTAATTGTACTCATTTTGCTTTCAGGGAAGATCCTGTTTAGAAGGAGTCACATCAGGGATGTGGCCATGAAGAGGCTGAGGCCCATTAATGAATATTGCAGGGTGAGTATTCTCACCTTTTATTCTCAAAATAAAGGGGGGAAAGTCAATATCATCAGTCCTAAACACAGTTGCATCATATGGTCTTATGTTAATATCACTTAATTGATTTCACAAATAACGGGAGTCCCGTTGGTTGATAGAGCTCATGGAGACCTTTTACTCCAGTCAAAAGTTTGGACACGCCCACTCTGTAGGAGTCATGGAGATAAATATGGAGGCCATTTTGAAGAATTCAATGCAAGCAACATATTCATTATTTTTTGTAGTAGGAAAAATCTTTTTGTATACAGTCAATTCTTTGTCATGATCAAAAGCCGCTTCATGAGATACTGGTTAACATTAGTGAAAGATAAGAAAGTGTTCAGCATAAACCTTCAGGATTGCTGGAAAAACATCCTTGGAGAGAAACCAAGAGTGTGAGAGATGCTGCCATCACAGCAAAAGCTGCCTGCTTTGGAGAGACTCAAATGTTCCATTTTTGTCTTTATTACAGAACCTCACATGTGTTATTTCATAGCCCTGTGCCTTCAGATTTGTTCTGCAATAAAAAAAAAATTAAATTTGTAGGTGTGTCCAAAGTTTTTGACTGGTTGTATATTTGTTTCCATCTAATTCTATACAGTGGGTAAATAACAGAGAACTAATATCTGCGACACCAGGACACCATAAACAGAAGAAAAGTGATTATCTCTGGGTTCTGGGCCTTAGAATCTCTTTTTTTTTTAACCGGAAAAACATTTCCATGAATAAAGCGAAAGGAACTGTGCCTGTTTTGATGGGGGAGCAGCACATGTAAGGAATCTACACTTGGCAGAGGAGGAAGACCTCCAGGAGGGCAGGGGCTTGGAGCAGCGCTGAGCTGGACCTCATCAGCAGTTCACCCTGCTTTCAAAGCCTGAACCTGTTGTTTTTTCACACCACAGTAACCAGGATTTTTTTTTTTCACATATTCTGCTTGCCTTGCTGTTTTTTTTAATGGAATGATATAAAAAGTTATATCAGTAAAGTAATTAATGTTAATTGTATCTATATGTAGTACTGTAATGCGAGATGCTTAACTAGGCTGAGAACTGGCATGGATAATCATCTGGTAATCTTGTACTTTGTCGTTCTCACACATTTGGGTATGCTGCAAGGTTTCCATCCTCACGGTAAAGCAGCGTGGTTTGCAAACATCTGGAGGCATGTGAGTGCAAAGAATTTTACAAGCCATGCACTGCAGGCCCATATGATAATGGTTTCCACTGGGGTAGTGGAGTGATGCGATTACCAGACAGCTGCATGTATCGGTGCGGGTCCAGACAGCTCAGTGGAGGTGGGCCCAGTGCTCCGAACGGTTCTCTTTCAGCTGTGAAATGAACGTTAACTCGCACACACTGTTTAATGTCTCCAGTGTTTCAGTGTCTTTGAAGTAGCAGGACACCTAGGCTTAGTCTTTTGTCTCTTACACATTGACGCATACGAAATGTTTTAGGTGATGAAGGTGATGTTTTTTGTCCAGGAACTGAATTTCTTTGTATATTTTGTGTTGGGAATGCAGGGCTGGCAGAAAGCCTTTAAACTGCAAATATTCATGTGATTTATGAAATTTTATGAATCATGAGGTCTTCGTTTGAAGTTGGCTTAGAGCGGATTTGGTGTCAGGTTCTGTTTGGCGAATAAGATTCAGTTCCAGTTTAATGTGAAATCAAAACAGAACTCAGACACCTTGTGTTGCAATAGTGTAGTACATCGAATAAAGAGAGGGTCCAAAACATATTTTGGCTTCAGACAGACCAGCATCAGAGCAAAAAAAATACACGCTTATACAGGCCTTGTTATTCAACCAACATCACTTTAGTGAAGCTAATCATTTCATGTTGGATTTAAAATTTAATTCATTAAATTAGTCTTTTTTTCACCCGCTGGAGGAATTGTAGAAGTGAAAGTGCCTCTCAGTGTGAGGTGTGCTGTAAAGAACATTTACATTCACAGCATTTAACCGATCGCCTTAAGAACTTCATCCATGTTGCAATATGACAAGTAGCACTCATGTCGGTGCAAAATCATTACACTGGCTTATATTTGTGAAGCTGTAGTACTTGTGGTGTGGGGGGGCTGATCAATTTCGAGTATTGACCCATCACTCAGTGCTACTGGTAGAAACTCATCATTTAATGTTCTCCACCAAATGTCAACACACACACATATAGATAATCAGGTTAATGCTGCTCTCGGTAAAGAACACCAAGTCCATTTGCAGTAATGCGTTTCCCTCCTTCAGCCTCTGGGGGGGAATGCTAATGAGAGGAGAGGTCACAGTTATAATGGGGGGGGGGGTCGTAAATCTGTCGTGCACATGGCTGCAGACGAGCATGTCCCCCCCCGGAACCGCACGCGCCTCTAAGGAGCCCTGCTTCCGAGTCCAGAGGAGGAACCTCTGCAGGGGTTGGACGTGGGTCCTGGGAGGATTTTAGTGCTTGAATACAAGTAGAAGTCACTTTATGAAATGTTTGAATCGTTTTCTCTGGTCATTAACATAGACCTTCCATTATTTTTATTCCAGTTCCTTGAATGCGTTAGTCAGATGTTAAAGCTTAATTGGTCATTATGCTTAATTGCCATTTAATTCACACTGTCTTGCCATATTCAGAAAAAAAAGATGATAAATTATCATGTTATGCCATTTTTACTGTGTAGTTTAAATTATAGTAATTACCTGGTTTTACCATCTAGACTGCAGAAGGGTAGAATGGGTGGCCAGACCCAGGTCAAAGGTCAGCTGCAGAGCTCACCATTAGCTAACTATCCTGCCCTCGGCTGAAAAAAGGACAGTGGTGGACTCATTAAGAATGGCTATTTTGTTTTGAAAACCGACCCCCCCCCCCCCCCCACACACACACACACAAGCACACACACACACACAGCCTCTGGGAAAAAAGAAAAAAAAAGTGAAGTGATTGTCACATGTGATACACAGCAGCACAGCACACTGTGCACACAGTGAAATTTGTCCTCTGCATTTATCCCATCACCCTGTGTGAGCAGTGGGCAGCCATGACCGGCGCCCGGGGAGCAGCGTGTGGGGACGGTGCTTTGCTCAGTGGCACCTCAGTGGTACCTTGGTGGGTCGGGATTCCTTAACCGCTAGGCCCCCACTGCCCCTGCCCATCTGGAGTGGGAATGCACCAGCAGCCCACAAACACAATGACTTGGCCCGAATTCCGGCAATGCTAATGGAGGGAACGGTGATTTTGCCCGGCTGAATAAGGGCACCTTGAGTCCATCTGGGGAAGATTTACATGCCACTCAGGTTTAAAGAAATAATTCATCTGCTAGAGGAAGGGGGTTGGGGGAGAGAATCAGAAGCACTTAGCTTTATTAAAGACGAGCAGACGCTGCCCAGCTGAGATGGATGACAGGGGCAGAATATTGTCTCTGCTGCACGGTTGACGTGGCGGCGCTCAGCTTGTGCTCGGGAGGAGAAAACCTACGACGTGGAGCCGACAAAGAGACAGGAGTGAGGTCTGGGCATTTTGCCTTTCATCTCTTGAGAGGCCGGCCTGTCAAGATGCATCTCCGACCTGCTGACAAGAGTTGCCCGTACCTCTTCAGAAAGAGAGGAATGTACTCGAAATGATCAGTGATCTAAGATTAGGAGCCGAAAGCCTTTCACTTTATTGTGTCTTGTGAGGATCCGTTCAGGGACCAGTGCTAAGAAGTTTTGCATGCATAGATAAATTCTTTAACATGCTATAAAGCAGCTGTAAAACACGGGGTGGGGGGGGCTTTTTTCATTGTGTAATGCTGACAATGGATTTTCATTTTCTATCAGTTATGTCATTAGTATTGGTTAATTGCTTAATCCCATTTCAGGGCATGGAATTGTTGCTTTTATATCACCACGTTGTCTTCTTCAAAAGCTATTATTCCAGATTACATAACATGCAATTAATACAAATGAATGAATTGGCAAACATTATATTTTGTTCCTTTTACTACAATGAATTAGAAATGTAATGATTAAATAATGTAAGTAATCAGCATAATGATATTTTATGCGTACTATTGAGGTAAAATGACCTTTAACAAAAGTAGAGTGATTCTATATGCATTTTTAAGCCTCTTAATTCAATGTTTTTATCATTATCATTTTAAATGACTGTGAAAATCAGCTCTTACAGTTGTTATATATTTTATATTTCTTCATTCGTATCTGTTTATCTATACAGGCTCTGATTCAGCTGCCAGTGTACATCTCGCAGTGTGAGGAGGTCCGTTTGTTCTTCGAGACTCGGCCCGAGGACCTGAACCCGCCCAAAGAGTAAGTGTGCTGTCAGCAACGATTATTCCCCTGAACTGAGCGTGTTCAAACAGTCCAATATGCCAGTATAACATGTTGTAATTATGATGTTTTGCTACCACTACTATTTGAGCAATCAGTGTAATGCTCTGACGAGACATTAAGCAAAAAAAAAAAAAAAAGTGCTGATGAAGCTTTTTCACAACCAGCTCTGTTACGTCCTTATAAATCTCATCTGAGACATTATCGCCAATAGGAAGACTGACATGTTGCAGCATCAGGTCATTCATGCAGCGTCCCATACCTAGCTGAGCTGTTTTATCCATCAGAAAACAGTGTGGAAACACACAGATACTCATTGGTGAAGACTTTACTATTTTTACTTTTCAGAACCAGACTGAAAACCAATTTTTGCTTACTACATAAATAATTTTGTTTTTAAAATGATGACTGTCACAGTGAATACACACTACCAGTCAAACTTTTGGGAACACTTACTAATTTATGTGTCTTGCATTTTTACATTTTAGAACAAAACTGAAGACACAGGACTATGAAATAGCACACACAAGGTTATGTTATAAACAATAGAATAGGAAACCAGGCTTTTGCTGTGATGGCAGCATTTCACACTCTTGGCTTCTCTCCACCACCTTAAGTTAAACAACAGGGATGGTGGTTTTCCAACAGTCCTGAAGGTTTATGCTGAACGCTTTCTTATAATTCACTCATGTTAATAAGCATTTCATTAAGTGGCTCTTGATAATTACAATAGTGATAAAAGCAGCCATGAAGGTAGGCTTTAGAGAGAGAGAGAGAGAGAAAGAGAGAGAGAGGGAGATTTTTAAAAGAATTGAGTCACTTCATGTCCAGAAGTCCTAATGTCTGCCTAGAAACAGAATGCACTGATTCACAGCCCAGGCTATAAAAGAACCCCACTCATCCTTTTTTGGTCTGTTGTCCGTTGCCATGGTTGCATGCATTGTTGCACCACTTTTAAACATTTGACTTTAAAGGGCAAGGATCAAGGATGAATTAACTTAGCAAAAAAAAGAAAAAAATCTCATGTCACCGCAGTTTGGTAGCGTTTCAGAAGATAGGGCTCCTCCTGCTGGTAGGACTGGAATGTCACTGGCATGAGCAGCTGCGGCATTCAGCTGCTGTGTCTTAATGTTTTATTAATAGAGCTTGTGACTCTCTCTTTTGCCTATAAAGGCCAGAATTTGAAGAGTGAAG
The DNA here is from genome assembly GCF_900700375.1 of Denticeps clupeoides. NCBI lineage: Eukaryota > Metazoa > Chordata > Actinopteri > Clupeiformes > Denticipitidae > Denticeps > Denticeps clupeoides. The sequence goes on from NC_041712.1 coordinate 17,109,400, forward strand.
TGTAACGCTGAGACGGAACATGGCCATGAACTGTGTATCCTTAAGTTTAAAGGCTTTGAAGCCTTTGAAGAAGTTTTGTAGATCAATTTTCTTTATGTATATGAGTTTTTTTTTTTATGTATCTTGTATATCCATAATCCAGCCTCAAAAGGTCAATTTGGGGAAATTAGCAGTATCTAGGGGATTCAGAATAAGTTAACTGCTGTGAAGGAGAGATGGCGCCAGAGGAAAATCTCCATAGCGCCATTTGTTTGTTGGACTCCCGGGTATCTGGGGGTTGCATCAGCTCGGGTCTCTGAACCAGCGGCACGCAGATGAATAAAGCAGACCCAGCCAGAGTCATTCACAGTCCAGGGTCGACCACTCAGCACAATGGGGCAGTGGCATTTTCAGGAACGAAATAGATGCCCATTGACCTCCAGTGGTCTTTGGTTTTGCTTGAAAGAGCACAAATAAAATTTTCACTTTCAGAACTTCTCAGTCAAAATTACACTGTTGTTATCACTCCTTTTGGAATGGAGACTGTGTTCATGAGCAGACTTTGATATAAGAAATAAAATCCTGTTGGATTACCGATGGGAACATATGCACGTCGTTATTTGTGATGTATGTGAGCTGTGGAAACGGGATTTATAGCCACGACGAGTAACCGAATATTGCTGCGGGCGGAGCAGACACCTTTTTTTTTTTTCCTGCATGCACTTGATTCATGATCACTACTGCACTCGCTTCTGATGCAATGTGTTCCACAGGTGTGATAACATTCAACTTCAACACCTTTTATACTCTTTCAACATTTATTTAAAACCTGGAACTGTTTGCAGTGGTGGTATTTCAGAAATGTGACTGCAGTGTCTCTCTTTTTTGTCATATTTTATAGGGAACCCATTGGAAAAAAGAAGCCAGGTAAGGCAATTACTTTCCTTTTGTAGTGATTTTGAGGGTAAGTAACTGCATTATGCATCCTGGGAGTGTTTACCCCAGTTATTTGCGCAGAGGCTGTAGATAAACGTGGCTCTCGTGTGCAATGCGCAGTCCGCTTCAGTGACTGCACGTTGTATTATGCTTGGAGTGCCACCTAGTGACAGGCCTTTCAAAAAATATTTGAACATGACACAGCAAATTGTAAAATTCTAATTTTAAATGAATTAGAAGTCAACAATTTTCATTAAAAAACATCCTGTTTATTTATTTCCTTTTTTCTTTTCCATTTTTTTTAAATCTAATCTTACCCATCCTTTTTTCCCCTCTTGTGGCATGTCTTCCTTACACTGGCTCTCGTTCGTGTTTCCTCCATCAGGCATTGTGGAGACAGCGACTTCTTTCCTAAAGAGAGGTAGTAGCAGACTCTTGCTTGGCCGAGCTGTGTGTGTGACTCCGGGGTGGCCGGAGGGGCCGCCCTCCCTTGGCCTATCTTGCTCTCCCGGCTGGGTGGGAGGGGGTCCCGGGGGACCACAGGTGGGATTGGGTGGGTCGGTGGCTTGGTGCTCCAGTCTTGTGTGACGCGCATGGCTGTGTGTCAAGATTGGCAAGTCCTCCGGAAGAAAAGGTGAAAAAAAAAAGCATTTCCTGTTGGGTGCGGACCTCGGTATATGAAACCCTGGGTTTTCACCAGTTTCTACTCTGCACTTCCTTGCAGTTCAGCGTATGAACTCCTTATCTATGATGTCCTTATCAACTGCAGCTTATATTCACTAATTACACTGACAAGGTGTGAGATTTGGGTGTGAAGAGTTTAAAATAATTTCTCATTTTGAAATAATATGGTAATATGGGTTTTAATTGGTGGATGTGTTTGTTTCTTGGTCTTTCTGTCTTTCTGTCATCTTATGCGTTAATAACTGGCTTCAGGCATTGCTGTGAGTTGGAGTGACACTAAGCCTCGCACAGTGCTCCGTAACACACCTGGTTGTTGGTAGAGTGTGTTGTGTCTGTCACCTCACTGTCATACCCACAGTGACCATGTCGGCGATCAGTGTAGCACTCTGTGACAATTCTTTTCTGTCCCGCTTTCCTGTTCTCATTTTATCGTTCAGAAAAACTTTCATCATCATCATCGCCTCACCCAATCAAACTCGTTCGTCTGCTCTTCCATCTTTGTTGGTTGGTGGTGAAGAAATGGGGGAGAACAAATGCAGTCTAAATCCTGTGCCTTTTTTCCCGACAGGAGGAGACTCTACGTCCGCCGACCCACTGGTTCTGGATCAGTACGTGGCTGTCACTGATTATGAGAAGCAGGAAAGCTCAGAGATCAGCCTGCATGTGGGTCAGGTGGTGGAGGTCATCGAGAAAAATGAGACAGGTAACAAGCTGCAATTGCATTTTTATGGAAATGGCGAATCAGTGCAGAGAATCTCGGAATACAAAGCAGCTAGTTAGGGCGTGAAAATGCAGACAAATTAAAAGGAGAAAAATCCCAATATCAACTTCTAAGATGTGTTGTCGTATGTACAGCGTTCAGTGTACAAGGTACAATAAAATTCTTACTTGAATGCTTCTTCACAGCCTAGACAACTAACATAGGTGTAGAAATTCAACGCGTGTAACACGTGCAACAAGTGAAATACAAGTACAGCCATTTAATAATTATCTGCAGAATGTTGTTGAGTTAGAAATTGAGGCAAAAAATCTACAAACTAATCCTAATAATTATTTCATTTCATTGTATAAGTTATCAGCAGAACAAAAAGACACAATTACACACAGAAATGCTATAACAATCATTTTGTTTACTTCCAAATATACAAATTCAACCATTACACATTGTCAAAACCTTATATTTATATTTCTTAAGGCTTTTTTTTTTTTACTCTATACAAAGTCTATACAAATACCAAGCTTTGTAGTTGATTCAGTGTCAGGCACTCCAGGTCCCTATTGCCTGAGACCCCCAGAGACCCTTGAATCAGCCCTGCACAAGACTCAAGTGTCAAAATGGTTGGTGATCAAGAAAATGTTATTAATGTCACATAAACCAGATTTTGTGACCTTTAAATTTGCTCAGGGACACAATGGTTGTAAAGCAGGATTTCAACCTGTGGCTTTGTGGTCATCTGGTTCATATGCAGAACTGTTACGAACTAGGCTACTACCACCACATGGTACTTTTGTATTCTTCATGAAAAGCAGACCTTGTGTGTGTGTGTGTGTGTGTCTTGGCTGTACCTGAAATGTATGTATGTATGTATGCAGGATGGTGGTTTGTTAGCTCTGAGGATGCCCAGGGATGGGTCCCTGCCACATGTCTGGAGGCTCAGGATGACCCCGATGATTTCACTCTCCCTGGGGAGGAAGGTGAGCCTGTCTTACATACCAAACCTTAGTGATAGCAACCTGTTTAAATACCCTGCTCAGAAAATAAAAACACTATGTAACTCCAAGTCAATCACACTTCTGTGAAATCAAACAGTCCACTTAGGAAGCAACACTGATTGACAATCAATATCAAATGGAATAGACAACAGGTGGAAATTCTTATAGACATCGCAAATAAAGGCGTGGTGGTTCTGCAGGTGGTCACCGCAGACCATTTCTCAAGTTTTTATGCTTTCTGGACGATGTTTTGGTCACTTTTGAATGCTGGCTGTGCTTTCACTTTAGTGGTAGCACGAGACGGAGTCTACAACCCACACTAGTGGCTCAGGTAGTGTAGCTCATCCAGGATGGCACATCAATGCGAGCTGTGGCAAGAAGGTTTGCTGTGTCTGTCAGCGTAGTGTCCAGAGCATGGAAACGCTACCAGGTGATAGGCCAGGAGACGTGGAGGAGCACTGCCAGAGCCCTGCAACTTGACCTCCAGCAGGCCACAAATGTGCATGTGTCTGCTCAAACGCTCAGAAACAGACTCCTTGAGGGTGCAGTGGGGAGGTAGTAGCCTAGTGGGTAACACACTCGCCAATGAACCAGGAGACCCAGGTTCAAATCCCACTTACTACCATTGTGTCCCTGAGCAAGACACTTAACCCTAAGTTGCTCCAGGGGGACTGTCCCTGTAACTACTAATTGTAAGTCGCTCTGGATAAGGGCGTCTGATAAATGCCATAAATGTCAATGTCTTTGGCATTTGCCAGGGAAACACCAAATTTGCCACTGGTGCCCTGTGCTCTTCACAGATGAAATCGTGTTCACACTGAGCACATGTGGCAGACGTGACAGAATGTGGAGAATGTTCTGCTGCCTGCAACATCCTCCAGCATGACCGGTTTGGCAGTGGGTCAGTAGTGGTGTGGGGTGGCATTTCTTTGGCCCTCCATGTGCTCGCCAGAGGTAGCCTAGTAGCCTTAGTCCAGGTCTGGGAGGAGATCCCTGAGAAGACCTTCTGCCACGTCATCAGGAGCATGCCCAGGCGATGTAAGGAGGTCATACAGGCACATGGAGGCCACACACACTACTGAGCCTCATTTTGAATAGTTTTAAGCACATTACATCAAAGTTGGATTTGCCTGTAGTGTGTTTTTCCACTTTAATTTTGAGTGTGACTCCAAATCCAGACCTCTGTAGGTTGATTCATTTGATTTCCATCGATAATTGTTGTATAATTTTCTTGTCATCAACTATGTTAAGTATTAGATAAGAATATTTCATTCTTTCATTTGTGTTCCCTTAATTTTTTTGAGCAGTGTGTATAAAGAGAATTACCAATGCAAAGAAGGAGGCATATAGGATCAAAGTAAATCTACTGGACTGTCATGTTGCTGTTGTTGTCACCATAACCTTGTCAGCGATGGACATAAATAATCCAACTCGCACTCTTTGACTTCCTGTCTGCCGGCCTCCCTTCTCCCACTGGCCTCTGCTGTCAGTGAGCCGGAGGTCCTGGTCACTGCCCAGGCACGTGGGGCGCCGCCGAACTTTAGGGGATTTGTTCAGCACAGGCTTTGGGCAAGGTGGAGAGCACACCTCTTTTTTCCTCTTATTTGTGAGTTTATGTATGTATGTGTGCTTTGTGTAAGCATGCAGGCATGACACGGGCATATGTGTTGCATGAAGCGCTGTGCTTGTGTTAGGAATTTGATGCCCTTGCTGCATGAGATTCTGTCCTGTAATGAGTTGCATGCCGAAGGTGAATGTCCCGAACCGTCAAGGTGCAACGGAGTTCACGGCTCCCCAGGCGCCTTTTGTGGCGGCCCACTGCTAAAACTAACGACCACATTTCACTGTGTGCACTGGATGCCGTGCTGTGGTGTGTCACGTGACAATCAATCACTTTCACTGCACTTGCCAAAACCTCAAAGGCCAAACTGCACTCAGTCAGCTTTAGGGTTCATCTCTCGCTCCACATACATTGAAAACAGCGCTGTTTACCGCATCTGAAGCTTTGTGTGCATCCCATGTCTACACTTACTCCTTGGCCAGCGCAGAGGAGATTTCAGGAAACGAGTCAGTCCGCTTTCTCACAGACATTATGTCTGAGTCACATCTTCCCTTGAGGTACTGCTGGCCGGGAAAGGCAGCTCCTGTGGTCAGTGCAGGTGTTGGGGTGTGAGGTAACATTATAATGTATAGACCCAGTCAGATGGAGATCATCTACATCCTACTGATTATTCCTGAGGGTGCAGTCTGAAGCAAGTAGTGTAACACAGAATGTAACCACATGCAGCATTGAAGCTTTTTGACACCTTGAACTTTGTTTGAGGCTTTGGCACCCCAGACTTGGTGTTTGTAAATGATTGGAGGAAATACAGACTTTGTCTTCACCTTCACATCACTAGAAGAGAAGTACACAGTGGTCTACCCATACTCGGCCCGAGATCAGGATGAGATTGACCTCGAGAAAGGAATGATTGTGGAAGTGATCCAGAAAAATCTGGAGGGCTGGTGGAAGATCAGGTAAAAATCATGAAACCAGCACATTCCACGTAATGTATTGAAATCGCTGCTAAATATTCCTGCTGCTGTTGCACGTCTTCCCTCTGGTACCCTGTACAGGTATCAAGGAAAGGAGGGCTGGGCCCCCGCCTCTTACCTGAAGAAGGCTGATATCTTGAACCAGAAAACAGCAGCCGGCGTCACAGCCCATGCCAGCACCAATGACCTTGAGGGAGTCGCCAGACAACAGAAGGAGAACCAGAGGGAGCCCCAGCGTTTCACACCGTTCCCCGACTCGAAGCGTAGTGAGTACAGGAACAGGCGATGGCTGGAGCAGGAGAGAGAGGTCAAGCAAGGGAAACTGTGGGGTGTTAGTGTAACCAAACACCGGCATTCAGTCTCTCTGGGTGTAAGTAATGGAAGAGCTGAATGTCTCCCCTGTAGACATGGTCATTTGGCAAGACGCAGCGCTCTTACCGAATTACACAGAAAGCTCACTTGACTAAATCTGAGAATAAAGTAGTCTGTTGAGACTTTCAACTTTCAATGTTTTTTTCTTCCTGCAGAAACAGAACAAAGGCAGAGACCCCCACCACGACGCGATCTCACCATTGTAAGAACTCAAGAATGTCACAAGCACTCAAATCATATTGCACGCTGCTCACTTATCTGTTAAAGGTAAATGTTACGCTTCTACTCTCCCTTGCAGCCACGTGGCGTAAATCTGCCCAAGCCACCAGTGCCCCCACAGGTGGAGGAAGAATACTACACCATTGCCGACTTCCAAACCACCATACCCGATGGCATCAGCTTCCAGGCAGGGGTCAAAGTCGAGGTGAGTATGGCCAAGCCAGTTTTCACCTAAAATACAAAGTCTGCTTCATTATAACATCATATGGCATTCAGCATTTTGGTTATTGTATTTTGCCTGTTCTGTCAGGAATCAAACCTGGACAAATGGTAGAGTGAAATAAATAGATGTAAACAAAGACCGGTCGGTTTACAGTGCCATATCAGGAAGCACCACTAGACTAAGCTGCCTGACCTAATAAATTAATATAATAATCATTTGAGGCCAAGACTACATTATACAGAAGGATGACATATTTAAATGTCAGATTATTTATATGCTTTATAAACATCACATCACAGATTCATTTAATGATTTGTATCATTTCTTCTCCTACTTCAGGTGATTGAGAAGAACTCCAGTGGCTGGTGGTACATTCAAATTGATGATAAAGAAGGCTGGGCTCCTGTCACCTTCATAGACAAATACAAGAAGACAAGCAATGCATCACGCCCCAACTTTCTGTCGCCATTACCCAATGAGATGGCCCAGATGAAAGTGGAGGATGCTGCTTCCAATGCTTCAGAAGACACATGGTCCAAACCTTTGCCTGATGAGCCCTCAGTCACTGCTGACTTTGCTGCCCGTCCGAAACTGAGGGATTGGAAGTCCGGCAAGATCTCAGCATTTTCTGCACCTCTTCCTCCTGCTCCCTCTGCACCCCCAGCAGAGGAGAAACCTGCTCTACCCCCCAGGAGAGAGTCCATCAACAAGAGCATAGAGTTGGAGGCTGGAGAGAAGTCACGTGCTGATTCGTCCAAGCCTCTGCCTCCTAAACCTCCTGTTCCTGGAGTCATTATGCCTCTGGTTACACCCAAATCCATGCCATTTAAGCCAGACAAACCTCCAGAACCCAAGAAGGAGGACAAGAACAAGGCCCTGCACCTTCGCAATGAGATGGGTTTGGAGTGCGGCCACAAGGTTTCTGCAAAGGAAGTCAAAAAGTTTAACCTGAAGCCTGTGGCCAAGCCACCACCCAAAGCTGAGGACAAGCCAGAGTCATCTAGCCCAGCCCCATTCCTCAAGCCCAAGCCTGTGATAAGGCCCAAGCCTCCACCAGCAGCCAAGCCTGAACCACAAACAGAGAACAAGCTGGACATCAGTAACCTTAGGAGCAAACTCCGGCCCTCCAAACCAGCCGAACCTGGCTTCACCTCATTGGAAACCAGTGAGCAAAATGGCACTGTGCCCTGCAACAACAGTGCGCTCAACAATGAGGAACCACGATTACACCCAAAGCAGCAGAATGGCCACGATGGCTCAGATCCACCTAAGTCTGCTCTATCAATTACTAAAGAAGTACCACAGAGACCTTCAGCAGCTCCTCGAAGACCCCCTCCACCCAAGAAGTCTGCCGAGCCCTCCAGCCCTACAGAAACCAAAGCCCCCTTTAAAGATCTCCAAGAGGTAAAGTCCACAGCCCCTCCACAAAACAGGCCACCTCCACCCAAACCCAAGCCATTCTCAATTCCTCCATCAAAAGACAAGGAGAAAGACAAAGACGAGCCCAAGGCCAAAGTGACCGTGCCTCCAAAGCCCCAGACAAAGAGCGAGAAGCCAGGGCCACCAAGGGATAAGCTCCCGCCGCTCATCAAAGACCCAGCCAAGGAGGAGCTCTTCATGGCTGTGGCTGACTTCGAGGGAGATGACCAGACGGCCGGCTTCCGTGAGGGCACTGTGTTTGAGGTGCTGGAGAGGAACACCAGTGGCTGGTGGTTTTGTAAAAACATCAGCGACGGGCCAGTGGCAGAGGGCTGGATACCCTCCAATTACCTAACCAAGAAACATTAGGTACTTTTACATCTTCTACTTCATTTGTATCGATACATTGATATATTTAATGTTTTTTCTTTATTTATAGGTACCTATAGGTTGAATTCAAGCCTTTCTTAACATTCCATTGGTTACATTGAAACAAAACTACACCAGAGCATTTTTAAACTTGTTTATTGGGTGATTTTTTTTTTTCTGAAGGGAGATGTCCAGCATGGGACATTGTCTAATGTAGGTCTTAACTTCCTGTGCCATATGTTAATCAAGCATAAAAAAATATTTTACCATGTATAATAAGAGCTGTAATAGATTAGCAGTGTAGTCAATGTGTGTCTGTCAAGCCTTCAATAATATTGTGCCTCTGAGAAAAAAATATGCAAAGCTTTTGTAGCTTTAATATGTGCAAATGATAACCAATAGTGATTTTGTTTTTAAAGATAAATACAAAAACAGAAAAAATAGGTATCCAATGCAAAGAATGCCTTAAGACCTTCTACGGAGGTTTGTCCATGTCTGCCTACACTGGCATTTGCTTCAGCGATAACATTGACCAGGAGTGAAGGAGAACATTTCCTAAGTGCAATCAGGTGCTAGCCATAAATAATAATAGAATTATTAGTGTCATAGTAACACTAGATGTTTATGTTTCTTTCTTGCATTATGTGAAGCTACTTTTGGTTTCTGCAGCGTTGGACATGCACTTTTCAATCTGCATAAAAAGTTAGACCCTCAGTCAGGCAGTATTGCTGCAAAATGTTATTGGAGATTAAGACGATGCCCTTTTTTTTACCTTCAGTAAGGTACATATTAGAGTTGCAAAATATGACAATGATGTTGCAATGTGAGCAACATATGTCACCCTATGTAATACAGCTAAAATTGTGGATTTTTGCAATCTTGTGTAGTTATATGAGAACTTCATAAATGCACAAATGCATTATTATGGCGAAATCAAATTACTTCATTTTCATGTTGCCCAGCTCTAGTATCTAGCCATACAAAGTTTACAATGTAGCTGGAACCTAAGTATTTCAAGAAATGATGACTTTTGGCCTGAGGTTGCTGAATAACAGTCTTCCAAATAAGAAGCCATGGGTGTGTTTTTATTATTTTATTGTTTTTATTCTATTTACATCAGTCACCAATAATAAATGTTTTACATGTATGTGCTTGACTGGTTTCAAGTATAAATTTGGTATTATCATTATATTTTGTGAGGCATTTTAATGTTGCCAACTGACAAATATTTTTTTTAGCTGTGTTAAGTTTTCTTTAGTTCCATTTTTTTATGCCCGATTTGGTGAAACGTGGGAGTAAATGACAAAGCTAGGGGCTGCTACAGTTTTTCACCACACAACATAACATTTTACTCTGAATTTTATCCTCATTTATATCTGATTTGTAAGAATGTCTGAATGAGATGGTGCTTCTATTAGAAATGTGTCGCCATGATTACAAAGAGGTCAGGATTTCTCTCTTTTTTTTTTTTTTTTTTTTTTTTTTTTACAATTGATTTGAATCCTGCCTGTTAAAACCAGGTTCTGTGGTTCTGGATGACCTGACTACCCGACCAGTCATCGAGTTTAAAACAGCTGTAGTCAGCCCTTAGTTTTGAATAGATCCTTTAACTTCTCTGTTGACCTATGTACTGGATATTGGATAAATGTCAAGCAGGTGGAAATAAATGAAAGACGGAGATATTTTGCCTGGATTAAAAATCAGTCTGTTTTTTGGACTCATGTTTACTGGACTCAAGTGGCTCTCCCCTCTTCCCCTATACAACTTGAACACTCTTGTCTCTAGATTAACATTTTGCTGGCAGTCGATGTCAACCCACTTTTATTTCTCCTAAAAAAATGCACAAAATAAAAAAAATCAGTTCCGAGATAAAAGCATTTCCATTGGGACAAATGAGTATTAGAAATTTTGTATTTATTAGATGTATGTACAACAGTGGTTCATCTATTGGACACACACATACTGTACTCTTTCAACAAGTCTTTACAACTGGAAAAAAGACAAAGTGCCATTACCATGAAGGCAAAAACAGAAAAATTGTGACACTGAAGAGACAGTTGACCATGAAGAATCTGTACCTCATTTATATTGATGTATGGAATCTGGTGTTATTTCATTGCTAATTGGTTGAAAATTAACACAAATTAAATCATCCAGTTCATTCTAGAACTATTAATAAGGTTCCTCGGGAAGAAAGAAATGGTAAACATATTGCACTTTGGTTAGCTGGCAGTGCATCTACATTATTAATGATGAACATACAAACACATATTACTAAATGCAATACATTAACATAAAAAATAAATTCTTCAGAACACAATAACAATTTCAGCTTTGGCTTTAACATAAAAGCACCGAATCCCCATCCAGTGTGTTATAGTCTACTACAGTAATGATGCCCAAGACAGACCATATTCACATTCTAGTGAAATAGAATCATATAGAATATTAGTAGCTGATTACTGGGGGGAGGGAGAGAAAAATTAAAAGTCAGTGATTACATAAAAGTATATATTACTGAGGAATTTTTGAAGAATTTGAACGAGATGAACTACAAAGATGAGCAAATGAGCTGCAAATGAAAATAAAATCTAATTCTCTTGGCATTCTAAGTAAATATTTACAGTGCTTTCACTTTGAGCTCGCAACTGAAGTGATAAAGCTTTGTTCGAGACAAAAATAAAAACATTTACACATATTTTATAAAATAATATTTGGCAAAAATAATTTCTTTACTAAACATCTGTTAGCATGTATTGAGCAAAAGGGCCCATATTCAAGGCACATAATGGAAAAGAACACGGAAGACACTGCTCATTCACACAAGACTGATCTGGCCATTAGTACTAACTGTACTTCCCTTTTGTATTTCAACACTAGAATGAAGAGTTAATTGCCTCAAAAACAGTGCTATAATGCATCCAACAGTCCTTTTCACTGGCCACTAATGCGCACACACACACACACACACCTATCAGAACACCCTGCAGTTTACACAGAAGCCAAATGAGGTGCCAAGCTGCTGTGGAAATGAAAATAATTAATGAATATTTCTATAAACACAGAACCTATGCAGTATGAGTGTGTGAGTGATGACAAAATCACTAAAATGTAGTTATATTAAATTAGAAGAAACTATAATCAAATTAAAATCCTTCATTTTTTTTTCTTCAAATACTGTTGAAAAGGAAAGAAGGGAAAAAATGTCTACCAGTCAATAGATTAGCTCTAGGAAATCTAAAATAAAAATGAAACACTTCTGAACGGTGATCATGTGCCCAATCTGGATGGTAGACTGGGGGCTGAGTAGCCCTTACGTGTTGGAGGACTCCACGTAGGGAAGGAACTTGGTAAGTTTGTAGGGAGAGCTGGGGTTTGTGTATTCTACATCTTCACTCATCTTAAAGAAGATCTCCTGCTCACGCTTCTTCAGATTCAGCTCCTCTTCTAGCAGCTGAGTGAGCGAGAGAGAGTGATGAAATATCAGCAGATTTAACTTGAAACCTACATATGTAGATTTACACTAGAGGGCTATTGTGGTGGTCTTATCTGTTCATATCTGCAGGTGCCTTAAAAACACAAACACGGTTATGGAGTGCTATCAATCTTAAAGAGGAGAAACAAGGATTTCAAATGCAGCCTTTCATTGCTACAAAGGGCGTACACAGGCACATACACACATACTGACCATCAGAACTGACACGTGGATGCAGGGAAAAAGAGCAGGATGATAACTTTCATTAGAGGTGTGTGTTTGTATGTTTACTGGTGCAGGGACCAGTTTCATTATGGTCACCTGCAGATTTATTATAAAAAGAATAAGCAATGAAAGAAAAATGCTGATGTCTCACCTTTTTCCGGGGTTTTAACTGCTCTCTCCACTCTCTGAGTATGTTGTTGTGCTGCTCATCCAGGTATTTTAACCTCTGAGTCTCATTCTCAACCAGCAAATGACACTTTTCATTCTGTATGGGGTAGAGATGGATGGTGTAAAATACTGTGTACAGTAAGAGAGAGTTCATGTGTGTGTGTGTGTGTGTGTGTGTGGTGACCCCACCTGAAGCTGCTGCAGCTCTCGGGTATTGTTTTCACACTGGCCCATCATTTCTCTCATCTGGTTGTCGTGTTTCTGCTGCTGGTGAAGCTTCTCTGCCTTCTGCCGCTTCTCCTCCTGCCTGGAAAACTGCAGAAGCAGAAAGACACATGTCTAGAGTCACATTCAGACAAAAACCACTCATATAAATGCAACGAACATAACATTATAATGACTAGGGGTGGTAGAAAATGTCGATACAGCAATATATCGTGAAATTTTACTTGCTGATATTGTATCGATACAGGGACATCAAATATCTATATTTTTGTATGCAAATTTAGTCCACCGGGTGGTGCTGTCTTTGGTGATCACAACCTCCACTCCTGTAGATGGCGCTGTACAGCTGGATAATTTGAATTACTGCCTGGCATTTCAGGTATAGTGAAATCACGAGACATGACAAACTGATCACAGCATCTTGTGTTTCATTTTTTTGTCATTTTCAGTGGACTGTAGAATATCACAGTATGTACAGTGTCACAATATACTGTGATATAATCATATCGTGACACGTATCACATTGTGAGATCCTTGACAATACACACCCCTACTAATGAATCTGAACAGGCTGTGTGAGAATAAGATGAGTGTTACAGACCTGCTTGATCTTCTCTCGGTCTTCTGAAGCGCTGCCGGTCGAGTTGATGCGGAGGCTCTTTTTGAACATGGCCATACGGGTCTTGCCCTCGTTGCGCTGGATTTTTGGCATGCGGGCTTTCTCCTGCTGCTGTCGACCCTTCAGAAGCTCCATCATGCGCTGGTTGTAGCACTGCATCTGCTCTTGCTCCTGTAGGATCGACCGACGGGCACGCGTTATGAAACACAGCCTGCGGTGTCTGAATGGATCATTAACCTGCAAGCTTCGACCAACTTTAACCTTTTTTTCACACCCAAGTTCCAATTAACCCAGGAAAACAAACCATAACCGATTCGATTCGATAACCTTTTCTATGCCCGACTGGTCCTGTGCAATGAAAACCCAATGGAAAAGCACAAGGTCAGCACAATTTGTTCTCCAGACAGTTAGAATCAAATGCCGTAGGTAATGGAAAGCAAACAGAAGTGGTGTGAAACCCACACATTAATGATTGACACTATTACACTCATAAAAAACATATATTGGCCAATTCTGTGTAATAAGGATTTGTTTGCAGAACAGATAAAAGATGCTTATTTTGTTGGAGCTCCCTTTAAAGGCTGCAGCAAACTGAGGCTACAGATGGAGACCAAGACATCGAGGTCAAGGTGGCCACCAGTGCAAGTACTCAGATCTGACTGGTCAGACTCCAAAATGTGACCCAATATTAATTGGAAGCATCAGTCCTTCAACTCAGGAAACTGACCATTCAATGACAAAAAAAAAAAAACTTTTAAAGTTGTAGATTACCTTCTCGTGCTTTTTGAGGAGCTGGTGTCTCTGGAGGAAGTACTGATCTTTGAGCTGCTGTTTCAGCAGTTGGTGTTTCTCGTGAAGGTTTTTCTCCTCCAGGTCCCAAATGGTGGCCTCTCGTTCTGAACGACAGTGAGTGACAGTGAGTGAAAGCGGACAAACCTGAGTGGACGAAGTAGTAAAGACTGAGGGATATGCCCTCAAGGAGAGTGTATAGACAGAAGCTTGTGAAGTATAACAGTCCAACTGAATATTTACAAAGTGATGACATATTAGGAAAACCGTGTTCTTGCCAAAGTCTGTGCAGCCCAGGGAAAGCCAGTCCACTCCAAATGTTTACCTCGGATCAGGTGCTGCTTCTTGCTGAGACAGTCGCGCTCCGTCTCGGAGATCTCCCGCTTGTTCTCTGCGATAATGGTGGTCAGGGTCACGTCTAGGTAAGTCTTCTGGTCGGCCAGGAACTGTTCCTCCTGAATGGAACACCTTAGTCAGTCTGGAGGTCAAGGTTTCGCAAAGATGCAAACCAACTCAAAAAAAAAAAAAAAAAAAAAGAATAAAAACACGCACCTCAGTCTGTCTCATTGCCTGAAATTTAAGCATGGTCTGCTTCATGCACTCTTTCCGCTGACTTCTAGGCAGTTTATCCACTTCATGTTTGGTCTGGAAAACAAGATCCAATGGTCTTCATAATTACACTCTTCACAAAACGCAAAAACAAGACGCATTTTGAGCAGAACACATCTGCTATTTTCCTAACACATTTCATATTTACAGCATTTATCAGACGCCCTTCATCCAGAGCGACTCACAATCAGTTACAGGGACAGTCCCCCCTGGAGACACTCAGGGTTAAGAGTCTTGTTCAGGGAAAGATTAGTAGTAAGTGGGGTTTAAACCTGTGACTTTGTGGTCTTCTGGTTCATTGGTGAGTGTGCTACCCACTAAGCTACAAGACCTCACCTCTTTCTTCCTCTGCTTCATCTGTTCCTGGAACTTATGGTAGGCACGTTCCTGCTCATTGCGGATGCGCTTGGTCTCATCGCGAAGCCTAATTGCATGGTCTGTCTCCATCTTCTCGATGGTCTGTTTCTGGTGCTTCTCCAGGTTCTCCAGCTCTGTGTCGTAATACTTCTTCTTTGCCTGGTGTCACAGTGCATGTATTGAAAACATGGAGTCCAGAGGAACCCACAAAACTGAAAATGAGTTTTCTAACTGAGGTGAAAACAAAAACTCACATTCATCTCCTGGTCAAAGCGACGCTGCATCTGCTCCCTCTGAGCTTCCAGTTTGGTGTTGAGCACCGCCTGAGCACGATGCTGTTCCTTCTGCATGAGACGCAAGTCACGCAGCTCCTGACGCCTGAACGTGCATAGTGACACACACAAACGGTAATTATGTTCACATTCAAATCAAACAATTCAATCAGACGTATGTATCCATTTAGCCCATCTATTAGCAGTTTGTAAAAAAAAAATCATTACTTGTGGATAGTGGGACCGTGCAAAACATATTTGTTTTGCTGGGCTAAGTACAGTAAACAATGGGCAGTCAAATTGAAAAATGCATCCTCACCTCTAGATGGCACTGTAGGAGCAAGCCAAAGTAATTCAAGTTCTAAGAGTGTATAGTTGTGTATCCGTGTGACTCAAATCGAGAGACAGTGGTGTGGATGCATGATTAATAACAATAATAGAATAAAATAATTCAGTTAATTAGGGGTGGAAACCACAGAGTGACTCACATTTTGGCTCATTATATAATTGATTTTAATATCAGTGTTGCCATGTAAACATTGCCTTTAGCATCTTTTTGCCACACAGTATTAAGAATTGACAACATGAGGTGCAGATGGGAGAGGAAGCAGCCTAGTGGTCAAAAGACCATCTAGAGCAGGGGTGGGCAAATTATGGCCTGCGGGCCACATCTGGCCCGTTGGTCTTTTTAATCCGGAACGCTGAAGATTGGTATAGAATTGCCAAAATAAAGCCATGATTATGACTGCTCTCATTAGATGCACATGGAGCTGATGATCTTCGCCCGAACCCGACATGGTAAATGTGACCTGCGTGGTAAATGGTGAGGGGTCAGGTGATGCGTCTCGACTAGCGAGAAAGACGCAAAAATTACTCTAGCCTCTGGTGATTATGTTTTGGTTGCACCGGCAATGAAAGCAATGTCCTGGGTGTGAGACAATTTTGACCATGATGTTACTAAATGTATAATCGACATATTCTTGACAAAGTAAAACATCCTTTTGCATGCGCACATTTGAATAATATGGAGAGCTTTCGCTCGGTGCTCATTGTGGCTGGAATTAGAGCTTTTTGAGTTTACAAGATGGTAGCCAAAGTACACGATACACAACATGACCATTTTTTACTCACTGACTACCGAGAACGTGGCTGCTCTTACTCTCTGGCACCACGCAATGGAGACGGTGCCTAACCGCCCACCTACGATAAACTGTGTTTAACCCCATGTAACATCTCTCCATCTCAACATGAAACATTCAACTATTTCCATCCAACCTGCTCATTTCCTTTTCTTTATTAGGCTAGCAAGACTTTCTCCAAAGTGAAGGCTGATAAGCAACACAGTTCCCACTAAAAGAGAGTGTAAATACTAACACCGTGATGCCATTTTTACGTTTATGTCTTATATGTCTGCATCTGGTGCTGGCACATTTTAAAAGTCAATGTGGTCCCTGAGCTTAAATTACCACCCCTGATCTAGAACAATCCTTGTTTCAGATCCTCAGAGAGTTCTTTGCCATGAGGTGCCATGTTGAACTTCCAGTGACCAGTATTAGAGAGTGTGAGAGCGACACCAAGTTTAACACACCTGCTCCCCATGCACACTTAGAGACCTTGGAACACATGAGTCACATGACACAGGGGGGGGGCAATTTGGACATTTCACTTTCGGGTGTACTCACTTTTGTTGCCATTAGACAGTAATGCCTGTGTTTAGTTATTTGGAGGGAAGAGCAAATTTACATGCTGACATAATAAAATATTTACATAAATGTGAGGGGAGTATTCACTTTTATAAGATATTATATGTATGTTTTGTACATTGATAGGCTGCCAGTGTATTGAGGGAGAATCACATTATATGGATGTTTTTTTCCGACTCCCAGTTAACTGTGGTTCTAAGATTTGCCTATCTTAAATATGGCTTCAAATAGTCTAAAAACTGTTTGTTTCAAGCTTCCAGAATTAGACTGTGTGATGTGTGTGATGTGTGTACACTGGCTCTAAATAGCCTGTTTACTTTAAGTCCCTCTAAACATTGTCTGGACTCTGGAGGCCGGTTTCCCCCAAACCTAATAAAAGGCAGGCTTGCCTGAGAAAACGCATCTCTTCGTCCTTCTTCTCATCATCACTGATGATCTTAGACGTTGTCACGCTGACCTCAACGCCGTCCACCACAAACTTCCTGGTGCGCTTCAGCGTCCGGCTGGAGAAACGGGAATCCTGCGAGAGGCGGGAAGCAATTAGACCAGATGTGGTGGGTGGGTTAGAGTGTGCATGTGGAACCGCTGGATAGCCAGCTGGTGATTAAGGGTGAGTGTTTTTAGGGTTGCATGTGAGCAGTCTGGAGATTAGGGGCAGTGTGAGACATTATATAAAACACGGGTTCAAAGCAGAGGCCAGCCAATGTGGCATGTGTGTAGCTGAGAAGGTGTATGTGTGTGAGTACGTAAGCAAACGTCACAGCGAGGGCAGAGAGAGGCATTTCATTTAGTCTGATCCTGTCTAGCCGGTCTCCCCAGAAGGCAGGGGTGACTGGCAGGAAGTGAGTGTTTCTCTGACATCCATTCTGACAGCAGAGCTTCCTGGACCACAACGAACAGTACAAGCGTATCTCTAATCCCTATTACAAGATCTAAAGCGATGCAGGCGAAGAGAACAAAGAATCACAACAGAAATACTGAAGCACAAGGTTCTAGATGTACAAATACTGTAATCCTTTTTAAAAATCCGCTAATCAATTTGCATGTGTGTTTGCATGTTTTTTTTTTTTTCCACTCCTTTCACAAATTATGTAAAGATCTATTATATCTTCTGTACATCTTTGGTTATTTTCTTGCAACTGATATAGTACAATGGCCAATACACATTGCTGTTTCCATTCTGCTTCCAAAATCGCCTTTATTTGCGGCTCTTATTAACAGATTGTACATGAGGCAATGTTTGTGTTTTGCATAGGCAAACTTGAATTAATTTTATTTGCCTTGTGCAGATTGTGTGAATGACAAGTACTAAAGAGTAATGTCTTGCATGTCTTGCATGTCTGTGGTTTTTGACCTGTAGGCTAAAATATAAATGAGTTTCCTTTCGCCACTTCTTCCTGTGTTGATCAGCGACACCTTTCTGAAAAAACCTTGGTGTGTAGGGCCCGAGCAGATAAAGTGCTGAACAATGGGTTCTGGAAAAACACACACACAGTACAGATGTACACTGCTGTACTGGATGAATAGAATACCAGTGATGACAGTTCATAGACAGCTAGAAGCAGCCAGTGACAATGCCCACATAGAAGGCACATGAACAATGCTGAATAGAGCCACAGACAAAGGCCCATTGGCAGGAACGGATGGAAAAATGTTGCATTAAACTCAGAAAGGGTACAGGCTAAAGGGTGGTTGGACACAGAGTCCCTTCAAATAAAGACACAAGTTAAACAAGGAGGGGCTGACAAGTCTTTAGAGTGACATCATGTTAATGAATGAGGTTTGCTTATCCGGTTTCAAAAGCACAAAGGCAAATTTCATAGTGTCATATGGTAACAATGAACGAACATAACACGATTCCTAGCAATTAATGCACTTTCTGCCAAGGTGGCAATTTTGTCGAATCATCAACAATTCTCGGCGAATTTGACCGACATGCGTTGTCTCTCATTCAAACACAGATCTGATGAACCGGATTCTCGTAAAAGTGTTCGATACACTACTGGGTGTTAATGCTGGTATGTTTCAGTATATTAAAAGGGGGAGCAGTGCCTCAGACAGGGTTTCCTCTGTTCCAGACACACACCCTTTCTGGGTACAGACTCTCCGGTGGGCTCTGCAGACACCCTCTCACGTCACAGGAAGGGGGCTTATATGGAAAGTTCATTTCCTATCAAAAGTTGTGCTAAATACATCAATGTGCATGTCAATGTGTTAGGCCTGTACCAAGCACATACACACACAAGGTGTGTGAGGTATTCCACCTCGTGCCTGCTGTCATCTGAATCCAACTATACAAAACAGTGAGCAATCTGTGGCATTGCACTGTATGTACACAACTGACAGGAAATTGCAAAGAAAAATAAAGAGTTAGTGCTATATGCAATACAGAAAATTAATAGCGTGGTTCTTATCCATGGTTCTCATCCACTACCCACTTCATGCAGGGCAAGTTAAAATTATTAATCAGGGAGCATATTTGTCAAGTATATATTCTTCTTGTTCTCCAAGTGAACAATACTGAATGTTGTGTATTTACATTCTTCAGTATGCAACACTGCACAAGTGAGACAACACACAAAACAATTATTCTTAAGATTTCCTGGCAAATCATTGCCTAGGTACATTTTGAGCTTATGTGTGAATTATGTTATTTTATGCATTGCACTGTAATGAAGCTGCTGACAACATTGTGTACGTAAAATGTTTAGTGGAAAAAAAGGATGGAAATGCCCTTCGTTGCATCTTCATTAATTAATTATTCACCTTTATCTTTACAAATATCTCCATTCCAAAAACGTAAAAAAAAAATTAGTTTTGTGTGGACTAGCATACACACAAGCACATGGAGAGGGTGCTGTAGAGACTCACAATGACTGATATGGAGCCGGAGTCCTTGTTGGCAGCCATGTCTCCTGACAGGCTGAAGCTCATGTCGATGCTCTCAGAGGCGGACACGCTGCCCACGTCAGAGTAGCGGTTGGAATGCCGGCCGCTAGTGCTGGGACCTTGGTTGTCCGTGTCCTCTAACAGTGAACAGCGCTCACTGGCCTCTTTCACTGGACCACCCCTCAGATCCAGGTGATTGGGCCTGTGACTGGCCAGTGTGGAGTTGGGGGAGTCGAGGCCCCCTTCGACTGCGTGATGACGGTCTGGGGCCGATGATGACTCCAGTGCGAGGAGAGGTGGTAACTCTGTCTCAGGGGAGTCTGCGGGCTTGCCCTCCTCAGACGTGGGGGTGCTTTTGCCATCCTCGATGCCCGAGTCAGAGCTGGAGGTCTTCCCTGACGTCTCACTCTCTGGCTTGTCTGGGTCTGCGGTCACATCATCAGGAAGCCGGTCACTCAGTTTGTCCTCTTGTTCTCTCCTGCAGACCTCCTCTTCCTCCGCCTCCTCATCCTCTTCAAGGGTCTTTGGCTCCTGCGGGTGTGTTTTGACAGGATGGTCTCCTTCCAAGCTGGTCTGGCTAGTTTCAGAAGAATCTTTGCCCAGAGGCTGCATAAGAAATAGAAACATCTGAGTGAGTTCCCAGTATCAGGAAGAAACTTGAGCTGGACTGTCAAAACACAACGCTGTCATGGACGCATTACCTTCTATTGGCATTACATTACAATGGCCGCTGCCAAGAACGTGACTGTTCTAATGGAATGCAAAACAGCCGTTTCACCGTTCCTTTTCAAATGCAACGCCAAAGATTTACACTGACCTTCTGGTGAGGTGTCCTTGTTTATTCACATATTTGCAACTGAACAGATGCTCTTGGGCGTAGAAAGCAACGCTGAAGGACATTTTTATGAGCAGGTAATTGGCCCCACTAAAAAGCCCTTTTAGAGCGAGAGCGATTGCTCACAAGCTGTGTGGACAGGAAGGTCTTGGCCTATTTACATGCCAACTATGCAGCTATTGAGGGTCAATCAACTCTGTGCAAAGCAGTAGAAGCGCAGTACCACACTAAATCATAGTCTGTGTGAGTGAGCTGAGAGATGCATGCATGTATGTGGTTTTGGGGTCTCTGACTGAAACTGTAGCTTTTATGAGCTCTGGTTTGTTGATCTGTGGATGGCTGTATTTACCATTAGTGCACTTTGATGACCAAAGCTGCTGTCTGCCAGTTATGACATTTTTATAATGCTAGGCATACATTAGATTTGACACTACACATATTTAATCATTTTCAATAGTGTTTCCTCAATTGAAAAACAGAGGGCTTGGTTTATTATGAACACAAAAATTTGAGTTATTTAAAGGTTTGTGCTTTTTCCTCACTTTTAAACTACACTTTAGAGAGGAAATGCACACTACAGAGGTTTGACATTGTGCATTCAGAAATTTACAAGGCCATGTGTACCGCCAACATGTCTCTGAAGTTATTTTAGGGGCAGTGAAATGTCAGCGTGCCCTCTAATAACCTGTCATCTAGCGAGAGTGACCATGGTTAAGGGAAGTGTAAACACAATGGGGGGTGATTGCCTGTGACGTGTGTGAGCGCGTGAGTGTGAATTGTAAAGTCCTTTGACCCCAAACTGATGTGTGTTTGTGCCTGTGTGTGCACACATGTTGCATACCTAAAACTTTATTCTGTTTTTCAAACACCAGACACACCTCCTAATTAGCCTGGTTGCTTGGTTACCAACAACCACCTCCCACCCTACCTTTATTACAGGAAGCATCCCCTATCCAGGCATTAGAGTGCTTGGAATCAAGAATGCCACGGTCATAATTGGAGCGTTTAAAATATATATATAAAAAACATTGATTTAAAATGATGTGACCTTTACCTGTATAGAGACATACATGTTGGTTTCAAAGAGAGAAACCGATTCAGACACATGAGGGAAACAGTGAGAGAAACCAAGATGATGGTGAAGGACATAGGGAAAAGCTAGGAGATCGAAGAAAGGAAGAAAGAGAGAGGAAGGATAAAAGCAGCATATGACATACTGAGGAAACATCAGCAGCAGAAAGGTTGTCACTTACGGTGGGGAGCTCCACAGGGTCGTCATCTTCGCCTTCCTCCCTATTGTCCTCGATTTCCTCCATGACTTCAGCCTTCGCCTCAGCCACCAGCTCTCGCAGCGGCCGGTTGCTCTTTACCCCGCTCACAAACGGGTGCTGTCGGGGGGGAGATAGGGTAAGTTTAGACTGATTCAGAAGAAACAACTACCGGCCTGACAGTGTAACAACGCAAAAGCTTTCCCTGGAGGGCAAAAAACTATTCAACACCTGGGAAGCATGAAGAAGGATTTGGAAAGCATCGACTAGAGCTACAATTTACAGCCCCCTCCCCAGAGACTGTATATGATTACATCAGTTAGATTAATCGCGTTTTACATTGTATTCTGAGACGGTATTCAAACACAGTCTACCCAATAAAAGGATAAAATGAAGAAGAACAAAAGGACATAGTTAATCTAAAAGCACAAACAAGTACGCCGACAGGGCAGGGGTCAAACAGTTAAAAGAGAGGCCATGAATAATTCAGAGGCTTTGCATGGTGGGTAATTGAATTGTCCCAGCTGGCACAGGTGGGATGTGGGAGAGGGAGTCATGCAAAAAGATATTTGGCCAGGACTGTTTGTAACCATCGCATCAGCAATACCTTTTAGCTTCTCCGGTGACCACAATTAATCAAGTCAACAGCAAGACACCAGACACACACACACACACACACACACACACCAAGGACTCGAATCCCAGGGAAAACCAACAGTTTTATGCATGATTTAAATACTGAGCTGGAACAGGCTCTGAAATATGTGTAGGTTGACTTACTTAAATGAAGTAAATATTGTGCTGTTTACACTCCGCTAAAACTCTTAAATTTTAAGGGATCTTTCAGTGCCGGCCAGACGTCAACTTTTCCAGAAACAGAGCTCTGTCTGGTCTGAGGCTGAGCTCAGGGATATGGGGTATGACGGAGAGTATGAAAGAGCCCCTATCTGAGCACCTTTTCTTGTGAATTCGCTCAACTGTGCTGCTGATACATGACTGGACACAATGGCGTCTTTTACAAAGTCTGTCACTCATTCTCTCCTCAGCCGCACGTTAAAGGGGGCCGTTCATTTAAAATGTCATTTTAATTACACATTCAGCCTGGTATTTATTCATTCTTTCCAGTAAATTCACATATGTACATACATATAATTTAGTCTGTGGATTTGCATCATGGAAATATAGAACTTTATTGTTAAACCTGACAGAACATCTCATTGCGATGGAATTCACGCGCAAACACGCACGTTTGCTCCATTTGTGGAACGCACTTTAACGCTGGAGGTGAGCCGTGTTTGTTTACATGAAACCTCATGTGTAGCAGCACCTTCAGATGGTCCACCGGGGGGTGCAGCAGCCAGCTGAACGGGTCATTAATTTGACTGTACACAAGGGTCTTGCATATGGTTTGCAGACATGGCTGAGTCTGACCCCAATAACAGACACGGTTCGGGCTTTGGAGGTATGAAATTAGACACACCACTTGCCATCATTTCTCTCTTCTGCAGATGAATCAGGTTTACCAGGAGGTAAATCTGCAGCCTTCAGAAAATCTTATTTCCTAGGTCAGGTCCAGAACATTCCTATCTAATGTTAAGTCTAGCGGAGATGAGCACACAAAACAATCCTGTTTACAACCATGTAAGCCTTTAATGGGCGAGATTTCAGCCTCATTCTAGACTGCATGGCCTTCAGTCGTTGTGATACCCAGCGGTGTGGTGAAGGGTGGAGTGTGAAAGTCCCAAAGTGCTCTTGCATGGAAACAGTAATCTCAAACTGCCACAGAGCTCCTCCCATCTGACACCAGACAGGAAGCTGGGACTGATTCTACAACACAGCATTGCTTTACTCAGCTTTGTTTGAGGGTTTTTCAAGGGTTTACAAAGTAAAACGCTGAGTCAAGATGTTACGAGGATGAGAAAGTAACATAGCAGAGGGACAGAGAGAAAGGCAGGAAAGGGGGTTGAGATCGGGTATCCAAATTGCCCCTCACTCACCTCCAGAAGCTGAGAAGTGTTTGGTCGGGTCTCAGGGTTCTTATCCAAAGATTTCTTCAGAAAATCCTTAAAGTGCTGCGACCTTAAAAAAAAAAAAATAATAATAAAAAAAAACATACAAATCTCCAGAACGGTACAGACCAGCACATTGAGGCTGAAAAAGCAAGCCGGCAGTACTGGACTGGGTGGAGGTCGCGAATCCTGGCAAGATAACATAATGACATGCACTTATGTAAACCAGATCCAGGAATTTGCTGTGGAGGGGTCTACTGGCATTTTGCAGCTTTCACCGCTTTTTAAGTGTTTCCTTAAACAAATACAGACGTCATTCCCAGTAGACCTCCATCTGCACAGTCGTTTTTTACGACTAGGGAATAGCGACAGTTCAGGGGTGAAGTGCATGTTGCTGAGCAGAAGGATACAGTCGTGCCTCCCTACTTCTCTGCAGTATTTGTTTGATAATACGTTCAGCTGATGCCACACCCTTTTTGTGTGTGTTTGCGTATCATCAAGGGTCACAAAGGTGCACACAGCATTTATAAATCAAACCTTGTGGTCGCATGGTCAAAGCTGTCTCTTAATAAGACACTTACCATTTGGAAGGCTGCTCCAGGGTAGGAGGTTCAGACTTGGCGATCTTCAGCAGGACCCTCATGGGGTTGAGCTCGTGGTGGGGTGGCTCGATCTGGGCCAGCTCAATCAGCGTGATGCCTAGGGACCAGATGTCAGCTTTGTAGTCATATGGTGCATCCTTCATGGTCTCGCACATCACTACTTCTGGGGCCATCCTGAAATTACGCAGTTCACAGTGCAGGTGAATAAAAAAAGCTCCCCACCTAACACAACGACACCATGCTTCATTCATCCTGCAAAAAATGAGGCAAAAATGGCCAATTTTTATTTTGATTTATTTTTCTCCTGAACAAAAGAAATGTTTTGCTTACTTTTTACTTTAAAGTGTGTAAAACACATTTATTACCCAATAGTCATTTTTAACACTTGTTTTCACACTTCACATAAACTGTCCCAGATATTTTGTGGAGTGACACTTTGACTTCTTTCACAATCTCTGTATGTCATAAACAGGCGTTTCCAAGAGCACATAACAATCTAATATGCAGCGGTTCATCATAACTCCAGAGGGCTTGGTTGAAACGGGTGGTTCCTAAAGGAGGGGCCTGAGATAAAGATTTAGAGTGATAATATGCCAGGTATGTATATAAGTGTGTGTGTGTGTGTGTGTGCGTGTGTGTGTGTGTGTGTGTTTATTCCAGCTGGCCTGTCTCTGGTCAATCATTTATCAACACCAATGGGCAGATGTGTAGATCACGACCAGAGCACAAGGTCCAGAGCTGGCTCCAGACATGCCTGCTGTTCAGGTCAGCAGGGTTTGAGGATAATGGAGAACTGCAGGCAGGGGATGGGTCATGATGAGCTCACCTGGGGTTGCTACAGGCCAAGCCACAATCATTCAGTGAAAAGAAACAGTAACTCTGGACATTTTAACAAGTAGGTTCACATACCAGTATGGTGTCCCTATAAAGGAGTCTCTTCGTTGTAGAGTTTTAGTGTTCTTTGCAGAAACGCCAAAATCAGCTTTAAAAAAAAAAAGAAGAAGATAAAAACATAAAAATTCACAAATTAATACTTATCTGTGGGAAGAAAAATGTACTTAAACATAAAATCACTGTTAAACATTTACAGTAATTTTATGGAGACACAACGCTGACATGTCCAAGCTAAAGTGCTGACACAAAAACACATTCCGAATCATTTTTCTCCCTGACACAGCCTTCCGTTTCAGCAATTGTGGCTTTTTCCTGTGCAGAATATTTGCAGCTACAGACTAAATGACTGCAAAAGGAAACTTAACACAAGCCTGAAATATTTGATTGGTCCACAAATATTCCGCCATAAGTAGAAAAAAAAAAAGCACAAAGCACAGAGAGAGCCACAAATGGATGAGTACAGATGAGTTGACCTTATTTGGGTCTCAACTGGTGATTAAATGGAACCACAGAAAGCTGTTTTATTGCAGTGTGTGACCCAAGACAGCTCCTGCACCTTTAAATCAAGTTCTGGGGTCTTTCTGTAAAAAAATGTGAGGCACTGAAGGGCAATCACGAAACCAGTGACTGACCTGCTCTGTGTGTGTGTGTGTGTGTGTGTGTGTGTGTGTGTGTGTGTGTGCGCGCTTGCTCGGTAGCTGAACTGCTCAGTCAGTATGAGAGAGCCTTTATAAAACAGTGCGCACTGCTGGCTCGCTCAGCCCCACTTGGCTTGGCATTTAGAAAAGCCATTAATGGACACACAACGTCGGCACTCTGGAGGAGAAGCACTTAAGCACAAATCTCATCCTGAGAGAAGCGAGGACATCTGAGATGCAGAAATCCAATCGAATGCAGCAAATCTTATTTAATACACACAGCTCATAAAACCGACTGTGTCTACAGGCTTCAGGGAGGGAGAATATTTCAAATCCTAAGAGTAGGCCGGATCGTACTCCCGAAGTTTATCCTTGTGCACCTCAGTGTCAGTTGTGCATTCATCAGTTACATTAATGTGACTACGCAGCACTTGAGTCCAACAAACATAGCCTCCCTCCAATGCAAACAAGAGCCACGACGGGACCCACTGTGCACTCGGTGGAACTGACAGTTGTTTGGACATGCTGAGAAATCAGCACATTACTCGGCGTGATTATGAGGACCTGTCCCTGGAGAGATGATGAGGCATTTTGGGCCTGGGGCTGATTAGAGGAGGTCTGAGTCCCAGCCCAGCTCTTAGACACAAACAACTCATGGAGGGAACACTCATATAAAATGTCTAAACAGTCATGGAGCAGTCACAGACACAGCAAATTATGTGTGATGACCAACTGACTTCAGAAATGAATGACTTTGACGAGCAAAATACACCAACAGTTTGAGGCCAAACTCATGCATTTGAGTTGTCCTAAAAAAATGGCATTGAATGGTGTGTGGGCAGAATATGTGGTGTTCAATAGCACAGGCTCTTAAACGTCAGAGGTTTCTAGTCCAAAACTAGATGTGCAACCCATGTTGACCAAGGACAACCCTGTGCAACCCTACGCATATTAGTTGTGTGGTGTTGCATATCATTAGTATATGTACTGTTTATGAATGTGTAAAGGACATGTAACAAAGTGTTTACTATCAGCAAAACTGATAAGAGTTGATAATATATATATATATATATATTTTTTTTTTTTTCTAAAATAGCTGGTGTCCATCAAAAAGCAATCTAGCCCAGTCACTCACCCAGCTTGATGTCCCCATCTAAGGTCAGCAGGATGTTTCCAGCCTTCAGGTCTCTGTGAATGATCTTCTTGCTGTGGAGGTAAGCCAGAGCCTCCAGCATCTGTCTGCAGATCACCTGGATCTGAGGCTCTATCAGGCCACGGTCAAGTTCTGCAAAAGTGACACAGAATTGTGACAAAACCAGCAACGGTAGCACATGAATAACCAAGCCACACATTCAAACCTGTTCAGTAAATCAGATTTTCCCCAAAATACATTGAGTTGGTTACAGCTGTCAAGCCCATTATACACAGGAATGAAAGGGCCAATTACACCAATTAGGTGCAATTATTGCTCATTTTGTTTGCAAATGATGCCTCTGATTGTAAAACTTATTTCATTTTAAATGTCCTTAATTATCTGCAGTAACGGAGACATTTCCTGTGACGTCAGATGTCCCAAATGATTAAAGTCTTTATTTTTAACCAGTGACAACACTGTAGTGGTCTGACAGGACTAAATAAATAAAACCAGATCTCAGCTTCAAGCCAACCCCTGGAAACAAGAATGACCAGTATAGGCATACGTACCCAACATGGTGGCATCTACAGCTCCCCCAGGGCAGAACTCAATCATGATCTGTGGAAGAGGACAACAGTGGAATCAGCTGTTACACAATGCAGAAGAGCTCCTCTTAGTTTCAGACTCACTGAAACTTTAGTAAGCAAAAAAACATACTTACACTTCAATTATTTGAGAGAGTGTTTGAGGAAAAAGATGAAAGAAGGGGGGCGTTTATGTGAAAGCGAGAAACCAAACCTCGTAGGTGGCTCTTTGTAATAGTGAGCATGAATGTGCCACCAGCTGAACCGACACTTAAACCTGTCATCTGCAGAGGGGGACCAGCCCATGATAATTGCATTCACTTCAGAATAGCCTCAGGCAAGCTTTATTGAGGCCACGATCGCTTCCAAAAGGTTCAGAAAATAACATCCATTAAAGAAATATTGGAGTTAACCCGTTAAGTAAGGACGTTGTGAGACACACATCTACAGAAGTACATAAATAAATGTGCATCCATTTACATTTACGGCATATATCAGATGCCCTTATCCAGAGCGACTTACAATCAGTAGTTACAGGGACAGTCCCCCTGGAGCAACTTAGGGTTAAAGTGTCTTGCTCAGGGACACAATGGTAGTAAGAGGGATTTGAACCTGGGGGTGTGAGTTACCCACTAGGCTACTACCACCCTCATGTCTCCAGAGATATAAGAAACGTGTGCATGCTTGTGTTTTGCAACACTTGTGATGACTGACATAGCACCGCATACCATTCAAAAGTCACGAGTGAAGACAAATCGCCCTGTAAAAACCTAGCAACAACTTCCTCTGGGCCGACTTTAATCCAGCTGCCAAGAATGTCAGGCCCCACTTCCACCATTTCTTCACCATGAAGCATGACATGCATGCTTGTGTGTGCGTATGTGTGGGTCAGTTTTCAAAAGGTCTTGAAAATGAAACAATCTCTAGCCAAACACAATAGTTTATAAAAAGGCCAAAGGCAAGATTTCTTTGCTCCCATGTACCAAGTACACTATTATGCATGCATAACGCGCCGCAGTACAGGTTGCTGTAATGAGTCAGAGGCTCAGCACCACTATGTGTGGCACATTGGTGACTGTTGAGATCAGCGTACCTGCATCATTTCTCAAACCCCTTGGTAATAAGGTAAACACGGCTCTGTGGCCTCACGTTGCCATAACACAAAAGGCACTTTCAAAACACATTCGTTGTCCTTGCGGCCATGACAGTGGTGTCAATCCAGCCAATGCGTGGGAGCATGGGAGATGCTTCAAGCTAATATATTCCTAAAGGTAGATCCGGTGCACCTTAATTTCCAGGTATTGTGATGCTATTATTCAGATTCTAAGTTTGCCTCGCTAACCTGCTACAGAAGCTTTAGTTCCACTGCCTCACCAGCAGATATGACGTCTAATCCATCAATCCATGTTTTGGTCATGAAGAGTTGTAGCACATGGAAACAGTCTATCGGCACAAGGCGGAAGTATCCCCTTCACAGGTGGCCAGTCTGCATCTTTTTGTGATCATCTCAATTACAAACATGGCTATAGAGTTTTATTTTTATTCTGTCTACATTCTACATGAAATCTGCCTTTGCACTAATGTGACAGGGAATCTGTATCAGAGGAGCATTGTCTGAGCACCGTCAGGCCCTGATTTCTCATACTGAAGAAATTCTGGGCATGCGGTAAATGACAGGTGCATCTCAGCCCTGGGGTTAGGGAAGGTGGCCCTGCCGGTTGAACAGAATGTAATCAGGTGAACGGAGCAACACACACACACACACACACACACACACACACACACACACACACACACACACACACACACACCGATCTGGATAACTTATTTCCAGCAGATCGCAATAGAGGCAAGCCCCCAGTTTACACAAATGCTCAGTACACAGATCGTAAGACACAGAAGAGAGCAGAAGAATAAAAGAGCAAGGCCGACAGAGTGAACAAGGCAAAGACTATACAATAATAGAGAGGAAGTTCTTTAAAGAGATCAAGTAACAGATTAGAGGAACTAGTAACATTTCGAATGAATAAATTATAAGTAAGAAACAATTGCACTTCACATAAGAGAGCTGATTGATGCAATTTCACTAAACCTACAATTAATTACAGCCTTCAGCCTTGAGTGTAATATTACTGAGCCGAGACAGAGTGTTGTTCACTTTTATTACATTTATACGATGAGACAGCAGTCAACAGCAACCGCAGTTTGTAAATCTCTACCGTGGGCTAATTTCTACTGTTGCAAAGTCAGCAGAGAGCCAAATAAGCACATAAAAGAACATAACAGCAAGATTAATCAGGACTGGCAGTTGATATTGCATTGCAATGGCTCACTTTTTAAAATAATCATTATACTAATAACTTGCAATAAAACAAAAACCCAAAACAGTGCAGACTCTTAATAATGTGGTTAGGCCAGCAAATCAGCACATGTGACTTTTATGAATGCCCATTGACTTTGTAGAGAACACAAAAAGCTATGTAATAAGCAGTAATGAATGAATGTCTCCTCCCACTGCCTTCATAATGTGACAGCATGTGATCAGACAATATTGATGCTCCACTATGAATCTGCATGGCTGGGATTTTTTTATAATAATAATAATACTATAATTAGCTTTTTTTTTTACTTTAAAGTAGTGTATAAGTCAGAATGTGTTTTGTAATGGATGAAATGTTCTTTAGTTTAACGTCATTGCCACTGATTGGATGGTAAACCATGGTTCTGGTTTTCCAGAAAATTCTGACTATTCGTTTTCCCAATCCTCCTTACTTCATTACTTGTATTTAGGCCCAATGGTTCGATGTGTTTTAACAGTAAAAAACAGTATGATATAGAGCTGAGATACTGATGCATGCTCTTCTTAGACGAGTCAGAGCAGAAAAAGAGGATAAGGAGACATTTACTCAGGGCAAACAAAAAGATGGCCACTCTCAGCTGACATCACTTATCCTTCCATATAAAGGACTCTTGGGAATAACAGACCACATTCCATAGAAACGAGGACCCCCCCCCCCAAACCCACCCCACAGTCCCAACACACACACACACACACACACAGAAGTGGTGAAGTAAAAAAAACTAACAGGACAGACTCACTGTGTTGTTTAATCTCAGCTAGTAAGAATGTTCTTTTTTGACAGATGAATCCATCTTTGCACACCTGCACACAGTCTGCATACAGCCCAACAACATAAAACTTCAATACCAGAATTATTTGGTTGAAACCAAATCACTAAAAATCACAGGAAGTGTACAAACAGTGGGACCCTGTTGTTGCCCACAGGGCATGGGTAAACTCCATGTGACAGACAACACAGATGTCTGTGGTCTTGTGGGAATAGAAGAGCAAATGTCAGGAGGTAATACTCAAAGCCAAAGGCCTTGTCTTTCTCATGCAGCAACTCACATTATTCCCCTTAAACAACAGATCTCCTCATTAGACTCTCTCTCTCTCTACATGGGTGGGATCACACCATCCCACAGTTTGTGGCCTGTACTGGCAATACAGCCACATGCCACATCCCAGTCAAATATGCACCCATTCGCATAAATTTATTTCTCTATGACTCACCACTTCCTATATTTTGCCTTAGCTGTTTTTGGTGGCGTTACAGTAAAAATGCTCACAGCCAAAGCAAGCCTAGTTTATGATGCAGACGAGGGAGATGCCAAGGCAACCACCGACACAGACAGAAACATGTTTATATGGGGAGGACACTTGAGACACTCTGAGTTGGAGGTTGGCCTTGTTTTGCTCTTGATTTCAAACTTCTACGCAAATTCTACAAAGGCCCTCTGATTGAACATTTGGTGACATCATAGCTACATGACATCACCAATTTAAGTCCTCAGTGAACTAAGAAAGCTTGTCAGTACTTTAAAATTATAAATGTTCATTGAAAAAAAAAAATTTGATTTGGGTTTTTATTTTCCAGGGGTGGGGGATGCATATACCATCAAATAAGAGCCATTACGTCACAAGTTGAATCCAGCAGGTATTAATTTGAATGTGGTTTTCCAAACAGGTTTACTTTGCATACAAATTACATAACAGATGCTGCTGTTGTTCTTGACTTTAGTGGCAAAAACTTTGTAGTAGGAGCGCAATTGTTGTCTTTGTCTAAGCTCTTTTTTTGTGTAGTATTGTAGAATGGAAGGAAGGTACCAGCACCGCATACCACATTTCCGATTACTCACTGCCTTTTCATTACCTTAAACCATAACTTTGTTAGGCACTTTGTGACAATGTACATTGTAAAAAGTGCCATTTAAATAAAGATTGATTTAACTGGCAGGACTGAGACGTTACAAAAAGTAACTACACTAACTTGCTGTCCCCTCTTAATGTAAAAAATAAAAAAATTAAAAAAAATAATCACTCAAATTCCTTTGTAAAATATTGCCTGAAAATTGAAATTCCACAATCTTAGTCTCATAAGTGAAACAAAAACTGCACGGTGAGCAGCAAGTCTGAAAAATCTCACACACACACACACACACACACACACACACACAGAGGGATCAAAAGGGCCGAGCAGGAAACTTGTGGTAAGAAGCAAAACGCACGTTCCAGCTACCTAGCCCTTTAACTAAACAGTAAAAGCTGGCAGAGAGCAGTTAAAGTGTACCTTCAACTCTGAGGAATTCCAGAAATACCTAAAAGGGTCCATACAAGCTCATAGCTTCACATGGCTGGGAGGGGACTGGCTGTAACCGCTGGTATATTTGCAGAAGAGGAACCTTTCAGAGCAAACTGGTAGCGTTCATGGGTCGTACAAGGAAACACTGCAGCAATTTTACAGACACCATCACACTGACTTTGTGCGTAAATGAGTACACATCAAGCGTAATAAACTTATTTTGTGTTTTTTTATTATTTTATTTAAGAATTGTTTCATAGGGGGCAAGTAACCTGTATGAAGAAGAATGGCTAATGCACTTGGTGCTGTTGCTTTGTATGGGCAGGTTGAGGAATGCGATTTAATAAAATGTTGTAACTCTTCAAAATGACAAGTCGGCATGATTCATGAAACATCAATGTTTTTCTTGGCCCCCTCCCCATTGAAGCCAGATTATGAATAATGTATAAAAATGTGTGGTTAACAGTTCAAACCATGTTTGCTCTCTTGGCAAAAAAACAAAAGACATTTGAGAAATCCACTGATATGTGAGTGAAGGAAATGTTTCCCCCAACGTAAAAAAAGTAACTCTTCTAGGCAGGTTTCAGGTCTGATTCCTGCCTCACTCTCTCACTTTCAATCAGTAACAATAAGACATTGACAGAGAAGGTTTTATGGAATCAAATTATTTTACAATTTATTGGACACACATTAATTAGAAATACATCTCAGGCTAAAACTAGGACTAGAAATACAAATAAAACATGTAAAGACTGATCTTACCCACAACTTGTTGTCATGGTAGAAGGCATCAAGTAGCTTGACTATGTATTGGTGGTCACATGATGCCAGAATGTCAATCTCCACCATGTAGTCCTCAAGTTCCTCCTCACATTTGGTCTCAATCACCTTTGCAGCAGCTAAAACTCCAGTCTCCTTGTTTTTGGCCTGAAAAACACACCAATGTAAGTTGAAGACTTATGTAAGAGGTTTAAGAAGTAGAAAAGTTGAATTAAGGACATATTAAAACTTTGAGTCAGTGGTATTTTGTTGATCAACGTAGCATTCATATGCTTCATAAATTTATCAAAAACTTCACAAAAACAGCCAATAACAGTGCATGTTTCATAATATTAGGATGAAATGTGCAGAACTGTATTTACTAGACTTTACACATATTAAGCTATCATGTGGAAAAAGCTGACTCACAGAGGCACACCATCCCTCCAGAGCTGTGAGCCACTGGAGATCTTTATGTATAGGGAGCCAAAGAAGAGTTCCACTCAGCTGTGAAACAGGGTGCGGAGCAAGCATAATATGAAGCACTTCCACCCAATCCCTGAGCCAACAGTCTTAAAGGTTCCCTATTATGGAATTTTCACTTTATGAGATTATTTTACAAGCCTGTCTATGGTCCTGCAGTGGCTAGAAATGGCGATATGTATAAAGAGTGCTTTGGCCATTCTGCTTTGCTGTTCAGAGAGTGGCAGCTCAGACGGTCAGATCTGGAATTTCTCCCCTTATGTCATCATAAAGCATTGCAGTTGCTCAGTGATAGGATGTAAAATGTATTTTTTTTAGTTCCATCACATGAGAATCTGAAGAACCAGTATGTTTATTTAATATTTTCATGTAAAAAAGGCGACAGGACTTCATGTCTGCACCAAACATTGTGATTGGTGAATGGTGCTGATGACATCATTTCAGTGAATGCCCTATAGGCCGCTCTTCTTCTCATCCTGCCTCTCTCCTCCTCATTAGCATTTAAAGTTACAGACACAGAAACGGTGCGTCCTGGTGAAATCTCATTGTATGACTGGCTAAAAGTGGCTGTATTTCTGCACATCGGTTGAATTTTGGAAAGAGATTTCAGATCCAGTATTGGGGGACCACAAAGACCTACATAAAAGCAAAAAAAATCACAATAGGGGCAATTTAAGCAGCAGTTGAGCTGCTCAAATTATCAAGTTTAATATGATTTTGATTGTATAAAAACTTGCTTTGTGGACTACACTACCCATGATGCTTTGCACAGTTCAACTCTTGCAAAAAGTGTCATCCCTTAGTTTGTCCCCAGATGCCAAACACCATCTAACCTTGGTCTACTTTAAATCTACTTCAGCACTTGCATGTGCATATGTACAACTGTTTAAGAGGGGCTCAAAGAGTGTTCCATACTACATCAGCATTTCTAGCACACGAGAAGGTGTGGCCCCACTTGTGGGTCCTTTTGGCGGAAAGAGTTGCAAAACCACATTGTTGCACAGATCACTTCTGTATTCTGGTGACGCGAGAGATGCAGCAAACCTAACTTCAGCAATGGCGATCAACAACCATTAAAAGTGATAAATTTTTTTTCATTCTTTGTGTGAACACATAATCTTTGTGTTTACAGCATGGTTACAGCCTATTTAAATTTTGTTTGAGTGGTACAAATCTGGAGGCCCTGGAGGTCCAATGAAATGAGTCACTTGACCCGACAAAAAATAAACAAACACCAGCATAAAATTAAAATCTTGTTTAACCATAGTTCAAAACCACACCCTCATAGAGATGAGGATGAACACAAGAAGAGAAAGATATAGACATGCTTTTTATACATGAACAAATCTGAAATGAATAAATAATTAAAATTGATTATCATTTCAGATCTATGAAATTAATAACTATTATTAAGTGAAAGTGAAATGGTTTTCATTGTGAAAGAGTGCAGCACGGCACACAGTGCACACAACACATGTCCTCTGCTTTTAACAATCACCCTTGGTGAGCAGTGGGCAGCCATGACCGGCACCCGGGGAGCAGTGTGTGGGGGCGGTGCTTTGCTCAGTGGCACCTCGGCAGATTGGGATTCGAACCGGCAACCTTCTGACTACGGGGCCGCTTCCTTGCTGCTGGGCCACCACTGCCTGGTCGTAATTAATAAATGAACAAAAATAAAATAAAATAATTATTTATTTTAGGGATGTGGCTACTTTACATGAACATTTACAAAACTTGGTAAGATTCTGGTGTGTTTGAGGAGAAAAAATGAAGATATGAAAGGAGAAGATGGAGAGGCCTGAAAGACAGGGATCTCTCTCATCTACTATGCGGCCTGTGGATTAGAGTCAGACTAAACAGGTCGGTGGGGTCCGGTGCCTCAAGGGCTTGTGGGAAAACATCTGGATAAACACAGTGGGGGACTCTCTCCAACTAACTACACCGTCCCCACTATTATTCTTTGCAAAGAGGCTCCACAGAATGCGTGTCTACAGACACGCTAACAACAACACATAACGCACAGATTTACTTATAACATGGAATATCACTACTTCCTGCAATTAAGAGTCTACAGGAAGGAAACAGTGGGCCCGATTGCCCACCCTCCCTGAAGGGCGGCTGTTTATTTGTGTATTTTTAGTGGGACAGTGAATAGTGAAGTGGGCAAACGTGAACTGGGTGACCCCTTCTTGAATTGCTAGAAAAGAAAACAGAAAAGTGTGCTTCGGGTATTGAATGAGCTCAGAAGAGGTATGGACGCTTCAACTAAAATGTTGCTATTCGGTTCATACAGAAATTAAACTAAAGCAGAAATGCAGACCTATATTTTGCACCCAAACAAAATCCAATCCAATTCGCCTCAGTTGTGTCCCGCCTAAAGCACTTAAGGGATCAAATCAATTTAAATCCAGTGCAAGTGTGGCTTTAAATATAGCCAAAGATCCACTTATAAGCCTAACACACAACACCATGCAGACCGCTTCAGCGTTGGCTTTGTGGCAAAGCACCATGGGAAAAATTACCTTCGTATGTCCATATGTCTTCCTTTCAGTGTCCACATTTAACAACACTCAAGTTAACCGAGAGCTGATAGTGCTGAAGCACACACAAATAGCCGACTGGCCTTGTCGCCCACCTCACCCATGGTTGATACCACCTGTTTATCTGACAATGAGGCCTTATTACAACCCCACCAAAATGATACAAACCCTACTTATAATACTGTACTACCATATTATACTGTACTCATCTACATGCAGGAAGACGTTTTAGAGCAAACAGTTCAGTATCTTTGATGCAAAGGCATTTATACAATATTTATTTAGCAATTTTATTCCACATTTCTATGAAGGGTTTTGGTAAGTCTCTGACAGGGTGTATGGACTTCCGTGGTTTAGTTAGTTGTGTGTTTTGGAAAATGTTTTGCCTGCAATATCTATACTGAGCAATTCATTATCCTTTCTATCTCGGCCAGAACGCCTACCCTGGCCAATAAAATGCCTCCCAAAAACACCTCTGCTATCTTGCTATGGCTGTGTGCCAAACATACCTTTGAGAATAAAGGACCTGTTTCTAAGTACAATCAGGGCATAACACATTTATCTATAATATTCTGCTGGGGTTTTTTTAAGCCTTTGATGCTGTCTTTTCATGAGAAATATCTGTTGCCAACGTGCCCCACATCTGTTACCAGCGTAAAATATGATAAATAATTGTAATGTGCCAAGCGAATATTTCCTCCACGGCTTAAAGAACATATCCAAGAATAAATATAGCTTGATAGCTAGCCGAATATGGTGACCTTTCAGCGATTGCTCTTCAAGTAATTTGGACTACAGTCAGAGCAAGTCCATAAGGGCATGAGCGGATTAATGGATGTCTCAGTGGGGTCAAGCTGGACCATAAGGCAACAGGAGGGGGTGTTTGGCAAAAGCCGGGATTTTCTGCTCCTGGACTGACAAGCTCAAAGTCAAGGCATTATGGTCTTAAGGTGTCAGTTGGTCTAACACAAACAGAGCACCTTGGGCTTTGTCTTCAACGCTAATGGGAAACATGTAATCACACCATAGCGGTCCAATGACCAGGAATGTGAACGCAGGAGAACAATTTCCAGAAGAACTGCGGTTGTATGAACTGACTGACGTGTTTATCACGGAGAGGTTAAGAGATTTGCTCATCTGCTAAATAAGAACGGGCTGCTAAACAAACCGGCCCTGTGAATTTGAACCCGGTGCCGTGTGAACACCCCTTCCAGGCTGAACCCCTGCTGCTGCTGCTCAGACGCACCGTGGTGGCCCGAGCAACCGAGGGTCTCGGGAAGAATGAGCGGATGTCACGGCGAAGGACGTCAACCAATCAGCGTCCCCTCCACACCCGCCAAGCCCTTATCATCTGGGGTGCAGGGCTGCTGGGAGAACGTGATTAGGGGGCTACCTCAACCCCGTGCCCACCATTTAAAATTCTGACGTGCAACTCGACCAACGCCACTGGGTCGCATTTAAACTTTTTTTTTTAACACAAACACCGGCGTAATTAAAAAGCACAAAACTTTCCCAGCATGCGCACGTGTTTACGAAACATCAGACAATTCATGGTCTGGTGATGCCGAATGGGCAGCACACAATGGTTTAAGAATAAAAACCAGGAAGTCTCACCGTTCACTCCTACAGTCACCGTTGCACAATCTGCTGGTCAAATCTGAACTTTAGAAGACAACAAAAAAAAAACGAACAAACTGGGCCTACTGGCTACTTCCACCATTCGTCAGTAAATCATCACTGAGTCTCAACAGTTGCAAAACCAGTCTGGCTTTTCACGTTCCACAGAATCCCACCGACGTGCTCTGGACGCTGAGCCCACTGCCACCACTATTCCATCTCAGCTCTAATCAAAACCAAATTATGAGTATGAATTAAGCTTTGGGAGGGAACGAAAGCATAACTACTCGTCTAAAAGAGAGAAGCAGGCCTGTGGCATGATTAATCATGATTAATGATTGGAGGGCACTCGGTTATGCCCGATCCACACTAATCAGGCCAAGAATGCTCAACACAACTAAAAAAATGAGGTGTTTCTCTTCTCAGGGGGTAAACGGACATAAAAAATGAAGGCGTGAGAAACCCTCATGGAGACGATGAGAAATTCCGGGCCTCCACCCTGTCCACCCACTGAAACTGAGGCACATTCTTGCTTCCACCCACAACGTCACTGGAAGGACGGAGCCTTCGTTCTTAACTGCACAAGGACGATGACAAAGTTGAGCTGAAGGGCTGGCAGAATCAAGGAGCCTTAAAGCCTTCAAAGCTGCTGTGGAAAGGCGCTCCCTGAGAACATAACGTTAGCTGCATTTGTGAGGGAACGGGAACGCTCCTGAAAAACTACGTCTAGGCTCCTACAGTACAGGCCAAAAGTTTGGACACACCTTCTCATTCAATGTGTTTTCTTTATTTTCATGACCATTTACGTTGGTAGATTCTCACTGAAGGTATCAAAACTATGAATGAACACATGTGGAGTTATGTACTTCACAAAAAGTGGAGACCTGGCCTCCACAGTCACCGGACCTGAACCCAATTGAGATGCTTTGGGATGAGCTGGACCGCAGAGTGAAGGCAACAAGTGCTAAACACCTCTGGGAACTCCTTCAAGACTGTTGAAGCCATTTCAAAAAAACATTTCAGGTGACGACCTCTTCAAGCTCAGCGAAAGAATGGCAAGAGTGTTCAAAGCAGTAATCAGAGCAAAGGGTGGATATTTTGAAGAAACATTTTCAGTTATTTTTTGTTAAGTACATAACTCCACATGTTTCATTCATAGTTTTGATGCCTTCAGTGAGAATCTACCAACGTAAATGGTCATGAAAATAAAGAAAAAACACATTGAATGAGAAGGTGTGTCTAAACTTTTGGCCTGTACTGTACATACAGCAGACTGAAATGAATAAGGAGGTCACCTCCTCGGCTGCCTACATACACGCTGGAGTAACCTTCCTTATTAAACTGCTCGACATACCATAAACGTTTTAGCTTTACCCACGAGACTGGGAGCACCATCAAACAGGCCGGAGAACGGACTTTACGTGAACCCGCAATGAACTTTGACACTTGACGAATGAGGCGCGTTTACTTACTATCGTATGTAAAGTGTTTTTTGTTTTTTTTTTTTAACCTCATTGTCACTCACCTTGTAAACTTTGCCAAAGGCCCCATCCCCTAGTTCACCAACAATTTCCCAGATGTCGTTCGGGTCGACGTCTCGGTTGACATGTTCGTATTGCTTCACTTTCTTTTTGTCGAGCGCGCTCATGCGAAGTATTTTGGCGAACCTCGCGAAAGCCATAGTTTAAATTAAAAAAAAATAATAAAAAACGACCAAAAAAAGATAATAACTACCGCGGCGACCTGCTGGTGTGTCTCAGTAGCCTTTCTTCATCCCGGCACTTCAATGTAAAAGCAAACAGTTTAAGAAAACTATATGGTCCCTTTTTTTTTTTCTTTAAAAAAATGATATCACGGAGAAAAAATCTCTCCGCCCATGTCGGCGCCAGCAGAGCACAGAAAACGAAGCGCTGACATCCTCCAGCACGGTGCGCCGCCGTTCGCCGCCGTTCGCCTCTGCCCACCTGCTGCACGCGCGGCTCCGTCGCCCCGCCCCCACCCCTGGCGGCGTTGCGATGCACGCTGGGAAATGTAGTATTCCACTCAAAGATTATTTTAACGCGTTAAAAAAAAAACTGGTTTTAAAAAAAAGGAAACGGGCACAATTTCTAAACCTGCATATTACCACTAATATCTGAAGTGTACGATTTTTATTAAGGCATCACCGAAGAGAAAATAATATATAAACATGTCTGCATTTACATACATTCAATATTAGCAACCAGTTACTGAATAGTTAGCATATTCTAACGAGACTGAGACAAAACGTAAATCAAACGTCCTCTCAAAAACCTCTGCTGCGTCTAATTAATTAACGTTTCTATCAGGGTTTTACAATGCTGCCACCTTCCGGTAAATGTTGCATAATTCATAACATATTTTTCCCACAAGCATTTCATTTGAGATACATACAGAACAACAGAAAAATTGCATTCAATTGAAAGGTTTGCCGAATGTTTGCAATGCAAATCTAAGCATATTTCAGTTTAAAACCTCTACACTGTTACAAACTTTTTTATATGCATCTAATTTCTTAATCGGTACAACCTTGTTGTGCTGGTACAATGGCAATGAAGACATATCTTTTCAAGTCCTCTTCATGGTCTTTGTGCACCTTGTTCCAAGGCTGCACAGTCATCTGAGGTGAAGACTAGATCCTGAAAACAGGACACATTGATATAAAATAAACAATTAGCCAAGCAAAATCATACGGGCAGAAACTGTGCACTGGGACAGGTAATGAATGCGTGATCGAGAACAAGCAAGAAAAGAAAAGATGTGCCTCTGTATGTATTCAGCTGAGCTGGGGTTTTCTGAGGTGAAATTCATGTTGAGTGAGGACCAGTCAGCACTTTCACTGCTCCATAAACCTCTCTATATTAATTTATCTCATTTAAAAAAAAAAAAAAAAGGAAATCAACCAGCCCATGATAGAATGAAGAGTCACTACACCATTTTAAAATTAGGATGGCTCATTTTTGGTCTTGTAAAGCGGCTAATGAATCCCATTTTGCATGTTGGTCTTGGTTGAAAGTGTAAGGTCATTTTCGTACCCCGTGACACTTCTGCGACATTATAATGTAGAACTGCCGCATTTTTACACGCAGATGCCGCACCCTCTGGTTGGAGGAACAGTGACGCTCATGCAGGAGACCAATCATCACCATGTGGCCTCGAATGGTATCCATAATGCAAGCATTCTATAAGGAATCATAGCGAACGCTATCAGACAAACAAGGCAAAAGGCTCAATCTACAATGATATGAAGTCGTCCAATATGGCAAAAAAATGCAGGGGAAAAAATGTTATAATGTTGAGTACTTACATGCACGTCTACATACAAACTGGGAATGTGGGCAGTGCAAGAACTCTACAGCAACAAGAACATGACAGAGATGAGAGAAAACGCCACGCCAGCACTGAATTAATCCGATTGATTAACTATTCACCATTTTAAAATCCTCTGTCTTTTATTTGTGTGCTTAAAACCAGTTCAGCTAATTTCTCATATAATTACAAAAAAAAAGACCATTTCTATTCAACCCTATCCCCATCGCAATCGTTGCAATGTCTTACAGTTTCAGGGTCGGCTTTGACGTCGGCGACGAGCTGTGTGATCTCTTCGGCCATTTGCAGCACTCTGCTGTAGCACGTCGGTGGGCCGGTCCAGATTGGCGGTCGGCTGCTGTAGACGAGCGCCGCCATCGCCAGGGAGAGGGGCAAGCACGCGAAACTTGCCATGGTGGGTCCTCAGTGGAGAAACCTTCAACACGCCACGCTTTTATAACGCGGCAACCTCACAGATTCGAACATGCCCATCCGACTTTTTAACCCTCGGATGTGATTTAAGTGTTTTTTGATATCGTCCTCCTCACCAACACAGAACAGTCACAGGCATGCGAAAAAAAAAGATTCTTCTTTTGATAAGACAATGTATGCCTTGAGTCTGTGTGGTTCGGTGCTTTCCAAGACCTCAAAGTGGTTTTTTTTTCGGCAAGACCAGACCGATACCTGTGGGTTGCAGCCAAAATCGGAACATGACTGGGTATTTAATCCCTTTTCGGATCTATAGCCGTGCCTTTAGGGTTGTAGTAGGAATGCAAGGTTGGCAGCAAGGTGATCTGGATGTAAGTCCGGGCCGGGGTGTGTCATATCATTCCATGATCCGTGTGTTGAAGTTATCAAGC
This sequence comes from Denticeps clupeoides, assembly GCF_900700375.1. Lineage (NCBI taxonomy): Eukaryota > Metazoa > Chordata > Actinopteri > Clupeiformes > Denticipitidae > Denticeps > Denticeps clupeoides. Next base: position 17,151,374 of record NC_041712.1, read on the forward strand.
GTTTCTTCGCTCAGTTTAAATGCCTGCAGGACGGGGGGTCCGATGGCCTGGTGTGTTGCCCTGCTGCATTCATGTTCTCCAACGTCCTTGAGAACCCTGGCAAGGATGGTCAGGTTTATAAATCGAATGGCGGATTGGAAGTGTACTTTGAACTATTCAGTTCCTTCTGCGAAACGAAAGCGTGACGTGTGCTCATTTTGAATCAGGTTTGTTCACATTTCTCTCATCTCCGCACCTGCTTCAGGGCTGAAAGTGACACCTTGGTGGCATCCCTTGCTGTAGATCGTCTTGCCCAAACAATCAATACTGGGTGAGTGGCAGTTCAGACTGGAGTCACAGCTTATTAGTTTTTTTCTAACTTTGGACATCCCTGTCCTTTAAGACACATTCCGTATTCTTGCCATCGCTGCCATTTTTGTCCCCACCACTTCATATATTTCATGTCATTCCTGCAGCTCTAGATCTTGCTCATTTTATTCAGGAATAAAGGTAAACTGTCCATGATCTTTACGCGTTGAGTGACAAATAGTCTATACTAATATAGTAACAAACAGTGACAACACCGATGTGAACAAATAATACCAAGTCTGTCATTATTGCTAAATTATGACCAACAAATTTTATTATTTTATTCTTTTTTTCCTGTACCCCAGGGCTACAATCTTCAACAGAGATTAAAAAAGGGAAATGAAAATCATTTCCTTTTGTCACCAGTCTGTTTATTCCGGTCGTACCTGTGTTTATCAAATCTTTGTCCGACTTCATTAACATCAAAAGCTCAGCGGACAAAAAAAAAAGACAAACTGTAAAATGAAGATTACTCCTGTTGTTGGAAGAGGGTTCATGAATATAAAGATAAAATGATGGACATAGAACATAACAGCAAGCTGAACATCTTTTATTATTAAAATTCTCTCTGTATAGGGAATTAGCATCCGTAACATAACATGCATGTGTGGTCATCAATATTTGATCAATAAGAAAATCCAATCGCTGCTTGAAATGACGTGCAGACATTTGCCTGAACATTGTGCAACTTGGCATGCATGCCCAGGCCACCTTGTGCTGAGATGATGAATGACTGTCACTGTTCTAATAAGGAGAGAATGTGTTTTCAGTTGGGAGGAACCCAATTTTAACCACGTCTTGTACTGTCGACATATCAGCACAGCGCATAATGTCCTAAAGGCAAAATTCCTTGATTTAATTTAGTGCATTGTTGACATCTCCTCCTTTTTAAATGCCTTTTGTGTCTAGACTTGGACACAACTCTGCCAGGATATTCTATTTGTGGCTCGTGGCCAATTGCAATAAGTCTCCGAAGAAAGTTGAAAAAGAAAGAATACGGTTTCCACTTCAGAATCTAAATCTTCTCACCCCTCAAAACATCCAGAGCCAGGTTGGATACCAGGTTCCATTAATGCACACGGAGCTGGCTTGTGCACGGACGCCTGGAGACGTCAAATGTTTAATTCATGCAACCAAACCGAATCCTTCTCTGTATTTCACAGCACGTTCACTAGGTGGCGCCACACCGTAAGAAAGAAAAGCCATTCGATGAAAAGTCCTTTTTAAGAAGTCATGGGCAGCCATTTAAAGAAGAAATGTTAGAGATACGTTTTAAACGCGTTTATAAAGTTATAAATATAGCCAGCATTGGGGTGCATGTCCCACACTGTAGTTTTCTCTGCAGTGGCAGGACATTGATAGGTACTTGGCCTGTGGCCCGTTTAAAGGCTCTTTCTGTGTAAATGGTATAGCCCTGGACTCATGAAGACAGATAACCTTGACTGCATTCTTTTGGCATGATTCCCCCACTACTTGGTCGCAGGAGGAAGCAAATCCCTTACCGGGCAACTCCACGACCTTGACCCATTCCATTTAAATGGAGTTTTAAACGGATGGATGCAGTTTATGAAGTCATTAGCAAATGTCTTCTCGGCTCCGGGGTGATAAATAGATTACGGGTTTATATAGAGCGCTAAAGATTAAAAAAGAAAAAAAAAAAAACATAAACTATCAGAAGAGGATCCTCCTGAACTCGGAACTTATTCAATTCATCAACTCTCTTATTTAAAAAGTAAAATAAAATAAAACATGCAAACTGGATGATAACACAAATTATGTTGAATCGCAAGACGAGATTTCAAAAGCAGAAGATTGTCTGAAGAACACACTGGTCCATAGTATAATAAGAGTATAATATTCTTTGTCTCGGTTTGTTCTCTAATAGCCCCCGGGCGGGGCAGGGGGGGTCTCTCTCTCTTTCTCTCTCTCTTTCTCTCTCTCCCTCTCTCTCTCTCTCTCGTGCGCGCGCGCGTCCTCGCGGGCACGCGCTCCGCCCCCGGTGCGCACGTGCGCTCGGTGTCTTTGCGCAAACACAGTAGGAGAACGCGGAGTCCCCCCGTCCCCCTTGTCCCCCTTGTACGCGTTTCCTTCCTGTTTCACCGTCCGGCGACGGGAACGTTCCCGCCGCCACCTGCTCCCGGGACGCCGACGTGCGGAAGCCCGTGGCCGGCGCCGCGTGCAGGTGAAGTTGAACGGAAATTATGGGATTTTTAATTTTTTTTAATTTTTTTGGTTTCGAGGAGAGTGACCTCACCAAGGACACCCGTCACACCCGGTTGATAAAATCGTCAGGAGAAAAAAAGAAAAGCGCGAGAATATGAGAATATGACCCCGTCCGTGCGTCTCAACACGCTGAGCCTACGTGGACACGCATGCGTCCCCCTCCGTGGCGCCACTGTCTGCCTACAAAGTCGTTTCGCGACGTGTTTCCAGTCGAACGCACCACAGACAACCGGGCGGCCGGTCGGGCAGGGAGCCCCCGTCGCTCGAACCCGATCCCCGGCCCGCGCGTAAAGTTGGAGCGCGGAGTCCTCGGTTATCGACTCCGAGCCGGCCGGTGTCACACGCGCCGCGCAGAACGGCAAAACCGATCAATCAAACGCGAACGGGAACCCGCTAATGGCTTCCAATTTCTTCCCCTTCGTGGGGAGCGCGTCTCGGTGATCCATCATACTGCAGCTGCGGTAGACCAGTGCGTGCGCGCGTGTTTAGGTGTGTGTGTGTGTGTGTGTGTGTGTGTGTGTGGTTGAGAGAGGGGGGGGGGGGGGCTGCTGATACTGGGAATTTTTTGCCGGCTCCTTCTCACGCTGCACTCATACAGGTTGGCTCACAGTAAGCTGGTCGCGCGTCAGAGGAGGCGTCTTCGGACCATGTCTCCGCGTCCCCGGGACTCCCGATGCTAAACTGAGCGACTTCGGCACTGGCAGCCATGGGGCTCGGACAGTCCAGCAAGTCTCCGACCAGCGATGACACGGAGGAGGGTGAGTGTCCAGTGGAAGTGGGTTTTTTTCCATTCCAGTGGAACTGTGTGGAGCTCCAGCGTTCAGCACCACAGACAGCTCACAGAACCTTATTAGAATGACATAGACCCGAGGTGAAGATTAAGTGTTTTGTGAAAATTTTCACTCTCTAAGAATTAAGAAAACAGTAATATATTGTTAGATATATTATATATTTTGAATTTTGTAGACCATTCTCTTGTGTCAGCAGTGCAGAGTTGTCCTCCTTTCAGTTGTAGCTTTTGTGCTTATTTAGTGATGGATGTAGATGCCGCGTAGATGCATCTCTAAATTAGTTAATATAAGGAATTGGTATAATGGTTGCTTTTGTTGAATTTTAAATGCAATGTTGGACATAATAAATTTGTACATAATTATGCATCTATGGCTTTGGAAGGCTGGTAGTAAAAACTGAAGTGTAGCCCTTTACAATATATGCATTCGCTGAATGATCACGACAATAAAAAGGCAAACGGCTCAATTATTTATTGGCTCGCTCTTGTCCATGGAGAAGAGTCAGAGAACAAAACAAACCAATGGGCCTTTTGTCTTGCGTTGTCTTCCACTATATTAGTTCCCACCCAAAGTTGCGGGGTCCATGTGGCACCCAGGTGCGCACATTTTGGAATGTAAATGCGACCATAACAGGAGAGGGAGCCTCGGGACCTCCTCCTCATCAGCACCCCCCTTCCCCCTTCCCTCGAAACACCCACGTCTGCAAACAGGGCCCCAGAGGGAAAAGCTGCTGATCCACGCCTAACGCAGCATATCATTGACTGTCACATCTGATCCATCCTCTTTGAAAACCCGTGTGTGTGTGTGTGTGTGTGTGTGTGTGTGTGTGTGTGTGTGTTTTGGACAGAGGAGACAGTGCAGGCACTTTTTTGACAGCCCACCTGCCCCCTCTCCCCCCAAACCACCATCAACACCACGACTCCCCTCTGTCCAGATGGCAGATGCGTGCAATTCTGGAGGATATAAAGAGTCCCAGGCCAAAGCGAAGCTCACTGAAGCTCGCTGTTCCCCTCTCCCTCCCTCGATCTCCCTCCCGTTCGCCATCCTCCTCCATCTCCTGCAAACAGGCCAGGACCTCTTGTGAGATAAATTTGTTTTGAAATGAGAGGGACGCGGTTCAGCGTGAGGTCAGTCGCTGCCTCTGAGTTTGTGTGCGCAGGGAGCAACACAGCATGACGAGGCAGGCAGCATGAAAGTCAGTAAAGCCTTGTTCACGACCAGAGCAAGAAAGATCTAGAGAAATAATATAAATGCAAGACAAATACGAAACATGGCCCAGTGCTGGTAAAGGTGCCCGGGTTCATAGATAGAATGCTGGTACAGATATTTTATATATATATATTTCACAGTAGGTATTACCAGCTAAATATGACAGTGTTGCCAAATTGGGCAAATTCGAATTTGATGTTTAATAAATTATTGTGAGCCACACGGTGAGTTGTGAGTTAGTGAGTTGGCCTCACATCACCCCCAAGGTTGTGAGTTTGAGTCCCGGATCAGATCTTGTGTGTGAGGTTGCAGGGTCTCCCCATGTTGGCACAGGGTTTTATTGACACCCAAAGGTGTGGGTGTGTTGTTACGTCCCAGGGTAGGGGACATAATGGGGACATAAACAAACGATGGTAACTTGGCCCGGCGTGCGTGTGGCAGGTGGCAGCAGCAATAAGCCGGATGCCACCAATCAAGTCACCAAAGTGCACTTAAAAGAAACACAGACAGACAAACCCCACAAACAGATGGATGAGTCCCCACCGTCCCACGGATTGGCTCCGGCAGCCAATCAGGTTGTGTTAGAACTGTCAATCATCACTATGGGCTCCTCCTATAGTCTTCCAGCTATAACGATTCCACATTAAGAAAAGCAGATGGTTTGGGTGGCTAGTTCCTCCTGTGGTTAGACATCCTGAAGACGTCCTTGATTAGCAAACATGCCCCAAACAAAAGCATCTGTTATAGCAAATTTACAAATTTAATTTGAATCCATAAATTCTCTGTGAATTGAAACTCTGTTTTCTCCACAGTCAACTTTGACCACTTCCAGATCCTGAGGGCAATTGGGAAAGGCAGTTTTGGGAAGGTGAGTCCTTTAGGGCAGTGGTGGCCTAGTGGGTAAGGAAGCAGGCCTATAATCAGAATGTTTGAATCCTGAACCACAATTTTTGTTTTTTTGACGAGGTGCACACTGCTCCCCGGGGCGCCTGTCAAGGCTGCCCACTGCTCACCAAGGGTGATGGTTAAAAGCATCACCCTCCTCTGGTGCCGCAGTGTATTGAAATGACATTCACTTTCACTTTTACGTCACTGATCCAACATATAACACAGAAATGGATTGTAGCTTTTCAGTGCATATAGATTATTACCATAATGCTTTAGCATATGACTGTAATTATACTTTAACATCTTCTGTTTGTGTTCCTGTTTTCCTTACCATCGTTTATCAGCAAGGATTTATATGACAGATTCAATTTCCCCTCTGAAGCAGCACTGTGTTCAAACACAACACACAACATTAAAGCGAGCAGTCCACGATGAATTATGAGAGCGGTCAGATAATCTGATTCATATGGGATATATGAGACAATGGGGCCAAATTTAAATTATAGAGGGGAGTTTGTAAATAAACAGCATGTTGTCTGGGGGAAATAATGGTGCAGACTTCAACATTCAAAGACGAACATTTTCATGAAATGATAAAGGATTAATAAATGATGAAGGAGAGAATATGTTTTAAAGAAACAAGGACTGTTGCTTTGTAGATTCATAGTTTGTGACAGTCTGGAATCAGATAATGACAATGATTGAAATTATAACAACAGTATGAGAGTCTGAGGCTGTAAAAATGATAAAATGAGTCACTGACTCCAGAAGAGAGGACGACATGGACAGTGCTGAACAGATGATGGTACAAATAAAAAAAGTTTCCGGAAGGTATAAAATGAAAGTTAATCATATGGAAAGATTCCGGGGTCTTATCTCACATGTTTTGTAACATATCCACTCTTCTCTCATTGCTTTATCGCTTGGGCACGTTCTGTGCCCAGATGAGCTCATCTGTCAGTCAAAAGTATCCTATAGTCCCGCTGGCTGTTGTCTCAAGTAAAAGTTACATTTAAATGTAAAGATTTATGATCACAATGAATCACAATGAAAGGGAAATGGAAGCATGCTTATGTTGTAATATAAATCTCAGTGTATACCTAGGTCAGTGGTACTCATTGGCTTATCGATATTATGACACATTAAAATACAGTAGTGTAGGCCTACTTACATGAACTAAATCAAATTCAAATTTTATTTTTCACACACACAATCACACACACGGTATGATATGCAGTGAAATGCTCTAGCGACTGCTATAGACCACAGTATTGCAAATGTTGCAACTATCAACCAGGTTGGTGTTTTTGACTGTAGGAAATGCAGGAACGGAATGTCAGTGTTTTCACAGGATCCCAGCTCATGCTTCCTCTGTCTCTGTCTCACAGGTCTGTATTGTGCAGAAGAAGGACACAAAGAAAATGTACGCCATGAAGTACATGAACAAGCTGAAGTGTGTGGAGCGTAACGAGGTTCGCAACGTTTTTAAAGAGCTGCAGATAATGCAGAACCTGGAGCACCCCTTCTTAGTGAACTTCTGGTAAGCCCACCCTAGCGGTTTGTGTGTATAGGTGTGCGATTGTGTGCGTGATGTGACTCAGCGAACTGTACAAGCCATAGTAAATGAGACAAATTGTGTGTACGAGTGGGCGATCGCTTGAATGTACGCAGAATGACTCAGTGTTGGGAAAGCGTTAATAAATCAGTCCAGCCTCGCAGCAGCGCTAACCTTGAGTCGAGGAGACTTTTGAACGTACACCTCAAACCAATGGCAAGCCAATGCATCAGAACACTGCTTCTCGCACCAATTTTGATGCTTTGTTTTCTGAAATCATGCAGCAAAAAGTAGTGTGCGATTAGCTTTTTTTATTTACAGACAGTTCCTGAATATATAACAGATAATCAGTTCAAACTCAAGGTAACTCAACACTATTTGCGTCTCACCAAGAGATTCTTCTAGGGAAGTCATCACTGAAGATAACGTGTGTAGAAATGGTGCTTGATTAGGTGCACCGGTCAACAGTTGGAGAAAATATTTCCAAATAATTCCCAGTATCTTTTCGCCACAGATTATCCTTTGTGTTTAGTCTACGATCCAGTATTACTAAGTGTCACGGGTGGGCTGGACATGGCATGAAGGAGGACTCGTTCAAACGATCACAGGACAGGGGTTTAATACAAACTTCACAAGACAGGGGAACATCTACACGCACAATGACCCGACGGCGAACAGACACAAACAGGATAGTTTTATACAATTATAGAAATATACACCAGGTGAACACAATCAGGGAACATTACACAGGACGAACATGAAACTCCGGTCCAGACTCCGGATCCAGAGTAACCCCTGCCGGTCCGGATCATGACAGTACTCCCCCATTAAAGGCACTACCACCAAAACGGTCCATGAAAGGGGGGAGAAGTCCATAAGGACGAGTGGCAGCTGTCCAGCACCGGCGGCGTCAGGCCCGGGCCAAAGCACGATCAGGGAACATTTCACAAGACGAACATGAAACTCCGGTCCGGACTCAGGATCCGGAGTAACCCCTGCCGGTCCGGATCATGACACTAAGATTTCAAATAGGTCTGTCAAAATTAACACACGAATCATCGTATTACTAAAGATGTTTTTTTTTTCTTCCTGTATGGGCTCTGACATGCATGCAAAATTCATCCTAATCCCTACATAAAGATGGGGCAGTGTTGGCCTAGCAGTTAAGGAAGCGGCCCCGTAATCAGAAGGTTGCCGGTTCGAATCCCGATGCACCAAGGTGCCACTGAGGTGCCACTGAGCAAAGCACCGTCCCCACACACTGCTCCCCGGGCGCCTGTCATGGATGCCCACTGCTCACCAAGGGTGATGGTTAAAAGCAGAGGACACATTTCATTGTGTCACCGTGTGCTGTGCTGCAGTGTTTCACAATGACAATCACTTCACTTTCACTTAATTGATTTATTGTCTGCCTGAGAAAAATGGTTGGGTCTTGGTCTATAAAGACTGACTGAAGCTTCCTTACAGGAGAGTAAAGAGGAGATTAGATTTGAGTGGTGATTTTACAGAGGTGCCTTAAGTTTTATTATTTATATTTTTAAAAGTGTATTTATTGTAGTTTTTAAAATATATATATATTAATAAACATAGTCTGCATCCGAACAGCAACCACTGTTGTGTGATCTTCCCTGCCACCATCCCCTGCACAGGGGATTCTTCATGTCCTCCTTACAGAGGCCATGCTTTTTTTTTTTGCTGTCATAGTCTGAGTCTGAAAAGAACAAGATCATCTCCCCACCACTCACTACCTGAGCATCTTTTTCATGCTTAGATTTACAGCAAGCTTTAGTCTTTAGTCTTAGTCCCATTAGGGTTAGGGTCGCCATAGTGAATCAGCCTGTCTGGCTATACGCTCAATTGACTTGGCAAAAGTTACACCAGATGCCCTTTCTGACGCAACCCTCCTCATTCACTCAGGCTTGGGACTATTTAGCACTAAATCAGAACTAGGTCAGACTTACCTTTGAATTTACCTCCAAAACACTCATCATGCTCCAAATGGATGGTGAGTAGATGAGTATTCCCTCTCATCATACCACTGACGCAGAGGCCAAGACTTTTAATGGCTTTAATGCCCCTAATATAATAACCACGTACGTTCGTACGTTCTCAGATTGTTCCCGCTCTTGATTTCACTAGCAGGGTAATTACTTCTGCCGAGTCAGGTATTTTTGGGAGGGCTTTCAGAGAGCTTGATTTTGAAAGGCAAGGTAGGATCATTAAAGTCCATTAGAGGAAGCCTTAACCTATTTTTTTTTTTTTTCTGTAATCATGTTCCATTGATGCTCTGCAGTCCTCCTCGCTGCTCTGCTCATTTCTGTCTGAGGATGCCTTCATCTCGAAAGACAGCATTGGCAGGAGCGACTCCATCTGTTCCCCAAATCAATAGCAATCTTTTAATTACAGTTTCTCGAGACAATAAGCAGAAACGTCCAGGGCTTAAAGAAAAGAGGTCGGCCTGACGAGACAAACTGTTTGCTGGGGAGGCACAATAAATTCAACAGAAAGGCAGCCGGATGTTAATGCACTTGGCAGCGTTTTTTTAAACACCACAGAGGTATGTGGAGCCGACCCACCCATCCACCCCCACCGCTCCACAGGATGCGCTGCGGTCAGCGGTGCAGCATGCCTGTCGGTCACGGCTGTCCTGAGCGAGGCGTTCAAGGTCAGCGTTGGTGGGGAGATGGAGATTACCAGCTGCTGCCGCTGCCGTTTCTTTCTCATCCCGGGAGCAGGCAACAGCCTGTGTGTCCCTCCGCTCCCGTTCCCATTGCCGATCTTCCGAGGTGTGTCTGTGTTTTTGATTTTTTGGATTTTTTGGGAGCGATTTGGTTTCTGTGCAGGAACTTTCTGCTAAAATTCAACGTAGGAGGCTCGGCACATGTCTATTTACCAGCTACCGTATATAATTCCTGTCACGTCACTGGTTCAAGAACCTTGTGGCAGGTCCCGCAGAAGAGGCTTGGCAGTGCCGGTCTGTAAGACGAGCCCGGCTCTGGCACGACCGGCACGTGCGAGATGAGTTTGACCCGAGCGATTCTCCTTCTGCTGCGCTGAGCTGAAATGCGCTTCCAGAGAAAGCAGTTGCCAGCAGGTCTCTACCTCCCTCCTGAGGAAAAAGCACTCTGAAGGGTACACCCTGCTGCCAGCAGAGTGGATGGCTTTGTCAGGGTGGAGGTGGGATCGGGTAGCCTAAAAAAATTTATGTGTTTTTAGCGGTGTCCTGCACACGGTATTAAGATAACTGTGTATCAGTTCCTTCATACGTTGGACCAATTGACCAATCTTTAATATATGCCACTTCAGCTGATCACTGGAATCATCAGAAGATGCACATAGGTCCACTCTATGAATCTGATCAAGCTGAAAATTCGGCCAAGACATTGTTGTAAATGACTTTTCATTTTAAAATACCTTAAACTTTTGAACAGTAGTTTATATGTCTATATAACTGGAGTTAGACCAGTTGTAGACCGGCAGAAGGAGCAAACATCACCTCCATGGGCCTAATGGGAAGGGAGCAAGGACAGCAGCTGACAGAAGCATTAGTGGTGGGATCTGTCTGTAAATTGTGAAGGTGTCACGTGATTCCATCCGCGTGACCGGGAGGCAAGATGGCCGTCGCCAGTCGCTCAGTCATTATTTTGCCTTTATTAGCAAAAGACTCGACCGACTCAGCGTCTACTCAAAGTAAGCCTGATCCTCAATGTCTCTTGTCCTGTCCTGCCCGTCCCTTGTCTCGTGGATGTTGTGGCTCCACACGTTGATTTTAATAGTGGTTGGTCTTTATAGAGGTACACTCCCATACGGTACTGGTGCTTGAACATTTTTATGATAATGGAATATCAACTATCAACTCTTTAGTGTTCTCACTTTTTTTACAGTTCTATTCAATGTATTGTGTTTTACCCTTATATTATATAGTATTATAACTAGGCTTCAAGGGTACAGTTTTGTTGAAAACTGTCCCTCTTGCAAATTGCTGGGTATTGCGGAGGTCATGCATTGAAGCACATCTGAGGATGTGCCAAAAAATGTTTTTTGACCAGGTGGCAATTCTTGCTGTTTTCCCCGTTAGGAGGGTTCTGCCAAATGAAAACAGTCATCTGGGACTACATGGTGCTAATGGAAAAAAAAAAAAAGTAAGCAATTTGCTAATTGGCTGCTGAGAGCATCCATTTTTTTTTCTCTCGCTCTGGCTAATTGCCTTGTTTTTTCTAATGGGCTTCATTTACTGACACTGAGGCCTCAGTTACGCTGCTCTGTGAAGGTGGCGGCAACACTATCGGACACCTGAAAGCCCTTCACCAATTCAGCATCAGAAAAGGCTCAATGTTTATATGTAAAATAATACATTATACATTTTAATTTAACCTCAATCCAGCATATGGTGGGCCAAGCTATTGACCATGAACTGTCACATGAACTCATAGGAACATTCCATCACACTATGCACACAATGTAACACTGACAGGTTAATATGTGTTTGTGACAGACGAACAAGGCCGGACCCAGAACTCTGGTGCAGGCACTCCTTAAATGGAGGGGAGACAGGTGTAGGGAAGGGGCGGGGCCTGCACTCAGTGCTCGATACTGGCATTCGGGGAGTAGCATCGTTACAGTGTGATATGGGATGCCAGTCCAACTTTCCTTACTGCTATGTCGAGGTTTCACGCATCGTAGATTGTGGCTTTTCAGGCACTTTGTGCACTGTTTTTTTTCCATGCCGCTGTGAGTGAGGGATCGGGCGTGTCCCATTCCATGCACTTCCTGGAGTATCAGGAAGGTAGATTATGTATTTGCTTTCAAACTAATTTTTTTGCCAATTCATAGTGCATCGGTACATCCCTACATCTTAGATTAGAGATTTTGGTTTCATGCTGTTTTCAGGCAGCTGTGGCATGGGATGACCAGCAATGACAAGTGAGGACTATCCTGAGGAAGATTCCTGTTTTCTACCTTATGGAAAATGCATTTACAGCATTTATCAGACGCCCTCATCCAGAGCGACTTACAATCAGTAGTTACAGGGACAGTCCTCCCCCCTGGAGCAACTTAGGGTTAAGTGTCTTGCTCAGGGACACAATGGTAGTAAGCAGGATTTGAACCTGGGTCTTTTGGTTCATAGGCAAGTGTGTTACCCACTAGGCTACTACCACCATAATGCCGGCCTACAGTGGAATTAGTTGGGGCAAGACCAAGCAAAACCTTAGCCGAACATCAACACTAATTTCACAGCCTTTGATCTCCAGAGCACTGATCTCCACAATCAGCCTGTTTATAGGCGTGGAAGAGGAGGTATAATTGTGTGTATGTGAGCACAGTGTCAGATGTTCCAAACCTTCTTTCCATCACCCTGTTTTGATAGACTGCACCGTGGGAGTGTGGAAAAAGCAGCAGCCGTGCACAAGGAATACATTTCCTACTAGATGAAACACATCCCAAAAGGATTGTTTGCAGACTCACGGGAAAGAGCTCTGCCATTAAACTCACTATTCAAAACGCTTATTCCTAAGTAGAGTCACAGCTGCTGGAGCCCATTCTGGGAAACAGAGGACAGGGGGGACCTACCCAGGGTAAGGCGGGGCCAACCACAACACAGTTCTGATCATATTGTGAGTATATTGTTATTTGTGACACTTTTAGTCAAGATTTAGTCAGAGGGACTACGCAGTACTAACTCTTTTTCTATTATCTATTATCTATTATCTGCATGTTTTTGATGATAAATTAGCATCTTTTTCAAAAACAAAAAGTAAAAAAATGGATGGATTTGGTAATGTTTTGGATGCATTACCTGTGAGGTGGAATGGATTATCTCGGCAAAGGAGAAGCACTTACTAACACAGATTTAGGCAGGTTTGTGAACAATATTTGAGAGTAATGGGTCTTTTGTGTATGTGGAAAATGAGTTCAGCTCATGAAAAATGGGAGTAAAAACAAAAGTGTTGCTGACAAGTCATTTATACATATAGCTACGTCCAGTGATGCTTCCTTGTATGAGACTGAACATGGTTAAACCTATTTGTTAAATGGTACCTGTTTTATGTTGATAATCATCAACAATTTTTTTACATCGACTTATCAAGTCCTCATGGAAGTACATAACCTGTCTATACATAAGCCAGTCCAGAATTTGTAATAATTTCTCTACAGCTCTAGAAAAAGACTAAATGAGAGAGAAGGGAGAGAAATGAACATGCCCTGCTTCCAAAAACACTTCTGACTGCACTCGGGTGTTTGAACTTGCCAAAAAGTCCACCAAGAGCTGCATTTATCAGACATCTAAGGGAGCTTTGTGGAAGCCCTCTAGCATACTCTGCTGCCCCGTGGGAATTTGAAAGTTTGTTATATTTCATAATGCCTTTGAACCTCTGAGAACTGGTTGAGTGGCGAGGACAGTTGGGACAGCAGAGATGCAAGCCTTCGCATCCAAGCTCTACGAGCGAGGACGTGCCTGGCCGTGTGACATCTCATTTGCTTCAGTGCGGAGTTTGAAGTGTTTCGGAGGAGCTGTAATGCTGCGCTGGTGAGTGCTTTCAGCAGGCAGCTTGGACCTGCAACAGCTCACTGTCATGCTCCATGGAACTCCTTTCATTCAGAATCAGTTTTTAATATCCATTCGGAAATGCAGTTCTTATAGATTCGTGATGTTTCATCTGTACAGTGTCCCTGCTGGATTGGTAAATGCCCCGGGAGCCTTTTTTGTTAACAAATCCATTACCCTGCACTCGTTGAGAGAAGCAAAAAAGACAATGTCAATCAGGAGACGGCTGCGGCTAATAATCTGTCTCCTCACTTATTGTCCCCAAAAGCTTTTCTGGGAGATTTACTGCTCTGTGCTTAGAATGCACCCCAGCTCCTCATTCTTATAACAGGCTTGTTTTCTGACGGAGGAAACTAAGCAACACAAGGGTGCACTGGGTTCACATCACTCTGAATATTGTTGCAAGGACGCACCTTCATATGATGTGATGTACTGAGGCCAGTGGGACACAGGTATGAATATTAATGTGAATGATGAAAAAAAAATTGCTCCAATTAACCCAAGTCAATTAAAGTGAAACCATAAAAATATTAATGGCCTTTAGACATATGGAAGTGTTCTGCTCATCATTCCTCCTGAAACAGCTACCAGTCAGAGATGGGGACTCGAGTGTTGAGAATCGAACTCAAGTCGCACAAACAATGACTTACGGCTTGACTTTAGACTTGCCCTCAAAGACTTGTGAGTCATTTATCCAACCAAGCGAAGAAGAAGAATTTTCAGAGCACCAACCTCAACCCCAACTCTTGCTAGAGCACATGAATACACAATGCTGGCCACAGCAAGCCCAGAGGGAATAAAAGTACTATTGCCCATCATTCAAATTACATAAAACTGTTACATTTATATCATGATTTCATTCATTTCAGTTTTTCCAAGTGTTATGAAAATGTTCCCTCCCTGATACACACAACGTCACGCATGCGTGCAGCCATGGCAATGGCAAAATTCATCTGTGACATTTGCTATCGCATTTGGCTATAAGGACAGCTGCCAAGTGAACGTCAGAATAATGGCGGGTCTTTCAACAGATCAGCATACCTATCAGAATAGCATATCCTTGTGTAATGCACATGCGTCACACGATCAAGGTTGTGTTTTGGTTGTGTATATCATTCTATCATACTACCAAATAAAGGTGGTTACATGTGGGTAGGGCTAATCTTAGGGCTATCAGTATGCTATTCTGACAGAGTATGCTGATCTGTCAGAACACCGGCTCGACTACGTATAATTTCATCAGGCACCTCAACATGCACAAGGAAAAGTCAGTGGGTCAGGTGAAAAAGGTGAACTTATGTTTAGGAAGGTAAAGTTACCGCTACCACAATCTAATATACCACAGAATATTAGAGCTTTACTGTTCTTCCCTCAATCTTACCTTTTAATTTGTTTAATATTTCTTATTTTACACGGAAGTCCGTTACTTAATGCGTCCGTTACTTAATGCACAGGATCAATCAGTGCACCTGGTAGACTAAAACTGTTCAGCTGTATGATATTTTGAATGTATATTGCATTCCCCAACATTTGCAGCCTATGGAGACGTACAGATTACGATGTGTAATTTAGCATTCTCCATTTAGGATTCAGCTGCTGCTGATTTCTTGATTTCTGAATTTTATCGATTTCTATAAAATGTTACAGTTTTTTTTAAGTTTTCATGAGGAATGCCATTAAAATGTTCAATAACATGACCTCTCTTAGGCTCTGTACAAAATAGCATAGTCTACTGCAAAATGCAACATGGTCTAAAAAATATTGCAGCAGTGTTGTTAACATAAAATAACAGCAGTTTTGTCCCTACATGTATTAATTTTATAGTTTTATTAGCTTTATTACCCAAGCAAGTAAATTAATTTACATGTTCATAGCCCTCTGAAGTGCATGTTCAGATTAATAATTTGATCATAGATATTATCAATAATAGATGATATATTACAGTACATGTTTTAATTTTAAAAATTAAAGTGAAGTGATTGTGATACACTTAACCATCACCCTTGGTGAGCGGTGGGCAGCCATGACAGGTGCCCGGATAGCAGTGTGTGGGGACGCTGCTTTGCTCAGTGGCACCTCAGTGGCACTTTGGCGACTAGGCATTTGAACCATCAACCTTCTGATTACTGGGGTCGCTTCTTTAACCGCTAGGCCACCACTGACCCATGTGGACCATTATCTGTATTATCAGTATTATCCGCAGAACGTTAATTTCAGTCATTTGAGATTTGGAAAAAATGACTTGTGAACCTCTTTGCTGCCACTCAAACACAAGGTGTCTGATCTTGTGTGAGTAGACAGTAAGGAGACCACATAATAAGTTATTTCCAGAAATGTCCATTGGGTCCCTATAATTCTTGCTTTTCAGTATTTAGTATGTCTGTCTTTATCAAGGGATAATGAGACAATTCATTCATATCAATGTTCAGTTTTTACACAAATGATGTGATTCTCATTTGATGTAGATTTCTTATTAGCTGATTTGGATGCTGAGCATCACAGACAAAATACTCCGTGTTGAAAAAAACAGTACCCCTGGGGTGCCTGCATGAAGAATGCATGAGAGTCTGGGACAAGGCGCACTTGGAAGGGAGTACGAACAGCATGTATATTAACACCGCTTCCTGGCGCTTACACGCTGCCATTTTAAAACCCTGAGGGACGGCCCAGGAGGCTACTGCATAAAACTCTCAACATCAAGGCGTTTAACGGGAATGGAAGCAGCCAGCCGCCGGCATGTAAAATCAATGTCAATTTGTGGAAGAGCGTTTTTTTTAAACAGGCTGCTCTGTGACAAAGACCAGTCTAAAGTAGTCAGCTGACTGGTTGATAGAGACACATTGTAGCTCAAATGCTTTACCACAGCATAAGCACGACAAAGTACTGTTTTTCAGTGGCTGATTTGTTAGACTTGTTAGATTGTGGAAGGTTTCATTACTGGATATGGACCATAGATGCACGGCTAAATAAGTGCATTGTACCACAGGTATAAACGTAAAGTACAAATTACTGTTTTATTTAGCTGAAACACTGTGGAGAAGTGTGTTCTTCATTTATTGTTCCTTATGGAACTGTTGTTGTCAACAAAAAAAGTATTCTAGTTTTCATATGCATTTGAATCGGAATTTTGAATTTTGACAACCCACGTCCAGTTATGTCCATGTAATGCCAAGATTCTACACAGAACCGGATCTGTCAGAGGATGCAGTCACGTCCTGACTCAGGCTTACTATCCCCCAGGTACTCCTTCCAGGATGAGGAGGACATGTTTATGGTGGTGGACCTGCTACTAGGAGGGGACCTCCGCTATCACCTGCAGCAGAATGTCCATTTCTCCGAAAGCACAGTCAAGCTGTACATCTGCGAGATCGCCTTGGCACTGCACTACCTCCGCAACAAGCGCATCATTCACAGGTGAGAAATGAGGATAATTACACTGTATTTGCCATGTAGAATATGTCCTCTGTCAAGGGAAGTGGAGCTGTCTGATCCTGTCAGTTTCTTACACGGCAACCAGTGATGACAGGGATGTCCTCAATGTCCCAAAACTGTTCCAATAAGGAACACAAGGTTACACTTTTGCTGTTAAAACCTGAAAAACTTTACTTTGAACAACAGACATCTTGCTTCCTGCAGCAGTGATGTTGCACAGAAGATTTAGGGTCAATTTGCATTTCCATGGGAAAAAAAAAGATATTTTAATATTCACCCCATCTGTATGGAAATTGAACACATAATCTAAATCAGTTCTTCAGGAAAGTGCAATAATATGTGTGTGGAACTGTCATGCATACTGTTATTGTGTGTAATTGTGTTTTATATGTATTTTATGAATCATCAGTGAACAGGATGGTAGACCACTGGTCCAGGTCACATGGTCATGTGCCCACTGCAAATGTCCACAGCGGTGTCTTGGTGTCAGTGGAGTCACCTGCAATGGTTGTCTGGCATTCAAGCCAAAGTGGTGGAGTTTGTCTGGAAACCCTGGTACCCTCGCATCTTGTAAATGGGCCCGCAGCTGTGTGGTACATAGGTCCTTAGTTACTGGTCATCATTGTGGTCTGTCACTGGTGGGGCTCCACCCCTGGGTGTGTCATGAACTCTGCGAGTATTTCTGTGTCTTGATGCAAGTCTGCTGATGCAAGTCAGTTTACCCCACATCGTACATTGTTATTTAGCAGACATGCAATAGGTCTTACTGTTTGTGCCACTGGCAAGAAAACAGGTATGGTATTTTTCCAAGTGGTTTGGGGGGGCTCTTGAGAGTTTTGCCTCGACGTGCAACAGTGGGTCTGTGGAGACGAAGCGGAGCTACTTGCGAAATCAAGGGAAGAAACACATGAGACATTTTTAAAGCATCTGCTCAGGAAGCCTTCAATAATTAACGCAGGACCACTGCTCAATTAGCAGACTCCCTGTGCAAGTGGGAAAACACTCGGGAAGTGAAAGGGGCTGGAAAGAGGAAGATGAGTCAAAGAAGTCCCAGAAGAGTGTGCTTTCTCCCAAAGACAGGTGACACCATGGCTTGAGCAGGCGGATTCCATTTGCATTGGAAGAATTGAGCTGACAAAACTATGTTCGTCAGTGCTCAATGAGCACTTTGTTTAATTATGCATACCTACTAGTTTGCTCGGGCTTTGCTTCTTCATAGGCTTAAAATAAGAATCAAAACATTGTTCCTACTTATGCATAAGATAAAATGGTCTTAACATTGACTTTGTTATACGATGTGTATAGGATGTTTTGAGACTTCTTAAACCCAATTCTTTAGTTAACTGATGTGTTTAATGTGGCTCAAGAACTGAGCCATATCTTTTTACCTTGGCAGTGCACCACACAGCATATCTAGAGTTAGATACTGATGGAGAGGCTTGTTTTACTTAGTCCTGGAACTGCAGCTCTCAGCTCTGACTGCAGTGAAGAACAAACACAGAATCATCGTTCAGACCGCAGGCAGCCTTGACAGTCAGAACCTCTTATTATGAAAGCAGTCAGCAGAGGCAGACAACAGACTCCTGACACCCAAGTGGCAATTCATTTGCACGCACGGAGATGGAACATTACTCACTCACTAGCTCAAGGCATACGTTAGAGGCAGTGGTGGCCTAGCGGTTAAGGAAGCGTCCCCGTAATCAGAAGGTTGCCGGTTCGAATCCCGATTCGCCAAGGTGCCACTGAGGTGCCACTGAGCAAAAGCACCGTCCCCTGCTCACTCAGGGTGATGGGTTAAATGCAGAGGACAAATTTCACTGTGTGCATCGTGTGCTGTGCTGCTGTGTATCACGTGACAATCACTTCACAAAGAACAAAGATGGCAGTTATTGAAAGATTCTTCCAAATCTGCTGGCCTCCTGCCTTTATTTCTATTCGAACGAAGTGAAGCTGAGCTCTGAACAGCTTCGGGTTGGTTTTGCAGGCTGACAACTACATCTCCAGGGAGGGTTTGGCCTTGGAGGAAGCCCTTCTCTCTGAGATGCGTGACTGCAGAATGTAACTTTTTTAGTTTAATTGCATCATGGGATACATCTTGGTTTGATGTGTATGCTTCGCTGAAGGCTTCTCGGAGGCCACCTGTTTGTGTCTTTCCACTCGCTCTCTCACTTCAGAGTGTTCGGGGCAAAGCGGAGCAGCTGCGCTGAGCGTTTGCCAGGGACAGTGACCAGGTGTCTCATGTCCTCGCTCAAACTCACCCCCACTGCTTTTATGCATGGATTTCAGTGGTGGTGAACAGCAGTGTCCCTCTGAAAGTCCCCCACTTTCAACTCTGCTCCTGACAGAAGGTTAATGGTTGCAAACCCATATGTTTGCTCATGCACCCATTGACTATGTATAAATCATATTTTGAGGAGTGTGTACCTCAGAGTAAAATAGTTTTTCAGGTGCTGGAGGCTGGCAGTGCCCAAAAGGGTTGGAATTGCACGTTTTGGTATTTCAGTCGTGCTTTTGATGAGGAACCCGGAGTGAGAGCTAGTAAATAATGCATCAGTAATTATTGTGAGGCAGTTGCAGAGGATATGCTCAAAGGAGACAAGCCTAAATAGAACCTGAACACTTTAGCAAGGGCAGGTACAAAAATCAACAAGCTCTGTTTTATACCAAAAGAAGAAAGAACAGCAGTGGTGGAAAAATTTTAGATTTGTAATCTAAATGTATAAAGGATAACACTCAAAGGTTAATCAAAATTCTGTATATTCCTGTATGCTATATACATTAGATCTGTAAGTCTTGGCCCAGGTTCGTACTCAATTGCAGTCATTTTAGTCAGGCTCTTTAGTAGTTCTCAAATTCAATTCAAATTCAAATTTTATTTGTCACGTACACAGTCATACATGGTATGATTGGTGCATTGAAATGCTTGTGCGACTGCTGTTGAGCTCAATATTATAAATATTGCAAATATAAATATTTTCAAGTGCTGCTTGTAAATTTGATTTGGTGATTGGTAAAAGTGTTTCGCATGTTGTGAGTATGTTTTATTATATGCAATTTTTTTTAATTAAATGTTCATTTGACTTGCAATTCTCAGCCACCATTGTCATAATTATCATGATAGAGATGCAAAAATTTATGCTAATGAGGTCAAGCAGCTGCCGATTATATTTTAAACTCGCACGTTTCCTTTCCCTCTTAATATAGCGTGTACAAAGAAAGTCGGGCTTGGTGAAACTGTCGATCTCACGCCAGGTCAGGTCTAAATTTTTGGGACAATTACAGCTAATATAGACTCTATATAGTCTACAGTATAAAACAAAAAAAAATAAGAACAAAAACCTACAACTTCTGCTTATTTTTTGCATTTTATTCTTTTAATGTGTGTATGCAGGAATTAATTGGTCTTGGCTTGTCTTGGACAGGGGGCTCCAGGGAAGATTTGGCACCAATGATTTAGGCAATAGATGTTTACTGTTATTTACTACCTTTTTCATTTACCTTTCATTTTTGAAATGCTGGAGCTACTTTCCAGTCTTTAGTACAAATGAATGGATGGATCAATTTTTCTCAGTAGTTAAAAAAAATCTATCAGATTGTGGCATGTTTAGTGCAAATTCAAGGGATCTGTTAACAAGTCATATTTTAATTATGTGTTTCTGATCCAAACAAGAGTTTGAAAGTCAGTCAGATCTAGCATGAGCTGGACAGTTCTCTTCTGGGTCTATCCCAGCAGCCCCTTGGCCTCTCACCACCTGCAGGGATCAAGTGACCATTTGGCCATCTCAGTTTCTGCCCTCATCAGGATACCTGATGTAATGAGGTTATTAGAGCCAGGTAATAGGTTGTTGGACCAGTCAAGCGAGAGAAAAGTCTCAGGGATCGGTTTCAATGGTGCCACCCTAAGTCCTTTGGGACTGTGGAGAATCATTACTAGGTTCCTCCCAGGGTGCTACAGTGTCATTGCATCGAGAGAGGACGGGGGGTGGGGAAACATGGACATGGACATGGTTAGAGGACATGTTTAAGAGGGACATACTTACCATGATGTGAACCACCTTGCAATGCTGTAGCTCTTGTGTCAGATAGTGCCAGCATTTTATTAAAATCACTTATAATAATCAGTTGCAAAGGAAGGATTTGTCATTGGGCCTCATATTTCTGTCTCTGGGCTTTGTGTACCATAATCTTTTAAAAGGTATTACATATTTATATCACATGTACTACAATGAAATAAAAACATAATTTGCCAACCCTTAATTAAAATCATAATAATATAAAATCATTTGATGAACGATGAAATAATAATGTGAACTTGCAGGTTTCTGATAAATGACAGGGGGCACTACACTATGAATCAGAGATGGGGCGGAGACTATTATGACTGGAATTTTACAGAAATGGCATTGCCTAATTTCTTCTTTTGTCTGTAACACAAATAGAGAAGGTTCAACAAGCTCCCATGGGATATTTTAATACAAAAATTTATAAATGGTGAAGCAATAAAAGCCAGTGCACTTCAGCCACCCCTTGAATAGGGACGTCTAAACTTGCGTTGCACTGCACCTGTGGGTTGATGTCTGCTTTTTCCTCCACGTTGCCATGCGACCCTCCCATAAGGCTTGTTGTCAGGGTGACGGGGGGATGGGGGGGGCTGATGTGATCAACAGATCTCCACTTTTGTTGGTAATGATGAGCATTTTGGTGGAGGTGCAGCAGCCTGCCCTGTTGCTCCACAATGGGGCTGGGCTATTTAAAAAACGAAACGCTGCCCCCTCCTGCTCCTTTTGAAGGAAATGTCAGCTAATTAACTGCAACACGAATGACCTTTTCTCACCCACGTCCCCAGCTCGGGGCGTCAAACACTGAACCGTCCTTAGACGCCTGGCCACATGTACTTCTTTCTCAGCACTTCCTTCTGTCTGTCTTTGATGTCCTAATTCCCACGTTTCTCAAATGAAATTAAAATCTACTTAGTATCTATGATTGGCTGACAGGTATCACCCTCATTTAGCTGTTTTAGCTGTGTAGTCTGCTTAATGCACCACCTATACATTTTTACATACACCGAATGGGTGGTACACCGAATGGGTGGTACACCTGTCTATTTTTACACCCCAAAAAATTCATATGCAGAACAGGGCCAATAAGGGTCGTGCTGCAGCAGCCCGACTCCAATGAAAGTGCAGCAGATTGCAGCGCTGATAAGCTTTGCACTGGTTTGCAGCATACGCAAGCTGCATGATAAGCAATGTCCAGGTCTTGCCAATTTGGTAGGCTTTTTTTGCACAGATATCAAAGAATAGTGGGAGATAGTCAGCTGCTGTAATCTGTAATCATTTGTACATTTGACGTTGATACCACTTGAGTGGGCAGTGTGAACACAATCCTTTTACATGTCTGAGATTTGATCAAGCCAGACAATCGGCAGTCGATGTCTTAGTGATGACTGACATGGAAATTGATGCGCATAGTGATCACCGTGCACAGCAATTGTATAGGTGTGTTAGTTGTTAAATGTGATACGTTATTCACCTTTTTTTCACAAGATGACAGGAGTTTGTGTGATATGTCCCCATCCTCACCTTTTATAAGCAGTCCTAATTGAAAATGACCCACCCCACTTCTGCATGGCGTGCCGACTTGAGTACCATGAACTGAGCTCACACACATAACATACATGCATACACACTGCAAAGCAAAAAACTAAGTGAAGCAAACAGGAACACCTGCCGTGCACATACACACACCATTACACTGTACACAAAAGTACACAACGGCAGCATCTGAAGATGAAATTTTAGATTTCACAGTGTGGTGTGGTGATTTATGAGAAGGCCACGTAATCGAGGGGCATCCACACAAACTGGACAGTCCATTCGCCATCCCCGCAAGATAAATACACTGTGTCACACAACACTATCAGCTAAATACTGCATTTTAAGGGTTCTATGTACACTGCTGAATACACACAGTTTACTAACTTGACAGTTTTTCTTTTTTTTCACCAACCAACAACGATTACAAAAATGGCTCCTTTTTATAGTCAAGGTGAATCGCCTTGTGAGCAGTGGGCAGTTGTGAAAGTCACCCGAGGGCAGAGTTTGGGGACAGTACCTTGCTCAAGGGGACCTCAGTGGAAACCTTTCAGCTACAAGTTAATTTTTTAGCCACCAGGCCACCACTGCCTCTCAAAATAAATTCTATTAAATTAAGTTTAGCTTCTCATCTTCCAGAATTGTTGTTTGCTTCCAATTGTTTGGTTCCCTACTTAACATTTGCTGAAGACCCTGTGCAGTCCGTCATTCAGGGAACTACAAAACAATCAGAATGCACCCAAGCAGAATTGCATGCTTTCTTGTCTTTCAAGGTCACAGCAGAATAGTGAATTGCTTGCCTTCTATTCCACTCTTCTGTGCACATGTTTGTGTTAACATTATCTACTCAACTAAAAATATTAATTTGTTGTCTCATTATGGCCTGTGAAATGATTTGAATAAAAGATGTCTGATAGACATACACACAAGGCTCTAATCACCCCCAGTCGTTTGGCATGGATGATTAGAACGCTTTATATGTTGGTTTTCTCCCTCACTGCGTTGTTCTGTTCTGTTCAGTTGAGGGTTCTCTTTATGTTTATGGTCATCGTGCCTCTGTTCTTTTCAGTTATTACAGCATATCATTTGTAATTATTCTTATTTCTTATAGAAATTCATATCTTAATTACTATAATGACTAATAATATTAATTATTAGTTATATGCATTTCTGTATAGTTGCCCTACTTTGATCATTTTAAAAACTTTTTAAACCTTAAAAACCTTTTGTTCCCTTCCAGTGCTTGAGGGAGCTTATTGTGACAGTATGTGTCTCTGTTCATTTCAGGCTTTGTAATAGAAATGATAGGAGAAAAACAAATGGCCTGTGGCAAACTAACACTGCTGAGTTTGTCCTTTCTTGCAGGGATATCAAACCAGACAACATCCTGCTAGATGAACATGGTAAGTTTAACCTTTTAAACACTCAAGTACATAAGTGCTCAGATGCTCCAAGCGCTCTGAAAAGCTTGTCTTTGGTACATTTTCTTTTTAAAGTGGCCATCTGATTGGCTGTGCATGGCTTTATGAGCTGCTTTGCCTTCATTAAAACAGGTAACAGGTGTTGTCAGGGAAACAGTGCAGCACATTATTAAGCTGTATAATGTTTCATTAGTATGTTAATTGAGTAGCATATTCATTTGAAGAGCATACTGCACCACCCCTCTATGCAAGAACATAAGAACGCACACACACGCATATGAATGTTTGTGGCGTTGTGAGGGGGTGGGGAGAGAGACAGAGAACAAACACACAGTACAAAAAAGAGGGGAAAAAACACTTACTTAGCCTGAGGACTCCTACCTTCAGGACAGCAGATGCTGTTGTCCTTTTAATTCCACCCAACACCCCCTCAACACACACACATACACAGTCATAGAGCATTTGCAGTTTATTTCTTTTAATATCAACCCATCTCAAACATTTGTACTGCTCCAAGTAACCAAACAAAACAAATGGCTATGAGCCATCTAAGATGGTCTTTTGTTGTTTAGCTCTGTGGTTATTATGACATGAAATAACTGCCATAAACCTTTATAACAAGTGATACACAGCAGCACAGCACACACAGTGAAATTTGTCCTCTGCATTTAACCCATCACCCTGAGTGAGCAGTGGGCAGCCATGACAGGCGCCTGGGGAGCAGTGTGTGGGGACAGTGCTTTGCTCAGTGGCACCTCAGTGGTACCTTGGCAGATCGGGATTCGAACCAGCAACCTTCTGATTACGTGGCCGCTTCCTTAACCACTAGGCCACCACTGCCCCTGACAAGCTGCCACCACTGACAAGCTAATCATTTAATTAAAATAATTTACTAACCATATTAAATGGGTCATACCAACAGCTTAGCCTTGAAAAGCTGTTTTTTTAAGTAATAATAAGTGTAATAGGATTTTGTTTCAGGTGAAGGTGAGTCAGTATTCCACTAGCTCATCCTTTTTGTCCTCAAAACTCGTCCTGTGGGACAGAGGGACCTCCTCTTAAGCTCTGCTCT
The DNA here is from genome assembly GCF_900700375.1 of Denticeps clupeoides. Lineage (NCBI taxonomy): Eukaryota > Metazoa > Chordata > Actinopteri > Clupeiformes > Denticipitidae > Denticeps > Denticeps clupeoides. The sequence continues at coordinate 17,176,454 of NC_041712.1, forward strand.
TTAAGCATCTGCCAAGGAGTGGGACTGCCCACAGCCTGAGCTGGCTTCCTTCTGGCACAGCTAGAACGTTAGAGTGTCCTTCATTGCGGCCCGTTGGCTCCGAGTTGCCAAAAATGGAATTGAGGTTGCAACGTGTATTTAAAAAAATCTGTGATAAATCTGTGATTTATTCAAGTTGAGGTGTGTTTTTTTATTTAATTAATTAGTCTCCATTTTCATGAAAATGACTTTTTTTTACCTTTTTTGACAACTCAAAGGCAACCTAGTTCTTTCGTCTGTCTGCGGCGCATGTTGCTTTAACTGAAGCCCCTTTTTCTGCCGATGTACTGTACATTTTAATGATTAAACTCTCATTGTTATGCTGGCTCAGTACTCCGCACATGCGGTACACTCCGTACTCACACAGGTTGGCCCAGTGGGGTGACGGGCCGGGACAGTTCCTTAGTCACCCTCAGCAGGTTGACCTCTGCGACGAGGGGGATATTTCACCTGTCAAATGCTCCAGTGGAGCCAGCTCCTGCGAAGTCCTAGTGGTGGCATTAATATATGAGCTCACCGGCCCGGCTAATGTTGCATAAGGTGCGCAGCAGAGGGAGAGATGAATGAAGCGGGCGGGAGATGCTGAAACACATGCTAATTTGGACGGGACGGGTCATTTCATTCAAATCGTACTCGCATCCATCAACCCCGTTGTGAGCGGTGGGTTTTGTTCAAAACATGCTGACTCATGCAGTGGGAGGGTTTTCCTGCTCTGCGACGTTCAGTTACTGCACCCTTCTCTAGAGACAGGGAGAGGGGTGGAGAGGGACCGAGGGGTGCTGGGTGGTGTGTAAATTCTCTCCACACAAAAAAACATGCAGCACAGAGACCCCTACAGCACTAACTGACTCAGTTAAGGGCTTCTGGCCAAAGCCTCATTCCATGCTGTCTTTTCTCACCAGAAAGGGAGGGGAAAGAAGGGAGAGAAATGGCGAATAGAAAAACATGAAAGAGAAAGCAAATGATGAGGAGAGATGGGACAGATAAAAAAAGACAGTGAAAGAGAATAAGAAAAGAGTGAGTGATAAACTGAAAGAGCGAATGGAACTGTGAATAAGCTTATGTGCAGCTAATAAGGGGACAAATGGAGGACAGCCAAGGACTTGGGGACAGATCACTGATGTGAGAACACTGCAGCTCTACTGATTGGTCTCTTATCGGTGTGGCTCAGGCACTTTGTAACTATAAAGGCTTCTCTGGCTGCAGATATTTTGCATTCAAGACACACATTCAATACCCAACTGGCTCCTGAGATGTCATCTCTCATGTAATGATTTGGGATTGACCCCCTTTTTATTTTCCATTTTCTTTCTATCACACTAACATTTCACACACAATTTTATTGATGCATGTAGTGGTTAACTGCAAAAAGAACGAGAAAGATGATTGGTGCTGTGTGCAGGGTGGTTATTTTAATGGTAAATGGCCTTTAATGGTTGAATAACTAACATGGTTGAGCATACATGTGTTGCTTAAGTTAAAATTAATAGGAGCCTATTAGAGGATGGAAAAAAATGAGTGGAGGAGTATAAGTGTATTAAAAGTAACCAAACTTTAAATTAGACTCACGCTTTCGTTTTGTCTTGGATAATTGTTTTCTGAGACCACAAGATGTGATATGTATATACTTTTCATACTGAGTTACCTTGTCCTATCTATCTATCTGTAGATATAGATAATCTCAAGGCCTAAATTAATATTAAGTGTGGCATGCATGACAAGTGTAGGTCCAGAATACTTCATATTCTTAATGTTCCCTCTTGCTCCCTTTTTCTCTCGTCTTCTGCCTGGCTCTCGTTCCCTATCAGCCACTGCTAAAGTAGGTCCACTCAGCTCTCCACAGGCGATCACGCACAACAAGGTGATTGTGTGACTTTGACCGCATTCAGAATAAAATTTAGAAGCTGGTGCTTTCACATTTTGGTCATACTGAAAAGTGACTTTTATGAGTGGATTGTTTAGTTATTATAGTCTGGGTAATTAAATCAGATTGATTACATAAGAAACCATAGCAACGTCCTTAAAGTGTAGATGGGGACTTTCGGCAAGTGATCATGACTTGCTTGCTGGTATCATTATGCCATTGTGGATCATCCCTTTCTTACTAATAGCATTGGGAACCTAGTGGGTAAGGAAGCTGACCCATAATCAGAAGGTCGCCAGTTCGAATCCTGACTTGCCAAGGTGCCATCGAGGTGCCACTGAGTAAGGCATGGCTGTCTACTGCTCACTAATGGTGATGGGTTAAAAGCAGAGGACACATTTTCTCTGTGCGCTTTTCCTTCTTTCTTTTATCTTCGTACTGTAGTAATAGCAAAAGGCGTTTTCAGTTGCTGTTCATATCTATCTAACCATATCAAAAGGTTTATTATGAGAGTATTTTTTTTTGTATTTTTATTTTGCTAATGGTCATACTTAAAAATATGTAATGAGTGCCCTTCTTGTTGTTTTGGCCAGTAACCATGGCATAGGGTGTATATGCATTCCAAGGTGTATGATAAAGACTTCTTCTGCTCTTTGTGAATTTAATTTCATGCCAGGTTGTTCTCTGCCTCTGCTTTGTGTGCTAACATCTTTAAATGCTCACCCTGTTTTGGACCATCCTTTATTTTTTGTTCAGCAAATTGTCATCTAATGTATTTGTAATGCCAAAAGACCATGCAATATATTCTCATGTCATACATTCTCCTCACAGAAGAATTTCAGTAATCGTTAGGAAAATTTTAATTGTTTTATTTTTCTTCATAGGCCATGTCCATTTGACAGACTTCAACATAGCTGCTGTGGTTAAAGATGACCTGAAAGCCTCCTCTATTGCTGGAACAAAGCCTTACATGGGTAAAGTCATATTAATCTTCTTCACTTCGTGTCCCATGATTTTACTGTAGGCGTCATGTATCTGTCCCATTGCGTTTGACTGATATTTGTTTCCACTTTGAAAACAACTGGATTGTGTATAATTATAATGGATTGAAATTCAAGGTAAATTGACCGGACTTTTGTGTCTGTTTCACATGTGATTACTGGCTGGTTTTTAAGTGACATAGACATAGCAAAAGCAGCATGGAAATCCAGGGAGAGGCTCAATGTTTGTTGACTGATTTCCTATGAATTTCCATGCAGTGTTAATTGTGTCACTGACAGCTGACCCTTTATGTTGTATAGTTGCTGATCATTTCATTTCATTTACAGTACATTTATGGAACAAATCACACGTTTGCCTTTGTAAACTTTCCTATGAAACAGATTCTTCTCTGAAAATGCTTTGCTGCACATTGCCATTAATTATGCACTAGAATGAGTTGTTACTACAGTTACACCCTCATCTCTCCAGCCCCAGAGCTCTTTCAGCCATTTGAAGGAACCCACCCAGGCTACTCTTTTTCTGTGGACTGGTGGTCTTTGGGCATCACAGCCTACGAGCTCCTCAGAGGCCAGGTAAGGACACACAGTTCTCCCATGAAGCGGTGGGCACACCACTCTGCTGGGTGAGAGTTTATGAAATGATAAACAATTAAAGAGCTTTCAATAAAATATATGCTCCCTTAAAGGCACATTCCGGCCTATTTCTTGTTCAGATGACAGGTTCCTCAGCTGACATGCACTTATTTCTTTGTCTCCAGTAGAAGTTCCAAGGGGAAATGAAACTGGCATTTTAAATGAATGCTCTTTCTGTATTTATGATCTGGCTTTGTGGGGAACAGTTGCTTTAAATTTTGTGGTTTGGCTAATCGAGGTAATCAAACTAGACTTTCAATTATTCCCACACTATATCACAAACAAGAACATGTTGGTTCCCACAGTGGCAATCTTGACTCAATTAGCTATTACATCTATTGAACTGTTATCTTGACAAAACCAATACCAACCCTGCTGTGAGGGGTGTCAACTGCAGGGCCTGATTTTGGGCTAAATAAGGAATGCATTTTGTTGTTGTTAGATGTTGTTAATGTTGCAGGATACCAAAAATTGGATTTGTAAGCATTTCACCTGCATAGCTTTCATCTTTTTGCCTTTTTGGATAACGCAAAAATCTAATTTGAAGGAGCCCTTGTAGATGTTACTGCAAGAGCGATGAGCATTGATCAAAGCAGTCACTAATGGAAATGGGTAAATGAATAATTTGCAAAAGACCAGTCAACCACAGCCGATTCAGCTTGACTCTGTCTGCCTTCCCAGAGACCCTACGTAATGCGCTCCAGCATGCCAGCCAACGAGATCTTGCAAACCTTTCACAGGGTCCATCCCAGCTACCCGGCAGCCTGGTCCACAGAGGTCAAGTCACTGCTCAGAAAGGTATGGTTTGGAAGGAAGTACTGCACAGACCATTACTATTTAAGAGCAATCCCTGCTTTCATGAGAAGTGCTTCATTTCAGATGTATTAAAGATGAAGTGACTTCTCTGCCTGGCTACCAACACCTTCATGAAAGAAAGCTTTTGAATGTCTGTGTGTGGGCATGTCCACACGCTTCAATTGCATTCTGCAGTGTGTGTGTTTGTGTCTGAAAACATGTCTGCATAATATTTGTGCTAACAGTGTGTACAGTGTGACGCAGTATGTCTTTGGGTGTAGATCTTTGTGTAAATTAGTGCAGCATCTTTTTCTTCTTGCCGCCTTCAGTTGCTGTGCATCGACCCGCAGAAACGGATTTCCTGCCTCTCAGAGCTTCAGGACACGGAGTGCCTGTCCAACGTCAACTGGGATGCTGTCCTCAACAAGCAGACCCCCCCTGGCTTCATTCCTAATGCAAGTGCTTGTCCGTTTACCTCCATTCTGTCAATTCAAACCTCCGGGGATTGAGACTGCGCTCAAGGTTGCAAAACATGCACATATTACAAAGGTTAAGGGTCTGGTATTTCCGGTGGAGAAAAAGTTGTCATGGGTGAGGCAGTCAGGCCAGCCCAATTGGGACATCTGGGACATCTCTTCTCAATTTGTCAAAGATTTATGATCCCTGGACAACTCATGGTCTAAAGAGTGACGTTTATTTGCCCCTAAATTCTCACCATGTTGTGTGTGGCCTCCAGAAGATTCACCAGAATATGCAATGATATGTGATGACATATAGCAGCTTACAAAGCATCCAGTTCCAGAGTCCTGCTGCTAAGACGTATGAACACAAGCGAACATTTGATGCTTACCATTTTGGAAGAGAGCAGCCTGTATTGCAGAGACTTCACTATCTGCGTCAATCACCATCAGCTCCGCTGATTAAAAATACAGCCATTAGCAGATGTTCCCACCAGCTGCTTATCATTATAACTGGCACCACTAATGACTTGTGATTAGATCGGGGTGTGATCTCCATAGTAACCATCAGCTTGCGAGAGGAAGCAGGATAAAAAAAAAATGCATGTAAATAAATGTCCATGAGGAAGGTGAAGGGAAGTGTGACATAGCAGCTTTATTTCGTGCCCATATTAGACTCCATAATCTCAAACGAACAGTCACCAATGTCTGCAGTTTGGAATTGAACGTCATCTGGGGACAAAAGAAACACAATGATCTGTTAGTGATGAGTTTATTTAGAAGGTAAGACCATTGAAAGAGAAGAAACATAAGAATGTTGAGTCTGTTCTGTCCACATGCAGAGACGGAGATTGAACTGCGACCCAACCTTTGAATTGGAGGAAATGATCCTGGAGTCAAAGCCACTGCACAAGAAGAAGAAACGATTGGCGAGGAAGACAAGGGAAAATGGCTCAGATGGTTCACCACAGGTACAGAAAATAAACAGTTTGTGAACAGAGATGGTCTCCATCAGCTTTTTTCTCACTTGTCATATTCATTGTGGCTGTGATTTAGTATATGTCACCACGTCTCTATTCAGGGACCTTCTATGGCTGCAACTGGAGACCAAATGTGTTTCTGCAATGTAACAAGCCTGCCCTTCAGTGTGACCATTGTTTCCCTGGTCCACGATTGATCAACATTAGCAAGATTCAGTTTGTACTGTACTCAAATAATAAGCAAAGTGCATCATTTGCATCAGGGGTGGACACATACTCGGAAGGTTGCCGGTTCAAATCCCGAACCGCCAAGGTGCTACTGAGCAGGGTACCGTCCCCCCACACTGCTCCCCGGGCGCTTGTCATGGCTGCCCACTGCTCACCAAGGTGATGGGTTAAAAGCAGAGGACACATTGCGTTGTGTGCACCACGTGCTGTGCTACAATGTTTCACAAAGACTGAAGTGAATCACTTTACTTTCACTTCACTCAAACAAGTGACAGACCAGCAGACTGTGATCAAAATTTTACCTACCAATCCAACTGTCAGAACCACTCGTAGGCTTGTCCCTCCCCATACCTGTGAGAACCTGTGTGTCTGTGTAAGTGTCCCTCTCTTTTTGTTTTCCACCCTCAACCAATCAGCCATGTCTTCCCATCAGGCCTAAAGGCGTGCTCCCCCTCCACCCAGCAGAAGGTTAGACTCATACCTCAATCAGTAAACAGCTGATGGAAGGAGAAGCCTGACAGCCTGTTAATGAAAAGAGGTGGAAACGTCTGCATCAGGGGTTCCATTAAAGGTGCTGATTTTCTCAGTAGTGAGCATCTGTGGGGTTTTTTTTCTCCTTCCTGGGACCGCTATCAAAAATTCTGCTTTGCAAATTTCTCTCCGTATCTGTTTTAGGTCACAGATTGGCTAATGAATGCTCCAGACTACTCACAAGGTCATTCAATAACAATAACTCTTGTGAAGATAACTTGTACATTGCAAATAATTATGGATTGTACAATTTTAACAAACAAAGGTTACTTTAGGTCAGCAGCTAAAACCTAATATACATTTCACGTTGCTATTTTCATTTAGTTTGAATGCTCAAAAGTGTACATAATTTCCATAATATTACATGCTGCAGACAAATGTATCATAAACTGACAATTGAAATGCTAATCAGCAACCTATATTTAAAATAAATGCTTTCTTCAAACATGTAGCTATAAGTAGTAATAGTTAGCTGCAGTCAGGAGTGGGGGCTAAGTAAAGCTATTACAATTGCATTTACCCTTAATGCATTTTTAATAAAGCTGAAGATGTAATGGTGGTGATCATGCTTTATGCACAAAGCGAAGCCTAACATAGCTAAATTTAAATGCTGTGGGTCTTGCCGTTAGACATTTACTGACTGACCTCACATCTTCCATAACCGTTAGCAGCCGTGCATGCTGTACCTGTGCCAGGATCCTTTTTGATGTAATTAATGAAACTTTTACTCCTCCAACTGTGGTGACGTAGTGAGTTTCTTGCCAGTTTTAATGCATTCAGTAGCTGACGAGTCGTAAGCAGCAGGATTTGTATATGACCCGGCACATGGTTTATTGCCTTCTTTAAACTGTCCAGCTGTGGTGAATTAGAGCAAGTCCTGTAAATGCATATGTGACAGTGAGACATTTCCATCTTGTGGGACCACTTGTGGTGTACTAACATAAACTCAGTTCTAGCGCGCTGTGAGTCTGCTACGTGCTCCACTTTTAAAGCAGCGTGATCAATATTGTATGAACAGTGCTGCCCTTAAGTCTCGCCGAGTCGACTTCCCTTTCTTTCTCTCCTTCTCTCTTCTTCCTCTATATCTGTCTCTCCTACTCTATCAGTACCTCTGCAACCGCTGCCCCCCCCCCCCCCCCCCCCCCCCCTACCGTGTTTGTGTTCTTCCCACCCATTCACACATCAGAGCCCAAATGGACAGGAATTAGTTCAATTAAATCTCAGATAACGTGCTAAAAAATTGAACAGACCGAATCCATATTCCTGTCTCACAGACCCCCAACCCACCACCCCTAACCAGCTAATTCTCAGGCCTCTTCCAGGCACCGTATGGAGGCAGCAGGGAGGTGCGAAGGCTTTTACTGATATGTAATTTAACATTCTGGGCTCTATTTTCAGCCGTCTGTGGGGTATTTGTAAAATAGTGGAAGTAAAAGAAATTTCCTGTCTTCGCAAGGTGCAAATGGGACAGTTCCATGTAAATGAGCTTGTGCAGGAAAGCGTGGCATCTCAGTCAATCTGACACACATTTGTGTCCATTTCTTCACGCTGCTCCATAAGCAGAAAATCTGCAGCCAAATTTTACCACCAGATGGAGCCACCAAAGTCACTTATGAAAGACTAGAGTTGTAAATGTATTTTGATCATATGGTGCTACATTATTTGGAGCTTTCATGCAATAACTCAAGAGACAATGACAAATATCATTCTTGTGTGCTTTATGCTCATGAATAGTAAAATCACAAGATAAAATTTGATAAAGCATAGGCCATGAAATATATTTGCACATTGTATGTGTGTGATACATATATTCATTTCAGCACTTTACAATGAAGTGTGGTCCAATGAAGGGTGCATTTGCAGGTGTGGGGTGTGCAATGTATTGAGTGTCAGACAAGGGGAGTAAGCATAACACTGGACACTGAGAACCTAAGATCCAGTGACACCCAAAATCCTGACGTCCACAGACACACGTAGATGCTACAGTTACCTGAATGGTCCATAAGCACCCCAGTCCTGCTCACCTTTCACAACATTTTGAATGACTGAAATATTTTGTTTCCAGGACAGATGAAAAATATCTACTTGAAAATCCATGATTTTGGCCACTCGGGATATGTTAATGCTATGAAACAACTATTGACCACAAGACCATTGCTATTACCTGGAAAGTGAAATGTATCTTGCACCAGATATCTTTGGGCCTACTCTAAATTGTTTATTTATTACAAGAAAACATTATCCACACTTATAAGAAAAATGACAAGAAATGCAAAAGTTCCAACTATTGTTTTATTGAACAGGATGTATGACATATGGGTCAGGCACATGACGTGATATTTCCACAAAAAAAAAAAGCAATACAGCTTGTGGGCCGAAACAGAAAACAAACAAATATGTGCCACACATTGGGGTCAGTGAACAACAAGAAACTGAGGGAGGGCAAACCATAAATACTATTTCCTAATTACACATATTGGTACATAGGAAAGACACAAACATTTAGCTGGAAAGGAATGTGTGTATTGACCTGATTCATAAACTTTCACATCCATTTAATCATATTTACAATGTGTGTTACGTTTCAAAACCAGTCAATTTTATGTATTTCTAATTATTTCTTGTAATTACATTTTGAAAGCAATAAATCAATAAAAAAAATGTTTTGGCCGGCTGGGAACATTTGCTTAAAGCTCTTAAATATTGATTCCAGGTTATTGTCCTGATAAAGATTTTTTTCCCATGCACTTGCACCCCTTCTCCCTGTTGAACCTGATCTCTGAGTTTGCCTAGCAATTCAGTCCCATTTCCTATCTCTTGGTTGCAATGCATTTCTGAATTTTTACATCTTGCTCACTTCATTTTCTTCCTGCTCCGTAGCTTTTCAATCTCTTCCACACTACACCTGCTTTCCTTCTCCCTTTTCTTCCTTCCTCTTTATTTGGACTGCAGCCCACTGAGCTGGCACCTGCACCACCTCCAGTGTTTGACTGGCAGCCCAGTGCATTAGGTCAACCAGCTTTTTTTTTGGGGGGGTGAGGTATGGGTCAGGTGGTATTTGACCCAGCCAGGAGCCATCAGGTCTGGTTGCGTTGGCAGGCTGAGCAGGGAGGGTGGGGAGACAGCTTTGGTGTCTGCTGCATTGCTGTCATAAGACCAGTGCAGCCAAGAGGGCAGGTGTGTTTATGCTCTTATCCATCCCCCTGGGGGTACACACTCCATCGTGACACCTGAACACCAGGACAAGCGGTGAGCAGTGCAGAGCAGTCGGCGCTGACACATCTTCCTCCTATATCCATGAGACAGGAGCACTTAGGAAAATGAGATGCACACCCTATAATGTGTTAAAGGGAAGCCATTTTTCTAGCCCATGCAGAATCCATCAGTGAAGGACGTTGGATGTAAATACGTCTGTAAATGCGCTCTGGCTGTCCATGCTTGAGTCTACTCTTACATTTTGTCATTTTGTCAAAACTCTTTTTTTTTTTTTTTTTCTCCACAGAATGGCCAGCTCCAGCAGAGGTTGGAGAATGTTCAGAGGGACTTCATCATCTTCAACAGAGAGAAGTACGCAATGTGATGTGATGTTGGACACTAATTTGTAACTGGTGCTAGGTACACGCTGAGCATGGGTCTTTGCAGGATTTTTAAATAATGAACTGCTTGGTAGTCATCTGTGTCTTAACTACCCATTTTGTTGGAGTATAATTATTTCTGTCACCCCGAACATTATCTTTAACCATGTTTTTATTCATTTAAAATCGGAGGAGCTCATTGATTGCAGATTGGCTTTCTGTCTTGTCTTATCTATTTATGTATATTAATCTTGATGACACCTTTGACCTTACACTAGTGAAACAGCCCCAAACGCATCATTGTCAGTTGGAAAATAGTTCATTTACCCTGTTTATCTTTCATTGTCTTATCGTACAGATAAGAAGCATTATAATCCATTGTCTTGAACAATCACCATTTTGTTGAACTCTGGCAAGCATAAAAAGGTAAAATGACAGTGAGAGCATTGTCGCTTTTCAATGGCTCACTAAAAGTTAATTTAACTGAATTGACAAGAAGGTGGCCTTTGGGGTTACAATGTTCTATTAAAATGTGTAATATCAGTGTTCAGTTCTTTGAAAAAAAAAAAAATTATTAAATATAGTTTTCTTCCCATTTGAGCTTCTTTTTCATTTTTTACATGCTGTAATGTTAAAGCTTTTGTCAGCCTGCCCATTTTTCTCAGAACATGCGTTTTTCTGTCTCACAACAGGCTGAGGAAAGCCAAGGCTGAAGCTGAAGGAAAAGATTTTGCCAATAAAGAGAAAACCAGGGCCATTGAGGATGGGCAGAACAACAACGTTGACCCAGCTGCCTACCCGACAGGCTAAAGACTCTGGCCAGAGTTACTGCTTTTACATTGGACTTGGCTACAGCGCTTAGTTTGAAGAATATTTTCCCATTTTCCCTTCCCCTCTGGTGTCAGAATCTGTGGATGGTCTTACTAAAAGCACACCGAGGACCTCTGCTCAAACTGAGATGGTATCAAGGCTGAGGAGCACCAGTGATTCATAAAAGGGAAATGCAGAGAGCCACAAAATTGGCATGTAGTGACCTTTTTATGCTGGTGTTCACACAGATGGCCCCCTTTCCTCTGCTGCTCTGGAGCGGAATGGCTTTTCATTGCAGTTCCACCTCAGCTAGAAAACTCTGTCTGAAAAAAAAAAACAGGACCCCAACAGCAAAAGATGAATCAGCTTTTATAGACTGAAGTTTCTAGAGCCCTGATGAGGAAGTCTTAAAGGTGAAAATGGAAAGTGAAGATGTGGGTCTCCTTGTGCCTCAGAAACACTGACTAAAAATAATGGACACCCTGTTTTGATCTCCCCAACTGACATGAATTCAAGCAACAACAAATGTTTTCCTGATTCCTTACTGTCTTTTATATGTGCTGACTTTCTAGACAAACTGTAGGTCTGAGGGCCCGTGGGTCCTATCCCCTGAAGTTCTTACATGTTGCCTTATGCCTAAACAGGGCATGCAGTCATCTCCCTAAAACTGATGCTACACGACAACCAGAGACTCATGGCCATGCCCCCCACCCCCCACCCCCGAAGGTACATAGCTCTATTTAGCTGTGTTTGTGTAAATATTTAAGCACTTTGGAGAGATTCTCTCGTTACCAGCTTAGTCACAAGTACCATGCACAACTTCACAATCTAGATGTGTTGCGAGAAAAACAAAAATAATTCCAGTTTCCAGTAAAATTGTTCCAGTTTGTTTGTGTGCCATTAATAATTTGAACCTACACCATGAGGTAAAAAAAGTCTATTTGTAATTCCCTGCTGGTAGTGTATGTCTAATTGGACATTAGGCTATATTAGGATTCACCACTATTAATTCTTAATGCAAAGCTATAAATAGAATAATGACATAACACTGAAGTTGCACCCCCAAACCAAACCTCAGATTTTAAATTCATTAAAACACAGTGGGCAAATAAACGTTTCCAAATGCATCAGCTGTTAAAAGCCCAATGCACAAAACCCAATGCATTATTTATCGCCTATTAAGGATGACCTATAATGCAACATGCTCTTCCTGGTCATCAAACACATTGGTTTGAATGAAAATATTCTCAAAATTGAAATACATTATGTCTAATGCTAATGAATTCCATGTGTTGGATGAAATGTTGATTTTGTTATTCCCATGCAGACCTGAACAGATTTTGGTCTAAATTGAAGAACTGGCTAATACTAAAATGAGCTCACAATGTTCTCAGTAAAAAATACTCTACTCTGCAAATTGTACTGTACACCAAAAAGGCATACAATGTATAATTTGCAATATTGTTGATATTAATTTATGACATGTCTCCCTTAGAGCTACATGCTCTGTATTGTGCTTTTAGTCTACATATGTGATTGGAAAATAGCTTTAGCATTAGTGCTTTCATCTACTGAGGGTAGCGTAGATTCATGAAAAGACAAGTTACATTTGTAGATTTGTGAGGTGTTGTACAAGTTGGTATTGTCTCTGTTATTATGTCATACAATGGTGGCATTCTAACCATAAATCTCACCCAGGAGAAACCTCAAATATATGATTTAACCAAGCATAAACTGTGGATCAAATCATGTTAATTATAAAAATGATCAGATTTGTCTTTTCTGTTAGACCCACATGGACCCAAGACGTGAATGTGTGCCTTAAAAATTTTTCAAATTAGCTGCTCTTGCTTGATCGATTGCTGCATTTAATCTAGTCCCATGTTTTTGCCATGCAAACTTCAGTATGACCATGAGGTGGATATTGACTGAATTTGTGACTGCATTAGAGAGTAAACCAAAATAAGTTGGGTTAGATTCTTCATAGTCCAAAAAAGCACTGTGCTGTTTTTAACTTTATTATTTTTTCTCAATACTAGCTTAATGCAAAGTCTAGATTTATCCATACCATAAATATTTTCAAAAATATTATGAGAAAACACCACTCCCCCTTTTTTTTGTTTTTTTTTTAAGTATGGCCATATTTAAACAATACGTTTAGTCATAACGCATAAAAAAATGTTATTTATTAATAGCTGGTACAGTATTACAAAAACTACCAGATAACATAGTTGGTTTATCAGGCATAATATAAGAAAATATGTTACAGATTTTGCGAACCAGCATTGCATTCATAAATGGACTCATGAATATGCAGGCTCTATATTTATTGGTATAGGATGTGTTTGTTGCGCCTCTAGATATTTTTCTGTTCGTTTTTCTGTTAAGATTCTGACCTTCTTACATAATATTATGATCACCATGAAACTCGAAATCTCACAAAAGAAAGAATCTGCAGCATCCACTGAACCATCGTTCTTGTCGCTTAAGTAAAGAGTAGCTGAGCTGTTTTAATTAGTCAGACAGAGTCCTTAACAAATGAGGTATTTGTGTATGTCTATGTCTAGAGCAATTGAATTTGCTTTTTAAGGTTGTCTTCTGAACGGTCGTTTAAGAAACGTGTTTTGTTACAAAACACTGACATCTAGTGTTCATTAAATGTCACTCTTGATTTAGATCACCTCCACAGGCATCGCAATTTCACCGCTTGCCAGAAGCGGGGAGAGGAACAGGATTTAGTATTGCTTTGATGTCCACCTCTGAAATAAAATATGGTGTTTACAAAAGCCTTTCTGCATTTATTATTTTTTTTCTGTCTGTGACACTCCAATAATTTCCCATTACAACAGACTTCTGGATGAATATTAGGCAGTAAATCCCAGTTAGTACTCATTCCATGATGTGATGAAGTGTTTAACTGCATTAGGCCCATGGACCCGCCAAGTGTAATGTCTTGCGCTTCTCAGCTTCTCTCACATTAAACATCAGTGTCACTCTCCATAACTCAAACTAGACCTGGGCAACATGACTTCATTTTGAACACAATACAATGAGTGATATCATATATAAAGCATGTTATTAAACCCCTTTACATTAAGAAATTTAATTAGATGTTGTCAAAATTTATCTTGGTAATCAGTGCGGTCCAGGCTACTATTCATGTTATGAATAAACATATACATTTTTGGGGCAAATCTATACCTTAACCTACACAACACAGTCATTGAGTATGTTAATACCTGGAATTACATTTTGTGGTTCTTTGTGAAGTTACATTTTAAAAGGAGGTAGTAGCCTAGTGGGTAACACACTCGCCTATGAACCAGAATACCCAGGTTCAAATCCCATGTACTACCATTGTGTCCCTGAGCAAGACACTTAACCCTGAGTTGCTCCAGGGGGACTGTCCCTGTAACTACTGATTGTAAGTGCTCTGGATAAGGGCGTCTGATAAATGCTGTAAATGTAAATGTACTTGAAAGCCATTAAGATTTTTAAAAAACTTTCTGTCAGGAGATCCTTTTAGAGCCATTAAAGACTACCGGAAATATTTAACCGGATATATTTAGTGTGACAGAAAACAACATGCTTAGAATAAGGTCTAAGTATAGCCTTATTCACCCACTGATTGTGGGTTTGTGGAACTGCTGGGCAGGAAGCACGGGGGCTTCTGTAGCCACCCTCCAGCCGGGATTCTTTGTCTACTTTCATGAGCCCTTATTCCAGAGGAAAACAACATTGCTTTTGTTATTCTTGGGACCATTTGAGGGATTGGGTAATACGTGGTTTTCCCAGAGGGGGGATGAAAACTGCAACAGAATGTTCTGGCTTTCTCTCCCTGTAGCTCTGTTCTTAACAATAAGATGACTGGCCTCTGGTGGCCATTTGGTCAATAGCATGTAAGTTAACCTGCCAGCATCTCCGGTCAGGAATGAACAGTTCCTAAATGTCAAATGTAACTGAATTATTGTAAAAAGATTGTTTTGAGTGAATAAATGAATGTCCTTACTTTTCTTAATTGCATGCAGTCGTTAAGTCATTAATCGTTAATCAGTAAAATATCTAAATATGTATCTCAATGTATCTGCAGATCTCAAAGCAATTAAATGCAGAAAATAATGTTTAAAAAAAACTGTGGTGTAAACTTGTACATTTACATTTACAGCATTTATCAGACGCCCTTATCCAGAGCGACTTACAATCAGTAGTTACAGGGACAGTCCCCCCTGGAGCAACTTAGGGTTAAGTGTCTTGCTCAGGGACACAATGGTAGTAAGTGGGATTCGAACCCGGGTCTTCTGGTTCATAGGCGAGTGTGTTACCCACTAGGCTACTACCACCCTTGTACTAAATAGTATATCATTACTTGCCACTAAAAGTGTATTTAAGAGTATTTAACTGTAATCGTTTTCAGAAGAGCACCTCAAGCCATTCCAGACTGCATGCTTCCCAGATAAATTCAAATGTGTCTTGCCAGTTTTGAGACTCTGTTATTAAAGGCAGAACTTGCTCAGTAGAGAAATAATTCACTAACCTGCAAGACAGCATGGGCTTGTCCTTGTTAAGCAAATTTTTAAAATTAGATCTCATCATATTTCCTTTGCGGTCTCAAAACTCTATCCAAGCAAACCAATGCACTGCACTGTGTATGTGGCAAATTCCAGGCATTAGCCAACCTATTCTCTCCTTTCTACTTTCAATAACACAGGCAAAGTGCCTCTAGTTCTTGGAATATGAATTTGTTGTTCCTGGTGTGGGATGAGTTAGTAGACATAAGGCCACAGAAAGCCTTAATGTGGTCCACCTCCAAGAGAGATTGAATGCCAGCTTGGACCTCAAGTGTGTGTGTGTGTGTGTGTGTGTGTGTGTGTGTGCATGTGCATGTGTGTGTGAAGTCTGCATGCTCTCCCCGGGTTGGTATGGGTTTCCTCAGAGCCCTCCAGTTTCTTCCCAACATCAAATTTCATGTACTGATGGTAGTGGCATTTGTTAAAAAGGCAAAAATAAAAAAAAATCACTGTGAAATCTGACAGTTGCAACTTATGTTTAATCAGGAACAGTTCATACAATTATTCCACACATCATTGGTTTTGACTTGCCTTTTTTGATACAACAGTAAAAAAAAATATTACAAACACAGTGAAATGAACATAAATACAATAACCATGTGGTTTGCTTTGTTTGACTTTGCACCGATCTGTAAAAACACCCGTCTCCTGTCGTCTGTGTGATGGGTATAAAAAAAGGGGAAAAAGAGAAACATAAATCTCCCACTCAAGGTTATAGTGTGATCCGGACAGAGCTGCTTGGGATCGAGTGCCAAGTGTGAACTCGCTATGCCTGGAATGCTGTGGGTGTCTCCTGAAGACACCAAACCGTCAGCCATGCCTATGCCCTTTGAGGTGGATTTGCACTAGCCAGTATTGTGTGGTGAATTTATCACTGCTAGACAGCATGTTATCAGGAGAAGAAGAATAAAAAAAAAAAGACAGATTGTTATTTCAATGTTTAGTCATTACTGGTTAATCACAATCTAACTTCTCCGAGGCCTTTACTTGTCGGTTTTGTTGCCTAGGTTGTATGTTCTGCCAAGCTTCTAGTGTAAAATGTATGAAAGCGGCGGGAAGTAAAGCTTAAGAAGCGAAAGCGAAGGACAGCTGGTAACAATCAGCCAGAACAAAAAAAAACCCATGAAAACCATTTCAACCAACATGCTTCTTTTTTTTCTTTTTCTTCTTTTTTTTTTTTAACATGATCCATTATACCAGCTGAATTTAATATTTTTTTTAATCGACACAGAATTACACTATCAATCACTCCTTGTGAGGGCAGAAGGAAGGCTGCAACGTCATACTCAAAAAAAGCTACATCTACTCACATCGCCACCTACCAACAATGGACGATATTGCATGTTTCAACTGCTAGGGACTACTGGCGGACTAGTAAACAAAGAATGAGAGGATGGATCAGAACCAGAGCCACATTCTGCAACACACAGCATTTCTTCTCCTAGAGGACACACCTAAACCTGAAGTTCTCAGTCGAAATTAAACAGCTTGGCTCATAACCTCAGCAAAATTCTGGAGGTCTAATGTTTTGTGAAAACCTTCAAATTACCAACATTTTGAATTTATAATCTTTTACAGCACACCCTGTCCTGTGCAGTTAGCTTCTTGGTCGGCCTTGTGTGGGAGATTCTAGGCGAAGGAATGCTGCGCAGTTTAAAGCTGGCCCAGGTATCATTCATGACAGGTAAGGCATGAGGATTCAGTGTTTTGCTCAACTTATTTAAAAACTCGTTGCTAATACCCTCTCCCAGCGGATATGTGTCGTCATCTGGTTCTCAGGGCAGTGCTTCTGGTACGTCTTTAGCTCAGGGAGGTAATGTTGGAGCGGCCACCGGGGGGCACCACAATGCGACGGCCAGCAGGTCGGATGGGAGCCTCATCTGTTGGGGGTCCTGCGCGGTGAGACAGGAGAATGGCAGGTTAAGGTTCACCGCTTGCCTTGTGACTGCCTCCAGTCCATCGTATAAATTTATGCACCAAACAAACGTGTTTTTTTATAGTCTGCTCTGAAGGGAAGGTGAGGTAGGTCTCTTATTTCTCAGAGTAAATCCATCCTTAAACCAAGAAAATCAACTCAGGAGGCAGGACCACTACATGGATGGAGACACGAGGGCAAACCACACCTTCTCTGGGCATGTAGTGTGCTGACGGGAGCAGATTTTAGATTATCCAGAATGCACGAGAGCTTTCAATCAGATTCCTACCAAATTAAACTCATTAAATATCCTATTTATGTAAATCCTATGCATCCTTTTGAAACAAGCCCTACGATCACTCTGTAGCACTGTGCTGAGCAACAGGGCACAAAAAAAGTGTCCAGAGTTAGAATTAAAAAAATTCAGATGTTTCTGATGCTGTTTGTGTGCAATGTACGAATATGTGCTGTGTTTATTAATTACTTGAATTAAATGGAATGAGAAAGTGTGTGTGTATATATAGAACAGAAAAAGTGCTATAAATATACATGCAGTGAGGGCATAGGGATGGGAATGGTCTACCCCCATTACGCGTTCACTTCATACACATACAGACAAGCAAATACTTTCCAGCGGACCTCATTTACTTCCATAAGTGCATCACACATAAACTATTCCCATAAAGAGATGGGGTGTTCGGTGCGGATGAGCTTTAGCATTAAAAGGTTACAGATGTACCCGGGTCTAGATCACTCACATTGTAAGTCAAACGTACCGTTGATGCTTAGCAATACTTCACACATTTAGCAACATTTTGGGCAGGTATAGGTCCTCTGGAAATCACATCTTAAACTCATCTCACGCCATTTGAAAAGTCATATTGAAACACATTCATTCATATGGCTGAAAATGATGCTTTGATGTCTGTGTTGTCACTGTACTGTCCTGTACTGGTTTGTTCATGTTGACTCATTAGAAACGTTTATATGTGCATTCATGATCAGTTTCAGAGATCTTACAGCTGTTCTGAAGGCATTCTTTGACATGTTCTTGAGTGGGGTGACAAGACTACTCAGGGGGCTACATGCCTGTTCAGTCAGACACTTGAATATAAACAGTTTATAAATGTACATCCCTTTGACATATTGGACTTTCAGCTCACCTCGTTGGGTAGGGCTGCCAGCTAGGCTGAAGCCGGAGTGGTGCAGGTTTCGGATGGGGGTCTGTTTAGTTGGGGAGGTACGTGCTGACGAGCCGCCGCCACGGGACATGGGCAAGAAGTCCGACACCGGTCCATCATACATCCCTCGGGGTACCGCCCTCAGAACTGCCAGCTGAGCGATGAGGAGAAGGAAGGAGAAAAAAAAAAACAATTCTGTCAGCATGTCTGTTCGGAATTAGACTGGAGTCTGCACAAAGCTGTGATTTTTGTATAAAATTTCGCATTATGCCATGTGTTTTGGGGCAAATCCGTTCCAGATTAACGGTGTGACAAAGAGTCTTTATAAACTGAAGTAATGGTGTGAGCTCTCCAGAGCTCTACACTCCATATAAACACTCTCTCCAGAATGTGGAAACATCGCCAATCAAGTCTCTCTTTAAATCACCCGGAGGATCCCGAAAACATGGATTGCAAAGCTAAGCCATTCGGGCTGTTTGTGTATTCAAAAAAGAATGAAATCGTTGGTGCTGTTCCACATTTTTCCGACCCAACGGCAGGAAGTGGAAGGCCACAGTTCTCAGAATGGCCTCACGGCTGTGACCCCACCCAGTCCGGTGGGTCCTCAAGCCAGTTAAGACTTTTGATCATTTCTGGCTCCAAATGTGCAATCGAGATTTATGACTATAAACCTGCACTCCTATCTAATTATTGAGCAATAAGATAAAACTCTGAAAAGATTTTCCATAATTTTCATGTTTGTTGCTTATTTTTACTTTCTTTTTATTTTGGTAATGCAGTGAAAGCTGGCACGTTTCATCTCTAAATATTAATCACATGGATCACTGCTGAAACATCTGACATTACCACACAAGGTCATGCTCTCCCACAGAACCCGACGGCCCGGCTAATGCCATCTCCCTAACATAAACACAAACACACGTAACCAGAAGGAAGGTCTGACATTCGCTGGCAGTGTGACGTCTCCTGACCGCCTCAGTGTGTTCGGAGTAGTTGAACAGCGCTGCTATTGTACAATGTTGATGGGTGGGAGATGAACTGCTCCAGCGTGATGGGGGACAAGAGGGCCATTGTGAGCCGCATCGCACGCAGAAAAAGAAAGGGAAAAAAAGAAACTGTACGCTACGCTATCAAGAGCACTCAGTGAGCGCTGGTCTTAATTAGCCTGGCTCGGAGATGCACGCTTTTAATTTTTTTAAAAATATTTTTTCATTTCTGTAGCGTGTCTACGAGCGACTGCAGACCTTGAGAAGCCATGGATTTGTGCAACTTCAACCCCAGCCACACCTTATCCTGCAGTTATATCTACAAGGAAAGGCCCAAATGTACTAATGATCATAACGTGAAATCTAATGTATTTTATGAAACCAATGCTTTGATGGAGAAACTGAAGATCAGCGTAATTTGTCAACATGACAACAACCAATATTGCGTTTGTTTGCGGCCATTGTGCTTAAGCTAGGTAACAGTGGCAGAAAACAAGAAGAAAAGGATGAATCGGAATCTTACAGTCTTGAATGGACACTGCTGAATACAGCTAAAATCTCCCATTTTATGTTACAAACGTTATTCTGATGCTTTTGGTCACCTGCTTCCTGGCCTTCACACGCTTGTAGGCGAAGTCCGGGTAAGGGGAGCAGGGGATAAAACGACCGCTGCCAGAGGTGGCGTGGAGGTTCCCCTCCTCCAGAACGATCTTGCCCTGACAGATGACCACCAAGGGGGCGCCACGGAGCTCCATTCCCTCAAAGATGTTATATTCTGCCGCCTGAGAACAAGAAAAATAATGCATTACTACTAGAAATTTCTGAACTTTAATAAGACAGTTCTTGTTTAGGACCCAAATGTCAGGTGGGAGGGTGCACAATTCCTTTCTGGTCCTCCAACAACGACATATCAGTTATCTGGAAGAGATGATTATTGATTTATAAAACAACAGTTTTTTTAGACAAATAGGTATTAGTAGTCTTAGTAGTCAGATGATCAAGGTAACTCGGTGTGTAAGTTCAACAGGTTTTCGTAATTGTGGTTTTCATAATTCATTGTGGTGTCGAACTAAATTAATTCATTACTCTAATTTAATGTTGATTGATTTTAACAGAATGATACCAAAAACATCTATTATATCAGTACTGAGAAATTGACACTGACTGTATTGATTTGGAATTGATCTATTCAATAATTAGACATAGTCCCTCCACAGCAGCTCACGGTTAGTGGCAACTCAGGCTGTGGCAGCATTAGAAACAGAAATATTCACCCTTGCTTATGTAAAATTTGGTTTTCCTCTGCATCTTTCTCATTTTTTCTATGGTTTGCTTCTATGATCTAGAACAGGATTCCTCAAATGTCAAGACTCTGCGGCCAGCCGGAACTAAATACAAGGCCCTGAGATAGATAAGACGTACGGACTTAAACAATCGTCACATAGAGCAGATATAAACGGCAGATCATTTTGCTCGGCATTCACTGTTGCGAGGACAGGTTGGCCAAATGGCCACCCTGAGGTGAAAAATGCTCACCATGCATCGGTGCCAGTGCCACAGTCCTCAGTACAAAGCTTTACAGATCCTCGAAGGACCTTGTATTGAGTATGTGGTGGTGGCATGGGGACGATTTCAGAACGAGACTCCTGGGATTAGCTGAAAAATTTAGCGTCATGAAAGAAGGTACTCCGTTGCTATGGATCTAGTACCAATAGCCGGCATGTGACGCAAAAGGAAAAAAAATGTTCCCATCGCTTTCCTGTCTCTAGTTCTTTCCCACCCTCGGCCCATCCATCCTGCCCATTTTTCATAGTCCTTCTTTCGGCATGTGAAGACTAACAGCTGCCATCATGCAGCTGGGGTGAGGGACGCCAAAGACTCCTCCCTCCCTCTCTTCTTTCTCCCCCAAGCATGTGTCTCATTGCATTTCTCCATTCTGTCTTCCATAACCCTCTCTCTCGTCCTCTCTCTCTCTCTCGTTCTATGCTGAGCTTTAAAGCTCATCTCTTTTTTTTGTTTCTTGTCTGAGCCCCTGCTGAGCCCCACCCAGTCTCTCTCTCCATCTTGTTTTCCTTCTCTCCTCTGCTTGCATGCCCCTATTCATTTGGATGTTCAAACGTCCAAACTCTCTTCCTCATCATTCATTGATCTGCGTGCCACATTTGCTCCTCATTTGCTCCGCTTTGCTCCTCAAGCTCTGCACACGGCCCCAGTTACTGGGCGAGGACGCCAGGGGACGGAACGCAGGAGACGGCAGCTGCCAAGAGTGATGTCACAGCCCTGCCTCCTGTTTAACAATGTAAACAAATACTGGCCAAAGTGAAAGTTTGCTAGCGGGGGAAACACAACCAAGACAATGTGTCCAGTGTTATAAGCTCACCGTGGGAGCAAATCTACTCTTCTCCAAGCTGGAGGGGCTACAAGCTGAAGTATTGTCTTTTTCTACTCTGTGCCAGCTACCATGCCCCAAGCAAACCCATAGGAAGTACAAATGGCCAACTGGACGTTTGGTTTCCTGTCGAGCCACTTCCTCCATTTTAATAGGATCCGCGTCGGTCAGGTGGTCCTTGTATCCTGTTGCCTGGAATGGCAGGCAACGTGGGAGACAGCACGCTTATAAAATCTATTTATGTAGATTTCAGGAGTGTAGTAACTTCACTAATTACATGTAACCAACTTGCATTATGAGCACAAAACTGAAAGAAAGCGGAGGAAGAGAGTGAACAAACAGTGCATTTTATCACTATAATCTCACAAGCCCCGTCTCTCTTACATCACCCCACACGGGCCAAGTTCAGCCTTTACAGGGAGGGACGGATTCCAGATTAAACTGTTCCATTAGTGGCTGGAAGGTCCAGTTATTGCGCTCTGATAGTTACCAAGATCCTCGGGGAGTTTATTTCCGTTCAGAGGAACTGGAAGGTCATTGGATATGGGCCATTTCTGTTTTTTCCCCTGTCCTCCCCTCCCTTTTAGTATGAAGAAGAAAAGAAAAACTGTGCAGCTCCTTCCTTTTTTAGGGCTGCTCCCGTACCGAGTTGTGTGTCTTTGCCGTGATGGTCCTGACGCCGTCCGTGTCCCAGATGACCAGGTCGCTATCCGAGCCCACGGCTATCCGACCCTTGCGAGGGTACAGGTTGAGGATTTTGGCAGCATTGGTGCTCGTCACAGCGACAAACATATTCTCGTCCATTTTCCCGGTCACCTTAACCAGAAAAACAAAGTTATTACTGTCACCGCATCTTCATCAGACACAATGTGTTACAAATGCGCAGCTTCTTGGACCTGAGGAAAGTTCTGATGAAAATCCCAGTAGAAAACAAACACACCCCCACCCTCTGTTCTGAACAGGAAACAGACAGCAGGGGGGATATGATGGGATATATGGATGCCAGACAGAGATAGAGACAGTCAGCATCTATAATAACTCTTATATTGTGTACGGGAACATCCTGTGTGAGAGGTGAAAGTGTGTGTTGCTGCTACGGTTTTCCAGGCTCTAAACCAGAACTTGCGTCACTGGGTACTTTTCATACCTCTTATTACAGCTCAGTTAGAATTCAAACAAGCCTCAGAAGAAAGCTTGTACACAAACTGAAGAAAGCTATTTTTGTCAGTATTACATCAGCTATTTTAATTATATTCTATATTTCCCGCAGATAATGAAGATAATAATGTAAATACTACATTATGAATATACCAAAAAAAAAAAAAAATTTAACTCATGTTAAATCATAAATTATTATAATGTAATTATATTTAAATCTAATAAATCTAATCTAATAGTCTAATACGGTTTAGAAGCATTATACAATGTAAAATAAAAATCATCTTTGTAGTTATTTTACACTTCCCAAATATATGTGTATAACAACAACATCAATATTAATAATAAATTATAACTTAATAATAAATTATAACTCTTGAATGTCTTAATTCCTAAACTTCTTACCACAGCCTTGTCCCAGATGAGTGACATCCTCTCCTCCACCCCGTTCACTCCCTCTGGGATCTGGGTGAAGTCATCCTTTCCGATGGCCTTCTGGGCCACACTGAAAGTGCAGTGGGCGCTGCCTGTAACATTCAGGTCACCACTGGCAAGGAGAGGGGGGGAGAAGGTGGGAGCGATTGGGAGAAAATAAAGAATAAGGTCAAGAGAAGGATGGGGGGATGAGAATTTGATGAGCAACCCTGCTTCTGAAGTAAAGCGGTGGCAACAACGTTGCCTCTAACAAACTCTAGCCATGTGGCCGAAGCTCACCACTTTGCCAACACACTTACAACACACTGCTGACAGCATCACATTGTACAACTTGCCAGGGTATTGTTTTGCAAGACCTAATGAGAACCCAATGGTTTGGTGCAATTACGCATCAGCTGGAATGTGGAAAATTGCATCAGGGATGAAGAAACCTAGAAAAGTCAGGCTAGAAAAAAACACACAGCAGCTATCCATCTCTGTTCTGGTGGCTAGAATTCACTTCACGAATTCAGCGCATTAAGAATTATTTTTTTTTCTAAATGCGTTCACTGGCCGATTCAAGCAGTTGCTGAAAGTGAGTGATTGGTGGTAGTAGCCTAGTGGGTAACACACTCGCCTATGAACCAGAAGACCCGGGTTCGAATCCCACTTACTACTATTGTGTCCCTAAATTGCTCCAGGGAGACTGTCCCTGTAACTACTGATTGTAAGTCGCTCTGGATAAGGGCGTCTGATAAATGCTGTAAATGTAAAATGTATGTAAATGATTGAGTGAGTGAGTTAGTGAGAGATACAGGCCACACCCTTGCAGTCTCGGCCCATGTTTGTTCATTTGTCTGCTTTTGTACATTTTAGTCCTAGTGCCATCTCTTGTTATTATTTGCAGTGCGCTCACCCACTATCCTTAAGTGGTTAGTGTTTCTCGGGGTTGGGCTTGCCAGAGACCATCCCAAGATACTGGGTGCAGGGCGGGGTCACACACCACTCACACCTACGGTCAATTTAGAGTCATCATTCCACATGGAGGCCATGCCTTTGAACGATGTAAGAAACCCGCAACCTTGGAGGTGTGAGGCCATGTTGCTAACTGCCCCACAATCTGCCAATAACCTGAAATCATGTGACCAAAGCTCAGACATCATATGCAGACCATGACTTCAAAGCCTTTTGAATATGCTAATGTTGGGATTACTGTAAACAAAGAGCAAAAGGCTTCCAGAGAGGTCTGCGCCCATCAGCGTTGGCTCATCCTGGCACAGCGTGACCCAGACAGAGCCAAGTGGAAAATGTAGCTGTTTTATAGACGGCACATCAGAGCCCTGGCCGGTATAAAGTCGGTGGGGGCCAAGTCTCGATCTGTGTTGCTATTGATGCCTGGCGTTTTTAAAAACAACACGTCAGTTTCCGAGCAGGAATCCAGGCCGCGCACTGCAGAGATGTACGGTTCCTGAGCTCAGCTTTCCATCTCCCTCCCTTCCACCAGATGTTGGGGTGAAAAGCTTACTGCATGGAATCGCTGAGACGGATGAGGAAAAAGCAAAAATAGCTCAGACGAGTGTCAAAATGATAATCTGGTTCACTGTTTTTAAAAGATCAATCATGAAATCTTGTATATTAGGGTTAAATTTAAACAAAAGAAAAATGGAACGACAGATAAATCATTGTTTGGATTGTCTATTTTTAAAATTGTTTCGAGGAATTCATCAGCTGTAAGATGTAAGTATTTGTTTCACGCTGCACTATTTATACTACTTGTTTTACTTTCCGTTTTCAGTGTCCTCGCTGCAATGCCATCATTACTTAACTCTCTGTTCTACAACACAAACAGGCTGATGAATGTGGTTTTCATACATTTTCATATGTGAAATTTCTAAAAGAGCAACCTGAGATGACTACAGATGAAGGTTTCTCCTTGCGGTCTCAGCACATTTGACCACACACACAAGTAGGTCACATGCCACACAAACAAAAGTTAATATTTCAAAAACCATGTAATGTTCTGCTGACCGATACAGATCTTTCAGTCCCTGAGTAAGTTTTTCTTTACCTTGACAGTAACGTGTTCAGATAGTCTGGAGTGGTGGGGTCAGGGCTGAGTGGTGGTGATGTCACAAAGGAGGCGGCCTTAGCCCAGTTCTTGCTCCAGTAGTGCGTCCCATCTGTCCCCAGACTGGCTGTGATTGGCTCTCCAAACACGACGTTGCCTGGGAAACAAATGCATTCGATTTCTGGTAAGGTGAAAAGTTGAAAAGGGCTTCATTTAAGATGAAGCATGCTCAACTGAATCCAGGCTCTCCTCGCAGCTCTGCCTTGCGGTACTGCTGACAACTAAACAAACGAAGCAGTCACATGATGAAGGACGTGGTACATGTTCCATGCTCAAAGCCTCAGAGCTCTTCCCTGCAAGACTTCCTGTCTTTTCTCTCCATCTGAACTGTATATCTTAGCCTCCATCACATGTCTGACCTGCTCCCCCCGAGACATCTGATGGATGGCAGGTGCTCATCCTGACAGCTGAGCTCAGTGTGCTAATTTAGTGATTTCACTATAAAGCATTTGTATTTGTTCCAGAACACCTCTTGTGTGTACATTTGACTCACGAACAGGAAGAATGAAATCATCTTATAAGGACATACATGTCCTCCAAGCATCTGAAAGGTGAGCCGGTGCAAAGATGAGCTGGATAAATTCTCAGTCCTGTTCCTACTGCTTTTTATAATAACTGCTGATTGGACAGAGTAATCTCCTTAGTTTAAGGAAGGAATGGTCGAAACTTTATAGCTAGGCGGTATGAGGATTACAGGAGTTTGAACTTCACCTTTCTTCCGGGCCTGGGATATGATGTCCGCTGCACTCTTGCTCATCACCTTGGTGACGTAGAGGGGGCAGTTGGTCTGGCTGGCAATGGTGACAGCTCGGAAGACCGCCTCTGCTTCCAGCTAAGGGGGACAGCCAGAATTTAACAAGTTAAATGAAATGCAGCCACCTACAATTCGGACGGATGCTCTCTCCACTCCATTGAGAGATACCCACTAGGAGGTCCATTGATGAGGAGCAAGATGCTATGATGGTATCTCTAATTACTGATAAAAATAATAGTAGCCCAGGAATGATGTGATTAAGTGATTCTGGTTCTCTCGGGTGAAGTTCCTTTTTGGGGGATAAAATGTCACCAACGTTTTGACTCTCCACAGTGTTTCATTGCAATGCAGCCGAGAGGAGATGACTGATAAAGAGATGCCAGGTCTGATGGAAAGGCTGCACGGCAGACCTGAAAACCTCCAGACCTGAGATGCAACAATGTTTTCAGCATATTGACTAAGACTGTATGGGTTTGGCTCACACTTTTTGAATTCATTTCACGCATTGAGCTCAACCAGGCAGAATTCCGTAAATTATCCAGAAATCTGTAGATGATTCATTCATCAGCATAAAGGATTACACCAGCAGAAAAGGAATGAACTCCTTAGCAACGGACACTGCAGAATTTACAGAACCATAACAAAACAAAAAATATGGAGAAACCAACCTCTTCTGGTCGGCTCAGCACATGGCCCTCTGGCCCGGTGATACCCATCTCCAGCATTCGGGCCTGCTCCTGTGTGATAAAGAGATGAAAACAGAGTGAAAGTGAGAGATGGATAAAAGGAAAGAGGTTAAAAGTGAAAGATTCTCCAATGGCTCTAAGATGGAATCTACCACAGACATCAGCAACACCACAGACATGAAAATCTGGCCAGCACATCAATGATAATTTGTTTCAATGCCATATGACATCATGGTTGCTAATCTGTAATATGTTTGTGAATATCTGGTCAAAAAACTATAGTTAAATTAAAACCAAGTCTGTAAAAAGTTGTTGTATAATTATGATTTAGTTTGCAAATCCTCACAGCTTGTTATTGATCCCTTTTCATGCATTATAATGTATGACTGGGAATAAATATAGTTTTTAACTTTTTAGATGGAAATAAATAAGACCATGAATAATGTTTAGCTGTATACAGTTTCTCCTAAGAATGCACCACTAGGTGGGGCTGCCTATCTTTACAATCAGTTTTGGCACAATTATCACATTTATTACTATGGGTTAGTGGGGAAAAAAATTATATCTATACATCATGATACATACTTTGACATTGATATGCTGGTATCCTGTTTCAATGTGCTGAAGTTTAACTCTTGAAAATTTGTTTTCATACCAGAACCCAAAGGCAGGAAATGAAGCCAAACAAAAGATACAGTTCATTTTTTTTAATATTTTTAATTTTTTGGAAGTGTACTATATTATATACATGATATGATATATTTCTATGCATGTGTCAGGATCCGGTCCTGACTGGGCTACTCTGGACCCAGCATTCTGAGTTTCATGTTTGCCCTGTGTTGCTAAGTTTCCTGATTGTTCTCACCTGTTTATGATTGTATAAAGCTGCCCTATTTGTGTCTGTTCACCATTGGGCCATTGTTTTATGATGTTGGGTCGTGTGTTATTGTAATAAATCCTGTGTTTTAGTATGTTGTGCATATATGTCCTCCTTCCTTGCCATGTCCAGCCATTGTGACAGTATGATATACAGTACAGGCCAAAAGTTAACTCCATATGTGTTCATTCATAGTTTTGATGCCTTCAGTGAGAATCTACCATCATAAATGGTCATGAAAATAAAGAAAACACATTGAATGAGTAGGTGTGTCCAAACTTTTGGCCTGTAGTGCATTTACCACACTAATACCATACCATTCTTCAGTTACTTCAGTTTGTTCATCAGTTACTACAGTACAATACAAAGTATGTTATTACTGTGGTAAATATATAAATATAATAATCAGGAGATTCATTAATTCCCAGTCATATTAATGAAATCCCTAATTAATAGATAATGTTGTTGATTTGACCTAGACTCTGCCTCAACCAAACGGAAGTAACCATTTTAAAAGGTTCCATTTGGATAATGACCATTTGATTAACTATAATATCCAACATCTTCAATCTCCAAAAGGGAAAGATGTTAAGAAATAAGAGAATGGTGTACAGCCATGTTCCATTAACATTTAGCAGGTTTACCATCCCGTCACGGCAGTACATTAAATAAAGTCATTGGACTCGCTTCAGCTGGTTCAACTTACAGTAAAAGTGCTTCCTGACAAGCAGAGACCACACTTGGGACTAAAACATAGGGAGTGAGCAGGGGAAAGTCAGCCAAGCAGACACCCAAAATCCTCAGAGAAAGCCCAGACCGGCAGTCAGGGCCCACCCAAGCCCCTTATCCACGTCCTACACCTCATCAGAGGCTGCAGACGCCCTGCCCTCAGACAGCATCACACAAGCCGCCGCCAACACTGTGTGTTATGTCTGAGTCTGATGATGTGTGACAGTTGTGGCCGTGTGAGTCAGCTGTATTGGGGGCTGAGTTGGTACGTCTATACGTGGGTTAATGTGAGTATGCATCTAATTCTGTAGCACAGTAACAAGATTTAATTTTGTGTTATGCATGACTTATGAATGTGTGTGTGTGTGTGTGTCAAGACACAAACATGTGTGTGTATTACCTCTGCAATGATTTCTCCATTCTCTGCATGGACCTGCACAATCGCTCCCCTCTCTCCCAGGAAAGTAAAGATCTCATAGAGCTGGAATGAGATAAAAATGGAGTAAGCGTATGCATCTTTCTCACAGCCGTACCCAAACTCTCCAGCAAAACCTTGCCCCTTTACACCCTCAAATTACAACCATCTCTATTTCTCACAGGATGGGACCACAAACATTACAGGGCAACGCTAATCTGTTCTCGTGGCTCTGTTGGCCACAAAAGGCTCAGGAGACAGCAATATCTTGGGACCTACCTCGCTGTTGGTCATCTGATAGAGGTCTTTATAGGCCATGTAGACCTGGAATGAGTTCACACCTGTTCATGAGGAGAAGAAGGAGGAAAGTAAAAATGTTAGCATAGCTGATGAAATAAAACACACAGCAATAATTAAGATCCTATGCCAACGTAGACTGCAACTGCCCTTATGAAATTACCCAGAATGCATCAGATTCAGTGTTTGTAGCTTCGAGGGTGCAGCCCTCTCATTGCCTGACTTTATCTAATCATCTGCTGATGATGCTAAGCCAGATATGACTGGAAGGAGAGCCTACTCCAGGTTTTGAAGATCTTCTGATCTTATGTGATTGTCAGATGACAACAGTAAGAACAATAGCTGCAGTGTGGAGGGTTAATGATGGTGGGTGTGTGCTGGGCACCTTTCTCCTTGATGAGAGTCTCCACCTCCTGCTTGACACTGTCGCTCCAGTGGGTGATGTCCACATGCAGGGTGTAGTCACAGCAGGCCTTCTCATCCGCCCAGTCCCTCCACCTATCGAAGGCCTCCACCAGGCTGCTGCCGGGGTCAGGGATCACATGATCCACTGCGGACAAGAAAGGGGAGCATGAACATATTCCGCTTTTTCATGATTCATTTGGAAGGTCAGTACCTTATTACTTACATGATAATATATTGTGTATTAGTTGAACTGTGTGAAATATCCTGATTTATATGGTAAATAATATTTTATTGTGGTAGTGGTTACCCAAACAACTACAGTGACAGATTTAAACAACTATGATACTCAGCAAGACACTTAAACCTGAGTACCTGTAAGATACATCTAAATGTAATATAAAATAACACAACTCAGTATAGCCTGGGTCGAGGAAACTCCCCAAGTTGACCCCAAAATGTCCCAAACATATCTGAGCATGTTTCAAATCTGTTTGAAAATCCAAAATCTCTTATGAAGCTCCTCCTGCTAGCTCAGCTGATCTCTGTCCCGCATAAGGGCCTTCCAATTTTTTTATGTCCCGCTGTGCACCATATCTATATGAAATCTAGCCTTTACACAAACCAAGTAAAACAACATATGCCTAAAGCCTAAGATCTTTATTGGCTGCCCAACATCATGAATGATTGCTTAATCCCCAGCATTAAGAGGGTGTGTGTGTGTGTGTGTGTGTGTGTGGCTCCACAACAAGTTCATCACGCGGCTAGCAGCACAGGCTAATCATAATGAGACATGGCCTCATCCACCAGCTGTCTCTTTTCACCTCCAACTCCCTCTCTCTCTCACTCTTTCTGTCTCTTTATTTCTTTCCACGGGACTTGAATTTCACTGGGTGCCCCTCTCTCCCTCCTCCCAGGCCTTTGTGTGGTCCTCTGGACCTCTGCCTACAAATCCCCGCTCCGGGAGTGCTGCGCCGTAGCCAGCCGCGCCGCCACCTTCAGCCCAGCCCCTCTTTGAAGTGATAGCACCACCACATGCTCCCTTTCTCACCGGCTACACCATCATGTTTTCAGCAAGTCCCTCACTGAGCCATGAACCAGTCTGCACTTCAATGGGATCAACTACCAAGCATTAAAACAGGACAGGAAATGGTTAAAAAAAAAAGTTGGTGCTCATAATATCATCAGCTAGCAGGTTGCTGGTGGAGACATGTTAGAGGACATGTTATGACACCTCGCCCAGGTCAGGAAAAGGGCCAAGATGAATCCATTTCTATTTTTTTATTTAGTTGTTTTTATTTATTTATTTATTTATTTATTTATTTATTTGTTCATTTTAGGATTTTCAAAAGCAACAAAATGATATGAAATGTTTTAACATTTTTTTGCAGACATCGAGTACTTTACCTGAGGTGATGGACAAAAAACAGCAGACGTTATCCCCACTCCCCACCATTTGCAAATAAATAAGACATATGGCTTAAAATCTAATGAAATCTCACACACCAATCATCGTGGTTCCTCCCGCAAGAGCAGCTTTGGATCCTAGGAAGAAGTCATCCACAGTGGTGGTGCCCCTGTAGGGCATCTGGAAGTGGGTGTGGATGTCAATCCCACCAGGAATCACCATCTTCCCGTTGGCCTCAATGGTCTTCACTCCACCTGGGACGATCAGGTTGTCTCCAATTTGCCTTTTGTTAAAAAAAAAAAAAAATAGCATTGAAAATAAACTATATGTTAGCAACATTGTAGTAACTTTAGGCTAGGAGTGCATATTTTATGTAAGTTATTCATTTGCCTCAAGGACACTCCTCCTGCTGGGGCAGTTGTTGGCCTAGTAAGTGAGGAAGCGGACCCATAATTGGAAGGTTGTGGGTTCGAATCCTGAACCACCACATTTCGTTTTTCACAATGACAATCACTTCACTTTCACTTTCACTGCCCTCTTACAGTTTGTCCTTATTCAACTCCACGCTCTTCATACATGGAGAGATCCACAATGCCATCAGTGGAATGCTAGTTCCGTTGTTAACAACAATTAATTACAATTAATTACAAACCACCATTCTCATCGACATTCTTTTGCCAATGGTTTCAGCTCACTTCATGAACAGTGTGGCAGGGGCTGCAGGATAAATGTACAAGCCAAACGATCTGCCTACTGGACCCAGGCCCCCATGATCCTGCAGTGAAGTGGAAAAAAAAAAACTTCACTGTTCAACGAGTTCCACGCTGGGCTTTCATGACCTGAAACAGCCAAGCAGCAGCCTTGGAGAACACGACCCCCCCCACTGTGGAAGAGCAGGGGCACCTACGCCAGCTGCCTGCCGAGGACGAACGCAGCTTTTGGCAGGGGGTGAATTCGACTCTGGTTAATTAGCATGCAGCACTGAGGCTCCTGCGGGTGCTGTTCCCATTGGGACAGAGGCTGTACTGAGCTAATGGGACAAAGAGAGGAATGTACTACACTGGCCTACTGTCTGGAGAGGAAGTAGGCCAGTGTGCTACTGAGTGTGTGTGTGTGTGTGTGTGTGTGTGTGTGTGTGTGTGCGTGTGTTTGTCCAGCTTACTTAATGAGGCCATCTTCCATGTATATATCTGCATAGAAGGACTGGTCATCGTTGACAACCCTGCCACCTTTGATCAGAAGCCTGTCGCTCTAAAATAAAAGGGCACAATAGGGAGAGAGAGAGAGAGAGAGAGAGAGAGAGATGAAGACAACAGTTAGTGTCCACTAGAAATACAATCACAACTCATTCAACAAAATTACATGATGCAAGTACGCTGTATTCAACATCTGCGGCGTAACAGGAGATGCTTTATTTGCCGTGGCAGACGTCTCTTTCACAAAGACCCCGATGTGAATGAACCGCCCCGCTCCAAAATAACCTACATTTGCCAGACAAGCGGCAAGGGCTCTTGCTTGATGTCAGACCGATGTGGACTAATGCATTATCCTGAGCGGCGTCGTTTCTTCTCAGCACTCTGCCAGAGAAAGCCGCTAGAAGGCCATGGGGAAGAGATAGTGCCGGCTCTTCACTTGGGGCACCGGAAGACACAAAAGTCTGAAATGTTCCCTCAGACAGGGACAGTGAGCCGGATAGACCAGAGGGGAGGAATGCACGGCAGGGCATCCAGGGAGGGTTAGGCAGAGGTGAAGAGAGCTAAAACCATGGCAACCATTACTGCCACCAATAGACGATTGGGGGTGGGTGCTCTTCTGGCCCACAATGGCCAATCACATGCACTGACTTAAGCTCATGGGTGCAATTTTATTCATTCTGGCAGCCAATCCATAGTCATATTGCACAGTAGTGAAATTGAAAAAAAAAATTACACTAATATTACACTTCAGGTGATTTCAAAAATGAATATTTTCCAAGAAATGGCTTTTAGTTTTTGCATTTACAGGTCACATGAAGTAAAACTAAAAGTCACATGATATTTTAAAACACATCTGAGCTGAAATCATAACGCCTAGTGATCTTGCTCCAATGGGAATAAACCTGCCAAAATTGAGAGGGCCTAGACCATCCATCACGCTTCACAAAAAACAAAATCACTGAATGAGAAGACAGTCATTTTGAATGAATATGTTTTATTGACAATTTGGAAGTATTGCTTTAGCATTGTGTATCAGTAGATTAAACTACAGTCATTTTTGTGCTTGTTTCCCCCTGGTTCACCCCTCTGCTTTGCATAAGACCTCGCATGTCCTCTATGATGTACAGCCAGCATCCACACAAAACAAACCAGACACGCAGAATTTCAAAAATCTGCCATGGCCAGAGCTGCTGATTCTTTTTATTACAGCTGCACAGTGGCCTGATGCAGCACACAGTAGAACTCCAAAACCAAAAGCCACCGTCATATGGTTCTCATCTCAGCCCGTGTCTCAAAATGTGCAAGATTTCCTCTCTTCTCCAGCTGAAAGTTCAAAGAGTGCAGTCGCAGCTGAACCGATAAGCCAGTGGAACGCAACGCATCCACCCAAACCCCATGACGGAATCCATTTTCTCCACTTACGGGGGCAAACTGCATTCTGGGAGCTGCCTGAAGCTGATAATGCAGGGAGAGGCTGGACGCATTGGCTTATTGGATTATTGGTACTTTCACCACAGAGAACCATTAAGGCGCCCAACGTCCATCTGCACTTCCTTACAAACCCCCAACGCATCCAATCAAAAGCAAGATCAATAGTTTTCATTAGCAATTAATCACACAGGGTCAGACTGCTGAACACAATAGCAACCTCAAAAGCACTGGGAGCAAATATTTTAAAAGTCTGTATTTGAACTATTAAAGCAATTGGATCAGTAGGGACTTATGGGGACCAACTGATGCGTACAGATGGTCACTATCATAGATTTTTCCTTTTGAGGTGCTATGGCTATCACAGGTGCATCACATGTACTATAAATGTTACGTGAGTTGTTCTGGCTCAGTATGAATAATCTCTCTGTCCTAGGCCATACAGTTAGTGAGTTAGTGCACCGACCTAAAATTTAAATCATTTTTCAAAAAAATGCTTACTTTTGTATGTTTGCAATATTAACATTGGGTACCTGAAATAAAAAAAAGTTCCTATTCTAATTTTCACAGTTATTCCAAATGTGGTGGCTCTATTTATAAGATCAATTTTGCAATAAGAAAAGTATTCAATGTCATTGAAACACATAGGCAAGGGCAGAGCCAGTCAGCAGGGGCGCTAAGCTTGTGGTGTTTCCACTTTTTAGAGACACGTCCATGGTTATTACACTGCCAACAGTACATACTTCCAACCACGTGTATCATCGGTCATTAAAAGTCACCTAATCCTAATTAGGCAAAGAAAGCGTTCTACAAGGGGGGGGGGGCTTGGAGAACATGACGGAGGACACTGCGCCATTCAGCGCCAGCAAATGCCGAAGTATAACAATATAGTCATTTACATACATTTCAGAGACAGTTTGCGTTGGGATCATTTTCATCTGGTTTCTGTTATTTTCTGTGGCCTTTTAAGACCGTCTGCAGTCTCTCTGTGGTCGACAGTGATTGAATGCATTGTCATTAGCACACAGCATTGGGCTATGCTGTGTAAACAGTACTAACGCCAACTTTTAATCACAGTTGGAGTCATTACTCACAGGAGATTTTTTTTTTGAATGTTTAGCCCTTTTCAGAAATTTACCCATTTATCCTTAAACAGAACAATAAACCCAAACGTGATGGGCTCCTTACATGCCACTTGTTTTAGCCCAATAATCTCCACGCTTTTGTTACAACACAAACATAATAGCGCCATGCAAGTCATCCAGCAACTGCTTAAAATAAGAATAAAAAAAAAAAAACACATAAACGCATGACAATTCCTTTAATTCTTTGCGGCAATGGGCGGGAGCCGATTACCAGAGTTTCTGTGGTATGCACATGTGTTTGAGTGCATTTCTGGAGGTGTGCCGGCTGCTTACTCCCCAAGTCAGCTCACTGTCATATATGACATGAATTATTCAGCCGCGGTGAAATACAGCTTCATTCACAACATGACTCATACTTTCTCCAGAAAAAACACGAACACGCAGCATCTGTCCTTTTGGAGCCATGAATATTTCCCAAAATCAAGAGCCATGGCTTCCACCTCAAAAGGTGGACAATGCCAAGGTGAACTGAAACCAAAAAATATCAGAAAGTGACAAAAACGGGTAAATTAGATCTTTGATGAAGTGAACAGCTTAATGGCAAAAAAAAATCACCAGGGTGAAAAAAAAGTACAAAACTCCTGTCTGAGGTCTGCAGATGTAAAAGTGACTTTCGAAACCTTCCTCATCACCAACAGCATCAGATCGTGTGTGCATCAAAGGACAGTCACGTAAGTGGTAAACAGCAAACATGGCAGCCAACGTAACTGCAGTCTATCACATTTATTACAAGACAATACCCGGAACAAATATTTGACACATTATTAGGTTTTTTATACACTATTAGGTTTCTTTAGCACATTTACACTGCACATTTATGCTGAAACTCCAGGCTCGGTAGATTGTCCTTTTGTTAAATGCCATATGGAAAATGGGTTTTGGAGATCATGACCTATAAATCTCAGCTAACTTGATTTTTAATCAGTCATCTCCACCTAGTGGTCCTTCCTTATATAGTACAGTTTGTCTATTTAGGCCTATTTATTTCTGTCTGGTCATGCAGTGTGCTGGTGCACATAACACTGCCCTATTCCTTTACATGTCCCATCTATATCACACATGTAAAAATTACATAAATACCAGCCTACTTTATTATGAGGTCAACGCTGTTCCTCTTACACGTGTGGTATTCAGAGGTAATAAAACATTGAAGGCAGCGATGAAGAACTGTCATTCCAGAGTGACGGAGAGGCATGATCCCCGAAACCATCTGTGAGGGGAGACTGGGTCTGTTTTTCTCATTGACGTGCCGCAGGCAAACAGGAAGCGAGCTCTGGGGTGAAAGTGCTCTGGCCCGCGAACAGGATTCACCTCATTGTCGTGATCTCACACTGAGCGTTTCAACATCGGCCTTGGCAGTGCTGCAGAAGACCCTGATTTACGTACCTACCCACACTCGCCCGTGCATAAATACAACTACGCATGGGGGTGCATCACTAAAATAATCCCCCCCCACCCCCCCAAAAAAAGAGCAACGATTCTACAGCCTGGAGTGGGTTTTCTGGGAAAAACGCCGCCACAGGGACAGATCAGAGGCGGAGCCGATATGAGCACCATTAGCAGGAATGTCCTCTGTCTTTGCAGAATGAGAGGAGAAGCATGAAGGGGGAAAACCATGGCGTCCATGAGCCAGGGCTCCAGCTTCAACACGGTTGCCTAGTGACAATAATATTTACTGCCGCCCCGAAAGCGCACAGCATTTTTTATTTTTTTGGAACGGCGCAGCCAAAACAATAGGAATTATCAGCCTGCATGGCCTCTATGCATCACCACGTTCAATCAAAACCTCGAACTGGGGACTGACAGGTTTGGTAAGGTCTCCAGCCGTCCAAACCCAGAGAAGCACAACCTGCACCGTTACTCACTAAACATTTCCCATGAAGAATTTATGATCTAACAACAAGCCCCCGGGGGTGTAAAATATCTGCACGCCATCAGCCAAAAATATCATGCTGTAGTATATCTTGAGTAATCGGCATTTTCCTCTAGATTTAGATTGAATTTCCATGGATTTGTAGGCGCTTCAGCCAGCTAGGAACACCTGGAGATGGTCCTTATTCAGCAGTGTTTGGTGTACTGTGATGTCACGAAGGCAACAATGAGCCTGAATTCAGATCCGACGGCCTCGCACATCTTCTCGCTGTCAAATGCAATTTCACAGCAAAAATAATAAATGCAATAAAAAAAATTAATCTGCCACATATTCAGGCACTGCAAAACTGCTAAATTGCAGTTGCTGTCAACAGCCAACTGCAGAAATAGTCGCTTGGCCTCTGTAACATTTGTCTCCGATGCGCCACGGCGACTACATGGCAACCCCGTGGTTATCACAGTTGGATGTACAGTGTGTGTGTGTGTGTGTGTGTTTGGTTATGTGGTGCCACTGCCTGGCAGAAATGGCCCGGGTACGTCCCTGCCGTTCAGCGTTCGGCTGCGAGAGAGTATTGATGACAAGCCAGGCGCTACAAGCCACACCTAAAAACCAGAGCAGCTCCCCGGCACGCTGCATCGGCAGCATTCCTGGTTCACACGAACATATTTCTTTTCAATCATTAATACTAAATAATTCATCCAACATTCCGATGTCTGTCTGAAGCATATCAGTGTTTAATAAAGGCTGTGTAAAGGCAGGCAAGGAGTCACCACAGAAAACCATTGGTCCCTCGCTTCCTTCCCCAGAGGACGTCTACAACACTCGCTGCCTCGCCAGACACCGCACACACCAGGGATATGGGGGTGTTTCAGATGCTCAGGGCGCCGAGGTGGAGAACAAATAGAACGAGGGCCAGTTTTTACAACCAGGCAACAGCACTCATTACCTCAAACACATCAACTGCAAGCATACACACTGCATCTGCCCTGCTGCTACTGCGTTACACACCAGTACGCAACCTCGCTCATTGGACTGGTTTTGCTCTCTCTTGTACAGATTTGTATTTATTCCGTATTTATATTGTGTTATGTGTGCCTTTCTTTGATGTTAATGCCTTTAAACCTTCTATGGCATTTTGTACCTGGGGCAGGACCTCAATTTCGTTGTACTGTTGTAGTAAGCATGATTGTGCAATGACCAAAGATAAAAAAATAAAAAATAAAAGCCTTTAAACTTAAAACCCCAAACAAAAATCGCCCGAGGTCCCCCTGCACCGAGCCGCGCCTCCAAAGTCATTTCACGCAGCGTGAGGGGGAAGAGACAAAGGGCGTCTCTCCTGGCCGCGGAGCCCCACGCAGCCGCAACACAATGAATCCGGGGCGGCTCTGCTCCGCAACAACACGCCACCAGCACCGGCGGCACCGGCCCCGCAAAATACACCCCCGCCCCCGTTCCGTTACTTTTCGTCATGCGCCCGACGGTCTCTGCTTTTATTATAAGGCTGATTTATTACAGCGCAAGGGGGAGGATGAGGAGGGGCGGCGGCGGCGGTCGGATGCGGTTTACCTTTAAGAAAACGCCTTGTTTCCGACTCCGGCCGTCACTATGGAAGCCGCTAGTCTGCGTTCTGCAGCGATCCCATAATAACTCGTGCCGGCCGGTGCATTACAGACAATAAACGATGCGTGCGCAGAAGGTCCTGTTTTTTTAAAAAAAAATGCACTTACTGTGATCTTCGGAATATTCTTTTTGCCCTGGTAAGACATGATTCGTGCCTAGTTCGTGATCGATGTCTGAATCCGGAGTCTCGATTTCTTAAAAAAAATATTAGTAATAACAATAGAAAAAAAAAGCGGGTGCAGTAGAGGCTTGGTGCTGGTGCCTGGACGAGAAACGCAGGATACGGTCGCCTCCCTCCCTCGGTGAAGTGTTTAGTGGCTGGTCGTGGCGAAGGCGCGTCTGCTCTCCGTGGAAGCGCGGCTGCGCGGTGCTCCTCCCTCGGCGTGCGGCGCACTGTCGCCCTTCCGCCGCCAGAGGGCGCCGCGCCAGCGCAGCCGCCGGCTCTTTTGTGACCAACTTCAAATAGCACGGCGACGAACTGGGTTTACGAGGTGTGTGTGTGTGTGTGTGTGTGTGTGTGTGTGTGTGGCTGGGGGGATATATTTATTAACTCGAGAATGCATTTAGATTTAGAAGACAGAAAAATTCTAACACAAAGGAAGCTGCTGAGCCACCACTATCATGGGTTATTCTGTGGGAAAAATGAAATGTCCAGGCACTATATACAAACTTGACAATATAGAGGGACCCTAAAGGGACCCTTGAACTGTCAAACGACACAATGAAAGTGAGATTCTGGGCCTGTTTTGGACATTTGTGATGCTTGTAAAGAAACAGGCATCTGAAAATGGACAACTGTGCACTTTAATGTACAAAGGACGCATCCCTTTAAATTTCTATTTGAATTTTTCGCACACTGACCAAGCAGGCAAAGAAAAGGTCACAAAGTGGCTCAGATCTGAAATGGCATGGATCATCTGGCTAGTCCATTTTCTTTACAACATATAGGTCACAAATGTCCTTTAATAAAAAAAATTTTGACTCTTTTTTGACAGCATTATCCCAAATCTAGAGCATTCTTGACATTTCACTCCTGCGCAAAAGTCCGATTAATCATCATCTGATCCAAGCGCCTCCCCTTTATTGACTAGACAGACCCTCTTACTGTGATTGCACTGACAAGGAGGCGGAGCCTGGTGCCTAGTAACAGCTGGTGAGCCCCCAGCCCCAGTCCACACCCTGCTGCCATGTGTCCCCATTGTCTGTCCAGACCCCCCCCACCCCACTCCGCCCCACCCCCGCCTCAGGCCTGATCCGGCACAGTCTGCAATGATCTGTGTGTGAAACAGGCAAATCAACAAATGAACTGGAATTTTGTCGTGATTCTGTGTTTTTGACACCGTTTGCCGCAAAGAGTTTTGCGTGATGTTGCGTGTATCATGTATTTTTTTGGGTCGAATGTTGTCCAGTAGAATCAATATGAAAATTTAGAGCATTTTAGTCTGGAATTTGGAGCTGAGAAGCCCATTTTTCTAGAATACTCATCGGACAGAGAAGGCTTGATCCAGTCTTTCTTTTTTATCGTGTAAAGTGGACATGGAAGCGTCCCGCACCCGAAAATGTTTCAGTCGGACGAGATCAGCTGACAAGAGCACAAGAGCTCTCCTTCCTTCCTCACACCCACTCACACACACACCTAAATTAGCCAGGCACTCTGCAAATGGTGTGTGTGTGTGTGTGTGTGTCTCTCAGCTGGGACGCTGCCATGACTAAGGCAGGACAAAGACAGCCCCACCCCCTTCCCCCGGCCTCCCCTCAGCCACCCACGCGCCCCTGGGGACGACATCAACAGCACAGCAGTATTACAGTCCACCGCAGCACTACTGATCTGTTCAGTCGTACCTGTGACGTTGTGATGACATGGTAAAACACGACCCCTACTCTCAGCTCCACATTTAGGCCAGGGCTTTGTATTTTGAACACATTTTTAAAATTATTTTATATTGCCCGCTTATGCATAGGTGACTAGATTAACTGAAGCGTTACCATGCGCTCTCGGCACACACTGCTGTGGTATTTTGGGAATGTATTCCATTTTGTATTATACTCCGTGTATTTAATAATTTTTTGACCCAGATGCATGGAGAGCAGCCGTGCGAAGCATGCTAGTCTCCGGTGCTTAACATGATCATGTTTTTAGATCCTGTCTGTCTGCTGAGTCAGCGTTCATGCAGTGAGGCTGCAGCTACTGCGACTGTCCACGTGGGGGCTCGAGGCCCCACTCAAGCAACAGAATGGAGTTAAACGTACTAGTCTCCCAAAAATTGCTTTAGGTTTATTAATAATGCAGCGGCTGGTGGTGTGTCTAATGTCAGAGTAATGTCACCCGTATTCAGCCTCCAACACTGGAGGAAAATGTACACATCCAGGTGCAGCAACCTCAAGGCAAAGAGCATCAACGGCATCCCGTTCCACCCTGGACACCGAATCGTCATCCCCCTGCTATATGGAACCCTGTAAACTCACACAAGCTGGCTCAGGAACTGATTTTACCAGAACACAACACACACACACATAATCATCCTCAATATTATCATCATCAGACCCAACCCATACAGATTCTACACCGCTCTGTTGTCTGGAACCCTGTACACTCACACAACCTGGCTCAGCAGCAGTTTTTACCACACACACACACACACACACAGAAGCACAGAAACACTCATTTACGATTACTGAACTAAACTAGACTATACTAGACACACACACACACTGTTTTCTGTCATCTTAATTTATATTAATTTAATACATTTCCTTATGTATTGTCTCACTGTATATGCATTTTGCCCACCATTAATACTATTTTATTGTATTTCACTTTGCATTCATTATTTTTGAGGTATAATATATATATATATATATATATATATATATATATATATATATGTGTGTGTGTGTGTGTGTGTGTGTGTGTGTGTGTGTGTGTGTGTATATATATATATATAGATGCTTACATATATCTGTACTGTAATTCATTTTCTATACTAGTTTTTGCTCTCTATTGTTATGTTTATGTTTATATATATATATATGTCTTTTTCATTAATTTTGCTCTATTCTAACATCAATGAGCACAGAGACACGCTTCCTACGTCCCGATGACCAGACCCAGATAAGCATCTGCAGAATCGCGTTTGAATATTGACGTCACGGTGCCCACAGAATAACATGACCCGACATGGGCCTGAGCTTCCCAGTGCTCTCTGCCGACTTAGCACTTGTGGTCTGGCATGGCTTCCAGCAGCGAGGACAACTGCCACATCATTTAATCAACACTTGTGCGTTTTGGCCTGTCGAGTAAAGTGTCATCAGTGTCAACATAGTTTTCAACAGCGCAAAAAGGTTTACGTCAGAGCGGTCGGTTTAAACTCGGTGGGAATTTAGTGACGAATACAGGCAGGGTATCATTTTGACCATGAAATTTCATTCTGCATCTGAGCTGATCTGGTCATGAAACCATGATCAGGCCACACATTACATTAAGACGTGCTAATATCAGGTCACGTTCTCCGTTTCCAGCACCTCCAGGTCGACCAGCGAAGTAAGTTAGTAGTCTTTTATTTAAGACATGCCCTGAGAGTAAAAGGCCTCTGAAATCGAACACCATGTGATGTCTGAGTGCATCCGTCTCATGACTGAACTTTATTTACTCTGCCCTAAAAATACATTAGAAAGAAGAGGACAGTGAGGTGGACAGTCATCAATCAATCAATAATTACAGCTCCCAGTCAGCTTCACTGACAAATTCATTATTCAACTTTTACAACATTATTTGAATCTCATAAGCAAACCATTTTTCAACTTTTAATGGCACTTATGAATTAGTATTAATGCATGTACTGCATTACACCTAATTGTCAAAGTCAA
This sequence comes from Denticeps clupeoides, assembly GCF_900700375.1. Lineage (NCBI taxonomy): Eukaryota > Metazoa > Chordata > Actinopteri > Clupeiformes > Denticipitidae > Denticeps > Denticeps clupeoides. Next base: position 17,218,804 of record NC_041712.1, read on the forward strand.
GTCAAAGTCAATGTCCACTTTACTGTCATCTCACTATATACAAGTACACACAGAGAGACGAGATTGCGCAGCTTTGGAGGTTCACGGTGTGCAAAAAGACATAACACACAACACAAAAACATGACAAGGGACATTGTGGACATTGTGCACTGACTAAAACAGTGCAGGTCGAGACAAACTAGACGAACCAGGCAGACAAGTAGCAGCAATGAGTGTATTTGGTATATATGATAGGACAGTAATGGTGGTGGTGGTGGTTTGAAATTATGTGATGACCATACCATAGCAGCATAGTGTGAGGTAGAAAGAGAAGAATTGAAGAATTGTATAGAATTGCATTGCATTATTTTAACTCGAACGAAAAGCAAAGTGGGAAACTTTGTCTACCTCGTCCTCGTCCAGGTTCTGCAGAAGCTCCTTCCCCGGGGCGCGTTTGATCTCGACGCCCCCTTCCCGCGCCTCCCGGCCGCCGTCGTGGGGGGACCGCGGGCTCCTGGGTCCCCGCTGGCCGACGCTGAGCGCGTCGAAGTCGATGGTCTTGCTCTCGTACGCGCCCTCCACGCTGCAGAACATCCCCCCGTACTTCTGCCGGGGAACCTGGTCGGCGGTGCCCGGGCGGGCGAGGTAAACCGGCAAGTCGTCCTCCTTCTCCCGGTTCCACTTGCGCTCGGCCATGATCTCGGACTCGGACTGAGGCGGGGTGGAGAGGAGAGGAGAGGAGAGGAGGAGAGGAGAGGAGAGGAGAGGAGAGGAGAGGAGAGGAGAGGAGAGGAGAGGAGAGGAGGAGAGGAGAGCGGGGACTGGAAGGAAGGAAGTGAAAAGCAGAGGTGGCACTGCTGCCCGGGGTCCATCACAGCAGATAACCATGTCAAAGTCCCACTTATCCAATAGTAGCTTACAGAGAACTAAAATAAAGCCTATTATTTTTTTGTGTAAAAATTAAAACGAGCATAAATCAACTTATTATATTGTATAATATAAACATTAAGAAAATCATCTTATGAAATAAATAAAAGGCTATAATTTAGCCGTTTGCGGTTTTGATACAAAATACAACATGTGCTAGAAATAAAAGGTTGAATAAATATATTATTAAAATACACACAAAACCTTATATTACCCATGTAAATGTGTTCAGACATGAACAAAGGAAAGGAAAAGTAATTATGAGGGCTGTAATTGGAATGAAGGCCGCAGGCCACGCCCAGCTTGCGTGGGGTCGCTGTCCTTTCAGCACCGCTGAGCTCTCGTGAGCGCGCACCTGCGCGTCATAATTCATCACTTCTCACGTCTTTTAAGACGCGGTCCCCTCGCACCGCAGCTCATGTTCACGTATTAGTCTGTGACCACCATCCTGCGTGGAACGTTGCCACATTGGTTCTAAACATCTTTCCTCATTAAATCAAAGTGCAAAAATTCATTGTAAGTTATAGACTCTTTTACCCCACTTATCAGACGCCCTCAGAGCGCCTATACAATCATTAGTTACAGGGACAGTCCCCCCTGGAGACACTCAGGGTTAAGGGACTCGGGGACTTCAATGGTAGCAAGTGGGGTCGGGACCTTGGAATTTGTGGTCTTCTGGTTCATTTACATTTACATTTACAGCATTTATCAGACGCCCTTATCCAGAGCGACTTACAATCAGTAGTTACAGGGACAGTCTCCCTGTAAAAAGTGTCTTGCTCAGGGACACAATGGCAGTAAGTGGGATTCGAACCCGGGTCTTCTGGTTCATAGGCGAGTGTGTTACCCACTAGGCTACTACCACCCTATGGTTCATAGCTGGCGTGTTACCACTTAGCTACTATCACCCGTGTGAGACTCTTGTTCATATTGCCTTGGTCGCTGTGACTCTCATGTGTATTTTTCATATTCAGAAATATTATAAAAATAACGTTAAAATGCAATGCATGTAAAATGCATTTCTTTAATATTGTATCTGGGTATTCATTGTGACAGGCCGTAGGAGAGTTTTTTAACGATTTAAAAGGCTTAACATGAGGATCCTGTGTAATCGTATAGCCTCCTGAGGTAACATGAACCCACAAACACCAAGCCCATAGAAGGCCAGGCCTGCGTGAAAATCAGCCACAAGATGTTGATTACAACGTGCAAAACAGAGCTCGGCACGGAAGAGAAGCATCTCGGTCCTTGGTCTGGCTAGGCATTCTTTGCACACACCTACACACTTATACACACACTCACACAACACACTCTCTGTCATCCTGCTTCAGCCAAACAGGCATTAGAGATATTGAGGTGAGAGGAGGAGCAGTGTCTGTCACAAGGAACTGATTAAAGTGGCCAAAGTTGGCGGACAGAAGAAGAACGGCTCCACTGAGCTCTTTCCGTTCAACTCCTGTTTTCCAGTTGCTTCATATCTCCGAGGCGCAGCACGAGCCTATGGGTGAATAGTAGCTGGGTGAGGTCATCACGTTTCTTTGGTCCAAGGCGGGTGCATCACATCACTCACACTGTAGGATCAAAAGAAAACTTTGCACAGACTGGCAAAAATTCACTGAAATCCACATGATTCATTTGATTTGGGCTGTCCTAATTCTTTTGCATAATTTCAAACTATACCATACCCTAACAAATGATTTTATTAAGGTGAATCGGCATTGAATCATACATTTACATTTACAGCATTTATCAGACGCCCCTATCCAGAGCGACTTACAATCAGTAGTTACAGGGACAGTCCCCCCCTGGAGCAACTTTGGGTTAACTGTCTTGCTCAGGGACACAATGGTAGTAAGCGGGATTTGAACCTGGGTCTTCTGGTTCATAGGCGAGTGTGTTACCCACTAGGCTACTACCACCCAAATTAAACATGTTATTCTTAAATGATCAAATCATTTTCTTTTAACTGTTGAATGTGATTCCACGTGAACTCCATGGAGTTCATTTAAAAAGCAGTGTGCATTTAAACCTACAGACATCTGAACTCTTGCACTTATTGCCTAGGTCACTGTGTGAAGCTCATAGTGTGCTTAGAGGTATTTTTCATCTGTTCTACATGGATTTTAATGTACGACCACCATCCTGCCAGGAATCCTTCCAACCCACACTGCTGGCAACCTGCTTGCAACCTGCTTGCAACCTTCATTATTAGGCCACTCATTATTAGAGCCTAATTAAGGCATTTGGCAGGCAGCTGTAAACCATCAGAATTATTATTTCTTTGTAATGTGCTCATGCTTCCTTGAGATCAGTCTATGCCCCACTTGAAGGAAATTCCTTTGGAAAGTTATGAGCTGACCCTTGAAGCATCTGAGTGTTTCCAATTAATCCATTCAGACATCAGTGTTGTATCAGCACACGCTGATGGCCTTCAGCGCAAGCACAGGAAGCTGCTCCATACTTAATGAGCCTTTTAGGCCAGCTATACGTTCTCCTATAAAGCACCGGTGGGGGCAGCGTCTGCATTAAAAATGCATGTGACGAGATGGTCCACCTCACGTGTCAGCTGTTCTGAGAAGGCTTGCTCTGTGAGACTTGTTTCATCCACAGGGCTCACATCATGACCGACCTGCAGCTACCATCTGTGGCTCCCACATTCGGGGTCTGGTGAGGGCCGAGGCAGCTGCTTCCGTCCGGAGCGCTGCTGCTGTAGAAACTTAGTTACGTGTTCAGTAATGAAATGAAGGTTCTGGCTCCCCTACAGTCCTCATCACATTCACCAAACTAACCAAGTGCAACAACAAGTCTGATAAATTATGATAAATTTTTTTTTTTTTTGACCTTTTCCACCCAGCAAAAGGACTGTGAAGTGAGACTTTAGACTGGAATGTGCCATGGCTGATGACAACATTTGGCAAAGGTGCCGGTAAAGGGCTCTCATTGCATCCATTCTGTTCAGTCAGTGAGGGTAAGTAGAAAGACAGAAAGACTCTTCTGAAGCTCCTCTGGGCCGCCAGGGATGAGACCAACGGCCGTTTCTGTCCACACACACTCACAGCGGATAAAAGCACTTTTAAAACGTTTTTTCAAAAAACAGAAGTGATGCACATTAGGTTTTTAATTGTTGGGTGGCTCTTGGTCCTCTGTCACTCTGCTGAAGGCTCTTAATTGTGGAAGCCTGATCGTGCAGCTTCAGGTGAATGTGGGTAATCACCGGGTCGCCGTGGCCTTGTAAATATTGCAGCATGTGGATGCAGGCTGAAAGAAAAGAGAGCTGAGGACAGGATTCCGTTACGCAGACTTTCCCTGGTGTCAGCTGGCACGTCAGAAGATCCCTGTTGCACACCGTGGTTCGGGAAAGAGAAGCGAAACAAACGGATCAACTCTCCGGAGGTATTCATAGTGTTTTATGAAATGACAATCGGCCAGTCCCCAAGGTGGTGTACAAAGCCCTGAAATATTTACAAAGCTGGGAGATCATTCGTTCTTTTTGAAAGGCAGTACAACCCAATTTACAATACTTCTGCAGGAAGGCAATACAGCAAATTCTTAATTTTGTTGGGTAGAAATGGCGAAAGTATTCCACTGAATTTGACATCAGAAAACAAAATATGGAAGAAACACTCGCTCTGCAGCTGTCACCACAATAAACAGGGCAATTTATAGATATGAACAATCCTAAACCGCATCGCATTTCTACTGTTCAAGCTGCATAGAGGAGGATATTCACAGAAAGAAAGACAGAGGGTTTCTGAAACATGTACATATCGACAAACATGTATCTGTGTATATGTATACATATATATTTCTATTTATTTATATATTACATGGCATTGTAGTGGCGTTAAGTGTTTGAATGTGCACACTGGGGCAGTAAAAAAGAAAAAGAATCATAAGGTTTGCTCTAGAACACGATTTGAAAAAATAAACGCAGTCACGAAACCCCCCCGTTGGTTCAAATTGAGGCGGCGGTCTGAAGAGGTCTCCTAAGCTCTCTTTTTCTCTCTCTCTCTTTCTCATGTACAGAATCAGGGCGCCTGTGTGTGTGCATGTGGTTAAATGCGAGCATTTAATCTTAATAGAAAGACAGAAGAAGTATGAAGGCGAGAGAGAAAAAGAGAGGCTGTTCTGTTCTGTCAGGGCCCAGCCTGTTGGTTGGTCTGGTGAAGCTCTGCCTTCCTCTTGGATGGAGGTGGTGGAGAGGTGGCATGTTCTTCCCCTGCATGGCAGAGATAATATCCTTCAGACTTAGTAGTTTGGTCGATATGTGTGTGTGTTTGACCTCTTCGGGCTGAAGGTCCATTTTCCAGTAATCCCACAGAGGTGAAAATGTCCGGTATGTTCCATGAGTCCAATCCAGCGTCAACGCACACAGGAGCGGAATAAATCATGTCTCTAATCTGTATTCCCATCAGGTTCCAACTCAACAACAAGAGTCATGAGTAAGACTTGGTTCATCGCAAGAGAAACACTACGGCAGCAACAAACATTTTCTCCAGGTAGACCGTCGGTCTGCAGAGAGAGAACAAGAAAAAACATGACTGACAGGAAAATGACACAGTGGAGCAACACAAGCCCAAGGGCAGATGGGGAACAGATTAAGCAAGGCATGACCTCCATTATTCTAAAATATATTCCCTCATTTGGTGTTTTGAAGATGGCTGTGGAGATGCAGTTCAATACATCACTCCAACATCTCCCATTGGTTTTCAGCTGAACTGAGATCTGGAGGCTGAAGGGCAAACAGTGAGACTTAAATCGTTTTCTTCAACCATTTATCATTCTTCGGGGTTCTGGTCACTCATTTCTCTCCAAGTTTTATCATGTTCTTTGTGTTTCTCCTTCTGATTTTGATCGAATGTGTATATGTAAATCTGTCATAAACTGTCTAATGTTGAATTATTATACAAACATAACAATACTTCACTTTAACTTTAAAATCAAGTCCTATCCAGTTAATTAAGATACATCTTTTCGCAAATGTGATTATTTTCATTATTCAATGGGGTTTTTCATAGAACTACAGGAGGGAGTGGCCTTCAGACCCACACAGTAGATAGGAAGGTATAAGAACCCACCCAGCCTCATCTTTGACTTCACCTGAACTTCGGATTTCGCCCCGAGAATCTAAAACCGGGGATCTTTTCATCCAGGAAGACAAACTCCCACCAGGATATCAGTAGGTGAAGCTAAACGCTCTGTAGTAGTAGTGACCCTTCTATTCACAAGGAACAACATGTTTAGTTCATCTGTCACCCATCTGCAGTCGTAACAAAGGCCCATGAGGCGTTTCCATCTGACATCCCAGATCGCCAAAATAAAAACTGTTAAAAGCTGAGGACTGACTTCTGAGAGCTCGTAAACTGTTAATGTATGACATGAGCCTGCTAACAATGGCCCCACTATGAAGCCAACTGCCCGGGATGACATCTGGAGCAGGACGCAGCCTTGATTTCATTGATCTGATTACAGCGGTAACAGGCGGTCTCCCGGTGACGTGCAGGGTAAACAGGCAGACAGCAGCCCTGGGAAAGTAAGGGCGTACGCTCACACAACTCACCTCGGTTGCAGGAGATGTCACAGACATCAAGGCCAAAGGATAAAGGCAAGAGAAAAGAATAAGAAGAGAAATAAAAACTGTGGAGAGGCAAGCCAGGGCAGAGAAAGGGCAAAGAGAAAGATGTGGAAAGGAGGGGGGGGGAGCAGGGGAAAGACAAGACATGTTAGTTAGTTGCTGTGTTTGCAGTACAGATGGAATAAAACAGAAAGGACATTCAGACGACCTGCTGTTTTTTTTCAGGGGTTCTTGTCCTTCAGGGGTTTTTGTCCTTATGTTGCAGCATTAATTCATTAATAATATCCCATTTCATAACCAGGCCTATCTTGACAGTTAGGTCATATTTTTATTTAGTATGAGATATATATATATATATATTTTTTTTTTCTTTGATATATATTACTATGGAAGGCTTAGAACATTTTGAAACATGTATATCCATACCCAATCATTTTATATTTTAATATTTTGCCCACCTGCCAGCAATTCTGTTTGCTTGAAATTACCGAACTGTGCCGAATATTAGAGAACAAATCAGTTGATATTCAATATTCTTAGACTTTATTAAAATATTGTTCTCTTTCTTTTGTAGTTGTTTATAGCACAACCCGAAGTCACTCATATTGAAAAGCTGTGTATATTTGCATTTACAGCATTTATCAGATTCTCCTGCTCCCCCCCCCCCCCCCCCCCCCCTTTCCACATATTTCCCCAAAATATGACAATATATATAATCATGTATATTTAAACATATTGTAAAACATTTAAAAATATTCCTCAAACAGATAACCATGGGAAGTAGTTTCTATAAAGAAAAATCTTCAGAGCAGCAGAGCCCAGGCAGCTGCTTCTGAAGGAAAATCGGTTTGATGCCAAAGCAGACTCTGTTAACAGGGACCAACAAGTCATGTGTGTTAACATCAGTAGTCATAAACTTGCAGATTAAGGGCCGTGGAGCAAAGGGGAGCATGTGGTCCGAGGACCATCAGGCATCGTAATTCAGCAGCCTGGCAGTCACTGGGTCCATTAGCCTAAAACTACTACAGCACTTTTGGGAGCGAGAGAGGGGGGCAACGAGAAAACGAGAAAAAGCCAGCTTACTTTTTCCTCCAGGTCCTTTATCTGTCTCCTTTGGATGTCTGTTTTATCCTCCAGGTCACGGATTCTCTAAAAACGACAATAAAATACCATGGTGTCATGCTATTTCAAGAATTATGACGCTGTGCAGACGAGCATTAGGCCAACACAAACACTTGGATAGATGTTTTCTGAATCAGTAATGCTGAATTTCATAGAATATATGGCTTTGTGCAGATCTGGGCATACGATTGTACTTTAGGGAGCCAGGTCTTGGCAGTCCTCATGTGTTAGAGAACATAAGTAGTTTACAACTCTGAAGTACAAGTACATTTCCAGAAGTATAAATAGCTTCATTTTGATGCGCAAAGGTGATGATGTAGGAAAAATAAGAACTTGAGTGCAAATTACATTTATTACACAACTTACCAACACAGAATGATTATTTTGAGCCGCTTTGATTGAGTAGTTCAAACCATGCCAAAAACCTTCACCAAACCTGCACAGGACACCCCCTGGGAAGACTACTGCACCCTCTGCTGTGCATTTTAAAGTACTACAGTGTCTGCAGCAGCTAAGAGTTAAGTGAGTGTCACTTGGTGACACCTGGTTGGTGTGTTTTTATGCAAAGCAGTATATGAGCATCACAACCCCTTTATAACTTGAGTTTTTTTCTGTGCAGATGTATGTGAGTGGCACTACCTGGTGGGCTTGGTGCAGCAGCTCCATCCTCTCCTGCAGCACCTGGCAGTCATACTCTCTGCTTTTCCTCAGCATCTGTCGTCGAAGCTTCTCCACCGCCGTCTGAAGCTCGTCCTTCTGCATGTCACTGAGAGTGTCACCGTACTTGATGACCTTGTCCTGCTGCAGAGCGTTGTACAGGGTAGCCTCCAGCTCCTGAATTTTCTGTATGCGGGACACACAGGTGGGTAAACATACACACCTACAAAAAACGTGGCAACACGTACACAGTGTATTGCAGACATGCATCTGGTAAGAATCTGATAATACAAGTTCTGCTGTTGGTGAAACACAAAAATGCAGATTACTCCACATTTACCATGTAGGCCTGGTCAAGAGCCTGCTTCCTGTAATCCAGCTCCTCCTCGAGGTAGCCCTTCTGCTTGCAAAACATCTCCTAAAGAAGAGAATGAGCTTCCATCAGTAAGGTGAGAATATTATAATATTATATCATGAATAGGTGCCGTTCTTGTTCCGGTCATTTGTTATTTTGCCTTCTGTGACTAATAGTATAATCTGTATAATCTGAACAGAGTCTTCTGTTCTTGCTCACACACACGTCTACTGGTTTCTGTGAATGAAAACAGCTAAATGAAGATTGAATGTAAAACCTATGACAGGGCTCTTACACAATTTCCATGACTTTTCAATTACTCAAAGGCAAAAAATTACCATCTTTTCTCTGAAAATTTCATTAAAAAATCTAATTTATCAGAAAAATATGACAACCCTGAAAAGATTAACTCAAATGACAGTGTTTCTTCCTCCAAGTTTGCACAAGGTCAAATGCAGTAGCACATGAACTTTTTTTGCGGTTTTTAATGACTGAAGGAACCCTACTATGATTAGTGTATAAAAATATGAATTTGTGGCTGTTAAGTGGCTCTAGCCTTTTGCTATTGTGTCTATTTAAGACAACCCTCATTTTTGTGGTTAAACCCAAAAGCAGCTCTTCTATAAAACAACTGGACAGGATAAGAATCTGTTAGAGAGGACAGCACACTCATTACAGGACAGACTTCTATAATCTAGTATGTGCAATTTTTGGCTGGTGTCTCCTGACCACAGATAAAACTCCAGAATTGGGTCAGAAATGTGCAGCAGTAAACCAATCCCATAATGGCCCTGTGCAGTTCCGTGCCAGGAGACATGTAAGTGTCATTGGGTTGTTACTGTGGTCGGACATTGTGTTCTGGCACTGACTCACCATCTCAAGCTCCAGGTCCATCATTTTCTGGTGCAGGGCTGCCTCTGTACCCTCAATCTGCTGGATCCACTAGGGGGCAACAAACATCACTTTAAGCCATAAGTGTAAACTCTCAGTCAGCCCCCTACATCATGTGTCATTATGAAATAGAATATAATATGAGCATATGACAGTGCTCCTTTCCTCAATGACAAATCGCAGACTGTTTATCCTGGGTGAATATTGAATTGTGTTGTAGATCAAATAGTAATTTCAGCATTTTGTATGTCATTTTAACAATGATATACGAGACATGATAGTTAAGTTCATGCACTTTCCAAAATGACACTTCTTTCACAAGAATCACATAATTTGTGTAATTTCACTAAAGTTGACGGCTGCATAGATGTTGATCTGAATCCCACTGCAGTCACATACCTTTTCAGCGAGAGAAAGGACGGTGCTGGCTTGAATTATGGCTACTTGTTCTTCATTACGTAAATTCTGAAGATTCAAAGAAGCAGTCAGAAATGAAGTGAAGGACAAAAATGCACATGCAACCTCAAAAGAGAATCCCCCCGGGATTTCTTTCACATGTATCTTTTAGATTTTTCACAATTAGATAAAAAAAAAAAAAAAAAAAGCATAATAAATAAATAATTAAAAACAATACTATAATTCGTTTTTATTTATGATTTAATTATAATTTCAGGACAGCTCCTGATGCAGTATTATTTTTTCCAGACAGAGAAAGGACATTAGATCTTTCAGACAAGATTTTGGACGTGAAGGCTTTTGGATTTTCCAATGCAAAAGTATTAAAAAAAAAGGTGCCAGCAGTGTTGTCCTTTGTGTGAAATACTGCCACCAGTTGGCGTTGTAAAGTAGGTGTTGCGAAAATTATGCAATTAGACCGAAAATATACCGCTTTGCACAAATAGCTGTAAATTGCAGATTTTTTGCAGGAATTAAAAAAAAAAGGACTGGGAAAAGAATAACACGTATCATGGCAGCAAACATTTCAACAGACTGATTTACCCCATTATCGCCCAGAATATCCAGCAATTTGATGAGATCAGGAATGCAGACGTCCTGCAACAAAGCAAAAAATGTGATGTCATAATGTGACAAGTGCATAACACAGCTCACTGGCTTCGAATGAAATTCCTCCTTTCAATGATCTGAATGATTATTTAGACAGGTTTACCTTCACCCCCTCCTTCATGCAGTAGATCTGCAGAGCACTGACTCCCTCTGAGAATGGGTGAAGCTTCAGGTTAAATGGCGGCGATCGCCGCTCTCGCTCCTGTAAAAGAATTAAAAAGTCTTACATGCATGAGACACACAGTAAATTTGTATTTTGGCAATCCTTACAGGGGGTGTAAATGACCAACTGTGACCAAAGTGAGAAAGTATGTGCCTGCATGAACAGGCCTGTGTGCTTCAGTTGATTCACCATAAAGTTTAACTTATATAAATAAACAATTTACAAGAAGTGAAGGTATAAAATGATCACTGTTCTTATATAAAGCCATTTCTGCTTTCTGGGTCCTGTTTCACTTGGTCCTTTATATTTTCTGTATTTCTTCAGGCCATTAGAGGACACACCTCTAACTCCAGGATACGAAATTCCAAGAGCTCGTTCTGGTCTTTGGAATCCTGCAGCTCCTGCTGCAGCCGGCCATTATCAGAATCCAGCTTCTCTGCCTGTGGGACGCAAAGCAGGTTACCGTGACTACAGTTAATTTACTCAGTCAATAAGCACACAGATAAAAAGCATTGACACAAGAGACAACTCTGTCCACAGACCTTCTCCAGGAGCTCTTGATTTCGTCTCAGGAACAACTGCTTTTCCTCCACCCACTTGGAGTCCTGAAACAAAATAGATTCATTTTTCAGAATGTTGCATGTGTAATTTCATATAGAGATTAAATGTTTGACATAAACTAAATGAACGCCACATCTTTCCCTTTCATTTAACTTCAAGGTGAAGATATAAAACATGAAAATAAGCTTTCCATTGAAGTCTTTATATCAGCAGCACAGACAGAAGGTCCTTAGTATAATCCAAACGATAAAGATTCATTATCAATTCATTGTACAGTGACCTAAATACAAAAGATTTTCAAAGTCATGTATGTAAGTCATATTCAAGAGCAGGTTTTAATGTGCTGACCTCCATGGATGTCAGAATTATAGCCTCTGGATATAGATAAAGGCTCTTCGAACAGAAGAGTGTGATAATTACTGGAGATTTGGAAGGTCATACAGGAGTTATGTTATGACTTCAGGGCTATAACTTTTTCAATAAAGACATTTTTAGAACATTTGTTCATTTAATTCTGACACTGTTGCACTGTACATGTGGTGCAATATGAAACAGAAGAGACATCCACCTATAAATATACGACATGACTGGTTTATTATCCCTATCTATCCATCTACTTACAAAAATCACTGATTAATATGAAAGTATGACACTTTTATGAAAAAGAATCTATCAAGAATCCTAACCACAGCTGACAAACAGAAAAAGGGTTGATGTTGTGTAGTGGACAAAGACTGTAAATGTTCCCCCTCACTTGTCCTTTCATAGTGAGCTCCTTCTCTAGATCTTCAATCTTGGCCTTGTAACGCTCAACATCAGCTTGGAGGTGCTCATGGGCCTGTGCGTGACAACAAGGGCAGAAATTTTCATGCTTGACACCAACAGCACTAAACAGTTTTTTATTATGATTTATAAGTATATATGTTTTGTATGTGTGTGTGTATATAAAATTTGTCAGTATATCCTTTTTTTTTTGCATTCTCTGTTCTCCATATAAAAAACCCAAAATGTTTATCTGATTATTGGTTTACCTTAGCCTCCATCTCAGCGTCATGCATGCCCCCTTTTTGCTCCTGCAAGAGAGCGTAAGCCCTCTGGAGTGCCTGGTACTCCCGTGTCAGCTGACGAAAGCGCAGCTCCGCCTCCTCTGCTGCCAGATTCTTGTAATGAAGATGACATAGAAAGATCAAGGCTCATGATTCGAGAAAATAGTCATGTCTACCCCACATGTTAAAACATGGACTTACATCATCCAGATCTTCATCTGGTGTGGCTGGAGTTCGATCCATTCTAAAAGAAGCTACTGATGATGTCTCAGAATCCATCGACTCCTCGTCATACCCATAAACAGTGTCCACTACAATGTGCCTCTGTACAACGACAGTAAAAAATTTATCATGACCTTTTGGTACAACAGAAATGTAAAATTTGTCAGACTCAGAAGGCTACCTTGATGGGCCGAGAACTTCGTTTATGCCTCTTCTTCCTGAGAAGTTTTTCTCTATCCTGAAAGAAACGCATCACACCACATAGTATCATTGCACCACAATCAAGGGCACATCGTGAGTGACTGTTCTCAGAGAGGAAGGCACACTTCCAATCCACAGGCCGGACTTACTCTCGTCAGCTCATCAATCATGGTCTGCTGCTCGAGGACCTGCAGTTTGAGAAACTCTATCTCCTGGTCATCTTGAGCTTGGTCCAGGTCATTCAAAGACTTCAGCTTCTTCAGTGGAGGATGAGAGCTAATCTTTTCTTTCTGTGATAAGGAGACACAATCCCTTATTAACTATTGTAAAGGATTTTTTTTTTTTAAATAAGCCCACAGGTTGCTAGAACACATTGGGCGTCAATGTACTTAATAAGCCAACCTCCGTCTCTTTATAATGATGGGATTGTGAGTCTGATTTCTTTGTTGAATTGCTTAATAGATCATAAGTAAGATAAACAGCTAACCTAAAACTGGCAAAAGTTGCCATTTTGTACTTCATTTGTACTTTAGTTTATAAAATGTGTACTGTTTATATAGGATAAATGAGTGTGTTGGCTAAATAGCAACTGCATTTAAGAAAAAAAAAATGCAGCTAACAGTGGTGTGCTAATTTCTACACTAACATTACTCCGCACGACAATTTACTGCATAACGAGGAATGAAATCCGATACGGAAGGATTCCGAAGGGACGTTTTGTCCCCTCACCACACCCACCATCTCCAGGTTCTCCTTGGCCAGACTCTTCAGCTTGTCCTCCATCCTCTGTAGCGACTGGGTGAGCTCATCGTTCCGTTTATTCAGAAGCTTGTTCTTATCCAGCAGAGGCTTGCACTGCTTCTCTGTCTCCCGCACGCGCTTCAGCTAAAAATATGACCGGGACAGAAGGGAAGAAGTTCATTACAGCTACTTTTCTGTAGCGATATCCTGAGGTAACCAGCGCTTTCACTACAGTCCTCCTGGTCTGATGTAATTAGGCAAGCACACGCAATTACGAAATTAAAAAGCGTACACTATCTGAGTATCAAATGCACCGAAACCAACGTAGCATTTTATTTACTATATTTCAGATTCAAAAAGTCCACAGTCAATATTAATTGGGCCACAAGTGATTCTTTTGCTTTATGAGAAGAAACTATGGGCAGTTCCATACCAGTTCGTTCCTCTCATCAACAAGTAATGTATTGCGGTCCTCTAGCTTTCGGATGGTTGAATTCAGTTCTGCCATCCGCCTCTGATTCCTTCTCATGTCCTGAAAGCATACAGACACAGAGTAATACTTCACCTTAAAACATGTTCGTAATATCTAGCGGAATCTATACTGTCCTATTGATTGCACCCTAGGCAGTAGTCGAGTTGTTAAAATGCCATACCATATGGTACCATATGGCACAGAGGTGGCAGTGGCCCCACTTCTATAGAAGGACCAATCAAGTGTCAGACCGGCGCCGCCAATCACTGTGTTTAAATCTCGTTTAAAATCTCACTTTTACACCCCGGCTTTTAACCCAGCGTGACGCGGTTCTAATACGGTGTTCTTATGCCGTATTTTATGTGGTTTCTTAGGCAGTCCTTTCTTAACTCTTTTAATATGTTGTCTTAAATATTTTCTGTTTTATTCAACCCCTTGTTTAATTTGATTTGCTGCATGTTTCTCTTATTTTATTTTATTGTTTTCTTTTCATTCTTTATTTTTAATGAACTTTTTAGTCCATGCTTGTCCTGTTCCTGGTAATTTAACTTAATTTTATTTTAATGTACAGCACTTTGGTCAGCTCCTTTGTTGTGATAAAGTGCTTTATAAATAAATATGATATGGTATGGTATAAAAAATTCAGGGGGATTTTTATCATTTATCAGACATATTTCATGCTGATGACGGTGCACATGGTGGGAGACCAACTGTGCACCTTTTTATTGTTGTTTAAGCAAAAACATCAATAATATATTTTAAAAAAGGGGCACGTTTGGATGGGACGCAGGAATGGGGTAGTTTCATTAATAATAATGTTATTATTTGTGTCATTGTTGTTATTAATGGAACAAACTTTTGGAAGAAAAGATTTGATACACGGCAGACAATTCTATACAATGATGTACCCTATAATTATAATTATAATCTCAAAGTATGTCAGTAATTCTGTGATAACAAAATATGTTTCATGGCTGCTCCTTTGCCGCGGTCTGAGAAATGTTGGGCACTGAGGCATATTAGCCTACAAATTTTCGGCATGAGAATTACAATGTGTGGCGGGAATGCGTAACAAAAGCCTCTCGCTCACTGTACTTTACATTCATTGATAAAACGCACAAGGGATGGAACGGGGATGATTTTTTTTTGACAAGGATGACATCCCTCCTCATCCCCCCTCAACTCAAGTACTGACACTAGGTCAGCGTTTCCCAAGCCTGGTCCTGGAGGAATGTCTGCATCCCTACCTTTATAGGCTCAGGTGTGACTAAAAGACATAGTAATAAAGGAAGGGACAGATTGTGAAGATATGTGGGTTGGAACCAAAACTTCCTGGTAGATGTTCCTCCAGGACCAGGTTTGGGAAACACTGCCTTAGGCATATCATAAGCATACTGTCTCAATTCACCCCTCCATGAATTTTATAGGTACAGCTTATGAGTGCAAAAGAAATAAAAAAATTGCTTTAAAACTAGAGCACAAAGCATGATGTCTGTATATGGTTATACATACAGGGCTCCCACAGTTCTCTGCCCCATCTCCAGCACGACCTGGTATCTCCCTCTTAGGGCTTCCAAGGTTGCACTCAGCCTCCTTCACCAGGAAGAGCTGTTCGTCCAGAGCGTCCTTCTGCAGCTGGAGTTTCTGCACGAAGCCAGTGGCCGTCTCCAACTCCTTCTCCAGGGCAAAGATGGTGCGATCTTTTGCTTTTATCTCATCAACCTGGATATTGGCAGCAACAAAAATGACAGTGTATAGCATTTGACCATTCATGGTGGGTTTATGAGCATTAGTCCACATTTGACGTCAGTTGCAATTACGCTGTATTAAGCATCTGGTCACACATCCATGTCCAGTGTCAGCAGCTATCTACGCATGTCTCTAATAAAGTGGCCGCCAAGTGTTAAATCAACATGTCTTTACATACCAGCCTGCGAATGTCTCTTTCACAGTCCCACTTGATTTTGCTGATCTGTTCCTGGTGCATCTGGTGCTCAGTGCGCAGGTCGCCCGCCTTCATCTTGTCGGCTTGGATCACGTTGCTCAGTGCCTCGTCTGTCTGCTTCTTGGTGGCCTTGAGCTCAGCGATCTCCTGCAAAAGCCGGACGCGCTCCGAGTCGAAAAAGCGCCGTGCCTCCTCCTTGGCCTCCAGCGTCAAGGCGGTGCGGACCTTCTCGCCGCTACCGTCTCGTAGGGCGCTGAGCGCCGTCTTCAGGCGCTGGATCTCGCCATCTTTTATCTTGGCGTGACGCGCCAGCTCCTGCTCGTGCTGTCGCACCAGGTTCTCGCGCAGGGCCTGGAGCTCCTTCATCTTCTCCTCATGCCACTTGGCCCGTTGCTCTGTCAGAGCTGCCGTGTGCCGATGTTGCTCTTGTTCACGAATACGTTTACCTTCCTGGACCTTGTCACGCTCCAGCTTAGTCACCTGAGAGCAAAAAGTACAGGTTTCAAATTGTCCATCAAACTCAATGAGGAAATTCGAATCACACAAATTAATTTCCTTCTTTATGTGGATTTATCACAACATTTGTCTGAGCAACGTGATTGGTTCCATTGGTTCTGTATTAGTCTACACTAACGCTGTAATTACACATTACAGAATACAGAATGCTGAGCATTCACATGGATAATTTATCTGTTGTTAATAACCATAAACAAACCATCTCAGGATATTGTTCAGACCAAGCTATTGGTTAACAAACACCAAACGAAAACACAACTGATTGAAAAGTGAGGTCTACCTTGCATTTCTCCTGGTGAAGTTCTATTTGAATGTCAGTCAGCTTGGACCTGAGATCTTCGTTGGCTGCCTGCAGGGCAGAGATGAGGGCTTCGGGCTTCTCGCCCTTGGTACGCCCTTTCTTCGCCATTACAATGATTTGCTAGAGCTCCTCAAATACCTTCACTTAAAAATGTCCATTGCGTCAAAGAACTTAACTGACGTTTCCAGCTCTTCCTTTTCCTCATATTCCTAGTAGGTAGACAACCTGTTGGAGAGGTCAGAGCAGCGACAGATTCACTTGAGAAAAGATTTTGACACTGGGCATCATTACCCGACATGATCTTGTCATACATTCACATAATTTGAATATGCACATAAACGGTGACATTGTACTCTGGCTGTCTGCAGAGGTTAGCTGGGCTCACTGGTGGTGGACCTCAAAATTATTAGTAAAAATCAGTCACTGTCACGTCAGCGTCGGCTCCACCTTCCCATGACATGCCCCCCCTTCCGCTGAGGATTAGGGTTTATGTCTGTGTCTGCGTATCTTGTCTTGTGTGGTCGTAACTCCCCTGGAAAGTCCTCCTCACTTCCGGGTTATCGGCCCCGAGTCAGATTTCCTCCCTAGGAAGCTCGCGCAACCAGAGCTGATCTCCCTCACTTTACCCGAGATGTTCCCTATGTCTGGCATCGCTCCCCAAAAGTCTGTTTTAAGTGAAAGTGAAGTGATTGTCATTGTGAAACACTGCAGCACAGCACATGGTGACACATCGAAATGTGTCCTCTGCTTTTAACCATCACCCTTGGTGAGCAGTGGGCAGCCATGACAGGCGCCCGGGGAGCAGTGTGTGGGGACGGTGCTTTGCTCAGTGACACCTTGACGGATCGGGACTCGAACCGGCAACTTTCTGATTATGGGGGTGCTTCTGCCACCACTGCCCCCTGGTTTGTTCTTAATGTGCCTAATTAACGTATGCCTAAACTATGTGCCCTTCAGGACCATGTGACTTCTGGAGTGTTCAGGACTGCACTGCTACCGGTGAGCCGGGAAGGTTCACTATCTAAGAGACTCGTAGAAAAGTTGGACTCGTAGCCGTGAACCCGGCGGGCTGCAGCCGAGTGCCGCTCAACACACATACAGCGAAGCCAGCGGAGACTCGCTTGTAACCCCAAAAGAAACTTTTTATTAATTTTTTGAACGAACCCTCGGTGTCCATCGTCGCCCTCTGCACCTCGGGTGTGACAGTGACCAGGGTTTCAAAAGCTTGTTGTCAGCAGTGTTGAGCACATTTCTTTAAAAAGGTCATTAGTTATAGTTACTACTTGCGTCTTTCAAAACGAGTTGGTATTGTATACTTGGAGAGGTCTTAAAGGTGTAAATACCGTTGTGTATTTATTTATCAGCAGCATAGCATGAGAAGTGATAAAAAAGTAGCTGTCCTCTGTCACTCTTCGCAGCAGAAGTCTCTCTAGACTGACAGCGAGCGATGGGCTATCGACTTGGCCTTTCCCGGTTGCGCTATCTGTCTTTGTGTTAATTAGATCCCTGATGTTACAAATGATCCGGCAGATTCAGATCAGCGAGCGGTGATTGCCCGGGACCGGGTCGTGTCGGAGTTTACTGAACAGGAACAGTGGGTGGAAAACCTTTCAAACGTGTCAAACGCTACAAATCATACAAATATATGACGCCTTTTTTGGAATAGCAATGCCACCCAGGGAATAATTCCGGATGGGCAGTCAGTATGACATGCGGAATGTCATGGCAGCAGGCTATTTTAAACGTCAGGACGAGCTTAGCTGTTATGGAGACGGGTGATGCAGAATGCCCCTCCCACCGATGGCACTATAGGGGGTTTTATGTGTGTGTGTGTGTGTGTGTGTAACCCCTATAAATGTCTTCAAGCTGTGGGGATTATGCTGGTGGTGCAGGATCATCTCTCAGGGTGGACTGACTGCAGTGAAAAGTCTCAGTGGGTGGAAGCCACACTTTTACGGTCTCTTCAATATAACGGTGATGCTGTGGGTGGATTCAGGCCCTGAGGGGAACTCGCAGTGTGGAAAGGCATCTACATGCACTGCAACGGGGGACTGGAGATGGACACTTCCTCGGGATGCCAGAAAGGCAACAGCTGGATAGAGGAGGAGCCTTAAAAAATAAAAAGCCCTTCAGTTACGCAATCAGACACCAAACGTGTGGCGTAACGATGATTAAGAGATTACTTTCTCAGAGGAGGAGCTTCACACACGTCCGTGACAGCTCAGCAGTCTTCTGGAACTACTCTTCGTGAGGTGTCCATCAAGCATTAAGAGCTTTCAGCAGATGTGGCTGACGGTGTCCTGCTGTTTCACCAAGTGATTTTTAAACTGAACTCATGGAAACTTCGTGACAAATGGTTCTTGTCGTTGGAAAACAGTTTGATTAAAATAAAATGTACTCCGCAGAGTATACACACCATGGATGATTTCTTTTACAAAAAAATATTCATGTAAGTATGCACACGAAGAACAATAAGGCACTCCCTACAATGTAGGTCACAATTATTGACCAACCCGATACTATCTTAATTAATAAAGAGCACATGACAAACTGGTACAAAGCACTGGCCCAGAGCATCAAAAACTAATTAACACAGTACCGCAAACGGTCAGGTCAGAACAACTCGATCTATTCAGCATGACGCAGAATTAATTCATAGGTGCCTAAAGCCACGCCTCGACCGAGAGCCCATGCCTTTGTGGTTATGCAAATTCCCACCGTCACTGGCTGGTCACATCCTAGGAATGGCAAGGCCGGTCATATTAATGGTGACTCCACCTACACAGTATAGTTAGAAGCTCTAATGAGAATCAACATAGCTTGATAAGCTGCTTTTTACAAAAAAACATTTGAAAGTGAAAAATGTTCACTTTGTGGACACAATTCAAAAGGTCTTACCATTATGGAGAAAAAAGGAGAAATGGAATAGTGCTTCCGAACATGCAATCAGCTGAACTGAGTGAAAGTGGAGTGATTGTCATTGTATAACACTTCATCACAGCACAACGAAATTTGTCCTCTGCTTTTAACCATCACCCTTGGTGAGCAGTGGGCAGCCATGACAGGCGCCCGGGGAGCAGTGTGTGGGGACGGTGCCTTGCTCAGTGACACCCCAGTGGCACCTAGGCGGCTCGGGATTCCAACCGGTAACCTTCTGATTACAAGTCCCCTACTTTACCCGCTAGCAGGTAAATGAAAGCAAATGTGTTAAATAGACTGTTGGACTGTGGTGGGTTATGAATTAAACATGTTAACGTTCCTGTGTGAAAAAGAACTCCACAAGTTGAATGTTTTACTCACATAACTGCCCTCTAACAGCCTCTAGTGACCTCAGAATCATTTTGTGTTTTAATTTTTTGCTTTTGGTCTCTGATTGTTATGAACCACGCCTCGTTATGTTCATTCTGCTTAAAATAAAATGACTTCTTTTGTAATGCACGAATACAGTCACTACGTGAATGATGATACACGATTCCTGGCATCACGCCTCTTCGCTCCTGTCTGGGATCGGCCATCTTTTCTTGTATGATTTATGATTTTGTTAATGTTAATACGTTCATTTACTTTTCTTTAGCACTCACATCGGTCCACTCAGGCATCAGTCCTGTAAGTGGCCCATAAAGAGACAGCAGTGTTGCAGCCAGTTCTGAGTGGTTCAGTTCGGGAGAATCTGTTCTTTTTATTCGCTGCAGGCTACAGCGTGATTCTGGACAAGGTTATTTTCAAGCGCTTACAACCTTTTAAGGAAACCCATTGTCCCTGTCTTGCGTACATGTATATTCCCAATGACATTTTACAATTACTTTTTATTATTTATCCGCAACAGAACTAAAACGACATGAGGTCCCGCTCGGCTGTTATTCCGGTCCAATCCCACATCTGCAGCAGTGAGGTAGCGCTCTGAGTTTAATGCATTTTTACGGCTGTTGCGTAGGTCAGTGGCCGATCAGGAAGTAGGTATCTGGGCTAGCAGAACAATACAATTTTCATTGACCCCACGGACAGTCTGAAGGACGGTAGCCTCATTTTGGCAACCAGATGGCTGATTTTAGAGGTTCCTGGTCTACTGGCCCCGGGGCATGGCGTGCATACAGTCGCTGGAATACTGCAGTGGAAATAGGACAAACACACACACACACACACACACACACACACACACACAGTCCACTCCCGGACACCTGACTGGTCATCTGAATGCACGCATTCTCTTACTCAGCACTCTGCACTCTGCCGTGCAGACCCAGTCGTGTGTAAAGGAAGCGTTAATCTTTAATCAGAGGAGAAGTGCCGGGGGTGAAGGCCTCACGGCACACTTGCATTATCACACCACGGCAGGTTCACAGCAATGTCAGGCTGCGGAGAGGCGCGGCAGAACGCGGCAGTGTGAATTCCTCCCCCCGTTAATGCACGGCCGCCCGCCTCCAGGGCCAAATTAAAATAAGAATTCATCAAAATGTGCTGATAGAACAAAACACGGTATATTCAAAACAGCCAAAGCAGGAGGAAGCACACGATGGCTGTAAACGGCTCTCCGACGTGGCCTTCATCCTGATTTTTTGTGATAGGTTAAACAAAGCAGTAAGAAGATACCTTTCCATAGAGGAAAGTAATAATTAATAATCGACTTTTAAAAGTTAAAATGTCAACAGAACAATGTAGCCTACCAAGAAAACCAGATGTTCTTGAATCTAAAACCACATGTGGCCCAAAAAACAATCAGACCCCTACTGTACCAATTGTACGTACTAATACTGTATTAACCCAGAAAAAAAAAAACCTGTCTGGCTCACCGAGAGTCTGAAGCCCGCATGAGCCGCTAAACGGTTGTTTGTATGCAGCGTAATCGTATTACTGGCCCCTTGTTTCCTGTGGCAGCCACCACAACTGGATCCGCTCGGACACGGTGGTGACAGCCTGGTCATACGCGAGGCTATTTTTACCGCGTGACCCACAGGAAAGCAGCGCCTACCTCCGTGATGTAGTGTTATTGCTCTGTGTGACCCTACGCAGGCGTCCTTTCATAATATTTTAATCCCTATTTACTCTGTTTGATTACTTGCTAGGGGAAGAAAATGGGTGATGCATGATGTGCTATTGCTCCAGGGTGAATTAAAAAGTATTTATGCTAATTTTAATAAAAATTCAGGTGCAAGTCTTGTGATAAGAAATTTGCAAAATGCAAAAGGCAAGGCACATTATAATACTCACAAAATTCAAACTAGTGTTTATTCCCTTATTAGTATTCATATCATTTACATTTATGTTTACGGCATTTATCAGAGCGACTTACAATCAGTAGTTACAGGGACAGTCCCCAAGTGTCACAAGCGGGATTTGAACCTGGCTCTTCTGGTTCATAGGCGAGTGTGTTATTCACTAGGCTACTACCACCCCTCATATATTGTCAATATTTCCTTAGAGCAGAGTGTATTTATTATTTTATGTAGCTGAATGTGCTTGAATGATGAATCTATGGAAATCCTTCATATGGGAATGATTGTTGATTTAATTCTACTGTAATTGTGTTATTTTGATTCCACCAAGATTCCGCCTTGCCCCTGTGCAGTATGAAATTAGCATGTTGCAACCGAGGCATTCCCTTTACCGAGTCGGTCTCTCTCTCTCTCTCTCTCTCTCTCTCTTACATCCGCCATTGAATTCAATGCAGTATTTCCTGCACACAGAACATGAATAGAGACATAAAGCCGTCCGGATGGAGTGGTCAGGCAAAGCCGGCATTTGCGAAAATAAGGAGCGAAACGGACAGGTGCCCCCTGCCACAGTGGCCCAGTTCCCGGGCCCGCCACCGTGAGGAGAATGCATGAGAAGCACAGTAGCATCATGACCCACTTTCCTCTTCACTGGGACATCAACCCCTGCTTCTGAATCATACTGCAGACGCAGTTGGGTCCGGCTCACATGACCAGAGCCTGGCAGCTCCACCATGACATGCTCAATCCAGTAAAGCCATGTTTGTTCAGAACTGGTATGAGCCGGTCTAAACTGTTGGACTCCTACACAAACGAGACAACCGTCGGCCGGAACGTAAATTCTACAGAACAACTCGATTTGTGCTTCAGACTACAGCTGTTTTTTTATGGGAAAGTGAAAGTGAAGTGACTGTCATTGTGATACACTGCAGCACAGCACATGGTGACACAACGAAATGTGTCCTCCGCTTTTAACCATCACCCTTGGTGAGCAGTGGGCAGCCATGACAGGCGCCCGGGGAGCAGTGTGTGGGGACGGTGCTTTGCTCAGTGACACCTCAGTGGCACCTTGGCGGATAGGGATTTGAACCTGCTTCCTCAACCGCTAGGCCACCACTGGGAACAGATCACTAGACGTGATTACAAACTGAAAAATACTTTTAAAAGAATTTTTAAAATAATAATGATTTGCATGCTATATTTTTTTTCAACAATTTCCCATCTAAGCAAATTAGTGTATAAAAAAGGGGCAGTGGTGGCCTAGCGGCACAGCACCGTCCCCACACGCTGCTCCCCGGGTGCCTGTCATGGCTGCCAACTGCTCACCAACGGTGATGGTTAAAAGCAGAGAAGCAATTTCTTTTGGGATTAATAAAGTTTTAAATAAATAAATGAGTAAATAAAAACAGGTTGTTAAGGAACAAGGCCGTATGTCTTTATTGCATCAAGGAAAAAGTGTAAATGTATTACACATATCTTGCCAAATGCATTACTATATTAGTACACATTGTGTCCCTGAGCAAGACACTTAACCCTAAGTTGCTCCAGGGGGGGGTTGTCCCTGTAACAACTGACTGTAAGTCGCTCTGGATAAGGGCGTCTGATAAATGCTGTAAATGTAAATGTAGTTGACAATATTAAAATTGAAATCAATGTTCGATTACAATTAGTTAAGGTTTACAAAATCCACCATTATAATAATTACATAGCATTTTGCAGGTTATGCAACGCTCTACACTTTATGGCAGTCTATGCCCACTATCAGCCCCTGTGCCAAATATAGCCCCGGGTTTTAATCAGCATGTGGGTTATCCCATCTAATGGTTTATGCTGGACAACCACTGTGTGTTTCACAACCCCCCAACCGAAAACGGATTATTAATCCCAACATAAACACATAAACATTGGTACAGAGGGAATACTGGAACTGTGTGTAATTCCTCAATTATGCTCGTCAACATTCATCTTAATTTACAAATCTCAATAAAGCAATAATAAATCATATCTACACGGGCCAAGGAATATTCGTCGATTGTGAAAGACGTATCGACCACTTTCACGACGGCTCGAGCGGACTTTATATTATGAGCCTGAAAAACACAAAGGACGTGAGTGACAGGTGCGGCCGAGCAGGAACAGGGCCGTCAATCGGAGACCCTTGTACTTGTACTGCACTCATGGACGTTTACTACAGTAAACACGGCGCACGGAGGGAGGAAACAACTACAGCCTACACAGCATACGTTCCAGAAGCATTCCCTTTACTGTGCAGCGCTGCATCACGACGGATCCCTGTAATTCCGGTAATAGCATGCCTTATAACTCTGTGGCTGGTTATTCATTTTAAATATTGCTGCAATAAAATTAATTGAAATATAAAACTGTGGGTTTTTCGTCATTGAATTGCCTAATTTGTGTGTTGTATAGATATTTGGTGTGTGGCTAGGATTTGTAATTTGGGCCTCAGTAACATTACAAATAAAGGTCACGGACAGATCTGCATGGTGCCATCACTGGGGTAGCTATATTAATGAATATCTTCCTGGTGTGCTGGTGGTCTGAACGTAAACGCACGGGATGATCGGAATTACAACCGCGTACCGTGAACATCGTAAAAAAAATTGCATTGTTTAATGCGGCCTCGGCGACCAGATGCCTGAACAGCCGCCACCAGCGAGTCGCTCGTCCTCTCCAGGCGCTCGGAGACGGGGGGACGGCCGCGGGAGACGGGGGACGCGGGCCTGCGAGAACCCCGGTAATAAACAGCGCAGATTAAAAAAAAATAATTACATCCACGTTAGCATTTTTATGAATTTTTTTCTTGGCGCTAGCTTTCGCTCGGCTAGGACAATTTAAAGCGCTCATCATCAGACAGGGGGGGAGGAAACATCAATAGTTGCGACTTCGACAGATAACAACAAGAGAAGAAACCGCACCGTCCTTACCGTGAGATTATTTCGCACGGCGAGTACAGGCCCGACAGTCCGAACGCCGCGACCACGGCCCTACATTTCCGCCCGCCGCCTCGCAGCATCAGCAGCCGCCTCACTGCGCCGACGTGCGGCGATGCTCCAGACCCCGCCCTCCGCGGCCCGGCCAGGATGAGCTCACTACGCCCGCGCAGCGCCGCAGTCTCGGGAAGGGGGGGGTTGCCAGGTCCGTCGGACCGACGCCGTTATTCCGCGCTTTCTGAATAAGCGCCCGGGCTCCCCCTGTTCTGGCGGCGTGGACGCGCCTGTAGTGCTCCGTCAGAGATAAAGTGTAGGTGGAAAAAAAAACTGCCTCAAAACTGCTTTAGACATTTCTCCGTTCGTGAACTATTCTGTTTTTGGATCACTAAATTCTCTACATGTGGCAACACAGGCCTCTCTTTCTGAATAAATACCCGAGCTCCCCCCTGTACTCTCTGTCTATGTAAATTCCCGCCTTCATTCACACCCTGACGTGTAGCGCACCTGCCTTGGCTGCATCGCAATGAATGAATAGATGTGTATTGTCTGGGACATATGCATAGCGGGGAATTCGATCAATCAATTGGCTCAAGGGCCCTAGTGGTAAGAAAAAGTCCAAGGCCCAGACCCTTCCTCCACTGAGGTTGTTTGGTGAGCTACATCAAGGAAATTACGGAATATATAGATTATGTGTTATGATGTCATACTGAGGTGGTACATTAGAGTTCCAGCAGTTCAGCATCACGTGGAATCAGCAGGTGGCTACAAGTCATTTTAAAGCAATGAAACATGGAATGAAACCAAGACTGCATTGATCAAAATTATTTGATGCACCACAAACAACAGAATTCAACCATATGGGATGCAACTCACCCAAACAATTATCATGTTGATTCTATGGATCCCTTCTTATTTCTTCATTCTTTCCCTCTCCATGGATATGGAGTAGAAATTGTCCATCTGAACATCTCCAAAGATGCACAGGCCCAAATATGTTGATTGCTCTGGTGTCGTTTAGAGCAGAGCTGTGTCTTCATTCAACTTTCAGCGGTTGTACCTACACACGTCAGGGACGTCCTGGTGTGAACACCAGCCACATGTCCTGCTGTCATATTTTCACTTTTTTCATTGGTCCTCATTGAGGGCAGTGGAGGCCTAGCAGTTAAGGAAGCGGCCCCGTAATCAGAAGGTTGCCGGTTCCTATCCCGATCCGCCAAGGTACCACTGAGGTGCCACTGAGCAAAGCACCGTCCCCACACACTGCTCCCCAGGCGCCGGTCATGGCTGCCCACTGCTCACTCAGGGTGATGGGTTAAATGCAGAGGACAAATTTCACTGTGTGCACCGTGTGCTGTGCTGCTGTGTATCACATGTGACAATCACTTCACTTTATTTATTATCATTGCTCTTGCCATCGTCTGGCATCCAATAAAATAACCGGCTGTGCCTTTGCTGTGCTATGCTAGATTGTAACTGGTGAGTTGTTGTCACGATCCGGTCCGAAATGGGGTTTCATTGTTGTCATGTGTAATGTTCCCTAATCGTTCTCACCTGTGTTAATTGTATAAAGCTGCCCTGTTTGTTTCTGTTCGCCATCAGGTCTTTAACGTTATGTTCCGTGTTCACCAGTGTCTATGTCTCGGATGTCTCCCCTGTCTTGTGCTTCACCAATTAACCCTGGTTTTGTGATGTCAGGTGAAAGCGTCCTTCATTCCACGTCTTCCTCGTCACTCTTCATCCTCCTCTCCGTTCACCCGCTGCGTCATGCCCGCATGGACGTGACAGTTGTGGTAATCAGAGACGAGTTTGAAAGCTGTAAAATCCAGTACCAGCATCAGACGTCTTAGCACAACCTTAAGTGTAGCATTGTTTAAAAATGTAGACATATTGAAAATTCATTTACATTCTCATCAGCAACAATGTCTATGGCTGCTGCCCTGGAAATAATCAAGTGGCAAAACCGGAGGCATCCTACCATCTTCGGAACATCTCATCTTTTCAATCTTTTAACCAATATACAGAGTACCAATGAGCACTTGGGTCATCAGCACCTTTCAGGTTCAAGCACCATGCCAGTCTCAAAGTGAAATTGAAGTGATTGTCATTGTGGAACATGGCAGTACTGCACACAATGAAATGTGGTCTCTGCATTTAACCCATCACCTTGGTAAGCAGTGGGCAGCCATGACAGGCGCCCGTGGAGCAGTGTGTGGCAGTTCAGGAATCGAACTGGCAACCTTCCAATTATGGGTCAGCTTTCTTACCTGTTAGGCCAAATAAACCAGTGCCCTGGCCAATGATAGGAATAGGACGATGTCCATGTAGAATGACAAGTGTGTGGAAGTCAGTGTCACGATTGGGTGCACCTTGAGATGCCTTATACATCGATAATTAAATAATTAAATATCATGAATGTCATCAATTAATACAAACATAATTAATGAATTAAATATTACATAAATTCTATTGAAATAATATGGAACTAAAAGCATTATTTAAACATGTCACATTGAAATATTTTAGCGTGCTGACAAACTTATACACCAAGACCTTTTCTCCACAAAAATACAGTTGTTGCTGAACTGGTGGACAAATTGAGGAAGACAAGAATCCAAGCTGCTCTTCAAGGGCACTGCTTTGCTGGGGCTGGAGATGTTGAGTGTGATGTCTTCACTGGAAGAAAGCTATGTGCATTCAAGTCCTGTCATGTATGTCTGCTCTCTTACTGTGAAACACATTTAATGATGTGTGTTCACACTGAAACCAACACAGGAGAAAAACATACTCTTTGATATTTTGTCAAACTGAGAGGAAACATCTCTCCAATGGATGAACACAAAAATCATGATTTGGTCTTAGCTGCTGCATTAAACAAGGAACAAGGTAAAAAACAGAGAAATTGTTTATTTGTAAAATACATCTTATTCGCTTTCTCTTATTACAATTGAAAGAATTAACATTTACCTTAATTTAAAGCCACTACAAAAGAATAGATGCTGGAATTGTTGAAACAACACTCATAAACAACAGCCTAACTTGTCTCAATTAGGAATAGTGCTGATGTACTGTGGGGAAAATAAGTATTTGATGCACTGCCAATTTTTAAAATGTTCTCATTTACAAAGAATGGAGAGCTCTGTAAGCTTCACTGTAAGACAGAATTTACAAAAGAAAGCATGATTTTTAAATAATTGTTTTGCATTGCATAACATATGTACCGTACAATAGAAAAATATTTACTTAATATTTGGTACAGAAACTATTACTGAGGTCAGACATTTCTTGACCAGGTTTGCATGCACTGCAGCATGGATTTTGTCCCACTCCTCCATACAGATGTTCTCCAGATCTTTCAGGTTGCAGGGCTGTTGCTGGGCCCTCCATAGATTGGGTTCAGGTCTGGAGACTCCATGACCTTGAAATATTTTTTAACGAGCCACTTCTTGGTTGTAAGATTGCAAATTTCCCACTTGTGGGACTAATAAAGGATCATCTTATCTTATCTCTTATCTTGGGCTGGCTGTGTGTTTCTGGCCATTGTCATGCTGGAAGAGCCAGCCATGACCTATCTTCAATGCTCTTACTGAGGAAAAGAGGTTGTTGGCCAAAATCTTGTGATATCTGGCTATTCTGTCCTTCATGCGGTGCAGTCATCCTGTTGCCTGGCAGAAAAGCAGCCTCAAAGCATGATGATTCCACCCCCATAAAGTGTTCCCCAAAATGGTGTTGTTGGGATTGTACTCATCCTTCTTCTTCCTCCACCGCAGTGAGTGGAGTTCAAACAGGACACGTTCTATTTCCGTCTCAACCAACCACATTACCTTCTCTGTGGTTTTTGAACATGTAGCAGTCTTGCAAATGCTGAATAATAAAATTGAATGTGTATAGTCTTACAAATTGTGTAAACTTTATTAAGCTCAACACCATTAAAATGAGTTAGAATATACACTGACATTTCCTCTTATCTTTTTTTTTTTTTTCGAATCCACATTTAACATGACAAGTTCTGATTCCACAGAAGAGCTAAATAATCATGTAGTTTAACATGGTGTGTAGGAGAAACAGTTAATTAAGTGAGCTGCTGACAAATAAGAGGCTTCCTACAATTAATTTACACACACAATGGATGGTAAAACACAAAAAAACAACCCCTTTCCCGTCGCTCACTCTGTGTGAGATAATGAACACCTTCTTCTGAACTCTTGCCCGTGTGCCCGAATCCATTTGTTTGCCACTGAAATGACATTATTAAAATGTTTACTTTGCATTATTATTTTTCATTCTTTTTTTTTATTCACATTTAAGATGGACAGACATGCATTGGAAGGTGACACGTTTTATACATTTTTGCTTCAACACAACACTTGTTCTTAGATTTGTTTCGACATTGCGCAGAAGCAACAAGACTGAACATGAAATCAGTGAACTCTGTCTGAGTATTAAATTCAAACGCAGCTTACCCCATTTGTTTCCTACAAACACTGGGCAGGCAGCGTGGAGGGTGTTAGCATCCTCCTCCCCATTTTGTAAAAGGTTGAACCAAACCACAGCAGAACCCTGAAAAAAACGGGGGGAGACTTTAATAAAACAAGTGTTCTTGTTTCAAGTGAATGAGCCTTAGGATGATGATTAACCAACATTGGCTCTGTTGGGTTCATTTCCATTATGAAAGTGAAAGTGAAGTTTTGTCATTGTGATACACTGCAGCACAGCTCACGGTGACACAACGAAATGTGTGGTCTGCTTTTAACCATCACCCTTGGTGAGCAATGGGCAGCCATGACAGGCGCCCGGGGAGCAGTGTGCGGGGACGGTGCTTTGCTCAGTGGCACCTTGGTGGATCGGGATACAAATCGGCAACCTTCTGGTTTTCGGGGAAGCTTCCTTAACCGCTAGGCCACCAATGGCCTTTACTTCACTTTACTTCAAGCTGTAGGTTGACGAGCTGACTATATTAATATATCTAGATTTATTTCAAATGTCCTGTGGGAATCTATGTGTGTTTACCTTCTGTGGTTTTAAAGCAGCTCCTATTGCAGGAAACACAGTGGCCCCTCCGATTTCAACATCACTCATCTGGGTTGCATCAGAGGAGATCATGGATCATTTTCAGACACCGCACATGACGGGACATTTAAATTCAATCCAGACCAAGTCACGGCACTTACATAGATCAGCACAGTGGCGATTCGACCTCCTTTAAGCTCAAACTCAGTGTCGCCTGTCAACTATGGAGGACAAGTCCTGTGGTTAGCGAGAATCATTCAGCCAGAGCGCATCTTACATCTCAGGCTTACCTTAGAATCGAAATGTGGCTCATATTGCCCTCCTATGCCATAGTTAGCTACCTTAAAAAAAAGTGTTCAAATGTAAATGTGTTCCAGCAAACTAGTTAATGAGTGAGTTTTTCACTTCACTTTGACTTTAAGTATTGTAGTTACTGTAGTTAATACAGTAAGTGCTGCATAAAGTATATGTCCTGTCCTGGGACTACCTGGAGGATCTCAGCCGATGCCATGTCCAGACCCGTCACATCTGCCACCCTCTGAGTCACATGGACAACAACAGGGTCCTCATCCTCTGCAAGCCAAGCACTGAGACACATAGAAGTAAATACTTTAATAGCTGTATCATTTCATCAAATACGATTTAGCATTTAATTGGAAGGAAATGCAAAATTGCACCTTTTTGAAACTCTGAACTCTGTTGAATACTTGTTCCCTGTAGAGTGATCTACGACCTTTGCCCTTGCAAGCTTTTAAAAATTAATAAAATCGAACATACAAACGGTAAATTCAATCAGTAATAATAAATAAGCATTTTTATTTTTAAAAGAGTATCTCTGACCCTAATTCTGATGACACATTATGTAGTATACAGTTCATTATGCATAATTATGCATTTTCACCTTTGGTCTGGCAAGCGTCTTTATAATTTCTATTTCCTTATCAGACATCAGCTCATGATATCTAATGATTCGTGGATGATCCCACTCGTCCTCTTCTTTGACAGGAGCATAAATTAAACGAGCGTTCCCACCGCCAGAGCTGTACCGGCAGAACAGTCTTCTTCTTCGCTTGTCCGTCTGTCATTAGCACACAGGACAAATAAAAAAAGTAATGCTGTGTTGTATCTTTTCACTTAACAATTCTGTCTCTTGGTTTGTAAAAACACTTGAATTCATGAAAAACGCAAGAGTTAATTGCCATTTTGGATCCTTCTCCTCTGCATAAAGCCTCATAGGACATGTTGTGCATAATGCTCAAATCAAACGGGTTTTTGTAGCCATTTGGGGTCAGAACACTCTCTTTCAGGCTCTTGTAGTGTGCAAACTGGGCCAGAGTCAGGAGGTCACTGGAATCTGTGTGGAGCAGAGTGATTGTAGGAGCTCATAACTAGTCAAGCTAAAAGATAACATGTTATATGGTTTATATGGTCACCTACCCTGCTCTAAAATCTGCTGAGTAAGGTTTAGAGCCACAGGTAAAACTCCCATCTGAAAAGAAAGGGGTGCGAGAATGCGAAGGACCTCCATCTTCGAGACCTCTGATTCTACACCTTCGTCCAACTGTCTCAGCGTCTCCTGCATCCACAGGAAGGCGTACTGGTACTTCCAGTTTTGATGTGCAACCGTGGCAATGTGAAACATTTCATCTGGATCCAGAGCCCCTGTACCCACTAGTCCTGTAAACAGCCATCACTCAGTTCTGTTTCCAGTATTATCAGTCTCAATAGATGCCACACAAGTTCACAGTCCCACCTGGCACCCCTCCTTTCATAACGCTTTCAGGATGAAGGTGGTATGTCTCTTGCAGTCTGACCAGACCCAGGGCCACCCCATCCACATCACCGTCACTAGGGAGACCCTGGGATTTCTGCTTCAGAACCCCCAGGAAATCTGTAAACAGAATTAACAGGCAATAACGCATTATGAGCTAAGAAAGCAGTTCTTCTCTTAGTTACACTAAAACCCAGATATATTTGGACATTAGTAACAAAATAGTTAGGAAATATGACACTGCTCATGAAATTTCACCGTGTTATAAGTTGATCTTACATTTACATTTACAGCATTTATCAGACGCCCTTATCCAGAGCGACTTACAATTAGTAGTTACAGGGGACAGTCCCCCTGGAGCAACTTAGGGTTAAGTGTCTTGCTCAGGCACAATGGTAGTAAGTGGGATTTGAACCTGGGTCTTCTGGTTCATAGGAGAGTGTCTTACCCCTAGGCTACTACCAAATCTTGACACTTATTGTAGACCTTAACGTGAAAATGTTAGATAAAAAGAAAAGCAACATTTTATATTAATATTATCGCACAGACAATGCAATCCAGTGAATTAGCTCACTGTACCCTGAGATGAACTGTTGGTTGTGATTTCCTCCACCAGCTTCCATTTTTTCCTCAAGCCTCTCACCAGTTTGTAAGCTTTGAAAGGGTTGCTTATATGTCTCTCCAATTCTTCTATGGAATCTTCAGAGACTAAAGTCTCCACTGGGCACGAGAGCATTCTGTTACAAGCAATTGAATTACATTTATTAGCTGCATAATAAGCAATCTGCTTAGGTTAATATCAAATTATATTTACATTTACAGCACTTATCCAGAGTGACTTACAGTCAGTAGTTACGGGGACAGTACCCCCTGGAGCAATTTAGGGTTAAGTGTCTTGCTCAGGGACACAATGGTAGTAAGTGGGGTTTGAACCTGGGTCTTCTGGTTCATAGGAGAGTGTGTTAACCACTAGGCTACTTAGACCACTACCACATTCAAAACGTTGAGTCCAGCAGGCAACAAAAACAGTAGGTGAAGGGACAGTGATGACTTTTCATAAGAACACCCATCTGCTCGCTGTTCTCACACCTTTTGAGGTTCTCTAAGCGGGTTTCTTCAGCTGCTATGTAAGCACCCAATGTCTCCATGAGTTCTTTCTCCATCACAATAAGTTCAGTCATGCTGTCTACCAACAAAAAACAAAAGGATCTTTGGCAAATTACTGAATTCTAAATAAATGACCATAATTAATCAATTTAACCAGTAATGTATTCCATTACAGTAAATAAACTATACATTCTGAATACTTTTAGAATCCATGTAAAATACATTTTGAAATGCATGTGTAAAACAGCTGTGCTGCATCATAATTTGTTAGTTGCGTCAACAAGACTAAAATATAAACACATATATAATTATTCCTGACTGCCAAATACATCATACATGCATAATATTGCATAGAAATTGTTTGTGTGGTAGAAACACTTCAGGTGACAAGCAGAGATGGATTTACTAGATTTAACTGTACCTGTAGAGGAGTAAAATTCAGTCTGCTCTTCACACAAGATCCCATGAATCAGAAGGAACAAAATGTGCCACTCCAGGTTCATGTTCATCAGACTAGATGAGAGTGCCACTGTCAGGCACCAAACTATTAGCTTTTAACACTCTCTGCAGTTCGAATCAACAATGAGTCAATTTTACAAAAGATAGTTCTTACCTTTAACACGATTCAGTGTTGGAAACTGGCTAACCCAGCATGAAACTCAGCTCAACTAGGCAACTGTCCTCTTCGGCTACTCATCTGAGGTATTACTCAATTCTTGGCTCATGTTTAGGACCTTTTTTTTTTTAGAAAACTATTTGCCTCGGATTACCCAAGATGAACAACCAAATTAGCAAATGTCAAGTCTGTTGAGAAAAGCGCATCTTCTTTAATCCAGTTGGGCAGTTTAAAATGAGTCAGTGCAGTCGGCAAGTGCAGACACCGCCCAAATTGTCAAAACCTCATGCTTCTGTACACCTGAAACTAAAAGGGTAGTGTCTAATATTTCACAATATGTTGTTCAAATACATGTAATACTGTGACCTTAAGCTTATAATTATTTGACTTAACTACAAAATAAGTAAGTAAGAAGTATTTAAAGTGAATAGTGACCAACACGTCAGGGTTTAAGGCACTAAATAATAACACATTATTATTGTTATTAGGATGACAATTTTAACGCTGACATTGTGTGTGAAAGGTTGCACTTTTATTTTAAACTGATTGAAAAATGAATTACACATTAATGAACAATCATTGTTTATTGTGTGCATTATAAAACCTATTACTCGCACAACAGAGGTATGTAATAATTTATGCGTTTTAAAAATAAAGATGAAATGATTGTTGCGCCCCACTGTCCTGCATTTCCAGTATCTGATTATGAATGATGTGATGTTTTGTAAAACCCAAAAAAAGAAGCAATCCAAAAACATTGCCCGTTTGAAAAAACCACACATTACAAGCAGCTGTTCAAAGTCCATGTAACCACAGTAGAACCACTGTTCTACTCTCTGAATCCCACCTTGCAGCCACAGGGGAATGGAGTGTTAGTATCGATGTGGCGATAAGTCCAGGCACTTTTGGTTGTGTGTGTGAGAAGCAGTTTGTGTTATTAATTAATTCATTTATTTTTGCCTCAGTCCACTTCTGAAGGGCCACAAGGTCTTCTGAACTCCTGCCCTCGCTCGTGGATCCACTTGTTTGACACTGCAAAAGCACACAATCCGATTCTATCAGAGACGTCCACTTGTCTGTTCTGCTATGAAAGCCAGATGCTTGAAATGATTTATTCAACAGTAAGATGATAGTAATAATGTTTGTCTTACCCCATTTACTTCCTACTAAAACTGGGCAGGCAGCATGCCGAGTCCTGTAGTCCCCTTCACCACTCCGGAAAAGGTTGTACCAGAACACTGCAGTTCCCTACAATAAAAGACATGATCTAGCACCTTCACTAAAACCTAACTGGAATCTAAAGGCAGGCATTGGGGTAGCATTGTGATAGCTATGCACTTGAAAGAGTTTCTAATTGAGAAAATAAACAACAGTCACCACCAGTTTGTAATGAAAACAGTAGTCCCAAAAGTAAGAACTCATTGATGTCACAATGGAATAATGCATGTGCCAATATGAACCTTTAATGCCTCTTTAATGTTTAATGAACATTATATATATACAGCAGCCACATTTATAGTGCTACTGGCCCATTTGATGTTTTCATGGTGTCTGTACTTTACAGACTACTCAGATTAGTGGACATTTTTCTAATTTTGCAATTGATAACTTTATATTGGTGTAAAGTGTTATTTATATACAGGTCCATTTTGACTCAAACACCCAATTATCAAACACTAAACAACACAATTTTTCATTAAATAAATAATAATAATACTGAGCACTTTAACTGGTTGAGTATTGGTTTGTCTGATCATGTGAGCAGCAGCTCATTCGGTCATCATGTTGGGTGTGGTTTGAAGAGACCGCCTCATTAAAAGTGCTACAAGTGACCACAGACTCACCTTTCTGGGCCAGATGGCCGCACCAAAGTCAGGAAACACAGTCGCACCCCCAGCCTCAACATCGCTCATCTGAAGGAGAAATGTGCCTCGGTGACTCGGGTGTACTTTTACAATATTACGACTATCACCCACTCACTCAAAATACACACATGCCATGCACTTCTTACACACATCTGCATTAACTACAAGAGTCGGGGGGGAAAGAAAAGGGGAGGTGGGAGTATAAGTCTCAAAACCAGTAAAACAACCCATGTTTCCACATGGCAAATTGTAAATTTTAGATCATCTTCTTCCTGCACCTCCAGGAAAGTGATGCTTATTTTCTGGTGGCTGTTGCATTTAAACTTGAACTGTACTGGTTTTACTAAGGGATGTTTCCTTTATTAAGGAAAGAAAAAAGAACATAAAACCCTCATAAACTATATATTAAGACAAACTTCAGCAAGCATGTTAGGCAGTAGATTTCTCTCTGCAATATGCACTGAAATTGACTGACATACAGTATACCATGTGGTAGATATCATTGTGCAGTGTATGCAATAGAATTTTAATTTCCATGATATATGCTGCAACACAGGCATGTCAATCAATTGAAGTTCAATATTGAAAAAAGAGTTGATGTATTTTGCAAAAAAAAAAAAAAAAAAAGCCACTACGTTAAATAAACCATATTCAGATTTAATGATTACAGCAAAGTCTCTGAATGTGCCGTCATCACAGCAGAGACTCATACTTACATAATTTAAAAAAGTAGCCACACGATTTCCAGTGCCTAATGATTTGAAAGCATCAGGCTCATCTTTCTACAGAGATAAATCCGAGAATAGAAGACAAAACGGGGGTGAAGCCTCGATACTGGCACACACACACATGTACTTACGTAGTTCAGATAGGTGGCAAGCCTATTTCCATCAACCTTGAGGTTGCTGTCAAAAGGACGCTGTCAAAAACAGATGTTCAGGACTTTTAACCATGAGTGTACAGAGTGGCTGCAGGATCCCAAGCCACCAATGGCTTTATAGAAAAATGGCTCTGCGACACAGCTATGAGCAACAGTGTAAGGCAATTAATCCAAATCTGATTAGTATATAATGTTTCAATGCCACGCAGTAGCGTAAGCTGCAGAAGAAAGAAGGAAAGCTGCTCGCAGGATGTCATGTGTTCTGTATCTTAAATAAATACCTGCTTTAACATTTATGCTAAAACATAGCCTGAATACATTAACGCATTAGTGCAACATCTGAGGAGCACACGCAGTACAAGTGTTGACCATGACATGCTTAATACTGTGAAATGTTTAACTGCTGTTTCGTTATCCGAACATCATGTGCAAATTGGTGGTAATTAACATTTAAAATTGTTCATTATTATTTTACATTTGCATAATTACAGAAATTACACATAGTAGTGACATATTTTGTGTGTCAGTGTGAACCTGTAGATTCATTGTAAATTAAAATATATGAAGATGGCCTCTAAATAGCAAAGCTGAAATTAAATTTTTTTTTGAGTTTCCACATGTTGACCTTGCATTCATGCATTAGTGTTAATATTGTCATAGCATTTAGACCAGTAAGCGGATGAATGCTGACTCAGTGTGATGGGACGGTAAGTGAACTGTACAGTCCTGTGCTTAGTGCACTTACCCTCGAAAAGTCAAAGTGTGGCTCGTACTGACCTCCAACACCATAATTAGCAACCTGCATAGATCAAGATGGTAGGAATGTATAAGAATATCCACACAATCACTTTCACTATAAAACATACTCACAACAAAAATTATATAATGACGGAAAAACAGCTCTACATGAAAGATGATAATTCAGAGAATTCACACAATCAATTTAGTTAACAGAAACGATAACCCATTAAATGTTCTTCAAGACAATTCAACTTTATCTCAAGTCCCTAAGTGACAAACGTTTTGAGAAATAATGGTTTTCAACTCAGTTCTGTTTTTATTATGGCAATTTGCATATACTCCCGAACGTTATGAAGAGTGATCAGACGAATTGCAAAGTCCCTGTCTGCCATGAAAATTAAAAAATTTCCACTGCATTTCAGCCCTGCCACAAAAAGGCCTGCTAAGATCATTTCGGTTTGAGTGTTGAAGAGCACAAGGCTGGAGATCATTCTGTCATGCTGATTGAGTTAGAATCGCAGACTGGATGCTTTAAAAGGAGGGTGATGCTTGAAATCATTGTTCTTCCTCTGTTACATGTGCAGTCATCATTGCGTTGCATAAAAAGTGCTTCACCAGCAAGGACATTTCTGCTACTACGATTGCACCTAAATCAACCATTTATTGAATGATCAAAAACTTCAAGGAGAGGGGTTCAAGTGTTGTGAAGAAGGCTTCAGGGTGCCCAAAAAAAGTCCAGCAAGCACCAGGACTGTCTCTTAAAGATGGATCAGCTGCGGGATCAGGCAGCCACTAGTGCAGAGCTTGCTCAGGAATGGCTGCAGGCAGGTGTGAGTTCATCTGCATTTTTGGAGGATGGCCTGGTGTCAAGAAGGGCAGCAAAGAAGCCACTTCTCTTCAAGAAAAACATCAAGGACATACTGATATTCTGCAAAAAGTACAGGGATTGGACTGCTGAGGACTAGCAAAAGTCATTTTCTCTGTCTGGAGAAGAAAAGGTGAGTGCTACCATCAGTTCTGTCTCGTGCCAACAGTAAAGCATCCTGAGTCCATTCATGTGTGGGGCTGCTTCTCATCCAAGGAAGTGGGCTCACTCACAAAGAGCACAGCCATGAATAAAGAATGATACCAAAACATCCTCCGACAGCAACTTCTCCAAATCATCCAAAAACTGTTTGGTGAAGAACAATACCTTTTTCCAGCATGATGGAGCATTGTGACATAAGGCCAAAGTAATGATGACTTTGCGGCTCAGAGAACAAAACAGTGAAATTTTGGCTCCACGGCCAGGAAACTCCCCGGACCGTAATCCTATTGCTGGTCAAGCCAGAACTGCAAATATTATCTCTCTGCATGAACTTGATTTAATTGTCAATAAAAGCCTTTTAATCTTATACAATGCTTGTAATTATATTTCAATAAACAACAGACATATCTGACAAAAACATCTAAAAACACTGAAGCAACAAAGTTCACTGTGAAAACCAGTATTTGTGTCTTTCTGTACAACTGTTGACACTGTATGCATATAGTGGCCACAGCAGTACAATATTTAACATTGTTGAGATATATGTCACATTAAAAATAATGTACCTGAAGAAGCTCGGCTGTTGCCACTGACAGACCTGTGACATCCTCTATCCGCTGGTTTACTCTGTCAATGACTGGGTCCTCCTCTCCTTCCAACCAGGCACTAGAGATGCAAGATCACATTTGAAATTGAATTGAAAACACTGTTGATAAGTTATAAAACTGCTTATTGGCCATAAGTCTCCTCACCTTTTAGACACTCTGTAATTGGCTACTGTTAAAACTCCAGTCTTTGGGTCTCGCACTGTGGCTCTTGCAAGCTTGGCCCCACAAAAAAAGATAAAATACCCATTCATTCATAGAAATTCCTTTAATGCTGAAAAACTACAGAATCTTAAATGTCTTTTCTCAATAGGATGAGGAGGTTCATACTCACCCTGGGCTTGGCCAGCTCTTTGATTTTCTCAATCTCTTCATCAGACAGTGCATTGAGGTAGCGCACAATGTGAGGGCTGTCCCACTCGTCCTCTTCCAGCATTGGTTTGAGCAGCAGCCGGGGGTTCCTGTTCCTATCCTGGTATCGGCAGAACATCCGGCTCTGTCTCTTTATAGTCTGTGGAAGGTAAGGGGGTAAGAATTGTACACTTCTCTATGCACTACATGTTCTCTTGTGAAGGAAATTCACCATTTTCACTCCCTCGCCCCTGCAGAGGGCCTCGTAGGTCTCTCTCTCGGGCAGGTAATCGCGGGGACGCTTGTAGGTGCCCAGTGTGATGGGTTGCTCGCTCATGGGCTCCTGCTGGCTCTGGTCCTTCTCCGTCAGCTCAGCGGATAGCAGCTTCTCAAAGTAACGCAGGTTCCCTCCTGCCCTCTGGTGGCCGGGGTCTGTAAGAGACGTGGGATGAGGGAGGGAAGAGTTAATCCAAGACTTTCTCAGGTCATAAATGTATTTGTTTTACAACAGTTTTGCACAATGGTGCACATCGCAGCAGTACTGAAAAAAGTAAATATTAAAATGAAAACAAATTTTATAATTGCACTATTTTTCAAAGAGGCTGGTTTCAAAATATGCTGGACAAAGATCATCTGCCTATGGTTAAAGTACATCTTTACTCACCAAACCAAAAATGAAAAAACACCACAACGCGCACACAAAAGATAGAACAACATCTTTGCTTCTTTGAATGAACTTATTTCCCTTATTCTGTATGAAGTATATTACCATGTTTGCATTATTAATGCCCTGATTATGGTCCCCTTCAAAAGCAGCATGCAGTGATTCATGAATGGAACAACCATTTATTGTGGTGCTTTTACACCACATTTTCACATCCCTGTAGATAGGAATCGAAGCTTATATGCAGTAGGGGTGCACTTATGCGTATTTAAATCTTAAAAAGTAATTGCATGCAAAAAACAGGCCTGGCTGCCAAGAAGAAACCTGGCTGTCAGGATAAACACAGCCTGTTCAGCTTCACACTGGTCAAAGCCACAGCACCCCATAATTACTGTCTTGAGCAGGGTGCAACAACCTCCACTCTGCTCTGAATATAGGCTGAGAAGAAGCTGAGCCACATTAAGAAGAGACTACAGACAATGGAGGCAAAAAAGGGGCCAGGAGAATGAAAAGAATAAAGAAATGAAAAGATTTTCCATAGCATTTTGAAATAACTATAGAGCTCATTTGAAAAAGTAATTGTCATGTGGTGAGCTGATAACTGTGAGAGACACTGCAGCATGTCTGCATGTGAGAGAAATGTGAGAGACACTGTAGCATGTCTGTTGAGGCAGCTGAACAACGATGGACACTTGAGTCCCTGGTAATAAGGTCAACCATCCTGAATTGTGAGGCTGTCACACAGTGTTTCAAGTGCCTGTTACCTCAGGTCAAGTGCTTCTGTTTCATTTTAGGTCAGTTTTCCCTGGACCACCCAGCCTTTTATCTCCTTGGTGCATGTGATGTTTCAGGAACTTACCGATGGCCACCAGTCGTCTGGTCAGCTCAATGGCCCGGGGCAGGTCGCCCATCTGGTAGACAGAATAGCTCAGGTAGTCAAGCACATCGGCCTTGGACACCACCGCCTCCTCGCCTGCGTCCATCTGCTTGAGGGCCTGCTGCATCCAGAGCACAGAGTGGTAATAGTCCACCTCGTTGTATGCCGTCTTGCCCATGTCGAAGCAGTCGTCCACAGTCAGCTCAGCATTGTAACGCACGCCTGCTGGCGAAAAAAGTACATTTTCATTTACACTGTCATTTACGGCATTTAGCAGAAGGCCTTATCTAGAGCGACTTACAATCAGTAGTTACAGGGACTAAGACACTTAGGGTTAAGCGTCTTGCTCAGAGACACGATGGTAGTAAGTGGGGTTTAAACATGTGATTTTTGTGGTCTTCTGGTGAGTAGGCAAGTGTGCTACGCACTAGTCTACTACCATCCCGTACAATTTTACCATGTAAATATGCACTTGTGTTCAGTTTTTAAATATTAGCACTTAGCTTCTATGAGTAGGGCAATAATATTTATTGTGACACCCTGTACATATTCAAAGTAGCAGATGGTTTGTATTAGGGATGTCATAAGCTATCAGTGCATTAACGTTTTGGGTGCAATTCAATGTCAGAGACCATAATAGGGCAAGAAATCGCTTTTCCATGGCCCTGCATCAGATTTCAGCATTTCTGCTAACTACTCACTCAGTTTTGAATCAGGAGAGGTGGGACAGGGAAAGCTGTGCATTAACAGAGCTGGTGGTTGAAACCCATATTAATGGTGCATCCTTATAGGACACCAAGTACAGACAAGCCAAATTAAGGGTTTTGCCAATATATCGTAATAATAAAAAAATTGGTGAGTTGTGTGGTCCATGTAGAAGACCAGAAGGAGAACAGCCAGTGCAACTCATCTAACCATGTAGGTTGCCTTTAGCAAAGCTCTCAGAGTCCAGCTGGTAAGTGTCTTGAAGACGCATGAGAGCTTTAGCTGCGCCCTTTTCATCCTCTTCATCAGGGAAGTATTGTCTGTGAGCAGATATGTTAGAGATGAAGCCTGGGAAGGAGAACAAAGAAAGTTTCACAGTGTTAAATAAGACACGACGTGGGTAAAGGCCGGCATACATGGTCATTTTGAGCTGATTTTGTACTCATATGATAATTCCTCCAGTCCGGCCGAATCGTAGCTTGATTGTGAATCATGTGTCATATAGTGTATATGATGTACGAGCACTGATTTACCCCTCTGACCAGGTCCCAACTGTCAATTGGCTGATTGTAAGAATATTAAATATCGTGTGAAAAATTCAATGAATTGTTGTAATTGTTTTGTGCATCCATACATGCCGCTGCCTCTTTTTGATTGTTTTCTGCAAACAAAATTGCACAAATGGCCAAAGCAACGAGTTTCACTTAATTCAGCATCGCTACTGATGTGGGTTCTTATTATTATTATCACTTCTAGGAACAGGAATCTAACATGTTCATATTGCTCGTGTATTGTGAGCAGAGAGGTTCCTACAAGAGGAAATAACTGGAAAAATCTCAGTGTATGCCTGAGAGCCATTTGCAGAAATGACGGCATCTTTCCCTGAAGGACATGCATGCTTCAAATATAAATAAAGTCAGACAACTTATAAACAGAATGTCCATACACAAACACACTCAGTAAACCCCAAGAAACACGCAGATATACAGACAAATTGAAAAGGTTCATGTATGTAAAAGGATGCATGTGACAGCATGCATCATATACTTACTTTACACAAACATTTCATTTACATTTGTGACATTTGGCACATGCCCTTCCCGAGAGCGACTTACACTTTTTCCATATAAGGCCTCTCTACCTCATTCATGCTTTCTTACCATCAGATGGGTCCTGCAGAACCAGGCTCTCCAGTTCCGACCACTCAGTGTTGAGCCTCTTCATCAGCTTGTAGGCGTTCACAGGGTGGGCCAGGAACCCTTCAGGGTCTGAGGTGGAGGCTCGCGTCAGCACATCCAACTTTTTGGCCCAACTGAAAGCAAGAACATCACAGTGTGTCTCTTGTGCCGATACTAGTGGGTACCAGTCTCTGACCAGCCATTGAAAACATTAAATGAAAGCTACATTCCACATTTCAGGACAGGGCAAGTCTCCTAGTCTTACATGCACGCAGAGGATTTTTACCTTTTCACAGCGGCAAGTTTGGACTCCTCAGCTCTGATATATTCTTTCAGGGACTGAACAAGCTCTTTTTCTGTGTAGATAAGATCTGTCATTTGGCCTGCGGGGAGGGAGCGGAGAGAACGTGATATTGCTTAGCCTCTGGCATGCTGGCAAGATGAAATCAAGCAGCTCGGATTTAAAATCCAATGATTTCACTTTATTTCAATACTGGGACTACTGATTCAAGTCCATCAAAATCAGCCAGAGTATTTTTTTTCCCTTTTTCCTAGACTGGGGAGGCATCTGTGGTGAGAAAGTCAGGTTCTGCAGCAGACCGAAAATAAGTCTGTGTGCTAAGCTGAACTCGAAACTCCATGCATGCACCATGTCAAACGTACTGAAGCATGTCAATGTTTCAAATCCATGCTTCCTTTTACCGGGGGGCTCAGTAAGGAAAATACTCTGTAAGGAATCCACTGTTTGTTCATTTTCTTTCAGACATCCTGAAAGAGGACTGCCAGTTATGTGGATATTATTCTTATAACAATGATGAATTATGTAAACCTCTGACTCATATCAAACAAGCATTTTAATTAACATCTTAAAAAAAAACTTTCTTTAATAATATATTGTCCAATTTGTTTTAAAAAGCATTATTATTTCAATAATAAACAATGAGAAAAAATTAGATATAGCTAACATATATAACTGTAGTTGAACCATTTGGCAATTAACCTGAAATAATCACTTAATAATCATTTTTAGAATGAAAAAATGACAGAAATCGAATTGTACCTATAGAAGTGAAGATTTCGGCGTTGGCGGCCCAGCAGAGACCACAAAGGACCAAAACTGCAGCAGGCGGACACCCCCTCATCCTTCTGTTCAGAATCTGCAAGATGCCAGAGCAAATCACTTCAACCTTCACAGTTCGAAAAAAAAGTGGGACGCCAACAGCATGAGAGACGGAGCAAAGGGCGAACACCGACGCTCCCCCCAAAACCCAACACCACCGATGCTCAACGGAAGCGGACGCTGACAAAACAACAGGCGACGGCACCTCCGTGTGACTTGCAAAAGGTGCATTTAAGACCGCAAGGACACCTTGGCTGAAAATTGTTGCCTTTATCTGGCCAGCGCACAGAAACAGGAATGGACGGGAGCTTTCGTTGGTTTGAAGTGGGCTGTGGGTGAGAGGAGGGCCTTGTTCACAATTTCCATCAGACTGTGAGCTGCTCGTGAGGGTGGACTGCTTCTGCTCGGGCTGGACTAAATATGGGTTAATGGCCACAGACTGGATGGGTGGATGACTTTAGCAGACATCCTCTGTTAAGGCTGGGGAAACAAAACCACATCTGGAAATAGACCAATCCAGACGCCGCCTTTTCCCCAGCTGTCATGCCTAAACTCAGCCCCCTGCACTCTCAAGTGGCATCTTATCGGGCATTTCTGTCCCTGAATTGAAGCTATTGATATGGTATGGTCACCTGTCTCTGTTTTATGAGGAGGGCTACTAGCGCTTACACAACTGCCGAGATCTGGCATGGAAGAGCGGCCCTGCTGCAACAAACACAAAGCAACAGGATTGGCAGGAATTACGGGGGAGCAGCTGCACAAGCTCGCCATTCTGTCCCGATGACTGTTTACTGCAGCGAAAGCGCGTGTGTGTGTTGTGCGAGGGGTTGATTAACGCTCCCCTGCTTGATCCCTGACTAATTCAGGGAATTACCTCTGACCTTGTGCATCAAATCACAGGTATGCAAGTTCAGAGCAGGTGCTTACTGCAGGACGTGTACATGTATTACTATATTATAATGCCACAATACTACTTACACTCACTGCAGGACGTGTACATGTATTACTATATTATAATGCCACAATACTACTTACACTCACTGCAGGACGTGTACATGTATTACTATATTATAATGCCACAATACTACTTACACTCACTGCAGGACGTGTACATGTATTACTATATTATAATGCCACAATACTACTTACACTCACTGCAGGACGTGTACATGTATTACTATATTATAATGCCACAATACTACTTACACTCACTGCAGGACGTGTACATGTATTACTATATTATAATGCCACAATACTACTTACACTCACTGCAGGACGTGTACATGTATTACTATATTATAATGCCACAATACTACTTACACTCACTGCAGGACGTGTACATGTATTACTATATTATAATGCCACAATACTACTTACACTCACTGCAGGACGTGTACATGTAT
Organism: Denticeps clupeoides; assembly: GCF_900700375.1. Taxonomy (NCBI): domain Eukaryota; kingdom Metazoa; phylum Chordata; class Actinopteri; order Clupeiformes; family Denticipitidae; genus Denticeps; species Denticeps clupeoides. Next base: position 17,263,621 of record NC_041712.1, read on the forward strand.
TACTATATTATAATGCCACAATACTACTTACACTCACTGCAGGACGTGTACATGTATTACTATATTATAATGCCACAATACTACTTACACTCACTGCAGGACGTGTACATGTATTACTATATTATAATGCCACAATACTACTTACACTCACTGCAGGACGTGTACATGTATTACTATATTATAATGCCACAATACTACTTACACTCACTGCAGGACGTGTACATGTATTACTATATTATAATGCCACAATACTACTTACACTCACTGCAGGACGTGTACATGTATTACTATATTATAATGCCACAATACTACTTACACTCACTGCAGGACGTGTACATGTATTACTATATTATAATGCCACAATACTACTTACACTCACTGCAGGACGTGTACATGTATTACTATATTATAATGCCACAATACTACTTACACTCACCGCAGGATGTGTACATGTATTACTATATTATAATGCCACAATACTACTTACACTCAAGTGAAGTGATTGTCAGCACAGCACACGGTGCACACAGTGAAATTTGTCTTCTCCATTTATCCCATCACCCTTTTGTGAGCAGTGGGCAGCCATGACAGGCACCCGGGGAGCAGTGTGTGGGGACGGTGCTTTGCTCAGTGTCACCTCAGTGGCACCTTGGCAGATCGGGATTTGAACCGTCAACCTTCTGATTACCGGGCCACTGCGTTAACCTCTAGGCCACCACTGCCCCGTAATTGTTGTTTTCTGATGCTCGCAAGCAGTGAATGTGAGCATTATTTTATTATGGCAAGGGCTAAAGATGAAAATTCGGCCCTTGCCATAATATGCCGCTTAAATGGGGCGTTTTATTTTACTGAATAAGGCAGCACTTCCGAGGCCTCCATGGTTCACTGTCCTGAGTAATCAGCTGGTTAAACAAAACTCTGGCAGGCAAACGGCAAGAACAACTGTTACTCTGCATACTCTGTGTGCGTAAATACGCCCAGAGCTGTGCTGCAGGTGCATTTATTTAGTGTTGCCACTCGGCATCGTGGGAAATCAGTCCACAACCACAGAGGGATCTTTACCAGATTCACTACTGGAGCAGGGGTTATAATGCGGTCGTGGAGAGAGCAATGCTTTGTTCTGCCTTTTTAATCCAGCCCATATGGAGAGAATGTCGGGGAGCACTTTTGTTTTCTCTGACAGCGCAGATGTTCTTGCAAAACCTAAGCCAATCAAAAAGGCCCCAAAATGTTTTTTTTTAACATCCAACGGGACACTGCGCAAGCACCATCTGAATCAAGTGCACATTATTGTGGTTGCAGCAGATGACCATGTTATAATATGGTGATATAGAAAGTGTTTTGACTTGTTGCCTCTTTTTAACTTGTTGAGATAGGTCGGGTGATATTGATTTATGATACTGGGCGAGTTAACGAAGTAAAGGGGCAGTGGTGCCCTAACCCTTGATCAGAATCCCGATCCACCAAGGTGCCGCTGAGCAAAGCACCGTCCCCACACACTGCTCCCCGGGCGCCTGTCATGGCTGCCCACTGCTCACCAAGGGTGATGGTTTAAAAGCAGAGGACACATTTCGTTGTGTCACCGTGTGCTGCGCTGCAGTGTTTCACAATGACAATCACTTCACTTAAACTAAAGATCAGGAGTCTGACTTTTGAACTAAGTACTCAGGCCGTCGACTTTGGGAAAGTTAAGCCTCACACCTTTACGGAGTTGCCGCTGAACACGAGCTTTGCTTGATGCCAGGAGACAGCGTCTGGAACGCACAGCTTCTGGAACGTTCTGACGCAACCGCAGACGGAGATGCTTGCAGAAATGCGGAGACCTCAAACACACACACACACAAATAAAACTGCAAAACTTTACACACGACTCTACAGAACCCCTCCAGCACACGTCACATTTCCGGCGAGATGAATTTGAAAACTTTATAAAACTTATTAAAACAAGACGCACATTACTACTTTTGATCTTCAAGTTTAGACAAGAAACAAACGTGCTTACGGCGTCAAACTTGTTACGGGCTGTGACGCACGGCAACAGGGTTACAGCCAGAACAGGGCGGCGTCTTACCTGGGAAATAACGCGCGTCTTTCTGCGACGACAAGACTACAAACGCGGCGGGAAGCAGCACGACCCGCGAGCCCGTGATTTGTCGCTGCCACGTACAGCGCGTCGCCTTCTCCCCGCTGGCGACGCGGGCGTGACGCTGTGCTCCTAGTAGATGCGCACGTATAATTCCCCAGCCCCGCCTCGCCTCGCCTGCCGTCCGGCCCACCACCCCCCCTTTCCCGGGGCTCTCGACATTGCGAGTGCGATCCAGTGCACGTAGCCCCGGCGTGCCAGCATACCGGAGCCGGTCTGGTGGAGTTTTCGCGTGGCGCCGCCGTCTCGTCCGCTGCCCGCCTGTTCGACGAACGAGCCGGCGGGGCCGAGCCAGCGGGGCGATTTTGGACAGTTTATCCCCAGCAGCAGCAGCGCCCCCCCCCCCTCTTTTACCTGCCCGGGCCAGGTCGGCCCCCGCAGGCACGGTACACGGCAGGAGGACCGGCTCGGGCCCGGCTCGGCCAGTGGGTCCGCGGAGAACAGTGACGCAGCCTTGCAGCGTGATTTGACGTCGGCGGCTCCCTGTGGTATTACGGTAATTCGGACCACGCTGGCTTGCACGTTGGCAAAGGCGGTTTGGGAGGCGTTTGTCTCCGCTTCAGTGGCAGAACTTTTCACTGCTTATTATTACCATGAAAAACGAATACGAAATGGGATTGAATAGAAAAAAACTATATCAAACGGTGTTAAAATAATAATTAATAGAATAATAATGTATTATTTATTAATGATGAAATAATGAATGAAATAATGATGTAGTTGATGCAATAGACACTGTACTAGTGTAAATTTTGCCTGTTTTATTTCTTCTTTAATTAGTACAGCTGTTTTTAGTTCTGCTGAATTCATTCAAATGGACTCTTTAAAATAATGAATGAATATTTTAAACCAACACAACATTCCATTGTAACTAATTGACTAAAGACTAATTGTTGCAGAAAATGTTCCTATCTACATGTATACAGTTATTCCATCTTAAACAGCCATTTTTAGCTAGCAGACCCACTTACAACATGAACATTGGAGTTTGTATCCTTAATTCAACAAATTATGGTAGTGTATGTTAATACATTTACAAATGCTTGATAAGAGGAACATGGAGGGTGACATCAGGGGGAAAAATGAATAAAAATCTGACGTTAAGAATGAGAAAATGGAAGAACATAGTTTACCATCCTCCCAGCGTCACACCCAGTCAGACAAATAAGGCGCCTGGTCGTGCCCCATTTAGTTGGTGCATCTGCTCCATGAACTTTTGGCCCCTGTGTATTGTCTTTTCCTGACTGGTCACCCTAGTTGTGTTTGCATGTGTATAAGCCTGCCTCGTGTGACTCTTTGCTCTCTCTTTTGTCCACCAATGAGCGTTTGCTTGGCACAGAACTTTATGTTACGTTCCCACCGGACATGACACTCAGGTGATTGACGGGTGCAAACAACATGTCATATCTAAGTGATGTCACATGTGATAGATTGTCGTGGTTCTTCATTTATTCAGTTTATTGAGAGGAATAAAGCTGTTCTTACCAATCTCACATTTGGCCGTCCATGTCTCTCTCATACTATCATACTCCTCACTTGCCACATACACTCATACAAGGTTCTTATACCTTGTGATCTACTGTGTGGGTCTTGAGGCCCAATAGCTGGATAAGCACGGCTTGTGGACACATTTTTAACAGAGCTTGCAAATGAAACATTATTCCATGAAAAACAAGGAACAAAGAATAAAGAAACAGAAAGGCTGAAACTAAATGCTAAATAACTGTAGGAAGCCTATATGCTATATATTTGTAAAATTATACTAAATCCATCACATGTAAAAAATATTTAACTGTAAAAAAAACAATGTTATGCAACATTTCCGTGCTAAGAGGGTCACATCTTGCATGCAGTCTAATCCTGGCAGAATAACAACAAGCACAGTAAATACATTTTAATCTGTGATATTCAGGCCTATTATCCAAATATACTGTTGTAGTGCGTATCCATGGAATTCCATAAATCTTTAAGACCAGCTGAAATACACACTAGTGTATTCTCTCACTGTGATGCATTATTAGATAATAATATATGTGTGGCAACAAACTGTGTCTGAGAGACACAGTTTGTCTCTCAGTGCAGCAGTCAATATGAAACATAAGTTTTCTTTATTATCTCTTAATGCAGTAAATGTTTCGTACTGAACAGTAAAATGAAGTAAGAGGTTGTTTCCAGCAGATGTCCCACTGTTCGTATGGAATCTCTTGTAATTTCTTATTTTCTCCTTCAGGGGAGTTTGTAGTTTGTGTGTTTATCAGTTGACAGGGTTTGAATTGTTGTGGATGTATTATCAATGCCAATGTATTATGTATGTAATTCATTTCTTTTTTTTTCCGTTAAAGTGATTGTCACATGTGATACACGGCAGCACAGCACATGGTGCACACAGTGAAATTTGTCCTCTGCATTTAACCCATCACCCTGAGTGAACAGTGGGCAGCCATGACAGGCACCTGGGGAGCAGTGTGTGGGGACGGTACTTTGCTCAGTGGCACCTCAGTGGCACCTTGGTGGATCGGGATCCGAACCAGCAACCTTCTGATTATGAGGCCACTTCCTTAACCGCTAGGTCACCGCTACATAAGCTATATGTATTGTAATGATTTAATTTCTCATACAACTGTAGAAAATTGCATAGTGTGAAATATGTTGAAATGTTTTGAACTTTTCCATAAATTTTTTAATGAATATCATGGGTAATGGTGGTGTGGTGGGCTGATTAATTGGTTTTGAGACACTCACAACACTTTTTTATGAGATTTACCTAATAATTACATACATACATACATGCACAAGAGCAATCTGTTTAAAACAAATATGGATATACAGTGTGCTACTGTATAACCTAACCTGTAGATGGCGCTGTATGCATGTTATCCACAATCCACAAATACGAATCAGCAATGTCAAACTGTAACCGTGATCAATTCTATGCAAAGTAAAGTCTGTCCGGAAGTACTGATACACGCCTGGAAATTTGGGTGGAGATGATGTTGACATCACAGCACCAAAATTCTAGGTCACCTGTGTACAGTGATGACATTGGATGACTTCAGGTAACAGTGATTTTGGCAGGGAAATTATGATGAAACCTCCTCCATTCTGCTCATTTGCAACATCTTCCAGATGGAAAAGTGATTAGACTTGCCGGTATTCCCGGTTACTGAGGAGTGGGGAACCTGGTTTGTCGTAATCAAATTGAGCCAAAAGGTCAATAACAGAGCACATAAGTAGAGGCAAAACTGCAAAAAAAAAAATTAATTAAAAATATTTTTAATTTATTTTTTGAACTCACAAAGCAACAATGTCATATCTCTGTGGAAGGAAGAAATCTTTAGTCAAATATTTCTCAGTCTGGCCCATTTTAGATTTTTATCAACAAAATCATTATATCATTTTCAGTGTCTTTCATTGTGGTACACAAAACCTGTAATTAGTGGAGCTTCACTTCCAAGGATCTCTATTCCACAGATCCTCTCTCTAGGTGCCAAAGACACAATACCTGACAGTGAACATGAAAGGTTTTAGTGGAATATCTGCATCCCGTCAGGGAAAAGTCCTGCCAGTACGGCATCTAAGGTTTCAGTCATCAGTCATCGCAGCCAAAACCGGGTCATCCGAGGGGAGAAGTGACAAAATTCCCTCTGCACTTTGAGCACTCTCGCTTCAACGTCGACTAATCGCTCCCTCGGCGGGAGCGTGTCGAGCAGCGGGCAGAGTGCGATCCTCCTCCTCTCTCCGAACCAGGGCTTATCTGGCTCTGCTTTTCCCACCGTCTCCATGTTTGAGTAACACAGAGCGAGCGAGCGAGGAGAGAGAGAGTGAGTTTTTGTCACCGAAGAATTTCTGTCCCTGAGTTACAACTTTACTAACGCGGTGCCTGCAGGTTCAATCAGGGACCACCAGCCGCCCCACGGGAAGATGATAAGAGAGCAAAGATCGACAAAGGAAAGGTTTATTACCCCTAACAAAAATAACTGCCGACCCACGGCAGAGAGATCTGCCCCCATTGGCAGATGCATAACTCATGTTAAAACTCCTGAGTTTTCACACTGTGAACGTTCAAAGGACAGGAGCAGATTTTTTCTTCTTGTTTTTGACAGGACCAGCCCGGGGGAGAGCAGAATTCTAAAAATGGTGTTCCAACATGAGGGAGGTGCATGTCACACACGGGCTGGGGAGGCAACTGGGGTCAAAGCCTGCCAAAAGTGCAACGAGTAAAACGCGCTGGCTGCATTTCATCCATCTCGTAGAATCGCACTGCACCCCAGTGAGTTCGCTTCGGTCTTGCTGCACGTCTTGGCTCCTGTCTAAGAACTTGGGTGTAGGCAGCGTCTACGAGTGCAACGCGGCCAGCACGAGGGAGATGGAGAGAGCTGCGCTTCTACGACATGTGCTGAAGCCATCAAGAGTCTTGAGCAAACCGAGGACAACGCTTCAAAGTGCAAGAGAGGCAACGCAGACCCCCAGAAGCCCTTTATGGTTTTCACTTCAAATCGCATTCGATCGCTCAGGGCCAGAAAAGCAAGACGTTCTGTCTGCAGGCCGATCCAACTTCCTACAGGAAAGTCTCCGCTTTCTCCACAAACCCATGAGTCCTGCCACAAACAATAAGGCAATAAGGGCTATAAATAATGTTAATAGTCCAGCGTGTTTTATAGCCACGCCGTGTTCTGCTCGCAACATCACATATAGCACAATATAGCCATCCATAACCTTTTTGATTGTCTTAAGAAGGTTTTTTTTTAATTACATTGATTCAATTGTTCAGCTCCTTGTGTGAAATCCATGAAATCCTTTTTTTAAATGGATGAAATCCGGAAAGGGTTGGACAGGCAGATGCTCCCTGACAGAAGTATGCTCTTCAGCTTGGAGGATCATCTGGAAGCAATTACACAGACAAGGTAAAGCATTCTCTCACAAACAGTCCAAAGCCACACGGTCCAACTAATGCGAGCAGGGCCCAAACAAAGGGCCACGGTAACAATACAGCAGTCATGGTGCCACGATAACATTGCAGCAATTCCAACATAAACAAGGAGCCAAGTGGGTATGAAAAAAAAAGCACATTTCCCGGTTGGAACAAAACTCAAAAGTGCCTTGTTTCTGTTATGCTATTTACCCCGTCATTGGACCTGTGGAGCAATTAGGCTAAGGGGCGCAGTTAATTCCACCCTGGGCTCAGACAACCGCTGCGCTAACAAAACCAGGATTGGAAATATGAAAGCCAGAGCCGAGTCATTTCCTGTAGGTGTGTTCCTCATGGTGCACCGTGTTGTTCTTTCTCACAAGTGCACTGTTTGGCATTCCTTGGAAGGGTTAGTCCAGGCCTAGATATAAAAGGGGATTCTGTTATTTCATTTCCCAAGCCAATGTTTGACAAGTAGGAACATTTTTTTGCCTTTTCTCCTTAGGATCCATCTGGAGCATAGATGTTGCACGTTAATGATCACGGCGAGGTGAAGAGGCATATGACTTGAGACGTTTGCACCAGCGCCATTCAACACTCTTTTGTCCTGCTATCACCAACACTCTGAGGTGTTCAGATTAGAAACGTACCTTATGTAATCTGTGTCAACAGCCGCCGAGTGGCATTTCACCTTATCTCAATGACCTGTGTGATGTAATCCTGTGACCCATTGTGCACTGGATCAACATGAGGGCAGCGTTTCAGGCTTTTAACTACCATGCTTGTATCCAAATATTTGCCCACTTTGTGTGACTGTGACGTGACTACAGATTCAAGAGGCTCATTTTGTCGTCCGCATCTCAAGACTAGACACGTTTTACACACCCTGCTGTTCTTGTGCGTCTGACTGCATATGTGTGTGTGTGTGTGTGTGTGTGTGTGTGTGTGAACAAGGAGGGCTCTCCATGCCCTCGCTTCCCCGTCCATGCGGATTGTGTTGCGGTGCCTCTCCTGTGTAGCTCTTTGTTCAGATAATGGGGGAGAGGTTCCTGCACAGAATAGCCTTCATCCGTTTCCATTCACTGCCCCTCACCTGTAACTTTAGCGGAGAGGGCCCTCCTTGTGACTCCCACACAAAGACTCAATTCTACCTCCATCCTTCTCTAAACATACCTGGGCTGACCTTGCCCTTGTTGGCAAATGAATGGGTGCAGCCATGCCATTGTGATCCCGAAGGCGCAGAGTTGCTTGTGCGCCGAATAGATTTGCAAAAAGGCTTAATGGGATTAATCCATCTGCCTGATTTACATGGTGAGGTTCCAACAGAGCTCTTAAACAAGCCACCCAACGTCTGACTATTAAAATCCCGTTCAAATGATTTTTTATCACATTTGATTGCACTGAAATGGGCATGTAGGCTCACATCTGCATATTATTGCTTTGCATGGAAATAATTGCATCACCTCAATTGCGCAGAGACAAGCCTGTCCACAGTTTGCTCATTCATGCTCACCCTTGTTCTTTTCCTCTGCTCCAGTCAGCATGGAAGAGACCGTGCTAGACAGGGCAGGATTTAGGCAGGGACCTCGGCTGACTCTTTTTAAAAAGCAATTAGCTCCGAGTCCACCAGCTGCCAGGCAATCTGTTTGGACGGGACCGTCAAATGTGGTCGTGGGTGACTGTGACACGTGCGCCGGGAGGGCTGGGGGGTCTGGCAGGCGCAGTGCTGAGCTGCGCAGGGATTTTGTGGAGAGAACAAAGTGGAAAGAGGGCTGAGATCAGCATCCTGCCCTGAGCGTGCTGTCAGCGTGGCTGCCCTCCACGGCCCTTCCTGACTCAGAACAGTGGAGAGCTCGCCTCCGTCTGGCCTGGCTTTAATCAAAAAGTTGCAAACGATTTTTGCCTTGGAAATATTGTTCCTCGGGTCTCCTGGGGTCAGAGCCAGCTTCCTTGTTTAATCCTATTAAAATCCTTTTTTGCTCCTTTCTTGGATTCGTCTCGGGAATCGGTTGTACTTCGGGGATGGTTGAGACTAAACATCTTATGGGATTGTGTTTTACCTGTGATTGAGTTGTAAGGTCTCACTACAATACTGATCAGCAATCAACACACTCAGCATGATCTTTGACCAAAGTTGCTTCGCTTGACCTCCCAAACAATGTTCTGAAAAGATACAGGAGAGGGGACACAGGAAATGACCTTCTCATGAAACTATCATTTTAAAAATGTACTGACAAAAACAAGCGCAACACGTGAAATGCAAGGATCAGTTCCACAAACGTACCACAAAACTACATAAAATGAACTTAATAAATGAATGGATTTGTCTCTTGTTCCCACCACATGTCCTGTGCTTGGCTGTGGCTTGCTGCGGTTAAACCACTTGTTTTTTGTTGCATGCAAATAATAAATTCATAAAGGGATTCAATTGACATTTTACATTTGTTAAGCGAAACACCTGCCAGTAAACACAGAGCGAGCGTGTGAGAGACAGAGAGAGTGGTATTTATTGAAAATTATTATATATTTTAGGTCTGATTTTACATCAGAGGGTCTCAGTTTTCTCACTCAGTGTTGCCCAGTGCGGCGTATGCATTATGCATCGTGCATACCGAGGTTTGTGAAACAGCTTGACCCCAAGGCGTCCCACAATCGCATCTGCTACCAATATTCCACTCACCGTTATTCCTACCACATGAATCATACTGCATAATTTTCAAAAAATGTTATTATTTCCCTGGGAGACTTTGGGCAACGGCTCAGTAATGCCACCACTGTTTCCATTATGTGTCATGTCCAAAGACATTCGTCTTTAAGAGAGAGCATGCCAAGCCATTTAATCTTTATACAGGAAAAGTGTTACCAATTTAACATCTGAAGGTCATATAAAGCTGCTGAATGATGGGATTCATGTTTCATATAACTGCCAAATGCTGAAATGTAAAAAAAGAAATCTCTGCTGAAAGTCATTCCCGACTATTTCTTTCATATCACCCTTCAGAAAAATAAATCAATTCAGGCCCAGCATTTTAATGAAATCTGTTAAAACATTTTAACATTGGCCTACAGTTAACAAAGGAAACAGATGAAAGTTAATTCATCTTTTTCTCTCTATAATTGTGCGGTTGTGTAGATTGGCACTTGCAGTGATGATGAAATTGCTCTTTGTCGTGGGAAGAGCTCTTGACTCATCCCGCTCTGACAGCCTGATGGACTAGGAGACAACTCTTGGGTGAGGTCAGACTGAACTATCACAACTGATGATATCGTACAGACTGTGTCATGGATAAGTCACTGAAAATAACTACTTAGGGAGCTTTTGGGATATTACATTGTAGAATCACTAGAAAAGTGTTGGCTTAATGTCACTTAAACTTTTGTTTTTAATCAGCAATTCAATCTTATTCTCCATCTGTAGACTTTTGCGAGGAGATAATTTATTAGTTTACAAAGACTAACCCGGTACTTTTATCTCTAGATATAAAAATGAAATGAAAGTATTGCCACGTCCACTTTAATAATTATTATTATATGTGTGTTTTAGACCCGGTCAGATGAAAAACCTTCTAATTATTTTCAATTCTGACTAAAACTATTGCACAGTGCTGTATATCTGTAACTCACAATCAAACCCACATTCGTGACACTCACCCTGAAGCCTAAGCAATGAACGGTTTAGGTAAATCAGTCGCTCTTTGTTTTCACTGGTTTGTATTGTTGCCTAAAAACTTTTGCACGGCATATATTTTGTGAGAGTTGGTGCAATTCATCCCGAAGGTCGCCTTTTCCAGCGGGCGCCGCCGTCGACCAATCCCGTTCCGATCCGGGCCGTTGCCATGGCGCCCGTCCCGCCCCGACGCCTCAGCTGCGGCCGCCTTCATGACGTCACCGGCGCGTTACATATTTAAAGGCTGCAGCGAGCGAGGGATGGGGGATTTTTTTTTTACGACGAGAGACAAGGCTGTGGACCTATACAAACATTTTTTCCCGCGTGGATAAACTCGCTGATTTTGTTTCCCCCGCGCTTCACGAACCATGCCTCACACCGTGACTCTCAGCGGCCCCTCGCCGTGGGGCTTTCGGCTGGTGGGCGGACGGGATTTCAGCACGCCGCTGACCATCTCACGGGTGCGTAGGGGTTATTACAACGCTATAAAACCACATTCTGAATAAAACTATCCTAGGCCGTGTGGTTTAAACGTCTCTAAAACTTTCCACGCGTTTGCGAACCTGCCCCCTGTCAGTGGGAACCGAGCGGAACCGAACCGGCTCATTAAATGGCCGAACATCGGCTGGAAAAAGTGGATCATGTATCTGAATGAATGAGCGAACGAAAGAAAGAATGAATGAAATGTCCCCTGCTCTGCTGGACACGACACGCCGCACACCACGAGGTCAAAAAGTGCCGGTTTTTATATAAAAAAAATTAAGTGTGGTTTATTCCCCTTTTTCCGCGGGTTCGCCGGGCTAATGCTCCCAGGCGGCCGGACCTCCGTGTCCTTTAACTCGCATTCAGCATGAACCTGAAGTCGTAGCCCGAATGCGTTCAACAGGAAACGTAATTCCGTTTCCTTTCTATTTACGACCGAACAATACGGTGCAATGCTTCAGCAGGAGTCTATACGTGCTAAAAGGACTACACACTACACTCAGAGAAATGGAAGTACCACTGTGTACCTATATGGGAGCAAATGCCTGTCGCTGGGGCAGCACCATTCTGCAGAGCAATAATGGACCCATCCTCGCAGGTACTTTTTTGTACCTCAGTCATCTGTACCATTTAAGGCACAACTGTGTGCCTGTCATGACTGTAATTTAAAATTATATTTCCATATAAGTATGATGTATTGGTCTGTTAAAGGAGCTGGGGGTTAAAGACCTTGCGTAAGGATCCACAGATGCGGGGAGGCTGGGCTCGAAATGGCAACCTTCACCTCACTGGCACGGAGTCTCAGTCCACTGCTTTGGACATGGATGTCGTGCCATGTCCATTTATTTTGTGACAAACTTACTTTTACAAACATGAACATCAGCCTCTTTGGGATAAATTGGTCAGATCCACTAGTCATTCTGTCACTATTGTGCAGCTGAAATCTAGCAATTTCCAAGCATTTTATTGAGTTAATTGGGATCATTTCCATGTGGTGCAGGTTTGTGGGTACAATTATATACTTTTCCAAATCATGTACCTTTAAAGGTGCAACATAGGACCTGTCCTGTACCTTTTGAGGGCCCTCCGCAAGGTACACCTGGAGGTTTAATATTGTACCCCGTGTGTACCTTTATTTCTCTGTGTGTATACAGTAGGACTTATGCAGTACTGTGGTAAGTAATGCGGCGAGAGATGGGGTACTGTAAAGGGGCAAAATATTACAGCAACAGAGAATTCATGGAGAAAATTATGAATAGTCACCAGAAGGCTTTTCCTAATTGCTTATGTTAAGTTAAATGTCAGAAAACAGCATTTTTGTAAGAGTTTCACATGGCTGTACATTCACGAACCCACAGAATAACAGAGGAAACAAGCCCATCATGTTTATCAAAGTAGCTTTAATACTTGATGCTTACGGCATGCCTACACACCAAACCCTCTCGCCAGTACACTAGTGACAGGACAGACATTTAGACTATTTTTCTGTGCAATTTGTGTATTTCTGCCTCTAATTTCCCATTTAACCTCTGGCTGCGCAGGAGAACACCTGCATCTGGCAACAACTAACACTTTTTTAAAGCAACCCTGGTCTTTAAATATGACACAGAGGATGAAGTTAGCCCAGAGGACGTCTCTTTCTTGTTTTTTTTTTTTTCCACTGAGGTCATGACTTAAGAACTTTGCACCATTTTGCAGGAAGAAATAGCAATTCAGCACAAAGTGACGCGAGTCGTTCGTTGGCGTCTGCAGCGCGGGCCGTGAAAACATCTCTCCTGTTTGACGAACGCTTCACGGTCCCCTTCCAGGTCACTGACAGTGATAAGCTGGTGTTGTCCCAGCCTGTTCGCAACCTCCCGCTAAAACTCACAGCGGCCTGCCATCAAGCTCCTCTGGCCCCGAAAGCGGAGCGAAAAGCACCTTCGTATAATGCCGGGCTGCAGTACGCGCGGGGCCCTACGGTCATATTTCAGGATTGGCTCAGCGGGCCTTTATCTTTCACAAACATTTCCCCTGGGCTGGTCGGTATCAGTGCACTTCTTCAGTTTTCCTCTTGGCAGCAGTTGATGACGCCCGAGGCCTTCCTCTCGCCGCGGGCCCGGTCTCCCCAGAAAGGGCTGGCTGTGCATTTCTCACCGGGCCAAGCTTTCCCGGCGTTGCCGGACATCTCTTTTCTTTTGTATCTGTCAACAGCACCACATTCCAGAGTGGAACGTGACTCAAAGCTGAATGCAAATCAGTAGCGGTCCGTGGAGAAAACGGGCCCTCCGCATTCTTGTGGACACTTTGGCAGTGGCACGGCATCTAAAGTGCTGCCGGTTGCATGCTGCCCGGTGGAAATCTCCTCTGTTAAGTAAGCACAGTGAGGTATCGAAGAACATGCAAACCAAAAACGCCATTTTCAAGCTGGTAATATTAAAATAATAAAGAATCTCAGCAAATGGAGTTAAGCCTTCGGGTTTTCCCTAAACCATCATTATTTTAAAATGACCATTTCTAGCAGGCACAGTCTAGCTAATATGAACAAAACAATTACAATGACAAAAGGTAAAAACCATTACAATGTGCCATGTGTCACATACATGCATAATTAAATACCGTGGTCCTGGGTGAGACCGCGGTAAAGCTGCGGATCTGTGTTCTCAATAAACAAAGAGGCGATGCATTCGCCCACCAGCTGCTCGCGGTTAATGTCGTTTCGGCCCTTGTCATTTGGAAAAACCAAAAGCTGTGAGGATGTTGGTAGCCTAGCAACTTTCAGCATTTCAAAAATAAGTGCATTTGCCGTACCGTGGTCATGGTTTCAATCACCCGACGAGTCAAACAAAGCGGCCATTATTATTTGATTTGCATGAACGTCAAGTTTAAAGTCTAATAGTGAGTGTCATGCCTGTAACGCAACAATGAAAAGCAACAAAACGCTACAGTTTCTTTTTCTTAGTTGAGATTTTTCTCCCAAAAATCTCAGGTGTGAAATGCTAAATTTAAAGGTATGCCGCATATATGGTACAGGCCAAATGTTTGGACACACCTTCTCATTCAATGTGTTTTCTTTATTTTCATGACCATTTACGTTGGTAGATTCTCACTGAAGGCATCAAAACTATGAATGAACACATGTGGAGTTATGTATTTAACAAAAAGTGGAGACCTGGACTCCACAGTCACCGGACCTGAACCCAATCGAGATGGTTTGGGTTCTAACTGAAAACACATTTTATATTCTAGTTTCTTTGCTCTGATTACTGCTTTGCACACTCTTGGCATTCTCTCGATGAGCTTCAAGAGGTCGTCATCTGAAATGCTTTTCCAACAGTCTTGAAGGAGTTCCCAGAGGTGTTTAGCACTTGTTGGCCCCTTTGCCTTCACTCTGCGGTCCAGCTCACCCCAAACCATCTCGATTGGGTTTAGGTCCGGTGACTGTGGAGGCCAGGTCTCCACTTTTTGTTAAGTACATAACTCCACATGTGTTCATTCATAGATGCCTTCAGTGAGAATCTACCAACGTAAATGGTCATGAAAATAAAGAAAACACATTGATTGAGAAGGTGTGTCCAAACATTTGGGCTGTACTGTATAGTGTGTATGTGTGTGTGTTAACTGCTAAATGAGTCATCACTGACCCTTTGGTCGGCCCCGGCCACCCCATAATAACTTCCAGTATGTCTGGTCCAACCCATTTGGCCAACAATCCACTACTGTGCTCAGGACCACTCAGCAGTCAGACCTCGGTCTGTGTCTTGCCTTTTCACATTTTATTGTCTATCAGGGGCTTTTACCCAATCAAATATAATGAAACGTTCATGAAGGCCCATGAATGAACTTACTGGACTGGAAGCTGGCTCATAAATGAACAACATTGTTATTGTGGTTCAGGTTGACCAGCTAAGCTTAATAGTGAATTCAGTGTTGCCTGCTTGTAATGTATTTTAAAATGCCCAACGGGTAAAGCAACTTGTGGTTTATGCCTGGGGTGTAGACTTACCTTTCATTTTAAAGCTTACAGCCCTGTTTGCAGTTTACTTTCTGGTGCATCTAAAATGTTCCATATTCAATACAGGTAAAGTGAAATACATTTTAAAGTGTCAAACTATTCAAATACTGTCGATGATCAGTCAAAAAAGGATGTGTTCAACTTCATTCATACAGTCAATATGGGGAGGGGCAGTGGTGGCCAAGCGGGTAAGGAAGTGGAAGGTTGCCGGTTCGAATCCTGAGCTGCCAAGGTGCCACTGAGGTGCCACTGAGAAAAGCACCTGGTGCCTGTCATGGCTGCCCACTGCTCACTATGACAATTTTGAAGTGCAGTGAAAGACAGCAGTAAAAACAGTAAGTGGCAGACAGAGTTTGAGGCAAGAGGCTTGACAAGTGACACAGCAGTTTAGCTGTGGGCCCTTGAGGACATGTTCATGTTTCATGTTGTAAATAAGGGGTGATTAAGAGCGACCATTAAACTGTATATTTTCCGGTGCGCACCGCTTGGTGTCCCACGGGTCGGAGGCCACCGAGGTACCTGGACCCGGTGACCCCTCTGAAAACGTGCGCGGGGTTAAACATTCCTGTACCGCCGGTTGTGTTTCACCCTGCTGTCCCCCAGCCACTCATAAGGAACGCTCCCCCGCCCTTCACCCACAGCGCTGGTCCACACGAGTGGAGACGCTGATTTCGTGTAACCTCTGCATGTCAGATCCAGATGTTCCGACCAGATTGAAGTATAGGAGGCAGGAGGTAGGGGTGGGTGGGCGTGGCAGTGGTGGAGGGGTGGTAATTATGGAAAATTGCTCTCATGTGTAAACAAGAGCGCTTGTCCCCCAGTGGACAAAGCGGTCCTTCCAGCGAGTTTGCGCAGTCAGCCTTGGTCAGGCGTGAGCGCTTGCAGAGGGAAGCCTGCTTTCTCTCACTCAGCCGGTCCCCGTATGGCCACGTCTGAGCCCTTATCAAGGTTATCTGCGAGTGCGAGCGCTCGCGAACTCAGCGGCTGGCAACGGCGGGGAGGCGTTGTGTGATTAATGTGTGTATTGAATCTCACGCGGTAACAGCTATGTAACCAGAAACGCTCAGGAACGCTCGTTATTTTTCAAGCGCGAATAGCCCCCAGCCGTCTCATCGCGCCATGCGGCTGTCGTTTACCTCATTCTTTCACGTCCCTGAGAGTGTGGGAAAAAAAACAATGTGGAAAGAGTTGCCAAAATAAAGGGATGCTGTGTTGCCACTGGCTCGAAGGGTTGGAGAACCGCAGATCATGTTATACTCCAGCCAGGACTCAGCACATTGTTCCAGCACAGTGTTTCGGGCGTGGCTCTGCCTTTATCATGGACCTTTGTTCATGCTACATTCAAAACTCATTTCTTTTTTTTTTTCCTTTGGACAGATCACACCTGGCAGTAAGGCCGCACTGGGGGACCTGTCTCCCGGAGACACCATCCTGGCCATCAATGGAGAGAATACAGACACCATGACACACATGGAGGCCCAGAACAGGATTAAGGCCTGTCGAGAAAAACTCATGTTGGATATCAGCAGGTACTCCTTCGGCACAGGGCCACAGGGCCACTGTATATTATCATTACAATGACCTAAACTTACAATTACACACGTGCCAGGTGTAGTGCTCATTCATTATTTGATCATTTTCACAAAACCCATTGTCACCGACCACAAAATAACACATGCAAGGTTATGTAATAAACAAACAAATAGCAAACAAGGAAAAAGGTCAGTCTCTCCAAAGCACGGAGCTTTAACTCTGATGGCTTTAACTGTGATCTCCACCAGTTAAGGTTTTCTAACAGTCCTGAAGGGTTAATGCTCACTGAAGCTATCCACTACCAAGCACTCCTACATGATGTTGTCCAGTTATGTCCTGTTCGACCAGGTCATTGTACAGAAAAGTTCTACATTTCTCCTGTAGTTTTTAGTTAGTATACTTTGTTTAGTGTGTATATACATATATATTTTTATTTTATAATTGCACTATGGGGGGAAGGGGGGGGGGGGGGGTCTGTCTGAAACATTATTTCAATACACGGTGTACTGTACTGTATAAACCAATCTTGAATTTTGTATCTTAAATCTTGAATGCTGAACACTTTGTAATCATTCACTCATAATAAAAAAAGAGGCAATTATATAATTTTTTTGCATTGGCTGCTTTAAAATGGCCTAAAATGGCCCACATCAAGCCCTATCTTGATGTGTATTGTCAGTGGTCGAAAAAGGTGTTAAGCTATGTTTGAAAACTGGGAAGTGATGAGTGAATCTGGCTGTCAGAATATTGCACCTTATATTGATCTTCAATCAATGGCCTTGATTTTGGCTGAATTAAAAGTGGCATACACAGTTAAATTCCTTCAGCTGTCCCTTTAGGCAGCCATCCCTGGTTCTGAGGGGCAAATGAATGGTGTTAGAACTGTAGTGGGATAAAAAAATGTAGGAACTGTTCTGAAACAGAATTTTTGTCAGCTGAAGAAGCCCCAGTGTAAAACCATTTGCTTGTAATTAGCAACCAAAAGTGCTGCTCTTCAGGTTGGGGTATGTGGTGGGCCACATGCTCTTCATACCGAAGGCAGTCGCTTGTCTCGCATACAGTTCTGTTTGTCACTTCGTGGCTTTATTATGGAGCATATTTTTCACTCAGAACCCGAAATGACACTGGTTTTGGGTGAAAGAGGCAGCATGTTATGAGGTGCAGGAATTCGGGGCTCCAGCGGAAACAATAAGTCTAAACAGACGGTTCCAGTTGGAACTCAATTATCTGGAACAGTGCCGGCAGAGGAATGGTCATCCATACAAAGCTTTCCAATCAAAAGGTTTCAAAATCACAGTATTAACAAAACAAAACAAAATCAAACTTTTGCAAGCTTTTTCAAAACCTTGCTTTTCCAAATAAGGCAATGAAAATAATAATAAAAAAAAAACCTGCCTCAGAACTTATCTGCTCTAACAGATGACGAGGATTCACTAAGAAGATATCAGATTAACGTCCGCTTTAAGCTTCTGCTCTGTCAGAAGGAGCCTTCCCATTTTTGGTATGTGTTTTTAAGAGCAGGCTGCCTGGCCTCTTAGAGACTCCGGTCCATATATCAGACGAAAGACTCTTAGTGCTGGATTCAGATAGGGGCAGTAAATTTATTTAAGGAAAAGCGGGGCCAAAGATTTGGTGAGAAGCTGCGCCGGCAAGAGGGGATTCCACTTCCCAGGGCGCCACGCTGGAATCACACAGGGAGTCGTAATAGTAGCGCCACTCATATGCTCATCATTTATTTTACATTTACAGCATTTATCAGACGCCCTTATCCAGAGCGACTTACAATCAGTAGTTACAGGGACAGTCCCCCCCTGGAGCAACTTAGGGTTAAATGTCTTGCTCAGGGACACAATGGTAGTAAGTGGGATTCAAACCCAGGTCTTCTGGTTCATAGGAGTGTGTTACCCACTAGGCTACTACCACCCATTCTATCACCTGATGAATGGAATGCAAGCTCCCTGCAGTGGAACAAACTCGTAATTAAAAACGGTGTTTGCAGCTTCGACCATCGCCGCTTCGGGCTTTACACTGATAGCGGTATTGAATGCCGGTCATGTGGAGCCACTTTGATATGCATAACAAGCCCTCGGTATCTCAGGGTATGTGACCTTTTGCAGCGAGTAATTCCTCTCCGAGCTGCACTTCGGAATTAAAGGGTGGCGCGCAGCACAGATAAGTCCCTACTAGCTCCGGCCCTCGCTGCGTGCGGCCTCGCAAAAGGGCGGTGCTGATTTAAGAGCGAGAGGGAGACAGAGGGAAGCGCAGCAGACAATAGTAAAGCGAAAGAGCGGGGGGTTGGGGGTCCACGACCGAGGGAAGCGGGGGCCGAACGGCAGAGCAGTAGTGGAATGGCTTGAACGGTCCGGATTCCCCCCGTTGTGCAGCGTGCACGTCTGGATATTCTATCACCTTTGGTTTGAGCGTGGTTACGGCCTGGCACCGCTTCAGCAATTCTCCCCATAAAGAAATGTGTGGCATTCCTCCGCACCAAACCTTAGCAAGCCAAATTCCATAGCGACACATTACCCCCTTTTCACTCTAATTTCAAACTCTTCAGCCATTACCTACACTGGACACCTTTACAAGAAAATCTACTGTCAGTAAAAACAAGCTTTCAGCTCCTTTTTAAGTACTTATTAAACATATACCAGACTACATTTGAAAGGTTTTGTATGTTTCCAGTGTATTCAGTTCTAAACTGGTGTTATATCATTTCAGCATAATCTTCAAATGGACTACAAGGAAAAAGAAAACGCTATTGTTTACGCATATTTCAGAATGAATCTAATAGGAACTCCTGTACAAACGCTTTGGCCACTCCAATGACTGTGGTTAACATGAGAGGCAGGAGAACATTGTTGTGTGCGCAGCATGAAAAAACAACAGAGGAGCGAAACTGTCTAGGCACAAGAGGTCTGTAATTTTCTCTTGCTGCCTTTGGGTAAATATACGAGCGTACATGTCAAAATTAGAATGAATGGACTCCGATCAGAAGGACGTTGGGGACGTTCATTTCGTTCCGTTTCTCATCGCCTGTCATAAATTCCCTGCAGATGAACGCTGTGGGGGATGTTGATACTGAGCAGAGAGAGTTGTGAAAGTAGATAAGCTTTTTAAATGAAGATATCAGGGAGGTCAGGCTGGTTTAGAAATCGCGCTACCTCAGAATGCAGGAATGTGTTTATTAATGCGTTTGTCACACGGCACTCAGAGGAAAGAGGAGAGAGCCGAGCGGGGTCATTTTTTACAGGGATGATGTCACCACGCCTCTCTGCATTCAGATTCCTCCGCCCCTCCACCCAGCCGCACGCAGTAAAATCCGTCCGGTATTGAGTTCGAAAGCCGGAGACGCGTGCTCGCCATCGGGGCAGCGTTCCAAGTTCACTCAAAAATCAAAAGAACAGAACGCGAAGCTTTCGCTAAAACAGGTCACAACTCCCCACCCTGCCGATACGTGGAGACACGGGCCAGCTGCACCAAGCCTCCGCTTCCTCCTCCCCGCCTTCTCGGAAAAGCAAGTGGTGGAACCCTTAAACCGGTTGTTGGCGGGGAGGTGATGGCGTATCCGTGAGTGGCCGCTGTCGGAAAGACTCCTGCTGGGCTGGCAGCTCCAGGCCTGGTGAGTCATAAGACCTGGGTCAGGAGATCATGAGACAGAGAGAGAGGAGATGGAGAGGTGAGAAAAAGAGACACAAATGGGCCATTCCAGTCCTTGAGAGAAGCCCATGACTCACCGGTGAAGTATTATGAATGGGAATGGGATTTGAAAGCCAGACGTTCTGCGACTTTGCTAGAAAGGAGAGAAAACACACACACACACACACACACACTTCTCTCCCATAACCCCCATTTCTATTGTCTCCTATGGCTGTAAAAAAAAAAAAAACACATCAAAGGGTGAGTGCAGTCAAGCGGGAGGCTATAGCCATGGAGCCAGCATTGATCTTGCCAGCCCGTACACAGGGGATTTACTAACTGACCTCTGTTCCGGCAAAAAGCGAGCCTGTTAGTGACGGCGAAGTACCCCTCTGTGTTTCAGCTCAGAACAAAGTGCCCCCTCGCCCGGGTCCCCTTTTTAATTGTTTCGTGGGAAGAGCTGCTTCAGAGCTGCTTATTATTTTTAATAATAACAAAAAGAAAACAACCCACAGCTAGAATTTAGCTTCTGGTGTCTTGCTGGCTTCCATTGTGAAGTACTTCTTTATGCTATTCACGTCGTTATGTTCCTAAATAGTAAAAGATCTTGATGTTGATGACATTCCTCCCAGCATAGATGATGGTTTCACTATAGTGAAAGTGAAGTGATTGTGATACACTGCAACACGGCACACAACAAAATGTGTCCTCTGCTTTCAACCATCACCCTTAGTGAGCAGTGGGCAGCCATGACAGGCGCCCGGGGAGCAGTGTGTGGGGACGGTACTTTGCTCAGTGGCATTTGCTCAGGGGATTCGAACCGACAACCTTCTGATTACTTCCTTAACCGCTAGGCCACCACTGCCCCTAGGATGCCCCTTTGTAATATAATCTGTCATGGACCCCATATGGTGTCTGAAATCCTGCATCTATTCCTCTAGAGCAGTACATCTTACCCTGTATTAGTTAACTGAAGTCTTTGCATGAGATAGATTTAAATCTGATGTAGTGTGGTGCAGGGAAGTGGAATTTTGCATGGCTGTGCTGATCGGGTTGGCTTCAGCAGTTGTTGGCACCAGAACGTGCAGGGGTAGAAGCCGTCGCCAGGGTTTGAGATCTCACAGAAAGCTCCATCTAATCCCTCTCACACCATCTCAATATGGAACAGGGCCGACTGCAGTGCGCGCTGTCCCATGGGCAGCTGCACGGAAAATAGTCTTTCCAGTTCAGAATCAGAATCGTTTTTTTCGGCCAAGTATGTTAACACAAGGTATTTCATCCGCTGATGTCTCTCAAACAGAATGATACAATAACTATACAGTGATATAAAACAATGTTTTACAATATACAATAAACAAGACAATTTAAATGAAATTCTAAATACATTACTTCTAGCGTGAAATCTACTTTTCACTGTACAACTTTTTTTTTGGGCACTAATTTCAAAATTAATGCAGAGGACAGCGATATAAAATATCACGTACTGGGTGAAATAATTACATACCGACTAATAAGGGTTCAGATATAGCTAGCAATTGGTTCTTAAATGCTTTATCTATTTAAGTAAATCCTGAGGACACCAATGTCTTTATGCTGGAGAACAAGACCCCCACCCAGCACTTAGCGCTGTGCTTTGGGCCAGTTTGAAAAAAGTAATATAAGCTCTTGTTTCTCAATTTTGGAACAGATGAAACGTGCCTCACTTGTACACTCATAGCTACATGCACACACTGGGTGCCTTTGATATGAACACCTCATATTTGAAGCGATGCCTCACCAGACCACAGCTATGCCAGCTGAATCGGCTGTGACCTCACTGGTCTGCGGATAAGTTTCCACCGAGCTGAGATCACAGAGGCATCTTTGTTGTCCTGCGCCTCCACGGGTCTGTATATAATGTAGGTGTGAGCAGATGTGTCCTCCCACTCACAGGCTGCCCTTTTGGTCAGTCAATGGGCAGATGTAATGTCATGGGGACAGCCATTCGGAAAGCTGGAGACTTGCCCGTACGGAGGCAGAAGGGACCGCCGTTTGGAAAGCCCTGACTGAAGAATGGGGTAGAGTGTATGCTCGCTGTCCCGTCTCCATAGACATTGTTTTCAGGCTTCAGCTGCACATGCAGAACGATCTTGTGCCAAGATAGTTACTGGATTTGGAGTTTGATGCGGCACAGTAATGCTCAGAGCTGTTCCTGAAGTATTATAAGTATACCCTTATAAGTGCCGGAGAGCATGGAGAAAACAAAACGTGAAGCGGAAAAACAAATGACCGTACGACAAAATTCAATTAAATATGATGTGTCTTCTTGCGTTCTTAAAATCCATGCACATTTATGAAGTTTGTATTTTTGACTGCAGAACAAATTCAAACTAAAGCACCCCACTTCATTTATCTTTGTCTGTCATCGCCACATGACAACATCCTCCTTCTTAATGCTAACATTAGAGAGAACTGTTTGCCTCATTTCTGCTGCAAAAGAAAACATGTCTAAATAAAGAATGGCCTATGGACGTTAAATATTATGATGAATATTGTGCTGAAAGTAACAGGCCGTCAAACATAATATCATGTAAGTGCACAAAACGTGTCCCCTCATGTGACCTCTGCGGAGGAACGATGGCATCGCCTTGCACTGCCTCGACATGTTTCAGCTAGACTGTTTATGGCAGGTCGGTTTAGATACCATTTTTCCCATTTCACAGTGGTCAGGGCTGAGGTCGTCACACATGCACACACTGAGACTTTTTCCCCGCAATGGTGCCAGTTTATTTAGACTTTGGGGGGACCATTCAGACCACACAGAGTTACACTAGCCTGTAGCCAGTGAATAAATTGATCAGAATTTATGTCAATTTGTGTGCCAAAGTGGCCACGTAATTTAGCTCACATGAGGCCTTTTGCGCTATGACAGGAAAGATCAGTCATCAAATTGCTCTGTGCCTTGACCCGTTTTATGAAATTGGACCCAGAGGCTGTACGATAAACGCTCAGCTGCGGTCGGCAGTATTTAATGAAAAGTCATAATTTTTAGTTGAGTTCGTAATACCATCACACAGCACTCTAATCCAGAAACAACAGTATTTAATAGCATCCTGTAAAAACCGCAAACTGAAATAATGTCCAACGAGCACCTAATGGCAGGAAGAAAAAATTATATCGGAAGGAGGCAAGAAAGAAAATAAAACCAACGCTCCAAAGTCACGTTTGCCTTGCCTGACTCCCATCTCATTTTGTTTTACAGGTCAGAAAACAAGGTTTGGTCTCCAACTGTTATAGAAGAAGGCAAGACAAGTCCATACAGAAGTGCTCTGGAGATTGACTCGCAGGTACAATGTCCTGTCTTACAATGTACATATGAATTTAAAAAAGAGTGGGTTCCTTTGTGTTCTTGTGGAAATTGAAATGTTGCCATGATGGCTGATGGAAATGATGTTAGCCAAAAGGTTTCAAATATTTCTACTCTATTTGCACTGCTGAACAAGGGATGGCGCATTCATTCTGTCAACAGCCTCTATGATATGAAAGGACACCTTGCATTCCCTGCTGGGGATGTCATGATTAATCATCTGCAGCAATGCTTTAATCATAAATTTTAATGAATGTTATCGTCAACGGGGGCGATCTGAAACCTTCTGAGGAAGCATGCTTTGCATCAACACGTAAAGGCTGAGAAGCAATGGTTTCAGATGGTTCCTATTAAAAGAGAGTCTAGAGCAATGAGGTAGAACCATCCAATCCTGTAGACACGTTTTACTGGATTTCTCGCATAGCCATGCCTGTTTGATGTCATTTTTGCAAGCAAGCGGGATGTTTTAAGTGGTGTACGTGGTTTCACACTCTACTTGCATTTACCACTGGTGTTCAGAACCACCCAAGGTGATGATGAATATTTGGGGGACACATTCATTGCCTCTTTTTATTTTTCTCTTATTTGTTTTATCTGTATGTGTCTACAGATGTGACCTGTAACCCAAGGGTGCTTTTGTTTAATATGCTCCACTTACTGTAAGAGTCTAATGGAGTTAATCAAATACAAACATAAAAGGTCTGATTACTAGTTAACTTTATCTTGGGGAGATAGAACTGACTAGTACCCACCAAGACCTTTTTGATTGACTGCAGTTGCTATTGACTGTCAGGACACAAAATTTTATGGAGTTTAAAAAGGGAGGAGCCCATGGCTATGATTGACAGCTCTCACACGCACTTCCTCATTCTGTACAGACACAAGTGTACTGCAGTGACTGTTTTTGCCAAGAAAGAATGTTTCAAAAATGCACTGACACACACACTATCGTTCCTCAATTCCTCAGTGATATTTTACATGAATTAGAAACTACCTAATCTGGCAACACTGAGTGGAAGGCCCAGTCTCCTCGATTCCCATCTGTTTTCTTTGCTTGTTCATTTGTTTACATCACCATCAGTGGACACCCAAATGTGATCTCTGTTTTGGACATGTTGGGACCATCTTCGCTTCCAATGTAAACAGTTTCAACAGAATTGTGATTAGCAAACTTGTGAATCTGTAAGCTTCATATGCACAACTCATACACACACCAGGCCAGCATGCATATTTCCCTACAAAGGCTCAAGGGAACCTTATATTTCCCTTCTTCTGTGCAAGACGAGATTCCAAACCAGAACTGAGCAGGCAGGACCTTGATAGCTCCTGTTCAACGCAAACAAATACCACCTTCAGGCATGTGTTACACGAGCAACACTGGATTCCCACACTACTCCCATAGGGCCGTTCCGCGCCCCTGCAGTCTCCTGCACTTGGGCCAACAATGCTCCACATCATTCAGTGTATGACATGCATTACGGGAAAGATGTGTTTTTGGCTGTGTTTGCTCATATTTCAATAGGAAATTCAACGCTGGCACTCCTCAAGGCGTGATATTCACATCCTACTCATGGCACACAAACAATGTTGAGTAAATACTAATATCACTATGACAACGCCATCAGAATTTCCAAGTAATTCCTCCTCTGGATAAACAGGAAGTGACAGATAGAAGTGGTGAGGTGTTTTCAATGTTACATTGTTTGTTAAAGGAGCCCATGTCCAGTGCTGTTGTTTAGCATTGTAAAAAGACACACATGAAGACCATGTGGTGTTGGAGAAGAGAATAGAGTGTGTAGAAAAACCTCTTTCTCCCTCCACACAAAGCACTGTATTCAACCACTCCAATTTGATGTTACCTGGCAGAAAGAGGCATGGCACAACAGAGGTTAAAAATTAACAGTTTCTAATTTATTAACACCGGTAAATAATTATTGTAGTTACATGTGAATATTGAATGTAAAAAGGTACCAAGGTTACAGAGAAAGTAAAAATGAGAAGAAAGAGTAAAGAGGGAGAAGTGAAAAAGAGGAGGAGAGAAAGACTCAGAAACCTTCCGGTTTCCGATGGAAAAACCCCCCTGAGCAAGATAGCTCAGAGCCCCTTTTCCACATGTGTGCAGACATTTATACCCCTGGCCTACAGGAAGTTGTCACTGGCCTACAGGAAGTTGTCACTGGCCTACAGGAAGTTGTCACTGGCCTACAGGAAGTTGTCACTGACCAATCAGAACCTGTTGTTTCTGATGTCACGCCCCCAGTGCCTCCCATTTGGTGAAGACAAAGAGGGTGGGCGGTCCTGACGGCTGATACTTCGCACGTTGACGTCGGACAAAAGACATGTAAAAACCGGGGTGTCGAATCTTCACCCACAACCGTCGACACAGGAATGTTACACTTCCCCCTGCAGACATCTGTTATGCAAGACAAAGCAGGCTCCCGCGATGTCCATTCTTACAGACGGCCGGTTGATCCCCTGGGGCACTCGAGTATTCAGGGTCCATGGGGATCACAATTGGGTCATGATTGTGTATCTGCTTGCTTCCTGGTCAGTCGGGAATTCAAATGTAGCCGATAGTTGTGGTTCTGTGTCCTTTGTGATCCTCAGGCGTCTGAGGTCACCCTTGTAGGGAAACCTGTCTTCTTGGCATAGATCAAACACAGCAGCATACATAGAATATTCAACTGGATCCAGGGCTTTTCACACTTGGTTGGGTTCTTTGTCTGGAGTGTGATGAGGTTTGCATACAGATTGTGCATGTAGAAAAACAGTGTTCATCGTACATTAAAACCAAACCAGAAAAACAAATGACAACAATGATCAGATACTGTAATGCAAAAAACATGTAAATATAGTGGGAGGCTTAAAATGATATCAGGGAATTCATAACTCCGCAGATTTGCACTGGCTTATCAAGTCTAATCAACAACAGTGGCCGGAAAAATAAATACAAATAAATAAATAAAAAAGTCCCGCTTGTTGCCATGTGATTGGAGAATTACACCTTTATTAGGGAATTCATAACTCTGCGGATTTGCACCGGCTAACGAAGTTCAATCAACAACAGTGGCCGGAAAAATAAACACAAATAAATAAATAAAAAAGTCCCGCTTGTTGCCATGTGATTGGAGAATTACACCTTTATTAGGGAATTCATAACTCTGCGAATTTGCATCGGCTTAACGAAGTTCAATCAACAACAGTGGCCGGAAAAATAAACACAAATAAAATCCCGCTTGTTGCCATGTGATTAGAGAATTACACCTTTATCACTAAAAGCTATTATTTGAGATTATGGCATTGTTGAGGTGTTCAGAGAGAGAAACAGTTTCACATAAATTTAAATTCTGATCCTAAACATGTTGATCATACTGAACATGAATTTAAAATAAAAACATTTAAGTTTAACAGTGCAATTTCCAATCTCTGATCAGTTATTATCAAATTGTTCACCGTGGGACATGGTTTATGATGTTCAATGTAATACCAGTAATCTAAAATGTCACAAATCCTGGTTATTACTGGTTACAGTTTGGTTTGTGGGTTCATCTATTGTGC
This sequence comes from Denticeps clupeoides, assembly GCF_900700375.1. Lineage (NCBI taxonomy): Eukaryota > Metazoa > Chordata > Actinopteri > Clupeiformes > Denticipitidae > Denticeps > Denticeps clupeoides. Next base: position 17,290,890 of record NC_041712.1, read on the forward strand.
CAGCCATATCTACATGCCACATTGTAAGTGATACAGTAATTAGTCAATGTTCATTTTATACCTTGTCGGACTGGATCTGGATTTAGAAATGCCTCGGTTTCTACGGTCCCGGGCTTTTTAGGATATGTAGATCCTTTTTATTTAAATTAAAGCACATAGATTCTATTCCTCCCTATGCAGTAAAATTCAGATAAAAGAGACTTACGGTCACAGATCCACATCCGAGCAAAGGTATCACGTCGGGATCACCATTTGTAAAAAGACACACATGAAGACCATGTGGTGTTGGAGAAGAGAATAGAGTGTGTAGAAAAACCTCTTTCTCCCTCCACACAAAGCACTGTATTCAACCACTCCAATTTGATGTTACCTGGCAGAAAGAGGCATGGCACAACAGAGGTTAAAAATTAACAGTTTCTAATTTATTAACACCGGTAAATAATTATTGTAGTTACATGTGAATATTGAATGTAAAAAGGTACCAAGGTTACAGAGAAAGTAAAAATGAGAAGAAAGAGTAAAGAGGGAGAAGTGAAAAAGAGGAGGAGAGAAAGACTCAGAAACCTTCCGGTTTCCGATGGAAAAACCCCCCTGAGCAAGATAGCTCAGAGCCCCTTTTCCACATGTGTGCAGACATTTATACCCCTGGCCTACAGGAAGTTGTCACTGGCCTACAGGAAGTTGTCACTGGCCTACAGGAAGTTGTCACTGGCCTACAGGAAGTTGTCACTGACCAATCAGAACCTGTTGTTTCTGATGTCACGCCCCCAGTGCCTCCCATTTGGTGAAGACAAAGAGGGTGGGCGGTCCTGACGGCTGATACTTCGCACGTTGACGTCGGACAAAAGACATGTAAAAACCGGGGTGTCGAATCTTCACCCACAACCGTCGACACAGGAATGTTACACTTCCCCCTGCAGACATCTGTTATGCAAGACAAAGCAGGCTCCCGCGATGTCCATTCTTACAGCATTTATTTATGTCACAGTTATTAATTGTATTAACTGTGTCACATGTATAGCAAATTACAATTAGGTTAATTTTCTTTCATTTTTCACATTCTAAAACAATAATGATTCCATTAAGATACCAAATTCTGACACCAATCAGAAGCTTGTACTGAGTCCTGCAGGAATGCCAGGATTGGCTGTAATTAAGTGCAATTGCTAATTTATCCTGTAAGCACAATTTATGTTACATGCTTTATATGAATCACTTCTGAAAACACTTCCATTGCGGCCTTCAATTTATACCATTAAACAATTTGCATAGAGGTTTAAAATAATTCAAAAATAATAAAGCATTTATATGCAATCAACTTTAATTGTGGCTTCAAAGTTCCATTAAAGTGGAGTAAAGAGGAGTGCCATTCGTGTTTTTGGAACAAACAGCTCGAGCAACATAATGGCAAATAAAGTTCTCTTTGACATTCATTATAGGTGCATATAGTGGTCTTGCAGTGACTTATTGTGGCTATAGAAAGCTGCGTAGGAAATTATTTTGTTGATAAAAGAGAAAAGTTGAAAAAATCTGTTCTTTCCACATTTTTATATTTAACTTTTTAAAAAGGACTCATGACGTGACAGAATCCCTGAGGTCTTATTGAATTCAAGTGAATCATCCTTAGTCTGCCGTTGTCTGTGTGTTGCTCCAGTCAGTTTGATTATTCATCACACTGACAGAAGTGTGTTTTTGAAAATTTTGTTTTACCTCAGTACTTTCTATGTTTAACTTTGCTCCAGGGATGTTCGAATTGTTCCATTTTAGAGTACCATCATCCTAGCAGTTAAGAAAGTGGCCCCATAATCAGAAGGTTGCCAGTTCGAATTCAGATCCTCGGGGGTACTACTGAGGTGCCACTGAGCAAAGTACTGTCCCCACACACTGTTCCCCCGGGCGCCTGTCATGGCTGCCCACTGCTCACCAAGGGTGATGGGTTAAAAGCAGAGGAAACATTTCGTTGTGTGCACATGTGTTGTGCTGCAGGGTATGACAATCATTTCACTTTCATTTTCACTTCACTTTCACTAACAAATCTGTTCATACCATTCTTGGCCAAATGTTTGGGTAGTTGTTCTGCATGAACCTGTGACCGCTTTTTGTGTTGTGTTTGTTTGTGTTTATTATCCAGCCTTGGTAATTAACAAGCCGACATCTATACATGTAAATGGAATAAATCTCAATATTAGGGTTACAGTGGTAGACTGTGAGTGACAGTTAGCTCTTCTGGACCCACTTTCACCTTGCCACCACCCCTTGCCCCATGCTGAGCCCGAGGGGGCATAAGTGGAGAACAGTATAGGCTGTTTTTTGTTTGCCTTGTGTTTTCCATGTAAAATGTCTGGTCTCCTGATCCCAGAGGATTAACCAAAGAAGCCAAGCCGGTGAAGAACATCTCACAGTCAGGAGCAGACACATGACTTCAATTACCCCTTAACCCCCCCTTCTCCTGCTCTCCCCATCTGAACTTCTACCAAAGACTGGCCCGATGGGGCTTTATTAATGGCCATATGAGTTTATGGTCAGAAATGGTTGATTCAGAAGCCCCGTGTCTTAGTGCCGACACAGGGCTGGTCCACCTCAGGCTGGGCAAATTTAGTCGGCAAGGCAGTCACCCGCATACAAACGACACGCTTGGTCACCACCATAAAACAGACCATCGAAAGCTGATGAGCTTCTAGATTTATGAGCCGGCGTGAGTGCACCTCATAAATACTTCAGAGCAACATTTTTTTCTGTAGGTGTTTTCTACCGATGTGCTGGTTCTACGGACATGATAACAGGGTGGCCGCACGTCCAGAGTTATGTTGGAATTTGGGTTTCTGTCTTTGACAAAAGTAAATTCATCCATCCCAGAAGTAAAAGAAGACATTTACACAATTTTCCTGTATTTTCCCCCTCAATAAAGTTGATTGTACAAGTGATTGTACAAGTGGCATCCAAAATTTAAAACGGTCCATATTAACCTTTAAGAATGCATTTGAAATTTGTAGCTAAATAAAGCTTATTTCAGATGTGACAGAACATGTGTGAAACGTGTCAGCATGGAACACTGCAGCCATTAGTTTCTTGCATGTCATTTTGAACTCACATATGCAGCAGGGATATAAATCACTTTATAGGGACTTTAAAGGCTTATCCTGTATTTTTTAATGAACCGCCCACTTGCTTGTATCTCTGAGTGCAACTTTTGTTAAATGTTACCAATGTTACCAAACTGGCATTTTTATAAGCCGTGCACCAGATGTGCAGCCCAGTAAATCTGCCAAGCGCTTGTCACATTCAGAACCTAAATATCTATCCGGCCCATCTGCATTTTACAATGACAAAGCACCACATTTTCGGGTTTCCTCTGCCCGCCCTTACATGAAAACATTTTCCCCTCACATTATGTGCATTCTGGAAAAAGCCTCCATTTGCTCCCCGCAGTAGGATATATCAGCAGTTAGGTGACGTGTTTCAAGGCTACACATGGCACATACAGTCCCATTGGTCTGTAATTTCTTTCGGGTTGAGTGCTGCTTGCGAGGTCCCGTTTACAGAGATTAAAGGTGTGATAGAAGGAGGGGTGCATTGTTGCACTGCTGCAGGAACGATCTGTAACACAATATACGGATTTTCGGGTTTTGCCACTGCCCCTCTGCTCTTTGCAGAAGCCTGAATGGGCATGACCGTTGATTCGCTTACAGGTTATTACCTCATGAGAAGAGGAGAGAAAGTTTTGAGAAAAAGTGAGACTACAGAATAGGATAAAGCAGAGCATATGCTGGTAGGAGACAAGATGTTTCAAATAATTTTGTTTTAGTGTAATTATTTCTGTCACCCAGAATTCAGTCCTTAGTCAAGTTTTTATCAACAGAGTTTAAAATATGTGGAGCCTGATGATTTAAACATTTTAAACCCACAATCATCAATACATCACTTGCTCATATTTCATTAAAGATTGTGTTTTTCTTGTTTCAACTATACAGTTATGAACATCCTGAGAACCCTTTATTATCTAGTAGTAAACAAGCCCAATTCTTATTGCATAGCGCCACACTATATAAAAATTATTGTTCAAAAAGACATGTCCTGAAGCATCGTGCAAAAAGGGAAAAAATGTATGACTATGGGTCAAGGCATGGATTCCACACGTGGTCTGTCTCTTCTACAGAGAGCTGAAGGTCCTCTTCCTGTCATCCTGTATCCTGCACTCTCGTTGCCTGTAGCTCGTCGGAGATTAAATTATATACTTAACATGCAAGAGATCTCAGGTCCGCACATAATTTGTGGCTAATGGCCTGAAGTGGTATTATTCGCTCTACACCACGAATAAACAAATGAATCCATGAATGAGGGGGTAGAGACCATATGAAACAAAAGAACTAATGACACGATGATGCCAGAGTTCATCTGGGTGGTCTGGCTGAGGGAGTCTGGACCAGGACATCTGACTCTGGCTGGTGTCCTGCACAGAATCTGCTTCAGGGCTCTCAGAGACACACACACACACACACACACACACACACACACCTCAACAGCCAGGGGAGTGCGTCTGTTTACTAACTGACACAGAAACTAATGCTGCGTTTTAAGATCTTCACTGTGAACCCATTTTTGGTCTATCATTCAACGAAAGGCTGATTTCCTCAATGCGTCAGTAAGCTATGCACAAATGTGCAGAATATATAGGTGTTTTCATGACATGCTTGTTTATGTAGCCGAAAGCTTTTCGTTCCTGTTATGCAACATTTCATCACAAACGCGTCATTCTCTTTCCACTTTGTTCAGTGATGACATAGGGGAAAATCGAATAAGTAACGTTTTGAAGGTCTGTCCTGTGATATTTCCCTCCAGATTTTCCGGCCCATCAGCAGTGGTCCAGTTTCGAAGCCAACCCAGTTTGCACCGGTCAACAACGGAAATGCAAGACCCAGCGCTCCAGTCAACAACGGAAATGCAAGACCCAGCGCTCCAGTCAACAACGGAAACGCAAGGCCCAGCGCGCAGTACAACAACCCAGCTGGACTCTACTCCGGCTGCTCCAACGGAGACCGCGGCCTGCCAAAGCACATGTCTGGCTTGAGCTTGGGCTCTCCACACAGGTGAGAACGGGGGAAAGGCCACATGTCTATGTCTTTGTGCTAGTTAGGGGTGGTAGCAGCTTAGTGGGTTAGACACCCACCGATTCAAACTACCATTGTGTCCCTGACCAAGACACGTTCTGGATAAGGTTGTCTGATAAATGCCTCAAATGTAAATGCTATCTTAAAATTTAAATTGCAGTGTTGGATAATACACAGTAGAAAAAACATCTTGAAAAGAAATAACAATAAAAATATTCTGCATAATACAAAAGGAAATTCAAAACATTAATGTAATTTAGATGATTTAAGGTATTTCTGAATATGACAAGGAATCCTGTTTTTAATGATAAAGGGTTAACAGTGCTGCACATGTATGTTGGTTGGAACATATAAGAATTTCTATAGTTGGATTTTTTCAAAGTGTTATTAGATTAGATTAGATTAGATTCAACTTTATTGTCATTACACATGTACAAGTACAGGGCAACGAAATGTAGTTTAGGTCTAACCAGAAGTGCAATAAGCAGCAAGTGCAGGATACAGTTCAAATAAGTTATATATATACATAAAGTGATGTGTGCAGGATAAAGTGATATGTGCAGGAGTAGTACAGTGCAGTGATTATCAGGAGTGTATGGGGGGGCATAGGAGTTCAGCAAGGAAACAGCTCTGGGAAAAAAGCTGTTCCTGAGTCTGCTGTTGTTGTCTTTTTAATATTTTCTTTAGGTTTAGGGTTTTTTGGAAGATTGATAGAGATCCCTGAGACCTTTTGGACATTCTTCAAAAGCAAGTTGAGCATCTGGTCTAAAAAGCACTCTTCACACAATTATAACCTTCACATTCTGAGAAGTTCTAAGGAAGGTTATGCAATGTTCTTAGAACCTGACAGTTCCCACCACATTATTCTTCATTTTGCTTCGGGTAGCACAGCTCCTTTCTTCCTGCAAGAAGACAGCATTAGAGCCTGACAGGCATGGGGGCAGCAGGATGAAAAGTCCAGAATGTGAATGTATAAATGATGTTCTTGAATGCTGCGAAAGCCCAGGGAGTTTGTTTTCAGACTTAATTAACATTTTGACACTATTATTTTAAGTTCCTTCAGAGCGTGTGAATTATTTGTGCAGCATTGCGTGCTGGAATAATTGCGCCGCTGCTCTTCATGAATCTTTGTGGTGGTAATTTATAAGCAGCGGTTTAGAGCAAAATTGCTCTTTTGGCGCGCTATTTACCGAAAAAGGGTCTGAAAAGCTTACTGCTGGTTAGTGGATGGGCGGCTTTATGATGATGTGACCTAGATTCAGCATTTCCCCATGACCTCACTGTCTTAGCTTTTTCATGTGCAAACACACGGCAAACAGTGTGTATAGTTTATGTTTTACAATTTACACTTTTAAGCAAAGGCTGCAACATAAGTCTGACGTAGTCCTTTTCTTACAGTATTTGAACTCAAATAGTTCAAACCATTGTGTCATCCTCTCTGGCCATCTGTGTTGTGTTGGCTTGATCTGAATTTTTTTTTTTTGTCTTTTTTAGTCCAGAACCCCCTGCTCACTCTCCCAACGGCCGGAATGGTTTTGACATAGAGTCTGATGTTTACAAGATGCTCCAGGATTACGAAGAGCCGATCTCTGAACCCAAGCAGTCTGGATCGTTCCGCTACCTGCAGGGAATACTGGAAGCGGAGGACGGAGGTATCAGCACACATCATTTAACTTTTATTTATCTTTCTGTCCTTGGGGCTGTGTATGTGTATTTGTATTTGTGAGTGTGTATTTAAGCACGAGAAATCGTGCACACAAACTCACACACACTCACATTTTTTTAGGCACATATAATATTGTACAGGCCATTGATAAATGTATTTAGTTATTATAATTTTTTTGTTATTTGTGCTTTTCTCACGAATGATTTACAGCTTGTTCCAAAGCATTCGTGAGCTGAGGCACAGTTTTCACTGAGGGATTTGGACAGAAATATGCAGAAAAACAGCAGCAAACTACAGATTTACTTACTACAGCTGCAGTAAATCTAGATGTGTTTGCTCGCATATTACTTCACAAGTTGTCACCTCAGCCATGTTATTTTACAGAAAATGTGACTTTAGCGATCGGCTGCCTATTATAAGTGCCGCGAATGATTTCAGCTCTTAAGCCTGTTACATCAATAGCAGCAGGTTCCTTCAGATGTGCCGCCAGCATGGCAGAAGACCACTCCTGAATAAGCCGCGTTGAAAGGCCACTCTTTCGAGGTCACTCTGGCTACGAGGCCACCGTCCCAATAATGATTTTTATCTTGCCGCTAAGTGTTTGCAGGTGTGAGAGGAGAGATGGGAAAGGATACAATTTTAAATAAGAATCGTAAGATGCCTCTTTGCACATTCTCCACTTTTGTTCCTTTGTGTGTGGACTGCTGCTGTCATTTGCTACCCTCCCTGAGATCTTCTGAGATCTTGTACACATATATATATGGGTGAGACCAGTGGAATATAGAAGGCCCATAAATCATCCAAAAATGCACTGTTATATAATAGGGCCACTTTTCAGAAGAATTGCATTAAATAACTTTTTTACAGCTAACGTTTTTACTTAGTTTAATCCTACAAAAAAACTTTCCAGTGAAGTGAAATTAATACGGGAACAGCAAGCAGCTGAGCCTCTTTTTGGTCTTTCTAATATCATTGCATTGTGTCTTCGGCTCAGATTGCCATGTCTGGGTTTTCTGATTTTCTACAAATGCTTCAATGCTGGGGCTTCATGGGAGACTTGAGTCCATTTGCCAAATATAATTTACATTTATATTTACAGCATTTATCAGACACCCTTATCCAATAGGCTACTACCACCCACGGTGGTAATTTAAATTATTCTGATACACAAGTCAAATAAAATCCAATGTGATTTCACAGTACAACAAGCATCTAATGATGGTCACTAAAATGATTTTTTTGTATTATTATTATTATTATTAATTCATTTTCATTAAATATGATGTATTTTATAAACTTGATATTAACAAGATATTAATGTGCAAGGCCACCTCCCACATTCTCAAATTTTTCCTTAATTACTGGCTCTCAGTGAGTCATTGAACATGCTGTTGTGCTTAAGACAAGGACTGAAATAGGTCTGAAAGAGTGATGTCTTGCGGAGAATCCCTCAACCCAGCTCATTTCCGGAGTTGACGGGCTGGCCTGCCAAAGTGAATGATGAAATGAAAGGCTTCTGTTCTATCTCTGTCTAAATGGAATAAATGTGGAGGACGGCGGCAATGTCCTTCCCCCTACGGATGTCTGCAGAGTCCTGACGCTGAGGTCGAGTGCAGCCAAGCACATTAGCCAGGATGTTTGGATAATTTCCTCCAAAGCTGTTCTAGTGAGGATGATGTATGCATGGAAAGCACCTCACACAAACATCGCGGGGACATCAAAAGTGGGAGATTCATGATCCCCTTTTGCATTATGTTTGATACTGATGCAAGATGTTGTTTGACATCAGTCTGTCTTTGCCAGTACCTAAGGCTGAGTCTGGAGCATTAAACACTTATTGTTGTGTCTCATCTAAGATAAGGGAACAATGGCAGTGCAATAACAAAATGCCAGGCTGACGATGTTCCCACGTCGGTGCAAATCTTTGTCCAAAATGGTGTGGGTTGGCGCCACTGATGTAAGTACCTGGCTTTACTCATTCAGGAGCACATACCTACGCTTGGCACACCCTCAAATCATCCCGTGGAGAGCGAGCAATCACAACGCTTGGCCTTCATTTGTTTGTTTCGCCACTGTACTGCTTTCACTCTAGCAACAACCGGCCTTGACTTGCTTAGCTAATTGGTGCTGATCTGTGCCAAACCTGGCGGCTCATTGGCATTTCCCAGCGTGTTAAGTCTCAGACTGACCTGATGCCCTTTGCCCAGTCAGATAATCAGTCCTACAACAATAAATTGGCCATGATGGAGAGCCACGTATTCCCAAATAAATGTTGGTGAGTTGTGTAGTCTCTACTTTCTGTCACTCGTCTACACATGCACAGCCATAATCTTATCTGTTATTTTGGACTGGGATTCTTAATCATTGTTGGTATAATTATGCATGCACTTTAATGTACTTTTTCACCTTTTGAAAACTGCCACTGCATTTGGATGAAATTATTTAATACATGAAATTATTTTAGCCCACTTTAAACCCACTTGGTCATTAAATAATAGAAATGGACATTTGTTTTCTTTTGTTTGTAGTTTTTTAACAAAATACAAACAAAAAAACAATTAATTTATTTTGAATGGTTATTATCAGTATTGAAATGAATCTGATTACACTAGGTGGCTGGAGACCATGTTAGAGACGACAAATGAAGAGCACTAGATGTGCAGAGTTGTACGTGAGGACTAGACATGCGCTCATTCTGTTGTTTTGCACATTACCATCATATCAGTATGGTGATAAATGCTAATTGCACTTCTTGGAGTGGGCGCTAGCTGAGTCACAAATTGTGTGTTGAAGTATTGGCCTGCATTAAGTAATGTTGTGCGTGTGTAGGAATAATAAGGACTGTCTCCGCAGCAGACTGATGGATGATCTGTGTATGTGTATAGGTGTCCGTCCAACAGACAGAGAGATGGAGTGTGTGTGTATTTAGGTGTCTGTCCAACAGACAGAGCAATGTGGTGTGTTTTGCCTACTTCACGGTGTCTCTCAAACAGGCAGTGTGGGATAAGCAGTGCATGTGCACTAATGACACTCCTTGTGTGTGTTTGTGTGTACAGGTGTGTCTCCAACAGAGAGAATGAGAGGTCTGCGCTCCCCAATTAGGTCTCCAGTCCCCAAACTTGGCAGCCCCATACCGGGACCCTTACCTGGCCTACAGAAACTCCCGCAGTGCACACGTTGCGGAAATGGCATTGTGTGAGTACACACATTAGGCCTGGCACAGTTTGTACATCTTCACAACACAGTAGTTCCATGATCCATTCAGAAAGCCAACTGACAGTGTTGTGCCATTTCACGGTGAAAAACAGCTAGTTCAAAGTGAGGTTCAGCCAAAGGAAAATGTGATTTCTAAACTAGAATCACCCTGATAGAAGACATTTGACGGATGTATAATGAGATAAAAATATTGTCATATTTGGTAAATAGGGTAAATGGACAAAATGCTCTAGAAAATACTCTAATTAATAATAAACAAACAAATATCAATAATTCTTCAGTTACCAGCAAAAACAAAGCACATATGTATGTACAATAATTAAAAATATCCGGGTAGACTGTATCACACCTCATTGTAAAACTATATTTACATGTTTTTACACTTTTTTTTTTTTAAACAATTTTTAACAACTTGCTTTAAGGTGGAATTAAAACCCTACCTTACAATTACACTCTTTCACCTAACACACCTGTACAAACTGAAACACGCACGAACAAGCTCGATCAATCTTTGATTTCAAAGACACACTCCCCCATATCTCTTTGACGTCCGGATAAATTACGATCAGTTCTTTTAATCATTACCTGTTGACACACCCCTCCCTTACTCAGGGACTCTGAGCCAAAGGTAATTCCCTATTATTGCCTCGCAGCAAAACAGTGATATCATTTTGCAGGGTTAGGGCAGCACAAAGACGGCGTTGTGATCGTTTTAGCATGTGGCAGCTGAGCCTGAGGAACCTCCGGCTTACAGTAGCTCAAGCCCCACTGCCACCGCCTGGGAAGCCTGTTAGGCTACTGAGCCAAGTGTGACACACGAAAATAAGGGTCTTATCAGAGCCAAGCCAGACAGAAAGAATTACTCGGTATTATTGAAAGAGACAGAAACCACACATGCCAAATGGTTCATTTAACTAAAGTGTGCAGAACCCGACTTCCTTTCTCTCGCTTACGTTACTGTTAACATTACAACTGCCAGCACCTTGAATGAAGCACTGTGTTTGCGTTACTAATGTCAGTGTTCAGAGGTTGGAAACTTGTTTGGAAAATTATTGTAAATCATTACGACCAGATAGATTAAAGATTAAAATTAGACCAAATGCATTAATCATTGCAATTAATTTATAAGCATAAAAAAACAACGTGTTCATGTCCTGTGTGGGGTCAGACCTATGGCACAGAGGTGAAATCAAGACAATCATTACATAAAATTGGAGACAGATAGTGAATCAAATGATTCTGACCTATTTAGAAAAGTAATTGGCATTACATTTTATTTACTCTCTTTAAAAAATAACCAGATCATCTCATGGTCATTCTCAGCCTGAGCCTCTTTTCCAAGCTTGCCTTGTTTTAATTCGGATTATTGCAAGCTTTCATTTTAAGAAGCAGTCATGATTTATCCTTATTTAGTAACATTTTATTGAGATCACTTATTAGAATTGAATTAATCTATAAATTACAATAAGATTTTGGTTTGAAATCTGAAGAAAAAACGGCTGCAGAGCATGTTTTTCCCCATAAGCAAATTTTTTAAAATTGCCATTATTACACTATTCATATTTATTATATCGTTTTTTCATTTCTGTACATGAATATTGAAATACAAAATGAAGCATCCAATGATTTCTGGCTGCTCATGTGTGTTTGCAGAGGTACTATAGTGAAGGCGAGAGACAAGCTGTACCACCCGGAGTGTTTCATGTGCGACGACTGCGGCCTGAACCTGAAACAGAGGGGCTACTTCTTCATCGAGGACAACCTGTACTGCGAGACCCACGCCAAGGCCAGAGTGCAGCCGCCCGAGGGCTACGACGTGGTGGCCGTCTACCCCAACTCCAAAGTCGAACTGGTCTGAACCCCGCTGTCCACAAAGCCCCCCACGCATTTCTCACTTAACTCCCAAAATCCCAGCACCAATAGCCAAACTTCACACTGCACATCCCAGCTGTCTCCGGGAAAGGAGGAAGCGAGAGAAACAGCCAGAGAGAAAAGTTGGAGAAGGTTTTTGCCGAGGTCGTGTTTTTTTTTTTTTTGCACTTACAGCATTAGCCTTGTTGTTTTGGAATGGACTCTAACTTCTTTTTTTTTCAAAACCTGCTGATATCACTTTGACTTATCTGAATTTTTCAAACTGGTGGGAAGAGTCCCGTGTCAACATGAGGCATTCTGGACATTTTCATCCTCAAGGTGTCCCCATACTGTAGGGCTGTAAAGACTTTTAGGTATTGGAATGAGGGATGGCTGCCAGAGCCTTCTGTGTAAAAGGCAGGTTCCTCAGTGCTTTTCTCAATGCCCACCTTTATCACATCTGTTCAAACACATTCCAGTGGCGCTGCACTGAGCCTGCTGGCTCAGCAACGCAGCTTTTACACCGCTGCACAGAGTTAAGACACTAGGCCCTGGAAATAAATGGCTTTAAAGCAGCCTGTGACCCTGTGAGCATATGGAAATGATATTCGTTTGTTTTAGGGAGGTTTTGGCACATTTCGCAAATACTGTGCGTGATGGCAGAAGACATGTTTTGAAGATTTTTTTTTAATCATTATTAAACAAAAGTCCAGTTGGAAGCCAAAAGCAACCCTGCCTAAAAGAAGTGATTGAACTGAACTTTGGCCATGCGATGGAAATGACTGGAATGTATGTGCCTTGTTCAGAGAAAGAACAATTGCATGTCTAGTTAGTTTTAAAAAATGTTTAAGAATCAGAACTAATGTTTTACTGCAGTGATTCTAACATGAAACAGGAGTAGATTGTAAATGATGTTATACGTTAAACGTTTGTTAAGATTTGTACATACTGTATGTGTGTCCCTCTGGAGGTCGTACAAAACACATAATTTCCTCACTTCCTCTGTATGGCCATACTGTATAACTGCTAACTGATCACATAGAGGAGTTGTCACAAACCTTTTAACTTATTGCCAGGCCTGCACACGTTTTGCTCTTCTGTCTGTTTTCTTTTTTTTATATATATATAAAATTAATAAAGTGAGGGAACAACTAAAGCCCCAACAATGTGTGCACTTTTTTTAATCTCTGCCTCTTCTAATTGCCATGAATATTGTTGTCATTATCATAATTAGTAGTATTTGTATTACATTTTAGATGTTTTATCCATTTCTTTTATGAATCATATTTTAGTGCAACTACCCTGCCCTGCACTGACAGGCATTTAAGATGGCAACTTAAATCCTAAGCGTGCAGTGAATACCTTTTAATTCCTTAAAAGCTGCCACTGTGTTTCAGACTGTCAAGTTATTGGCCTGTATCACAATTTACTGAGATTGCGGAGATTATTAAAACTGGGTTAAGGAACTGTCCAACCTGGTAGGTGGAAAACATCATCTCTTTGAAAAAATAATGTCATAAAAAATTGTCTGTAGGTGTTTAGATGGTGAAAATATTTCCACATGCACATTCAGAGGATTGGAACTAAATTACTTTGTGGAGTGGAGTCTGAGCCTGAATTTGACAAGTTGAATTTGAGCAGGCTGCATAATATTATTTGTTGCTTGTTATCATTATACTCTGAAATTAATTACAGTAATATTGAAAGGAAAAATATTCAGAAATATTGATTTTCTTTAGTTATTGAAACAGTGTTTGGAATTCAAAGGCTGATAAAATTTCAAAATATGATGAAAATTGGCTACAGTTGGAAACTGAACTGTTTAAGATGGATTATTAGTAATACTTGAATTGTTTATTTATTTATATTTTACTATTTTGTACCTTTGTACTCAGATGGGCTATAGCAGGGGGTGCATCACTTTTGATAAAAATATAACTAAGGACACTATTGATATAGTTGTTAAAAAAAAAACTAAAATATGATTTATCTGAGTACCCAAGTACTCTGTGAAAAAATTTCATACAAAAATATATGCTAGTAGCAGCCCTAACTCTAGAGCAATGGAAAATGGAAAAAAAATAGGCAAGTGGTCTGTTGAGTCCAGATGGAGCCTGTTGCAGAGTGACTGGTGCATCTGAATAAGAAGGGAAGAGCAAGAAGCAATGCAGCCATCATGCACCGTACCAGCCTGTGGTAGCTTAAGTTGGGCTCAGCAGCATTTTAATAAAAAAACAAAACTAGCTGAAAATAGCAAATGACCACACTTTTCCGCCATATGTCCATCCTGGCGGTATGGACATATTTCTAGACAGCAAGGTTTGGACTGATCCACCTCTGATTGTGAACGAATGGTTCAAGGTGCATAAAATCTCATTGAAAAATCCATTCAATATTCTACAATAGAATTGTATTCTAATGTTGTGACATCATACTATCTTATCAGTAAAAATGGCACAGAGAACGCATGCTGTAATACATTTTTTTCTATTTTAAAATTGTGGTATTGTGGCATGTAACCGTGTAGTTTGAACTTTGCTTTGGAAAAATATATAAGGTGTAAAACACTCATTAAAAAGCGTGTGGCTGACGTTGCACATTTTTTTCCATCTGCAGCCTGACAGGGTGAGGGACCCCCAGCGCCTCGCTCGCCCGGGCCCTCTTTGGGGGAGCGAGTGTAAACCCACAGGGCCCTCTACAGCGCCGTCTTTTACTGGCCAGGCCCATTGTGTTTTTTTTACTCCCAGCCAGGCAGACTCCCTAGACAGTCTCAAATCGTTTGCAACGACGTGCCAGAGCACTAAAATCAACACTCGTCCATCACATGCACCCTAATCCCGAAAAAACAGTTTAAACAACGCGGTGCATTTGGAGTCGCTGGTAAAGAGAGTTCGGTGGGGACCTATTTGTGGCCAGCTAAAGGAGAAATGTAACGAGCTGTCAGTGATGGGCAGGTTGACATAATCAGAAACACCCCTCAAAGCGCGGCCATCGTACCTTATTAAACCGTCTCAGTAACCACTCGGCCACAGCAGGCAACTGCAGAGTCGCAGGAAGGATTTGCTCGGCATGAGAGAGCAATGTAGCAGGCGGGGCGTGACTCCTTTCTTTTATGGGGGCTTTCAGCCATCGTCTTAAAAGCTCCTGTGTAAAGTTTTCCAAAGATCGACACAAACACTGTTTGACTTTTGAATGTGTATAGAATCGCGGCGACAGGAGCAAGCACCTAATAGGCCTTCTTTCAGCTAAACGGATATTTTTGTGAATAAAACACTCACCTGGAGTGACTTAAGAACAAGCAATTCAGTTGAAGCAATTCACCCACATAGAAACATTTCTTGCATGAGTGAAATGCAAACAGAGTCAGCAATGGGGCTACATAGTGGGGCTTCAGTCGGGCTTGTCTGCTGAGTACTCACTTAACTTTACCCAATGAGTATTGTAACAGATGATAGCATTATGACTTGCCATTAAAATACAGTAGAGTAGGTCTGTATACATAACTACCTACATTACAGGCCAAAAGTTTGGACACACCTTTTCATTCAATGTGTTTTCTTTATTTTCATGTCCATTTACATTGGTAGATTCTCACTGAAGGCATCAAAACTATGAATGAACACATGTGGAGTTATGTACTTAACAAAAAAAGGTGAAATAACTGAAATAACATGTTTTATATTCTAGTTTCTTTGCTCTGATTACTGCTTTGCACACTCTTGGCATTCTCTCGATGAGCTTCAAGAGGTCGTCACCTGAAATGCTTTTCCAACAGTCTTGAAGGAGTTCCCAGAGGTGTTTAGAACTTGTTGGCCCCTTTGCCTTCACTCTGCGGTCCAGCTCACCCCAAACCATCTCGATTGGGTTCAGGTCCGGTGACTGTGGGGGCCAGGTCTCCACTTTTTGTTAAGTACATAACTCCACATGTGTTCATTAAAAGTTTTGATGCCTTCAGTGAGAATCTACCAATGTAAATGGACATGAAAATAAAGAAAACACATTGAATGAGAAGGTGTGTCCAAACTTTTGACCTGTACTGTATGTGGTGACAAATACATTCCTTATATGATTTATTACTATAATTCAACTGTACTGGACTGAGATGACTATCCAGTAACAATACAGTGTGTTCAATTTGCTGATTGAGAAGGGTTTTGGTGGGTGAGAGAACGCTGTGCCTGTGACTTAATGCCAGAGCATTTTCATACACAGCAATACACAGTATTCCTTCTGTGACATTGGATCGTGATTCTGAGAATCTTTATGCTTGAGCTATACTGTATATCCTTATAGTAAGTTTGTTTTAGATGAGTTTGATAAAGAAGATGAATGCACTGTACAGCAGATAAGAGGGGGGGTCAGATAGGATGGGGGGGGGGGTCAGAACGTTAAGTGAGAGACAGACCCTTGTGCCGTATGGAAAGAATTCCCTGTGTTTCAACATGTCTCGCTTTCCTCTGTAAACATGGCACTCGGGAGGAGAGTAAACATTTCACTCCTCTCAGTAACAGCCTGTGTTGTGTTACTCGGCCTGTAGCCTCGGCTCCGCTCCGCTCAGTGACCCTCTGGATAAACACATGGTGAGATGGACCTCATGGCCTGAAGTTGCAGAACAGTTGCAAAACAACCCACTCCCAAGGACAGCTCAGGTTTTGTTGTTTTAAGTAGGATAAAGGAAAGATGGAAAGAATTTAAAAGAAAAATTGGACTCACTTGTGCCACATTGGTTTTGTACTGAGTGCTAACACCAAACCAGGAAACACCATAGCAGACATCTCGTCTTTTCTCTTCTACTATTCATATTAACTATGCACTGATCAGCCATAGCAGTTTTGAATCGGTCCCCCATTTGTCACCAAAACAGCCACGACTCCACTAGAGCTCTGAGGGTATCTGGCTACAAGCTCTCAGTAGTAACAGATCATGTAATTAGTGAAGAGGTGCCTCCATTACTTGGATTGACCACTGCAGACCAGGAATATCCCTTTAAATAGGTCGTTTCCTTGAACAGTGGGCAGCCATCGGTGTCTGGGAAATGGTTACTCACTCATTTGTAGATCAGCGGCATCTTAATGGGTGGATTTGAACCTGCAACCTTCCTGTTACGATTGCACTTCTTCAGTTGCTAGGCCACCACTGCCAGTTGCACAGGGGAATTGGTGTCACAGAAATATTATGCTAAATAAATGCTAAGGACAAAGAACGATCCTTAGAGGCTGAGGGTTTGTAAAGGGTAGACAAAAAGCTGGATAGATCCTTGGCCTGGAAATACTGGTTATAAAGTATTTACACAATTGAAATGTAAAATTAAACCACATAGACTACACTAGTTAAAGTTTGAAATGTTCTTGGAATCGTACAATGCAACATTAAGTTTTGGTGTCTGGAAAGCATTGAATGTCTCTTTTTTTTTTATCTCAGACAGAAACGAAAGATGATTTTTCTTCCACTGACGTGGATTGATCCACATACGGTACCAACATGTTGCTGTCTTATGGGTGAGGTTTGATTTGCGTTCGCCTGCTGCAGGATTGGCCCTGGTAGCCAAGACTGTGAGCATCTCTCTGTGATCTAAACACATGTGTGCCTGTCCTCCACACAGGCACTCGTGATCACTGTCCTCGAGACGCAACAATAAGAGCCTCCATTCATACAAGGGAGTACTTCTTTTGGACACCTAGAACACCACGAGCACATTCAACTGTTAATTACTGGTATCATTTTCATTTCTTACACGTTTGTAAAGGACAAATACAAATTTGTATTATTTTTATAATAAAAATTATTTTTTATTTTATTATTATTAATATAATTTTTCTTCTTAGAGGATGAGTGGCAGGGTGGCAGTAGCCTATTAACCAAAGACCACAAAGTCACAGGTTCAAACCCCATTTAGTACCATTGTGTCCCTGAGCAGGACACATAATCCTGAGTGTCTCCAGGGGGACAGTCCCTGTAACTACTGATTGTGAATGAGTCATAATTTCTCATAATCCAACCGGTTGGAATATTACATGACCCCAGAGGAGAAAGGAAGTAGGAAAGCCCAGCTCAGCGGTCCAAAACATGACGACAAAAAGCTCCAGTTAGTTAGACTTCCGAAAACAATGTGCTGGCAAGGACAGCAAGGCTCAGAACAACACCTTCCTTTCAACCCAACAGTCCCCTGCCGGCGTCCTCGCTTTCCTTCTCTCCCACTGGGAACAGCGTGGCGGGGCATGTTTTTCGACGTTTCCATAGTGACACTAGCCTATCAGGCTTGTGAGGCCAGCACCAGCCCATCAGAGCCACAGCTTGGAGCTCTTCACCTCACCCACAGTCAGTCACAGACCCCACCCATGCCCACCCAAAGCCCATGCCAAGGGGTCATGTCCAGGCCATGCTCAGCTGAAACTTCCTTCCCCGAAAAAGCAGTGCGGTCGTAAGAATTAGTCATTAAGCTCTAGGTTTCTCTTGGCTCCAAACCAGGTCACATGGACAGTTTAAGTGCTCTGAGCATGCTCTGTCTCTCATGATTTACTCAGCCATTCAATTCAATTTTGAGAACTTTACAGGCAACTGTTGGAAATATTTGAACTGTTTAAAACAAATTGATTCAAAACACCCACAGATCTGCTGACGATTTGACGTAAAAATGGTTTTTACAGCAAGCGTTGAAAATGGAATGTTTTCTCAGATGCTCTTTCAGAATGACCAACCATCACCACATCTCATCCCAAAAGCTCCTCTCAAATCACTCGGGCCGGGTAAATTATAGCGCAGCGAATGTGACATAATCGCAGAGTCATGTGCAGATGTTCCTGCTCTCCTTAAACACAGCCTGAGTAAAACCAAGTCTATATATTATGTTGTTAGAAGGCACAAGGTCTACGTGAGTCAGTGGCATGTGGGTGTGATGCATGGCTCCTCAGTGGGCATTGAAACTTTGTCCCAGGCACAGCAAACCCTACATGGTATCAATGCCTTCATGATGTCCTAGATATTTACAGAATGTTACAAGGTATGGGGTGACTTAATGTGTGTCTCCTTCCAGCTGCTCCCATGTTCCTCAACCAGAGCGACTTACAATCAGTAGTAGCAGGGACAGTCCCCCCCCTGGAGACACTCAGGGTTAAGCGTCTTGCTCAGGCACACAATGGTAGTATGAGGGGTTTGAACCTGGGCCTTCTGGCTCACAAGCAAGTGTGTTACCCACTAGGCTACTACCAATCGGTCTGGTTGTTTTATGCTGGATGCCATTCGTGCTGCAACCCTCCCAGAGCCAGCAACAAGACACACATCGTCACACATGTCCCCAGTGGCTGGGTAGCATAGGAGGATTCAATATGGAATCTAAAGTAGTGTCATCTCTTTTGATTGATGTCTCAGTGGTCCGTCACTCAATGTGGAGTAAAGGATTGGCAGACGTAGCAGGAATTTGCCTGGAGGGATTGGCTACACCTGCTGGCACAGGTGTTCAACAGTCAAAGCGGTCTGACAGTCAACAACCTCCACATAGGCTCTAAATGCATAAAAGATGGAGAAATCGGAACAGTCATATTCACTCTGTGCTGTCCGAAAAAAAAGAAAAAATTCTATATACAAAATTGCGACCCCTCAAAAAACTGTTACTTCCCACTTGAGCAGACTCACATGAAAACCATCGCAAATCAAATCCATATCCTTCTTCCCTTTCTGTCCTTCTCACTCACTCACGTGACTCTCCTTTCATTACACCACAGTGGGTGTCTGTTAAATATTTGTATGAGACTGAGGTTCTCCCATCATGCTCCTCAAGTTATACACGGTCTCAGCAGGACAGCTAAAGACGAGCATATCTTCATATCTGAAAAACAAAACACGTATTGATTTCAACTGCTTGGGTTTCCGAGGAGGAGTCTCCAGAGCTTGAAATGCACACTGATTGGAGCAAACCGCCACAAAAAGAAAAAATCAGGAAAAAAGCAGTCAAATTCTGTGTTCTATATTGAAGCTCATGAAAATGCGCCGTCTTAAACTTCAGCATGTGAAGGTTTTGCCGAACCAGAAGGATGAAGGGTTTTGTGGGCAGAAATTACTGCTAGCTGGTGGGTAGATGTTTACTATGGGACTTCTATAAAAGTGTCTATCCCATTCATTTCACCACCAGTACCAGAACGCAGTTCCTTTGCTCATGCCAAAAAGCTAAATTTGGGGTCTAGTTTAGGGTGCACCTCCACTGGTTTAACACACCATGGTTGCCTTGATTGTTGACTTGGGTTTGAACTTTCAGATTCCAAACAAACCTTGCAGTAAACACTGGCCTAATGGATCTGTGAGCTTAATTTGACAGCAATCACAGTTGGAAATGTAGGTTAAGGAGCCCATCTGTGCCTCTTGAAGGAAATGGTATGCACTGGGAAAGTAAGAACCCAAGACGTAAACCCACAGATTATTATTGGGAGGCCCGTCCTATAAAGATGGTAAATTATGGATGCCCGACTTGGTACCTAGTAATCACCCGAACACACTCAGTATCCCTGAATGTCCCATGTCCATGATGTTTGGGAGGGGTCCACTCACAGCAGTCTTTCATGGCTGCCCACTGCTCACTAAGGCTGATAGGTTGCGTGCACCGTGTGCTGTGCTGCAGTATTTCACAATGCCAACCACTTCACTTTCTCAAAAATCACAAGCAGTTTGTCTCAATGGGCTTTGACAGGCCCTATTGTTGATACCCCCCACACTTTGACCCTTTATGAACAAAAGGAAAGATTCTGCTAAACTGCTGCAACTACTTTTTACTCATTTTAATAAATCTCAATGGCTATTCACAACAAGAAAATCTTCCCAAAATATCAAATACAAGATCGCCTTATCAGGCAACACTGTGTGTTCTGCCTCGTCTTCTGTTTATTTAAAAGTTGCAAATATATCTCCAAATGTGTTTGATTATTATCATTCCTAAATCTAATAGTTATCCCGTGCCTACAGTTCTCATTGAGGCATGCCTGACACAAGAAATGAAATTAACTTAAATTCATTTTAATAATTTGTTACATTTTGCATTCAGGTTATTTCATACAGAAATCAAATTTCTAAATTGTGAGTTCAAAATGGCAGACAGGTTTAAAATGGGTTAAATTTACCAATGTGCTGATAAGACCGAGGTAAGACACACAATACAACTGGGTGGGAGAAGCTTGAGCCGCCCATTTTTTGATAAGTGCCTTGCATTGTTTTTCAATGCCCCAAGGCACAGAGCTGCTGAAGTCCCGTCAAGCAGCAACCTCTCTCATAAGCAACATTCCTGGACCTTGAACCTCCATCAGCCACCATCAACAAAATGAATAAAAGCAGGGCAGATACCCGCATGGAAAGACGAGGCTGGGTTTCCCTGTTTGGGAGGCCGATAAGCTTGATTTATGAAGGAAAAGCCCCGTGGTGTGATCTTGGCCAGAGCTGCAAGTATTGTTCCGCATGAGTGGACAAGATGGTTTGGCCATCAACATGCCGTGTCCCAGATTGGCCTTTGACACTGAATCTCCAAGTTTGTCTGCTGTGTCAACACCAGACGCCAGGACTGAACCCACAATTTCCAATAAACCTTGACCTCAACGACCCAGCACAGCATAAACATTTTCTACGATGCTTAAAGCAGTCATTTTTATCTAGAGACATAAACAAACGGCCTTAAAGTCAGACATTGCTTGTTGTTTTATGTGTGTTTGTGCAAGTTTTTTTAAGTAGGTTTATAGTTCCCAGTCCATTGGAGGAGGTCTGTTTGTGCGGCCTGACGGGTTAAAATATAGCAATGCAATCTCAAGCATCAAGGGAGACACAGGGAGATTTAAGTCATTTCATTAATAATTAATAATAAAATGATTAAAATCTGGGCATCACTGGGTAAATGATTTCGAGAGCATCGGCAACCCAGATGCCGATTTTTAATCTTAAAAGGCAGGCAACTACTGAAGCTGGATGGATGCCCATCCAAACAAATTTGTTTTCTTTTTAGCTTAGAACTCGTAGATGTGTGTAACCCCAGGCCACGTTATGAACGGTACAGGACTAAGAAAAACCTGTTCTCACCGCATCATTACATATAAAGTTTACCCAAACCTGGTTTTGATATGTCTGATATCGAAAACCAGGTTTTGATCTGTCTGCCCTACCCCCCCGTGCCGGATTGACCCACGATTTGGATCAATTGTTTATGGACAGTGAGTGAGCGATTGGTTTGGACAAGCTTTTCTTCGAAAGCGTCTGGCGCCTTCTGGTGGCCATGTCCATCGCATGCATACAGGCCTGATCACAGAAGGAAAATACAGCCACTGAACACTTACATTTAAGACATTTAGCAGAACGAGCAAGAGGATGGTTTCTGCTGGACTGGTGTGTAGACAATTTAGTACGAAGGTATGAATTCCTCTTCCAATAACTGTCCAAACAACTGAGAAATCTGTCTTGAAAAGTATGCCCCCAATCCCTGCATTTCTCTCCAACGAGGCGAGATTCCAGAGAGGTCACATTCAAGCGCTTCCATCCGCAAACTGCCGAGATTAGAAAGAATCAGACAGCTGCGTACAAAAACAGACAGTATAGGTGATTTGCTCATTTAGAGGAAGTTTCGAAGAAGACACATGACACATGGCCTGCTGCCAGAACGTGTCAATCATTACCAGTCGGGGTCAAAGGCTGAGATCGAAGTTAGTGGTCGTTGTGTTGGGAAAATCTTAGACGTCTGCAAAGTCATCTGAGCTCGGACTCAAAGCCTAGAGACTGCAAAGCATGAAGGATTACGAGGAGACCACAGCCTTCCTGGGACAGTGGGGATGCTTTCAGCAGATCGTCTTCTTCCTGCTCTGCGCCAGCACCGTTCCCAACGGATTCAGCGCATTCAGTGTGATATTTCTGGCGGACATTCCTGAACACCACTGCCAGATTCCTGACGTGAACCTATCTGAGACGTGGATGGCGGCAGCCATTCCCACACATTTGGTGCACGGGGAGCCGCAGAAGAGCAGATGCAGTAGATACAAGATAAGTGTTATCAGGAACTACTCAAATGAGGGGTTCACCCCCGGAAGAGAGGTCAACCTCACAGACATAGAGGAGGAGCCCTGCATGCAGGGATGGATGTACAGCCAAGCCATCTACCAGTCCACTCTCGTCAGTGAGGTGCGATGCTGGAGTTCAACTTCCAAAAAACAAATCATTTTCTTCAGTAAAAGATATCCCGAGGATTACATACACTGTCACATTTTGCTTATATTACAGTTTGCGTGACTCTCCCTCCCCCCAAAAAAAAGATATCATTTTCTATTACACCAGATGTCACTTAATTGTCACAATCTCACTTACAGTTTGACCTCGTTTGCAGCCAACAGTGGAAGCAGCCCTTCACTTCCTCAGTCTATTTCCTGGGGGTTCTGTGTGGGTCCTTCTTCTCTGGGCAGCTGTCAGACCGGTACTGTCTTCAGCTCTGACATTATCTACTCATGGACCACTGCGTAGAAGTGTTTAGCCTGTCAGTAAATTGTGTACATGTACGAGTTAAGGGCTATTGGCCAGCTGCTGCTGTGTGCACTTCTGCATTAGGCACAGGGGTCCCCAGTCCTGAAGCAGGCCTGTTGTCTCTGATGGCCGTGGTAATGGTTTCTTACCCAACGTTGACACTGATCCTACTATCAATGTCTTTCGGTGTAACCAGAATCTTAGCACGGATAAATGAGAAGTGGGCTACAGTCTTTGTATATAATAAAGTGGGCATTATAATAAAAATTCCCTTTTGTCAAACCTGAGTCGTATGCAGACAAATTAGTCCAAATTATTCTAGTTGATAACATTGTTCCACTTCACCTTCTAATATTACCTTGTGTAGGTTTGGGAGAAAACCAGTCCTTTTCATGACCATGATGGTCCAGACAATCTTCACGTTTGTTCAGATTTTCTCTCCATCCTGGGAGGCGTTTGCTGTCCTTTCCTTCATTGTAGGACTGGGGCAAATATCCAACTACGTGGCTGCATTTGTCTTAGGTATTCTCTCACCAAGACCCACATAATCATGCAGTGGCCATTTAATATTATTTCAATAGATTGCATAAAAGTATTTTTTTGTTTCCTGCATTGGCAGGCACAGAGATTCTTACTGGTCCCGTCAGAGTCCTGTACTCCTCCCTGGGGGTTTGCATTTTCTTTGCCTTCGGGTATATGCTGCTTCCTCTCATAGCGTTCTACATTCGCACTTGGAGAATGCTTCTCATTGCTTTATCGGTCCCTGGACTTATTTACATCCCCCTCTGGTGGTGAGTTTGAAATGAATTCATTTAGGAGTTTTGTCTGGAAAAAGTTTAAATGTAATTGTCAAAATCAATGGCAGTTTGTGCATTTTAAAGCATATTTTGAAAGTCAATGTTCCTTCAGGTACATTCCAGAGTCTCCTCGATGGCTGATATCTCAGGGAAAAGTCGAAGCGGCTGAGGCCATACTGAGAAAAGCAGCCAGGAAAAATAGAATCACTGCCCCAGAGGTCATCTTTAAACAATCTGAGGTGCATCTTGAGCTTTCTCTAATTATGAAAGTGAAGCTCTAGGGTAATGATGTCTTCAAGAAATGGGATGTGTTTTTTAGGATGAAGACAACATATTTGAGCCAAAAGAGAGACATAATGTTCTGGACCTAATAGCAACAAGCAATATCAGGCGAACAACGCTCATACTATTTCTAGTGTGGTAGGTATTCATAATTCAGACATGGTCTAGACTGAATCCTGATCTGTGTGTGTGTGTGTGTGTGTGTGTGTGTGCTTGTTTATGGTAATAGTAAAATTTCTATTTGCTTAGGAAGCTGCTTTGAGCTGAGCAAACGAAGAGCTTTTGTAGGGCATATCACTCATTAAACAACATAAGTGACACATTGGATGACAGTGAGCACATGTAAGTGTGTGTGAGAGCGTCCACGTGTCCAAAGAGTCAGTTTACTAAAGACAAACAGAGTTATCAAGCTGTGCAATATTTTGAAAAAATTTGTCACATTAGTAAAAACTTTCTCTGTATAAGGGTGATAATCCATGAGCAGTGTACAGGGCTATTAGTGAACAACAATGCCAACAGTTTTCTTGTACATTTGTTTGCAATGTAATCCTTTAATGCACATCATGGGCATCATCATTAGTTCCAAATTGAGCATGGGGTCCATTCGCTAGTGTAAGGTTAGGAGTTACGTAAATTAACAGGTAAAATAATAAAGACACATGAGGAAGTAGCGTGTGTGAGAACTGTTAATCATTAGGCCCCGTTGTAAACTAAACATCTGTAAGGTCATGTTCTGGGTGACAGAAACAATCACACACCAACAAAAAGGTGGTTCCTGTCTACTGATGTCAGGGACAAGGTGGGGGACACAAACACTTAACTAGCAAACAGGGGGATTTAATAATAAAGTAAACAGGGCACCTTACACAGTCACGAGACATGAACACACAAAACAAGGGTAAAAATACAAATGAAAGAACAAGGACGGGATGGCATTTATACCAATAATCACTGATGACCACAATCAGGTAATCAGGAATACAAGACGGAGAAGACAAAGCTCTGGTGTGGGAAACAGGGGAACAAGAGTACCGGGAAATAACCAAATAGGTTCCTAACAGGTTCCAATCACATGCCGGATAGATGTTGAATAATTTAAATGAACTGTGTGTATCATCTTACTGGCACTTATATTATAATAACAACAACGAAAACAATAATGATAACAATCTTTATTTTTGACTATTATTTTATGTTTCAAAATAGCTTCTTTGACCATAAAATCTGCTATTTTGGATGTTATGCAGTGTGAGCGATTGATTTTCCTGTCCACAGGATGACCTTGAGCATGGGCTATTTTGGCCTGTCTCTGAATACTTCCCGTCTCCATGGAGACCCTTATCTCAACTGCTTCATCTCGGCCGCCATTGAGGTTCCAGCCTACGTCATCAGCTGGCTGGCCCTACGTTATTTCCCCAGGAGGATGTCGGCCTCTGCAAGCATGATGTTGGGAGGCGTTGCCATGTACTCCATCACACTGGTACCACAAGGTGATTGACAAGCCTCATCCTGTGTCAGCTTAAGTCTTCAAAATTTGATGACCGTTACTGTTACGTACCAAGACCAGTCTTCGTGCAATCGTGCAAACAATGAAACAGGAAACAATGATGAAAACGAATAATTTGTTTAGTCTCAAACTGTATAGTATAAAATGAAAGGCACGCAAGGCAAATAATGTTTTGGCTAACAAAGAGCATCAACGCTGGCTAATACATTAGCCTGAAAGTAAATTACTTTGTCTTTTTTAAGATAACAAGATGTTATCTTACCTCATTTGGAAGAAATACATTTCATTTGAAAGTATTTTTAAAAATGACAAGTCTCCTGAAGCATTAGGTCAGGTACTCAGGTGCTTTTGTAATGATTTATCCAATAATTATTCATAAGAATTTTCGCATTTTAGTAATATAAACTGTCTATTGACGAAATAAATTATCAAGTAAATAAGTGACAAAATGAAGTAAGAGTATAGAAATTCTGTTTTATTCTGTCCTGTTCCTTTTTTATTTAGTAAGAAGATTGAAGATCTTTTAAAGTTTTTAACTTCAATTTAAAAAACCCAACAATATGATCAGAGTGTAAAGAGTGTAAAATAGGATTTAAAATAGATCATTTCCAAAAGGTCTACACAGGTTATTTATTTATTTATTTATTTTGCACAAGACATGCCTTCAGTGTCCATGGCATTGGAAATGGTGGGAAAGTTTGGGATAGCCATCGGAACGGCACTGATGTTTCCATACACCGGCGAGTTGTATCCAACTGTGATCAGGAACACTGCTGTTGGGGCCTGTGCCATGGTATCGCGTATTGGCAGCACCATCGCCCCCTATCTAATCCACCTGAGTAAGTTAGCAATTATTTCATTGCTGGTAGTTATTTCATTGTTATTTCATTGCTAGCAGAGGCCTTCTGGCATTCGCAGATTTCCGAATAATGGCTGTGTTGAAACATTTAAAATCGAAACATTCAGAATCATTGTTTAGGCCATTTACCTCAATTTCTTATTTCCATGGTTTCATACCAATCCTGAAATTCAGGATGCAGTGGTGGCCCTAGCAGTTTAGGAAGCGGACTCGTAACCAAAGGGTTGCGAATTTCAGTTCCCAAACTCCGCGGGCGCCTGTCATGACTGCCCACTGCTCACTAAAGGTTTTTTTTTTTTTTAAAGTGAAGTGATTGTCACATGTGATACACAGCAGCACAGCACACGGTGCACACAGTGAAATTTGTCCTCTGCATTTAACCCATCACCCTGAGTGAACAGTGGTTAGCCATGACAGGCGCCCGGGGAGCAGTGTGTGGGGACGGTGCTTTGCTCAGTGGCACCTCAGTGGCTCAGGATTCGAACCGGCAACCTTCTGATTACGGGGCCGCTTCCTTAACCGCTAGGCCACCACTGCCCCGCTGGGGTAGCCGAGGGTTAAATGTGTGCACTGTGTTGTATCACGTTGTTGCATCACAATGGTAACAACAATCACTTTCACTTTCAGATGCGTATCAAAAGAATTTACCCCACATCCTGCTGGGAACTTTGTGTGCTCTGTCCGCAATGGTTACCATATTCCTGCCCGAGAGCTTCAGGCAGCCCCTACCAGAGACCATAGACCAGATGCTCAAACGGGAGAGGTGAGCGACGGCTACCCCAGCGGTCTACCTCATAATATTACATAATATTATGTATAATAGCGGAAAAAAGGGTTTTTATGACAACTATGACACTTTTTTATTTTAAAACAGGTTGAAGTGTATATGTTTCTCTAAAGAAGAGTGTCTGCATGAAGACATCAAAACAGCGAGTGAGATTGTTGAAGAGGCTTGGATGTGATTATTTCAACCATGAAGACAAACAAAGACAGACTTTTTCACGTTTCATTGATTATGATTAGAGTGGTTAACCAACTGCAGCACACACATTTAGATAAGAACAAAATGTTAAAAAATATGTTCATACTCAAACAGCATTGTTTTATAATGTGTTACGAGACCTGTGGCTTTTTCTTTTATTCATTATTTATGTGGTCCTAAATACATATTAAACTGATAACAAAAACATTTAAAAAGTATAAAAATGAAATACAGTAATCCTTTCTTTAAAATAGTAAACTGTTACATTGTTATAAATTTGTTACATTGTGCTTAATCTCTTTAAACATTTATAGAATATAAAAACGTGCAGAACTGTGTATTGTACATTGTTAGGTTTGTGACTACCTGACCACAATTACAGTATTAATACACTGGAATGAGGGTAAATATGTTACAAAGTTCCTGTTACTTCAACCCCATTTGTGCTGGTGGAAGTTTCGGGTGTAAACTTTTGTCTCTTCTTGCACCTAAAGTATTAGAAAGACAGAATGTGCATGCAATATGCAGCAATATTTCAATCACACTTCATATTTCATTGTATCTGTAATCAAAACAAATCGATAGAAATATTTCCACAGTGCACTAGGGGGCGCTATAGCTTTATTTGTACCGCTCTTACCCCATGGTTGTCTGCATTTGACTGATGGTTTCGGGAAGAGGCATTCCAAGGCTCTCAGGAAGTAGGAGACTAAGCAACCCAGAGCAAACACTGAGGCTGCCCATTAAAATGTATGGCAAGGACCTATAATAGCTTCCTGCGTGGAGAAGTTAAAGAAATAGTTAAAGATAGTTAAAATAGATAAAATAGTTAAAGAACTAAAGAAACACAAAGCCTACATGAAAGTGATTAGTTGTCACATGTGACAGCAGTACCCACTGCACACAGTAAAATGTGGTCTCTGCATTTAAACCATCCCCTGAGGAAGCAGTGGGCAGC
The DNA here is from genome assembly GCF_900700375.1 of Denticeps clupeoides. Taxonomy (NCBI): domain Eukaryota; kingdom Metazoa; phylum Chordata; class Actinopteri; order Clupeiformes; family Denticipitidae; genus Denticeps; species Denticeps clupeoides. The sequence continues at coordinate 17,319,591 of NC_041712.1, forward strand.
CATGAAAGGCGCCCGGGCAGCAGCGTGTGGGGACGGTACTCTGCTCACTGCACCTCAGGGGCACCTTGGCGGTTTGGTATTCGAACCAGCAAACCTTACATTTACGGGTCCGTTTCCATGCCCGCTAGGCCACCACTGGTCCTGTGTAAAATGTTCAGAACATCTAAGCTATTTTGCTGCCAGAAAGCATTACAGCCTCACAGAGCAAGTCAAGATTAGAAATAAACTGTAAGTGACAAATGTAGAATGTGAGAAAAGTTGCACGAGACTGATCAGGACATATTCTCATTTTAAAAGTGCAATCTGCACAAGTCACTAACTATAGCTGATAGTGACATTTTCTTTGGAGCAGAGGGAGTAGCAAAAGTCATATTTTTGGTAGTGTCATCAACTGACTCACTATCACCTCAAAAGATACCGTACAATATGTTATTGCGAGACAGGGTGGGTCTCTGCTATATGATTAGATAACTTCAGAAAATATCTCTGTTAAACAATACAGAAAGATTGTAACTGTCCTTCCTGAACATTGTGTTCTTTCTGATGCATTAGTCAAGCAAAGTGATTGATGAGGATGACTGCAGGATCGCTATGAAGACATTGTAAGCTCACTGACCAAGGTAGATGAAGTATGGGGCAGAGATGCTGCCCACCCTTGATGCCATGGAGCAGGCACCGAGTGCTGTGTTCCTCAGAACGGTGGGATACAGCTCAGCCGTGATGGCGTACACAATGGAGAACGCCGCAGTGACACCGAACTTCCCCAGCATCTCCAGCGTGATGGCGATGCCGCTCATATCTGCAGGGCGGAGATCGTAAAGAAGTTGAAGCACGAAAACAGCAGCAGACATCGGCCGTCGACCTCTACCACCTCGGCACTGAGGCCACCTACTCTGGGGTATTAGATGAATGAGAAGCAGCACGGCGCCTCCCTGAAACAGCGTGGAGAACAGACACAAACGGCGCGGCCAGTAACGGAACATCAGCCAGGACAGGATGTAGGCCGGCACCTCCACAGCCGCAGACAGGAAGCAGTTCAGGTAGGCGTTCCCATGCAGGTTAGATGTGTTCAGCGATAGAGCAAAGTATCCGATTGAGAGGGTTGTCCTGACAGACAGAGAGAGAGACAGACAGAGAGACAGATAGATAGATAGGGAGACAGACAGAGAGACAGAAGGGCAGGCAGGCAGATAGACAGACAGACAGACAGACAGACACATACATACACAGACAGACAGACAGACAGACAGACAGACAGACAGACAGATAGATAGATAGATAGATAGATAGATAGATAGATAGATAGATAGATAGATAGATAGATAGATAGACAGACAGACAGACATTGGTCACTGTTTTGTTCATAGATTATTATTTGTTAGCTGGACGGGGGGTCAGTAACTCACCACACGATGCACAGCATGCCGGTTATGGAGCGGATGTTGGTGGAACGCACCAGATCACAGAGGTTATGAGTCTGCAGCTTTTCGGCTTGGTTGCCAAACTGTGGCGCACGTGTCACAACAAACATTTTTGAACAGAGCGCGGTCACCGCTGCTTTAGCCATTAGTTTCACATGACAACAAAAGGAAAAATGTGTACGACGCACCGTGGGTCTGCACAGCTAACCAAACAGAGGTGCATGCATCGCAAAACAAGCAACTACAATAAGACTCGGGTCTGGAAAATTGTACAAACAGATTTACAACTTATGGTCTAATGTATATAACATAACAATATAACATTCCAGATGAATTTGGCATTTATATAACACTGACACTGAGCCAAATGTTACTGTACTGTAGATAATGCACTGACAACATTCCCGCGGCTGGGCGCTTCAGACCTCTGTCACGGGTCACTGTGTGGCACATTACAAAGGACAACACAGCAAGAGGAATGAATTCACAAAGTTTGGACATTCCTCACAAATCGTACACGCCTGGCTGGCAATAAGCACAGACAACCCCCCCAACAGCTGCCTTAATTGTCGGTTTTGGTGCACATCGTTGTCTTGTGAACCATAAAAAAAAAAAAAATGCCGCCATGGCTACAGGTCAACCATGACATAGGTGACAACCGTTAACAAAGGACAACGGGGCAGGGGTGGCCTAGTGGTTAAGGAGGAGTCAGAAGTTTGCCAGTTTGAATCCCAATCCGCCACTGAGGTGCCACTGAGCAAAGCACCGTCCCCACAAACTGCTCCCCGTGGGACTGTCATGGCTGCCCACTGCTCACCAAGGGTGATGGTTAAATGCAGAGGACACATTTCGTTGTGTGCACCGTGTCCTGTGCTGCAGTGTATCACAATGACAATCACTTCACTTTTTAAAAAACATATTTGACAAATCATGCAGGGTTTAATACAATGTGGTGCGCTACTAGACTAGATTGAGACTAAAGATTCAACCAAAGAACCAAATTCTGTTCATCCATGTTGGAAACAACCTGGTCTGACCTGGTTGGGCTGAAAGATGACATCTGGTGCGGTGACTCGGTTTCTTTTGGCTGCCTCCCTCACTATGGCCTCAGCCTCTTTAATTCTGCCCTGAGAGATCAGCCATCGAGGAGACTCTGGAATGTACCTAGAAAAAAACAAAAAGTCAAGGCAGGCTCCTTCACCCTGAGACTCACAACAGAGCACATCATAACGAGGACACGCCTTCAATAGATATAAAAAATTTTTTATAAATAACGCACAATCAATTCTACACTTCCTTGCACAGTCCAAAATCCAAAGTTTCCTAGACAACCATGTCGGTCTACAATCATTATTTGCATCAGCAGCTCTGTTGAAAGAACATGAGTCACACACATACCACCAAAGAGGAATGTAAAAGAAGCCTGGCAGGGTGAGAGCGAGCAGCAGCATCCTCCAGCTCCGGATGAAGTAGGCCATCAGGGGAAGCACCATGTAGCCCAATGAGAAGAAGATGTTAACCCCAACAGTAGAGAAGAGGACACGCACTGACGGACTCAGAATTTCTGTACCTGTTTTTGTATCAGGGTAACAAAACAGGTGCTGTTAAATGCTGATTTAAATCATAATTCAGTTTTTTTCATCACACTTCAACACACAATTAAGGGATTTAAGAACTTTATGTAATGTTAGTGTGCAATATAAATCCCATTTGAACTAGCAGTGGGCGATAAAAAATACGGTCGTCTGATGAATGCCGTAAATGTAAAAGTAAATCTGTTTCTGGAGAGTTTTTTAAAGGCTGTGTAATTGCAATTCATGTAATTGCTTACAGAAGCCTCAACACAAACTGTTCAGTTGTGTTTAATGTATCTAGTCCTCACAGCCTCAAGGAGGCCATTAAACCCTAAATGGATTTTAAAATGACAATATGACTAAAATGACTAATTAACTGAATAATTAATCAATTTGTCTAGGACCTGCATGTTTGTCTCATAAAAAATATTTTTGGAAAAGTGTTAAAACAAAACTGCTTGCAGGATTCCATTATGTTTAATGGACGTTTGATTCATCTATAAGCATAAAAAATATATAAAGAAATAAAAAAATAACTGAACAGAACTACCACTTACAGAGAGACCGAATATTGTAACAATTCTAATTTTTAGTTTTTTGGAAAAGTGCTAAAACGAATCCAGTTTTCCCACTGGGGGGTAATTATCAATAGTCTTTTTGACCCCAATAATAATTAAAAGAGGCGGCATGTACTGTATTCATAATACAATATGAAGAGGCTGTGAGGGCTAGTGTCATTACTTTATTACAAAAAGCTGCTTAGATGCTTTTTTAAAATCAGCACTGAAATAACAAACATCACTAAAAATAATAAGACTATATTAACTGCTGAACAAGTGACTCAGGGCATCTGATAAATGCAGTAAATGTAAATACTGAAAGGTAAATACCTAAAACAAATGCAGCTACATAGTTTGAGATTTGTCCCATGCCAACGACAAAGAAGAGAGCACAAAACCAAGGCCAAGATGGAGAGAAGACCTGGATTAAAGTGAATACCGTCTGGAGAGCCATGGTTAAAAAGAGAACTATTTTCCTCCCAAACCTGAAATGGAAAAAAAGTAAAAAAATGTTAAAGAAAATTGCTGCGGACTTCCGGTTTTAATTTAAAACTAGTCAAATTAAGTCAAAGAAATGGTAGACGGTAGACCGATGTTATTGGAGATGTTACAGCAGAGACCTGGAATCAAACAAGCTCACCAGTAATGTATTTAACACCTCCCCTAATGTCACTGTTAAAAAGTGCATTCACCTCATCCATCACTGTGGTACCAATCATTCACTACAGCTGCAACATCTCAAAATTCTCCCACTCTCCTCTTCATCCACGTTTCTCTCTTCTTCATTAGCATTTAAAGCTACAGATGCCGAAGTGGCACATCGTGGGTTAATCTCACTGTGGGACTGGCTCAAAGTGGTTGTGATTTCAGAAAGACACTTCAGATGCAGTATTAGGGGACCACTAAAACATATTTCATGTCAGGGGACCTTTAACAACTATTTCCAGCTACCAGACTCATTTACAACATGAAAATGGACTGGTGTTTAGACCCATTCGAGGTCCTTTAAAGCACCATTTCTAAATGACCCTAAACCTTAAGTACATAACTCCACATGTGTTCATTCATAGTTTTGATGCCTTCAGTGAGAATCTACCAACGTAAATGGACATGAGAAAAAAGAAAACACATTGAATGAGAAGGTGTGTCCAAACCTTTGGCCTGTACTGTATTTATTTATTGTTTGTTTGTTTGTTTGTTTGTTAATAAAATACTTGTTACATTTCTCCATTTCATCTTAGTAGGTTTTTCTGTACCCCTAGACTGGCTCATAACACACTATACGTAGTGCATATTGCAAACAACCATGAAGCTAACAGACCAGGAGCAGGTGCACGTGGGAGTTCTGCATAATGTGAGGGACGATGTGAGGGTTTTGTGCACGGGACCGTGTCCCAACCGGACCACTTCCTCTTTAGTTGGCCTCCTTCTGGTGCTGCACAATCAATGTAATCTTTCAATGACACTACAACAGATGGATTTCTTAATCCACTTCATACTCAATTTTACCAGATCACTTACCTGTCAGACAGCTGACCAGACAGAAACGACCCGGTGAGAACGCCACAGAAAAAGATGGAGGAAGTCATGGGGGTTTTCCAGTCATCATCGCACACCAGGTCCCACTGAGTGAGGGGAACACGGTGACAGTGACATTTTACACAGTGCATACACGTGCACGCCATGTACTACAGCGGCCATAACCCTACACACACACACAAGGACCGTCCCCCACGTTTTAAAAACCCGTGGGGCCAAAACGAACGACCCACTATTGTGCCATATTTATTTATGGATACGTAGTAATCACGTGGCTGAGATTAGAAGCCTGTTTATTTATCTTCGCTCCATCAAAGCTGTGGCAGAGGTGTGTTAAACCATAAACTACACGTTGCTACCAACGCGGTACTTTGCACTCTTATCCAGATCCAACTCCACAGCCTTTCCTCCACTCCTCCTTTCCTTATGACCCCGTGGAGTGAAAAAGAATGGTAGATTGACTTAATGACATTTAAATTTACAGCATTTATAGATGGGATTTGAACCTGGGTCTTCTGGTTCATAGGCGAGTGTGTTACCCACTAGGCTACTGCCACCGAAGCAAATGATGTAAATGATGTGGATGAAATTAATGGTTTTATTAAAGAATTCACATTTCCATCCCTGATGTGTTCTATAGTACAGGCCAAAAATTTGGACACACCTTCTCATTCAGTGTGTTTTCTTTATTTTCATGACCATTTACTTTGGTAGTTTCTCACTGAAGGCATCAAAACTATGAATGAACACATCTGGAGTTATGTACTTAACAAAAAGTGGAGACCTGGACTCCACAGTCACCGGACCTGAACCCAATTAAGATGGTTTTGGGTGAGCTTTTTCAGGTGAGGACCTCTTGAAGCTCATCGAGAGAATGCCAAGAGTGTGCAAAGCAGTAATTTTCAGTTATTTCACCTTTTTTTGTTAAGTACGTAACTCCACATGTGTTCATTCATAGTTTTGATGCCTTCAGTGAGAGTGAGCAGTGGGCAGCCATGACAGGCGCCCGGGGAGCAGTGTGTGGGGACGGTGCCTTGCTCAGTGGCACCTCAGTGGCACCTTGGCGGATCGGGCTTCGAACCGGCAACCTCCACCACTTCCCCAGTAAGAATACGTTAGATGAGTAAAGTGGACTTGTAACTTTGCATTGCCTCGGTGGCACCTTGGCAGTTTGGGATTTGAACCGGCAACCTTCCGATTACAGGTCTGTTTCCTTATCTGCTTTAGGAACTTTATTCCCTTGCTTTGTAAAGAATATAGAAACATGGTGGGCTTGGGGAAGTGGTGGACCCGTAATCGGAAGGTTGCCTGTTCCAATCCCGAACCGCCAAGGTGCCACTGAGCAAAGCACCGTCCCCACACACTGCTCCCACCCGAGGGTGATGGGTTCGGAGCAGAGGACACTGTTGCTGCTGTTGCAGTGTTTCACTCCACGTCTCCACGTACCTCCGTGACGATCGTTGAGGCGTACATCTCGCGGCTGTACTCCCAGCCGTCCACGCAGCCCTCGCGCTCAATTTCAGACACGTTGACGTCCACCCACGGCACGTAGCCCTGGTCCGAGTAACTTTTGATCACGTCGAGCCGGTACCTGGCGCATCTGCTGAGCCGCGCCGCGCCGCCGCGCTCCTCCACCGGGATGCTGACGCTCCGCCACTGCGCGCTGATGTTCAGCCGCTCGGGCACCAGGCAGCGGTGCGGCGGCGTGTCGCCGAGGAACACGACGGACAGGCCCGTGAAGCCGTTCGGGATGGTGCTGGAGCACAGCAGCAGGAAGACGGCGCGCTGGAAGCGGCCCCATTCGCCCAGGAAGGCGGTCCGCGCGTCGTAGTCGTTCGCGGGCATCGCGACGCGGGGAGAGCGGCGGAGCGGCGCGACAGCTGGGACGCGGGCGACAGAGTGACCGCGGGACCGATCAGCTCTCGTGGAACTAGTTCCGAAGTGTCGCGCATCGTCGTCGGTGGAATCGAAATCGAACGTAATCGAGTATAATACCATATACTTCTTAATCGATCATGTTGGAAACTGAACAGCGCCGACGTCCATCAAAGCCATCAATAATAATTAATACATTAATAAATAAACCCCGATAAAATATACATCAGTACCCACTTGTGCAAAAGCGGATTCATTCAACCAAAGCTGCTATAAAAATAAAGCAGCACCAATATTTTACATTTACAGCATTTACCAGACGCCCTTATCCAGAGCCCTTACAATCAGTAGTTACAGGGACAGTCCCCCTGGAGCAACTTAGGGTTAAGTGTCTTGCTCAGGGACACAATAGTAGTAAGTGGGATTTGAACCTGGGTCTTCTGGTTCGTAGGCGAGTGTGTTACCCACTAGGCTACTACCAACCAAATGAGTGTTCAAAGTAGCCGGGTGGCCAATAAGTGATGCTTAATGAACACAATTCATTTCATGCAAATACTGGCCTAGTTTAAAGTGTCTCCTGTGACAGGGGACTTTCCATGGACAACTGTCCATCCATCCATCTTTCCATCCCTCCTTTTCAGCAATCAGTCAAATTTCTTCATTTGCAATGCTGTAACTGAGGGCAAAACATTGCATAATAAATACTAAAATACCACCATCGGTCTTAATGGTAAGATCAGTACAATCAGCTGGGAACGCATCAACCCTCTTGGTAACCAATACCGCATTTATCTCTATCAGATGTGACGAGACTCAAACGTTTTATTTGCAAATATTCTATTAGAATATATTTTGCACGTGCCACCGTGCTTGTGATTGTACGCTCTGTAGGGTAAGAGTGGCTGAGCGCTGGTCATTCATCACTCCTTTTCAAAACAGCATTGGCACCATTAGCCTTTCCTGGCAGGTGAAGGACGCTCGTCGTGTTCGTCACAGAAGGTGACAGCAAGCAACCCTCACAATATTTGGCTCGGGAAAGTGGCTGACGCGGAACAGCTGCGATGTCAGCTTAAAGCAAAGGTCCATGTTATTCATTAACTGCTATTGAATGGTCGCCATTAGTCGGCATTGCATTTTTAGCCTATAGTTCAGAGCAACATACATCCTCGGTGCGAGTTATGAGGAACGTCACGCTTGGAACACATTTGTGGGAACGGCACCAAGGGACACGACGGTCGGATGAAGTAGGGAAGATCATCCAGAGGTAGGCAACAGCCAGCTTCTAGCAACATGAAATTCTGTGCATAGGGAAAAAAAAAAACCACACACCTTATGGGAAAATCTGTCATTTTTTTTTTTTTTTATTGCCTCCCACCTACGTCAAATCGGGGAAATGATCTTGTCAGCTTTTAACAGAATTAATGATCAACATTTTGCTATAAAACCCCTGGGCCGGTCTGAGACCTGGGAGGGGCGATTCGAGGGTCGTCGTTTTAACCTTTGCGTCTCGTGGGCCATCGGTTCAGGCTAGCAGGTAAGGTCGTCGGGTAAATCATTCCACCAGCACTGATGTAGTTTTTTAAGATCAAAGAGCGTGAGACAGATTACCGATTGTGGCTGCTTCTTAATAAAAAGCCATTGTTGTGTGTGCTGCGGTGACCATGCTGCGTGGCTTAAGGATGCTGAATTAAACAAATATGCTCTTTAGACCAAGAAAATAAAAAAAATAAAAATCACCAAATTCTCCTGTCCACATTGCTGCCCCCGTTCAGAGCGGTGGGTTTTATGGCAACCTGAAGCCATTCGCAGTTCGAGCACGTGCGACTCCTCCGAGTCTTGGGAAGAATGCTGTCGGGCGAACGGGCTGATTTAGCCGCAGGAGGCTGGAGAACGGTCTTTTCCAGCAGCGCGAGGTTAGCTGGCGAGTCCGCGGCAGAGGAGCGTTCAGGGCAGAGTCATGGGTCTTAACGGGCGCTCCGCTTTCTGTGAATCCCCGTGCAGCTCCAGCATCGGGAGGCCGCGCTGCATTGTCCATCTGTGGAGAAGCTGTCAGCGCAGCAGGAGTTACGGGTTTCCGCTCGGAGACTCGGATTCTGCCCGGCCGTGTGTTTGGCCAAAAGGGGGAGGGCAAACTCTACTCTGGCCTGCCAGCACACACATGTGAGCACACTTTGACCACAATGGCAGATTATGAGAGCGATACGGCTTTCCTGGGGCAAAAGGGACCGTTTTTCTGGACCGTTTTCTTCCTGCTAAACTCCATCTACATCTCCACTGGCTTCACTGGCTTCTACATCGTGTTCGCCGGCGCCGTCCCACCTCACCGCTGCCATGTTCCAGAGGTGAACCTCACCGATGCATGGATGGAGGCCGCCATTCCCACTCAGGAGGTGCACGGGGAAGTGCAGAAGAGCACGTGCAGCAGGTACAAGCTGGATGTGATCAGAGCCTACTCTGACATGGGCTTCGTCCCAGGACAAGATGTCAATGTCACAGACATAGAGCAGGAGCCCTGTTTGAACGGGTGGGTGTACAGCAAGGACATCTATCAGTCCACAATCGTGACCGAGGTGAGTGGGTTTATATATCATACGTCACATGATTCTTAAGCCGATTAGTAAATTCTTGGGACTTGGAGAAAGGATAATGTGTTGCCTGTATGCTGCATAGCTTGTATTTTTTTGTCTTTGATTCTAATATCATTCTACACTTCATTCTTGTAACATCATTGTGATGTACCATGACAAAACACATATAATTGAATCATAATTTTTTCTATAGTGGGACCTTGTTTGTGAGGACAAATGGAAAGTTCCTTTTGCTTCCTCAACGTTGTACATGGGCTATTTACTTGGTTCTCTTATCTCTGGGCAGCTTTCAGACAGGTAAGCCTGTTGACCTAATTCACTTAATTAACATTTTATTTCAGTTAAAAATACTAATCGTCTGAATGAGCAATTCCTCTCTACATAGGCATGATTCGCCGTAGGAGTGTCACTGTTTGTGGGACTCTGTGCATATTATGCACATAACCCAGCGAGTGCCACAGTCCTACTGAAATGGGTGGGCTGTTATTGCCGCTGTTAGCTTGTGGAGGCCTGTCCTTCTGACCAGCCACACTTGTTTACCTGTTATTGAGGGGACAAAAGTCTCTATGTTACATCACTATTTGTTCAGAAAGTGACCGCTCTCTTAATTTTGCTTACTAATTAAGACCAATCTTGTGTGGGTTAGAACAGTTCACTCATGGACTGTCCTAAAGCTTATCCCACGAAAAAAACTGGAAATATATTGACTTGACTCAGATAAGATTGGACACCCCTGCTGTACATGTTGTGTTCCTTCATAGGTCAGAGTTCACTGCCAGATTCTCATGCTTTACATGTGCATTTTCTCATCAGGTTTGGAAGAAAGAAGGTTGTGTTCATATGCCTGGCCGGACACTTCCTCTGCATCCTCATTCAGTCTTTTTCGCCAACCTGGGTGGTGTTCTGCATTTTGTACTTCTTTGTAGGGGCCTTCCAAATCTCACTCTATGTCACATCATTTGTACTCGGTATGTCTGTTCACAAAGAAGTGCATGCACTGATTCACTCACTCACTTTCCTTAACCACTTAGCCCTACCTAGGGTCGCGGCTGCCGGAGCCCATCCTGAGATTCCACACCAAAGGGTGGGGACTGACCCAGGGTTGGGCAACAGACTACAGGGCACACAGACACACACACCATTTACAAAAAATGCTCACACCTACAGATCATATCGAATCACCGATCCACACCACCATTGTGTCCCTGAGCAAGACACATAAACCCTGACTTGCTCCAGGGGGGACTGCCCCTATAACTACTGATTGTAAGTCGCTCTGGATAAGGGCGTCTGATAAATGCTGTAAATGGAAATGTAAACTTCATCCGTTTCAGTGCATTTTAGCTGCAATCAATGCCATACAGTAATGGTTAGATCACAGAAGGCCACCATATATGCAGATTCATGTATCCATGAATCTTCCAAAATGCATCACCATATGGCTTAAAGCCAATTTGTTAAGAATGTACTTTATACTTAATTAAATTCTCTCCCGATGTCTGCTGTCCAGGTACGGAGGTGCTGAGTAAATCCATGCGGGTGCTCTTCACCACTCTTGGCTCCTTTCTGCACTATTGCATTGGCTACATGCTGCTGCCACTCATTGCATATTTCATGAGGGACTGGAGGCCGTTGCTGCAAATTTTGGCTACAATGACTGTTGTCTACTTTCCCTTATGGTGGTACGTTCCTCATCCAATCGCATCTAAGAGACCCAATATCGCATCAGATTCGGCACTGATTACCATTGTTTCATGATAAAGGTATATTCCAGAGTCTCCTCGATGGCTGGTTTCTCAGGGAAGAGTGGAAGAGGCTGAGGCCATAGTACGAGACGCAGCCAAAAGAAACAGAGTCACCACCCCAGAGGTCATCTTTAAATCATTGGAGGTCAGGCCTCATAAATGTTCTAACACTACATGAATAAATTACATCTAAAATGGAAAGTAAACCATCCGAATCCTTTGTACTTAGTTCATGCCAGCACACTCTTTAATGGATCTAACTTTTAACTAACAGGATGCATTAAATAACATGCTGATAGATTAAGGTTTATCCTGTTAGGTGGATGTGGCATCCTCAAATACAAGGAGGTACACTATGTTGGATGTCCTGAGGACTGGCAACGTAAGGTGCATCACTTTATTGTGCTTGGTGTTATGGTGAGTACATCTCCATGTCATAATGTTTTAATCTTCAATGCATAACAATGCATAATCAATAAGTCTTTACTAACGTTTTGCACTACCTGTCCAAAAATATTACTAGTGCACAAATAATCATAGTCTCTGAAAGAATAATTATCTGGTTTAGTTGACTTTTGTGCCGTATTTAGCAGACACCCTTATACAGTATCAGTTGTTACAGGGACAGTCCCAGCCTTGCACAGGGACACAATGGTAGTAAGTGGGGTTTGAACCTGTGACTAACTTGCTCGCCATGAAACGCTGGTGTCGTGATATTTAACGGACTTCAGTGGGATCATAGATGGCCTGGCGACTAAGAACGCAGACTCGTAACCCGAAGGGTTGCTGGTTCAAATCCCGAACCGCCAAGGTGTAACTAGCACACACTGCTCCTTTCATGGCTGCCCACTGCTCATTAAGGGCGATGGGTTTAATGCAAAAGAAAACATGTTGTCGTGTTCACTGTGTGCACCTTGTGCTATTCTGTGAAATGTGTATTTGGGTGCTAAATTATCTGACTGTTCTTACAATACAATGAACAGTAAATCCGTGGATGTCCATGTCTTCTTTTTATTGTGTTTTTGCAGGATGGCTGTAAACATAGGATACTTTGGGTTATCACTGAACACCTCCAACCTGATTGGGAACCCGTACCTCAACTGCTTTTTGTCAGCAGCCACTGAGGTCCCTGCATATTTCGTGTCAACTGTCCTGCTGAAGAACTGCCCCAGGAGACATCTGCTCTCGACCTTTCTGATAGCTGGAGGGGGATTTCTTCTCTTGATTCAGCTCATCCCACCAAGTAAGGATTCGGCCTTGTCTTCTGTTGGAGACACACTGACTGCAATTCAGAATTACTTTGGGAACTAACATTCAAGCACATAGACACGTTATGTGTAACAAAGCATTCTTCTGTGGTGTGTTTGTATAACCAGATGGAATTATACTTATACTACACTTGCACACCCAGATTATTATACAAGTCATCCATATCTAGCGAAGGTGTGAAAGGTCATAAGGACACATGAATGAGATCTCAGTGGACCCTGGGGACATCCCAAAAGAGTAAGGGCCCAGCAGACCCTGGGGACCTGCCGAACACCATCCAAAGTCTCTTTATATAGGTGGAGGTGACCAATAGGCAGATGGTATGTGGAGCTGGTAGGCTTCAACTCCTCCCACAAAGTCAACCTAAAAGATACAGGAAACAAAAACACAGCCAGAACATGTGGGAGCGTACGTCCAGGGATATAACACTAACCCAGATATGGTTCTGGTTATTTTAAAAAGTAATTACTTTATAAAGGACTTGGATCGTTAGATAAGGTGGTTGCAAAAATATTTTTATTTGTCTTTGATTTGGCAAGATGATGCCTTGAGTCTAAAGGTTTCTCACTGGTATTTATATTACTACAAGAATTGTACAAGCATTAACCCTTTAACTCACTCTCCGGGTCTGAAATGCATTGAATGTCACAGGCCGTTTGTCTTTACCTACATCTACGTCTAAGAATGTTTACGTTCTGTCTTCTGTCTTTCATGCCACCAGGTCTGTATGGCCTGTCCTTGGCTCTGGAGATGGTGGGGAAGTTTGGCTTCACCATGTTGTTCACAGTGGTGTACATGTACACTGCAGAGATCTACCCTACCGTGATGAGGAACGTGGGCATCGGAATGTGCTCCTCTGCCGCTCGAATCGGCAGCATCACGGCACCTTACATCATCTACTTGGGTACGAACTTTTCCTCGCCTTAAGTGTGCCTAGCTATCCAAATCAAACAAGGTTCTTTGTTAAGGCTTTTCATTTCAGAGTTTATGTTTGTGTATTTACTTAACTACTTATTCCTATATGAAAACACTGATATTTAGCAAAAATAGTCAGGATTCTGGTTATATATGCTGCATAGGTAATCAATAAGCAACATTTTGAATGCAGCCTAGTATTCACTGTAATGGAGAGTTTCAGTTTTATTTTTTTTTAGGTTTAGACATCAGAACTCATGGCCATAACAGATTTGTTTTTTACATTTTACACTCTTGGTTTGTGTATTTTTTTTTTTTATATCTACAGGTACCTTTAGCAAATACCTCCCCTACATTCTGATGGGAAGCCTGACTGTGGGATCCTCTTTCGTCAACTTGCTGCTACCAGAGACTTTTGGCAAACAGCTTCCCGAGACCCTGGAGGAGATGCAGAAGTGCAGAGTGTATGAGCCGGTCCACGAAGAAGTCTCATTCCATATAAAAACAGGGTTATGCTAACTAAGGTCTCTGTCCTCAGGATGAGGCCTTTGAGGCGTCAAAAGGGATGCTGCCTGGAGCTCGGCATGAGGGACAAAAGTGTCATTAGCACAGTGACAGCTCTGAGTGGAGTCCCGAATCTGGCCAGCACAGCCCCTGCAGGGAGCACCGAGTAGTGCAGACCGATTCCAGTTAATGATCCAAGAGCCAGAATCCAGCGGAAATCTGCTCACTGACTGCCGGAGGTAGAAACGAGGCACTTTACCTCCAATTTAAGGTTAAATAACTTTGGCATTTGCCATGCAAAAAAAACGGGAAAATACCTTTTAGCAAAATGAACAGCACTTGTTAGGGGTTGGATATCATCAGGATTTTACAGATTCATACCCCACCTATGAAAAAAACACAGTGCACCACTGATGCTAAATATCTTGTGTTGCTGTTTTTTTAAGTTATAGTTAAACTTTTTTAGTCATGGGGAGTGCAGTATTATGGTATAACCAGAACCACCACATGGTGGTAGTATTTCATTTAATTTACTATTTTACTAAGTGGCCACATTTTATGATGTGTTGCTTTATCCACCAAAACACAACTTTGTTACGAAATTACAGATAACATTTGTGCAGGTATTCCAATACTAACAAACAATCCAATACTAATATTAATTTAAACCAGTTCTTGCTACCCATCCTTACTTGTAATCTAGTAGCACTGAGAGGCGTAGCAGAAAAAGTAGCACAAAGCAGCACAATGCTATAAGTTTAATAAAACACAATGTCCTTTAATGACTTAAGATCGATCAGATGAAGTCTGGATCTGTGACAAAATGCTAAATATAGCACTTTGGTTCTGGCTTTCATTGTATAGGGGCAGAAAAAGTCAGACTGTTATACTACCATACTACCATAAAATGTCACCCTGTAAGGCCGTGTGAAACAGAGCGGCCTTTTTGTAGCCTGAAAGCATTATTCGAAAGACATTAACTGAAATCTGTTTTATTCATGTGTGTCTTTACCACTGGTTGTAAGAAGGTGTAACTGAATTCTTAACAGGAACTTTGCAGTTATGGTATTTGAGTTTTGTCTTCCATGTAGATAAAAGTATTTGACTTTTTTGTAGATAAATGCATTCTTAACGTTTTTTTTTTTGCTGTGAAATACAATGGACAACACCAAGTAGTCCAACACTAAATGGTTTTATGCAATTATGCCTTGAGAAGACTGTAAATGTATAAATGAATCTATACATTGCAATAAAGTCTATGTTTTTGTTGTTCCAATTGATTAACTCATTTTATGAAATTATTTCATTTTACAACTTAAAATGCTTGCATTTTTTTCACTATTTATCATTGGTCCAAAATATATTTTTTACATTAAAATTATTGCAAATTTATATTCATTTCATTAATATATGTTTAATTTTATGGTTTTCACCAGACATGAAGTATGATCATTTGTCAGCAATGCTTTGATGTATATATGTTTTACTCATTTCTTGTGTTACCCTCATTTGACATCTGATTCAGCTTCTGTGCTAATTAGCATCCAGTTCTTCGTCTGAATCTGGTGGGTGAAATAGGGAATATGTGATGGGGTTAAATAAGCATACGGACGAAAGGAACCCAGAATGACCTAAGTTGACCTCTCATGCGGCTCTGTAACACCTGTTATTTTTGGGGAGTTTTGACAGATGTGAGATGTGACTATAATGACAAAACTATAACAAAAGGTTTGGCACAGTGTTGTCGCTCCAAGCACATTAAGCATATGCCTCGAGATTGAATGCTTCTGTCTTCTATAACACATTTTTAAAGAAGTAGACTTTATACAATGACAAAGTTCATTTTTTCCAGATGCCACAAGTAAATGATAAACTTTGTGCTGATTGCAGTGCTCACACAGCCTGCTGAGATTCGACTGCAACATGCTGAAGGGTGAAAAAAATCTGAACAAATTTATATCAGTTTAGGTTAACCATTTAGTTTGAACTCATTTCAGCACTGTAACATGAGGGATTATGATGAAATCAGCGCGTTCCTGGGGACCTGGGGACCCTTTCAGCGTGTGGTCTTCTTCTCCTTAGCACTTAGCATTGTTCCGAACGGCTTGGTCGGCATGTACATCGTGTTTGTGGCAGATTCTCCACCCCACGAATGCCTCATTCCACAGGAGTACAACATCAGTGAGGCATGGAGGAACGTGGCCATCCCTGTGGTGGAGAGGGACGGCACTTCAAAGCGCAGCTCCTGCAGCAGGTATAGGCTGGACGCTCTGAGTAACTACTCCCGCATGAATTACACTCCCAATGTGGAGGTCAACGTGAGTGAAATAGCGGAGGAGAGCTGTCTGAATGGGTGGAGGTACAGCACTGAGATCTACAAGTCCACCATAGTGACAGAGGTGAGCATGATCCGAGTTACTCAAACAGTGAACATCCATTTGCATGTCTGAACTCCTGAGACCACCAGGTGCATCATGGGACCTTAATCTTTGTAACAGAGTCACATGAATTGGTTGTGTTTTTCAGTGGGACCTTGTGTGTGAACATGAATATAAAGAGCCTTTAACCTCCTCTATATACTTCCTGGGAGTTTTGGTGGGAACATTCATCTCAGGACAGATGTCTGACAGGTCTGTCCAACAAAGACAGCGTTTAATTTAGTTACTCATTTTTAACCACATGAACAAAGATGTGAGTCTGTTTATGTTTTTGTGGGTGCAGGTTTGGTAGGAGGCCCGTCCTCTTTACCATGATGGTTATGCAGACGGTAACGATTTTCATCCAGATATTTTCTCCAAACTGGGAATTTTTCACTGCTGTCTTCTTCTTTGTGGGCTTTGGTGGCTTTTCCAACTATGTCATTGCATATGTGCTGGGTATGACAACAAACAATTCATTATGAAGTGTCTTTATCTTTCAAAGGTGTACATTTCTAATTCACTTCACTTCTACTGTGTGTGCAAAAGCTAGTTATTTACAGTGTAAGTTTATTGTTCTATCCACTAATATGCTAACTAACAGTTTTTTTTTGGCTATTTTACAGTGGTTTTTGTCCACTTGAAAGACATATGTTGTCCATGTATGTCCAACAGGAGCAGAGCTTTTAAGTCCTTCAATAAGAGTAGTGTTTGGCTCTTTGGGGGTATTCATGGGATCAGCGGTGGGTTCAATGATTCTGCCATTCTTTGCTTACTTCATCCGGGACTGGAGATGGCTGCTGGTTCCCATGGCTGCATCTAGTGTGCTATACATTCCTCTCTGGTGGTACGTTTCGAATCAAAGTTCACATCACCCTACATTCATAGAAGGTATTGAGGACAAGAAAGGAGAGGTGGCACATGTACAAAATTTATAGGACATTGTCCACCCAATAAACATGGACAACGTTTTGTCAACAAAAAGTACATTTCAATAGGCTGATTCCAGAGTCCCCTCGATGGCTAATCTCTCAGGGAAGATTGGAAGAAGCTGAGGCCATTCTGAGAAAAGCAGCCAAGACAAACGGAGTAACCGCCCCAGAGGTCATCTTTTCTACCGCTGAGGTAGGCTTGTATATTTCTATTTCAAATAAAAATCCTACCTATCAGTGACATGTATTTTTCTCAAGCTTTTTTCAGTTTATGCCCTGGTTCCATAAACCCTATCAAATGTGTATTTATTTATTTTCTTACTTTGGCAGATTGCAGAGATCCTATCAAAAAAAGAAAAAAAATACAACATATTCGACATCGTAGGAAAGTGCAACACGTTCTCAATGATTGTAATTTGCTCCGTCCTCTGGTATGTGATGATGTTACAAATGTGACAAGTTATACAGCGTGCCAATGATTTTTATCATCTCATCAGTTGTTGTTGGCCTTTTTTTAGGATGGTAATAACCATGTCTTACTACGCCTTGATCCTGAACACCACTAACCTACATGGAGAGCCCTATCTGAATTATTTGCTCTCCTGCCTCGTGGAGATTCCAGCTTATGTCATAGCCATGTTGCTGCTGAGGTTCTGCTTCCGTAGGTTCTGCCAGTCCTCCACTCTACTTCTGGGTGGAGCCATCATCCTCCTCATACAGCTTGTGCCCACAAGTAAGACCTCACTGATCATGGGAAGAGCTGAAAATGTAAGGGGAAGAGGTGGAATGCGATTCTTGTTGAATGTAGGACAGCAGAGAGCTTTTAACCAGGACATGGAAATAAATCACAGGGGTGAAGAAGGTGTAGTTGACCCTGAGGCAACCAGGTCTTCTGTTGATGGTCACTTCGCTTCATTCAGGTTTACCTGGCCTGGCCACCTTCATGGAGATGGTGGGAAAGTTCGGCATTACCGCAGCATTCTGTGTGGTCTATGCGGTCACAGCAGAGCTGTTTCCCACTGTGACAAGAAATATGGCCATGGGGACATGCTCAATGGCAGCTCGTATTGGTTCAATTGTCTCTCCTTTCATCATATATCTGGGTAACAAGATATCATGGTTATTTAGAAGCACATAATTGATATTTTGAATGGAAATGTGATATTGTCTAAAATATGACATTGGTCAATAGGAAATTACTACAGGTACATTCCATATCTCTTCATTGGGACTCTGGCTGTGCTGTCAGGGATCCTTTGTTTAATTCTGCCTGAAACCTTTGGAAAGGCTCTTCCAGAAACCATCAAAGAAATGCAGAAAATCAAAGGGTGAGTTTGAACACAACTCTCACATTGGCTCAGCTTTTTTGCGCTCTGTTCTAAATTCCCTTTGGCAAATCATACACCTTCACCAGGAACCAGCTGCCAACGTGTCAGTGCCACAACCAGTGGCTGAGGTCAATGATTCCTACCGCATTGAACATAAGTGACACGAATGTCTCACATTTACCATTGCAGTGAAAGGCACCACAATTTTAATTTCATTGTCACAGGCAACCTTTGGTTTTGAATTTTCACTTTCACAGCAATTTCACAGAAAAAATGAACATTGCAACCTTTTTAAAATGTATAGTTTAATTCTCTTTCGTAAATTTTTCATCAGGTTTTTTCATGAAAAGAAAATAAAAAAATCTGCCGCCCCCAGGAAAAGGGAAAAGGGTCAAGTCCTGAAAGAAGTAAAACTTTAGCGCGGCCAAGAGCTTGTAAAACTTTTGCCCAATTACGTGCGGTGCCTGGATGACCAGTCTTTTCTGCTTGATTAAAACTGATCAATCTCTGTCTGACTTAAATAAGCGTGTAAAATTGTATTCTGTGTAAACACCTGTGTTGACCTACAGTTTGATCTTAGTTATAACATGTCAGTATAATTTATTAGACTTTGCTAATAAATACACATATTTATATGAACACATCGAAGATGTACATCTGTCTTCTGTAATAGTAAATAAATTGCATGATATTTGCACTGTTTGCACAGATAAATGGTCTCACGTCTACTTATGTGTATGACTGTGCTCTGGCTCCAAATATATGTATATCTGCAACTACTGTGCACGGCTTCACTTATCTCTATGACATTTGGTTCTCCATAAACTAGCCCCTCCCCACTGCAGTGCTACTAAGTGAAAGTAAAAGTATGAGAAAGTGGGGTGAAAAGTATCCAGTTATTGTTCTGGCACACCGTTGGACGTACTCCTCAACGTATTTCTGATATGTACAATATCAAGATGCAAGTGTGGTAAGTGTTTTTGTACACATAAAAATAGTTTTCTGTCTGCTTGTATTCATGTGCATAGGTGTGTGTAAGTGTCTGTGTGAGAGAGAGTAAATGCAGTATAATAGCAGAGTATCCTCCTTTACCTCTCAAAATAATGGATGTTCCAGAAAACATGTATTTAGACAAGATTACAGTTTCTACAGTAGTTTTATACACTTTGTCTTTAGTGGTCTATGGTTATATTAACAGGAACTTTGGCAAACATGAAAGTGAAAGCTGTAGAAGCATTTCTGCAACTGGTTATGCATTCGGGGACATTTAAAATGTGGCTAAAACAGACTGAAATGAAATTGGCACATAATACACAAAATATAGTCTCTGGTCTATTTAATACACTGATGAATGCTAAAAGCACAAACATGTTCTGTTGAAACAAGGTCTGTGTTGTTTTGAAAATCAAACCCATTACAACATAAGACATTAGCAAAAGACAGGAGACATTTAAGTTGGAATATTGGTCTATTAAATTACATCAGAAGGAATCATAAATTGTTACAATATTTTGTATTTGTGTTTGCCCAATTGAGTCTAATTTGCATCCATTAAAAAAAAAATTTAGATGTTGCCTTATGTGGATTTTGATTCCTAAAAATACAACCAATGGTGAACGTTTGATTGTAAACTCCAGCCAGTAGGTGAGGTTTTTGTGCTTGGCTATTCTGTATCCAGGCAACCTCCAGGCATACGGATTTGAAATTCAGTGAGTTCTAAATTTACTATTAAAATTCTTCAAATTCTAAATAGTAAAGATTTATAGCTACTCAAGTGGGATTAAGTGATACTTATCCTCCAAGGTTGTGAGCTTGAGTCCCAGCTTGGACCTTGTGTGTGTGTGTGTGTGTGTGTGTGTTTGTGGAGTATGCATGGTCCAGTGTTGCTGGGGGTTTCCTCCAGGTTCTCCAGTTTCCTCCTACCATTCAAAGGCATTAGGTGAATTGGCAACTCTGATTGTCTGTAGTTGTACTGTATGTAGGTGTGAGTGTATGAGTGAATGCAGTATGTGTGTGCGCCCAGCGGTGGGTTGGAGGGTCCACCTGGGTGAGACCCTGCCCTACGACCAGTGTCCCGGGATGGGTTCCAGCATCCAGCATAGGACTAAACGTTTATGGAAAGTGAGTGAGTGAGTGAGTGAGTGAGAGAGTGAGTGAGAGAGAGAGTATAATCCAAGACAGGGATTGTCAGTTCTTTCCCTTAACAGGGAGTTGTAGTCATTTCTTGATATGATTGACCTGCCATTGCATTAATAAAACTGTAGTCCATTTCATAAAAACAAAAGGCATAAGTTCAAGTGCAACATGACAGCAGTCATTGAGACACGACACTGAAGACGTCTTTGGTGTCCCTGGGGGAGGGTTGGATTTCCTGGCAGTCACACCGTTCAGTGCATTAAACCGTGCATAAAAGTCATTCAGCGCATCCGGTAGGGCGTCTCTGTCACAGGCAGAGGTTGTTGAAAGTGAACTGAAAGTGAAGTGATTGTCATTGTGAAACACTGCAGTGTGTCCTCTGCATTTAACCCATACCAGTGTGAGCAGTGGGCAGCCATGGCAGGCGCCGGAGAGCATTGTGTGGGGACACCACCACAGTTTCGGGATTTGTACTGGCAACCTTCTGATTGCAGGTTATATACCGGCTAGAACACCACTGGCCCTGTACCACTGTATTGTGTGACGGCATGGATGCCATGTGTCTCTGCCGTCCTGGAAGCTTTTCTGCTCTACTGGCTCGAGTCAGTTTGGGTCCTCGCTGTTCTTTCTTACCTTGTCACCCTTCCTGAAAGCGGAGTCTCAAGCTTCGAGAAGTTCGTGTACCTCTGCAGTCCTCCACAGCTTCTGGTTAGATCGTGGGGTAATGGCCCCAAATGCCAGGTGCGTGTAATTCTCTGCAGCATGCGGAATATAGCGTTGCTGTGTTTTTTTTAACCACAAGATGTCGCTGCCCGCCATCAAATGGCCAATAAATATTTACTTCCATAAAAAGGTCGTACTGGTACATTTATATCTTCATATTATTTTAGAATATGAGCAGATTAAATACATAGAAATCCCTTTGCACTTGCATTGCTGCCAAGCAATCCCTTCTTTAAGTCTGTCAGTAAAAACTTTGCACAAACCCAACACATTTGACTAATTATTGATTGCTTACATTGAAACGTTTGTATTTTTGTAGTGACAACTTCACCACACAATATCAGTTTCAACCCTTTATGATTTTTCACATTTCATTTTTTCTTGGATTTCACGATTTGTTTTGGATTCTTTGTATATATCTGTGAATTCACAAGGGGTTCTGTAAAAACATGTCTCTTCTTGACCACTGTAAGGATCCTAGTTTACCATGCATCCAACACAATTATGAGGAAGTACTGTATTTGTACAACAGAGCATAAAAATGCAACAAGTTGAATCCTGAATGTTTTTGCTGTATTGAGCACAGTTGACTTATAGTATAATAATGTTATACAAAGCTAAAATCTAAATTTAAGCCAATAAAGCATTCAAGCCATTACTGATGCCAGACATGACTTTCCAGCACCCTTTGAAATTATGAACTTTTGTCTGTTGTCATACAAGACTTTTTTTTTTCTCGTATGAGAGACAGACACTTCCTTTCAAGCTCAATGAAGTGAAATGGCGGCATTTCAGAAATCCTCATTGCACCTTTTATCATCGCATCTTAAAATTCCTTTTGGATATGAATCACACTGCATGACTGTGAGACGAGTGATTGTTTTTTTTCTGTTGTTGTGCAAGTTACTTTACCTTCTATAATGCACCAGACCACATTTTATGCAAATATCACTGTCTGCGTCATGCATTTGAATGGTTTAATTACTGCTAAGCGCCTGAGGATGCAACACTGTATGATAACTTGCACTGCCATTACAAAAAACAACATTGTTAACAGGCAGCAGACATGTGTGCATGGTCTTGTATCTTGCACGCATTAGACAAACTGGTTCACTCAAAATGATCTATATACATTAACGTGACAGAAAACTGTGACGTTTGTCCTCATTTCATGACATTTGAGCTCTTCGTCCTCTTGTCAGATTTTGTGAGGTTAGACAGTTTGCCTGAAGTCTCCTAGGAGACATCATACAAGTCAGAGATTGTTTTCCCTCATCTAGAATATCGTAATCTGCGGGATGCCATAGCACTGCTATGTGAATCTGATGTGACGTGACATGTTCTGCCGTCCCGTGAGCGGTTTCCTGTAAACGCCTGTTTGTCTCCTCAGTGGCGACCTCAGCTGGAGCCAGGCCGAAACTCAGAGAGAGAGAGAGAGAGAAAAGTCACGTGATTTACAAGAAACAGGAGCCACTCAGGGAGAGGCACTGACTGTAGTAATGAAACCGGAGCAGCCTGCAGAAACCTGACCTGTCTACACTCCTCTCCTCTTTCTGTGTTTTTGTTGGTTTGGTATCAGTCCGCATTATGTCTCATTTTCTTATTTCATTCCACACAATACTCCCAAATTAAGATATTAAGATTATTGGACTTGCATTAATATTTATAAATTAGATTGTGACTGAAGTTATTTGGTTATGAGTGCACCCTGCTACCCCTTATGCTTAAAAAGTCTGGCATGTTTATCTCTGGCCGAGCTTGGCAGGTCCATAAAACTCTCTTGCTGCAGCATAATAGATTACAGTAAGTGTTTTGGAGCTGCTTTACAGTAAATGCTCAGCTGGGTTAAAGGGGTGCCAGAGCCGTATTCACACAATTTGTTGTGCATTAAACAAGGTTTCTTGCATGACAGTTGTGTCATGTACAAATATAACAATACACATGTTCACCAGTCAAGTATGAATTCTGTGCGGTGCCCAGCAGCAGGGTTTCTCGATGGACCGAAGCACCCCACAAGGCCCCGCAAGGCTAAAAGCAGAGGAAGAATAGACGATGGTCAGTGACCACAATTTGCAGAACCCTATTCCAGTTAATCCTCCTAAATTTCTTCTCTGTAAGACTTAAGACTCTTGGGTGAGCTGGGAACTGAAGTGAGCCATGAATTAAGGTGTGGTGAGGACTTCAGCCTTCAGTAATATGTGTGACCCAGAAATGTGTTTATGTGTTGAAGGCCTGTTCTTTCCTAGGCAGAGAACATTGCTCGAAACCTGTCGGTTATGGACACCTTGGGCATCTTCATCACTGGTTTCTGACCCAAGGACAACTTTTGGCTGTTGAATGTTCAGCTGCTCTTAGGTTGTGGGGAGTGTGATGTTTTGAATGAAGTGCTTCTAAATCATCCAGAATCATGCTGATAGACAATCTTCTTCCTTATGCTGCTTCCGTTAAGGGTTGCAACAGCGGACCAACTTGACCTGGCCAAATGTTTATGCCAGATCCCCTTTCTGATGCCACCCTTCACATTTATTTGGGCTCGGGACCGGCACCCAGAAATAAACTGTCACATGGGTCCCCAGTGGCTGGGTGCATGCCAATGGACAACAAAAAAAATGTAAATAAAAGTAATAGAGAAATAATTACACACAAGAAAGTTCGTCCCAACCAGTATAAAGACAACGAGCCAATGGTTCGATCTATTTATTTCTGTAAATCCAGAAGACGTTAATACTGTGAAATTTCTGTACATGCCCTATGCACAGCATCTTGGGGAGTTTTTAATAAATGAGGAGCAGTGAATGGCACATTTCCATACAAGCAAAAGCCAAGGAAACGCATTACGATTATTTTCATGTGTTTTGTTTTAACGACTCACTTTAACTCACTGTCCAGGCACTTCCTCTGCAGACTGAAGCAGAGTTGGAGAATTTGTCCACCGTTTCTTGAAAATCAGCTGAGTGAGAGATAAAGGGAGGGAGAGGCATTTGGCCCAAGTTACTCACAGGCAAAGGAATGCCCTTTCCTGCTTTTGTGTTTATGAGTCACTGTTACAATTATATCACCAACTACACGTTTATAGCAACTGTTTTTTTTCATCAGATATCTCGTGGACCATGTTTTTTTTATTTTTAGCATAATGCAATGCCGGGTATCTGGAATGGAGTTTAAGCCAGGGCATTATGCAAAGAACACATTCAAAATTCAGACCATGCATGCCAAGTAGTATTCACTGTCTTTGTGGGTCAGCGTGTGCAGCACATGAAATGTACATTACATTTATGCCATTTATGCCAGTCACCCTTATCCAGGCTCCGTCTGGGCTTATCCAGAGAGATTTACAATCAGTAGTCACAGGGACAGTTGCCCTGGAGGAACTCAGGGTTAAGTCTCTTGCTCAGGGACACAATGGTAGGGGTTTGATGGGGTTTGAACCTGGGTCTTCCGTTTCATAGGCAAGTGTGTTACAGAGTAGACTAGGCTACTACCATCCATTTGCTCTGATTGATTGTGGAATTAAATGCATGTAGCTTCCTTTCGCACACTGAAATGACTCCTTGGGTTTTACCCTTTCTGCTCCCATGTTTTGGGAGTTCCCACACATTATCGGATTCAAGGGTGGCCTGTAAAGTTGCCAATGTATGATTGGCATAAAGTAATATTTAACAAGTTATAATGCTGCTGGGAATACACTCTAAAAAAAGGTCAAAGTTCATTCCGTTCTGTTACCGGGGACAGCGTAGAGTGGCCAAAAAAAAAAAAGTACAAATGAAAATGCTTTCAGGCTTAATAATTCAAAGCTCTTCCCACACGCCTTTCCAGGCGCGTACCTGGGAAACGAACCCTGGAAAACATAAGCGTCTCTGACTCAGCTCTAAGCATCTCGGCGGCCTGTAGAGACAACTTCAGGAGCCTTGGGCGCAGTAAGGAATCCCCACTGAAACTTTTAATTATTGGCCACAATTTCATGCACATGTGTGGGTGCGTGAGTGAGCCTGTGGGCCAGTAAAAAAAAATTCAATGGAAAAGTGAGTTGCGTAACTTGACCAACCTGAAAATCTGCCTAGGTCCAATTTACAGGAAGTGCTTTCAGCTTTATTTGGCACATACAACCATCGCACCTAAAGAAGAACACCAATAACAACCTGTGGAAACCTGCAGGGTGAAAAATTATTCTTAATTAATGCATTCATGGGGTCTATTGTCTGCCATTTTAAATAATTTAGTGCAGATTTAATTAAAGCAAAATATGGGCAGCATAAGGCATGTGACTGAGGTTAGCATTCATGAAATGCATTGCACTCAGCATCTCGCTTTTACGCTTCTTGTGCCTGCGTCAGAGGCCTCTGGCCTTAATTATCTGTCTGTGACAGCCTGGTATGTCATCTCAGTCACTGACAAGGTTATATAAGGACGCTAACATACAAAAACCTTTAACCAGCCTCCATATAGTCACATACAGTGCTTAGATTTACACACAAAAAATGGCAGTCTATGTCATTTAATGAACTTAATTAAAGTGCATGGTGCATGTCATATGATTTTGCAGGTACCGTGGGTCATTCCAAAGGGCCCGTAACTCACGTGACGTGAGACCATGTACACCCTTCAGCTAAGTGCCACTATTTTTCTGGGGCCGTTTAGCATCATATTGAAAGTTAGATACAGAAGTGGTGGATGTGTCGGTCTAATGAAATGAGCGGTATTATTTCCTTATTTCCGTCCTGCCCCCTCCTTTTTTATATTTTGGAAATGAAGAGTCCTTGGTCTGCAAGAATAATTGGGACCCAAGGTTTCCCACAATGCATCACTCTGCATCACTGAGAAGAGTGAGAGAAGATTAGTTAGAGAAGTAAGAGAAGATTAGTTAGACCAGGGCACCTATTTCCATTGCAGCAGCATCCAGCTCTGATGCTCATGTGCCCATTGTAGGTACTTTTGACGGTGGATATGGGTCAGCATGGGCCTCCTGACCACTCTGCGACTACACAGGGTGCTCTGACACTTTTCCATCCGAACCTGCATTAACCTTTACCTGTATCTCTCAGATCTGACAACATGGGCGAGCCCGCACTCCCCACATACATCAAAAGAGGACGAGTGGCCTTTTGTAGAGTTCAGACATCAGGACCCTCCCACCTGAATCTGGTGCACTGCTGTTACAGGCCTCACTCTTTCGTCTTCACCACTTCCTCTTCACACAAGAATAATAACACACCCTCAGCGAGCAGCCAGGCTGGTGACATGCCACATACCTTTACATGCTACAGCATACCAGTCGTTGGTCAAACTAAGTTCCCTAACCCTACCACACAAGGACAATTTAGCAAATGATCTTAAAAAGAGGATTAATGTTTCTCTGTTAGTGAAGCCCACTGCGACTGTACAACATGCGTCCTCGTAGCCCTGAACTGAAAAGGAGGCATGGAAAGATGGATCGATGGACATTTGAGGTTGTCCATGGAAAGTCCCCTGTCACAGGAGACACTTTAAACTAGGCCAGTATTTGCATGACATGAATTGTGTTCATTAAGCATCACTTATTGGCCACCCGGCTACTTTCAACACTCATTTGGTTGGCAGTAGCCTAGTGGGTAACACACTCGCCTATGAACCAGAAGACCCAGGTTCAAATCCCACTTACTACCATTGTGTCCCTGAGCAAGACACTTAACCCTAAGTTGCTCCAGGGGGACCGACTGTAAGTTGCTCTGGATAAGGGCATCTGATAAATGCCATAAATGTAAATGGTTGATTCTACTTCCACCAGGGCCATGAGTCTCTTTAAGATCATTAATATAGCATTAATAGGACCATTCTGTCACCCTGAGAACCTTGCAGTGCCACCTTTAGTACCTCTGATATGAAACATCCTGCCAGACAGGATGCTTGTCACACTGTGGTAAAGGCTGTGTAGAGAGCAAAAAAAAAAAAAAAGGCTTAAAACCAGATTTGTATTTAAAAAAAAAATGTGTAAAATTCTTTGGTTGAGAAAAAAATGGCATCTGTGTTTTAATAAACTATCCACTGTGTTCTGTTTATCATGACTTAGTGAAGTTAGGGAAATACCGAGAGACGAGTAAAAAGCTTCAGGGAGATACCCATGTCTCTCTCTCACGTGATTCACAGCGGCACTCAGGCGGTTTTGCCTTGTGCAAGTCTGTGGTGGTTTGATTTTTTTGAGGTGTATTTTCTATCACACTTCTCTGTTGGCTTTTATTGTCTCATGACATATGATGTGGCTGTGTCACTGGGTCTTATTTATTTATTTACTTGCTTAGTTACTTACTTACTTATACTTACATATAAGGAAAACAGGCTTTGACAACTGCTGCTGTGTTCACAGGTTTGATTTCAGGTAGCTTGTTGTACTGTTTCTCCGAACTTCGCAGGATAAATTGCTGAACTCATCAGAATGGGGCACGGAACTTGTTTTGATGAGGAAATAATTTTGCCATAAAGACCTGTTCCCTTTTTTCTTGCCCCTTAAAAAGAAGCTGCTGGACTGTGCATTTAATTTTATTAAGGGGCAGTGGTGGCCTAGCGGCTAAGGAAGCAGCTCCGAAATTAGAAGGTAGCAGGTTCGAATCCTGATCTGCCAAGTTGCCACTGAGGTGCCACTCAGTAAAGCACTGTCCCCAGGAGCCTGCCCATGGGTGATGGGTTAAAGCAGATGACACATTTTGTTGGGTCACCTTGTGCTGTGCTGCAGTGTTTCATAATGACAATCACTTCAGCTTCACTTGAAGTTTCGAGTCAAGCTTGACAGGTTTGTGCATGAGATGGTGGAGGGCAAAATTAGATAAGATGCTTGCATCACTGACATTTAAGTTGAATCAGACACAAACACTTTAATTGTCCTTAGTTCGTGATATAGCAGGCCTGCATTACAGCCAAAACCTGATGCCAAGGTGGATAAACAGTGTAGAAATGCAATATATGCAGTATGTAGACAGCATACAGCCGTGGGTTGAGGGTGTGGATGTGGGTACTAATCCTGGCACACAATGGGGTATTGCACTAAAATTGACTACAAAACAACATATAGTCTTAAGACGTTCCACATTTCTACATATTTTCCTTTGAAGATTTGACAGTAGGTGACATCCAACATCCCATAGCAGCCAAAGATGCAGAGGTATTTTTTGAAGCGTGACATGGTGCATTGTCATGCTTGAAGATGATTTTGCTACATAAAGTGCAGTGAAGTTGTCAGTCAGAAGTTCTGCATACTTTTCAGAGGTCATTTTCACACATAAAGGGGCCGACCAGCTCTCTCCCCATGATTACTTTACTTTACTATGATTACTACACAAAACATGACTCCACCTTCTTCTTTGCAGATGTTGCAGCCTGGTTGGGACATGGTGGAATAATTTGGAATAATGTGGAAAGCCTTTCTTCAATAGTTTTTCCGCTAATCCATGGGTTTAATTGTACAAACAAAATATAATACAAATGAAATTTGCATAGTAATTTGGAACATGGTGTATACGGCATATGAACATGTGCTGAAGCCCTGCGGTGCTCTGGTTCAATACTATACTTCAGTTATGTGCAAAAACAGTTTAAAGTTATAGGGAAGATATGAGAGCCAGCCATCAGTGTTCCCAGATTGAAAAAGTCTACTTAAAGTTCCTAATGTTGAATAAGGCCAATGGCAGTATCCTTATGCAAATCTTTCCTGAGATTAACCTTCAGGTATTTGTGTTGGTAATGAGGAAACAATTGCACTCTATAACTATAATAAAAATGCCATTACCACACATGGCTGCACAGTCATAAATATATAACAAGCTTCATCGTCCACTCTTGAATCTTCTGGCAGTCATTCTCCATTTTTCTAAGGCACTTAGGCTCGAAGGGCCTGTGGTTCGGCACCCATGCTCAGGGGGCTTTGCAGAGCTGTTGACCTTTAAGACGGTTGTGCATGCCTGTGTTGTGCCTGTGTGCTTGCTGCATTGTGTAGAATCGCTTTAAGCAGAGGACGGTTGCAGAGGTAAACAAGCCTGAGCGGGCCTGGCGTGACGGCGATGTTGCTGTTTACATTTGATGTGCCCTGCTTTCCAAGCACATCCCCTGAGAGCTGCAGGAACTGGGGGAACAGCAAGTCATAGTAAATTATATAATTAGAAAATTTATATATGGTGCAGCAGTGAAGTTACACAGAGATATTTTTGTAAAATCACTCCCAACAATAGCATGGGAATAGCGCGCTGCCAGGCCTGGCAGCAAAGATAGCATTTACCCAGTGATTCTCTTAAAATGAGCGTTAATACCTCATTTTAGTCCATAATTGCTTCCGGTCCTCACTGCAATTGTTCTATTTAATACAATTCCTGTTAATAAACAGAAGTGAAAAAGCAAAAGTGAAGTGATTGTCATTGAGATGCACACGATGGCACAACGAAACGTGTCCTCTGCTTTTAACCCATCACCCTTGGTGAGCAGTGGGCAGCCATGACAGGCGCCCGGGGAGCAGTGTGTGGGGACGGTACTTTGCTCAGTGGCACCTCAGTGACACCTTGGCGGATCGGGATTCAACCTTGATGATTATTTTCATTAAACATTATCTGTGTCTAAGTCATGAGTCCAGACGTGCTTTGCTCCTGCAGTGTAGCCTGAGAACCACGCACCCTGGCAGTGAACATCACTGGCTATTGGAAAGCAGTCCTCCTGTCCTACTAAAGGTCACCATGGCATAAAAGAGACATAGTTAATCCGTGTGCTGCATAGAATTAGTTGTTCTACATGTGGAACTCATTTTCATTCATGATTCATTACATTTTTGTATCATTTAAAAAAGGCCGCCTGTCTTGCTCTGCCTATAATTTCATGTCACGTTACAGTGATGTTGTAGTTCCCTTTGTAGCACAATAAAATGTATTTGTGCTATGTCCAATATATTTGTGCGCTCTGCTTATTTTATTGCTGAAATCCTTTAGGACATTCTCTATGATGAGTGTAATTGTCATATGGTGCCAGTGAGGTTGGTGTCCCTGTGGGGGAGGGAGGGGATTAATGAACATATTTTTGTATAAAACCTTTAATTCTTCGGGGTACTTTTGTTCATTATTTTCTTGATGAAGATGAATGTCATTCCACGCGAGCCTCCCCCCCCTCTCTTCATTTTGAGTGGCACATTTTGTTGTTTGCAGTGGTGTTATTAACTGTATACTTGTGCAACTGCATTCTGCAAAGTTTTCTCGACCTTGTTTGTTCATCCTTCAGGATTATAAGGGGTTTGCCACTATTTTCTTAAAGGTCTTGAGTACAACAATTCCTCCTGGAAATGTTCAGTGTAAAAGAAATTCCCGGTTTCTCATGATTTATTTAGCACACAAACGTACCATTTTTCATGCACAGAACATTCCCTTGGCCTACATTTATAGTGTCTGATAAAAGAGATTATTAAAGTCATTCATGTTTACTAATCATAGCTGTCATAATTTCCCCAGCAATGTGCATGGCTACACCAATCTCGAGCTGAACTTTGAACTTTTTTTCACCACGTATTGTTATTGCACCATAGATTCTTTGCCACTAATTGAGG
The DNA here is from genome assembly GCF_900700375.1 of Denticeps clupeoides. Lineage (NCBI taxonomy): Eukaryota > Metazoa > Chordata > Actinopteri > Clupeiformes > Denticipitidae > Denticeps > Denticeps clupeoides. The sequence goes on from NC_041712.1 coordinate 17,350,664, forward strand.
ATTGTGAGCTTGTGCATGAGTGCACACTTTATAGTGGGTGCAAAAAACGAAATGGAATTGTGTCCTTTAACTTTTTACTTATGCAGATATGCAGTCGTGTGAGGTGTTTCAAGGGGGCAGGGATTGGAATTAGACCAAAAAATTACGAGATCCATAACATTCTATTAACTCAAACGGACAACTCTGAAATGGAGACAGTAGCAGACAGAGCGGCAGCAATGAGCATTGTGTTTCTCTGTAGTAGGGTGTGTGTAGGTGTTGCGTAATGAACTGGAATTGCACAAAGGACAATTAAAGTGATTTTACATGCACAGTAAAAAGTAACACTGACTTTAAAAAACTTAAAAAAATTGAAGATCTAATATTTTAGCATTGCCATAATGTTAATAAACCAGCAGTCTTGAATGGTTTATTTACATTACAGCAATGCTAAAATAATAGGTGAAGGGGTGACAGATTACTTACTGTCTCGATGGCTGGACATGGTGAGGAAGAAGGACACATACGCATGACGTCATGAAACAGGGGTTTAATACAAGATGAACAGGACAAGGGAATCATCAAACAATGACCCGACAGCGAACAGACAAAAACAGGGCAGCTTTATACAATCATACACAGGTGAACACAATCAGGAAACATAATAACACAAGACCAACATGAAACCCCGGTCCGAACTCCGGACCCTGAGTTGCCCCTGCCAGATCATGACACTTACATCTTCTGAAGTTTAGCCAGTGTTTACTTTTTATAGTGCATGTAAAATCATATCTTTTTCAAACGCCTCAAGTCGCAGTGCATTCACAGTCTTCTTTGTGACTGGAATGTCACGATTGCTATCACAAAGCAGTGGCGTGTCAAGGCTGATCTGGCCGGTTGACAGGAGTATTGTTTTCGAGAATTTTTCACCTGTGTTATCACCATGGTTCCTAGAAAGCAGTTCATATATAATCTTTTTTGTTTGTTTGTTTGTTTTGTTTATTTTGGTCCCAACAATGTTACAAAGGTTTAAAAGTGCCTTTTCACTCTCTCTTTTGAACATGGACGAACAAAATCGGCCATGTCCTTGTCAACTCAACACTTCCTCATTCCTCTGCTTCACATATATTTAGGTCAAGCTCTGGAGGGTGAAGTTGCTCTGACACTGCAGACGCTGACCAACCCTGTTTTAATAACAGATGGATGGATGTTGGACAGCTGGGAAGAACATTACAACCGCGCTCTGCAGTGACGGGCCTGGATTGCCCTTCCATGCCCTGAGTCTGTTGTGCCTGACGCCAAACTACCTTCACCAAGCACGTTGGTAGAGCAAAGGCTATTGGTTTGTGTGGTCAAGTTCAAGTTCAAGTGGTTCAAGTTCAAGTTGAGCTTTATTGTCATTTCAGCTACACACATGTTAGACAGTACATAGTCAAACAAAACCGGTGAGTGTGTGTGTGTGTGTGTGTGTGTGTGTGTGTGTGTGATGTTATTGGGGGAAGGCTTGAAGCACTGTGGCTGAAACTTACATGGGGAACAGCGGAGTGTCTGACTCTGAGTCAGCACTGTGGAAGAAACACACAACACTACAAAATAGTGCATGCGGTCCAGTGTTACACTTACAGTGCATCCTACACTAGTTTGGTATGTCTGGAAGCAGGGTGTCATTGCAGTCTAGGGTGAACACTGTTACTCCAAATATCAACGACCTCTTCACCTAATCCTCCTTCGTTATGTCCTCATAATATGATATTACTTTATGAGCAATGAATAAATCAGACATGTATTTACCAGAGTGACGTACTTAGTACCATTCACATTCGTTATGAGTGAATATTTAAGCATATAAGATATTTTGCATTGTCTGATTGGTGGTAGTAGCCTAGTGGGTAACACACTCACCTGTGAACCAGAAGACTCAGGTTCAAATCCCACTTACTACCATTGTGTCATTGAGCAGGACACTTAACTCTAGGTTGCTTCAGGGGGACTGTCTCTGTAACTACTGATTGTAAGTCGCTCTGGATAAGGCAGTCTGATGAATGCTGTTAATGTAAATGTTTTCTTACGTCTGCTGGTGTTCCACAATTGTAGATATTACGTCAATTTTATATAAAATTCCTAGTCACAGAAATAATCCATGTGACACCATGTGTTGCTTACAGAAACGTGTTGGTTTTGAAATTCTGCTTCCCTCTTCAGGGCACTGTGACCCTGTACTATACTGCAGTAGAAGCCTTCCAAGCCACCAAGTCTTTCTTTCAATGAGTTCGGTGAGTAATGTAGCTGAGTAATCATGCACTCACTTTCCTATCGAGCACTCTTTTTTTAGTTGCTGGTTGCATCTTACTTAGCCTGTGTTGTTTATACAGCTCGGTGGGGAACAACAATGCATCAAATGAAAAAGAGACATGGATCTACCTTCACAATGTGCTAAATGAGGAGATTTCCAGCTGTTTTTTATCTTCTAAACAATGGCCATTTTGTTCTTAGTCGAAGATTTTTGCATTAATGAGTAGAGTACATTCAATGGCAGCCATAACAAAAAAAAGGTAATTAGATATTAATTCATAATGCATATTTCATGTACATATTTTGGCATGTTTTAATGTGCTTCAGGTGAAAATATGGAATCTCTTAAAAATAATGTTATTTAATAATGTTGTCTTTAACTTGTGCTCCAAGTTGTGTTGAATTGTTGTAAATATACATGATTTATAAATAAATAAACAAATGTTTTATCATTGACTGATCTGTTTAATAATTATTTGAGTGTAAAACTTTACACTAATGAAATTAAAGGCTGAAGATTGATCTTACAGTTAAATGAATGAAACCATTAAAATTATACTTTTTCATCCTTGTAGATATCATACATTTATTAATCCCAAGGACATTTTTAGGATGTCAGGTTTTCAGACTACGATTTAATGTTTTCTTACATTTAGTTAATGCATTAATAGACTGTAATTAATGAATAATAAGTTGTCTGTGGTGCTGACTAAAATTAATCAGCTAATAAATAATGAACCTTCTACACACACATATGGACTGGCTCACAGCCATTTTGGTGTTTACATTTGATACCATGAGCAAAGGCGAGAGTTTTATTTTTTCTTCTCTTCTATGTTAATACAAAGAAATCAGCCGATGCTCGTTACCCGTTTGTCCGGTTTACTTTTTATGGACTGCAGCACAGCTACAACGGTTCTGTATTCAGGTTGGACAGCTTTATCTGAATAGTCTGCGGAGCATTTTTAAAAAGTTGCCCTTGCCCTGTGTCCTCCTCCATCCCTTCTCCGTATGGCCTCGGAATGGGACCATACATCCATCTCTGGTACTGGCCCAAGACTGAGGTGCAATGTGTTTGGAATGAAGCCTGCATGCCACCGCCAGTTTCATGACACGAGTAGCTCCATTTAACCACTGTACATTCTGCATTCCTACAAATGAACAACACCGTGGGAAGCATTGAGTTATTGAGTCAAAGAGCGTGTTTTTTTTATTATTTTGTCTTTATTTAAAAAAAAATAAAACACAAGACACATTTACATTTGTACAAAATAGTTCACCCATCAAAGCTTGAATATGACAATAATGTATGTTGAGTGGACTTAATCTCCGTAAGTGTTTATCAGGTATGTGGTTTTCACAGTTTGTAAATGCACATATGCACAGACTCACAAGAAACACGATATACAAATAGCATAATGATTCAGCACGGTCCGGTTGGGTCCTTTGACTAGGAATCACCACTCCGGGTGGAGAGTCCAGAGAAAACCATGGAGACAATTCACACAGTAAAAATCTACTTGCTGGGGAAGGTAGACTATGTACAGGATGAATATTTACAGGTGGGTTTTTTTTACAGGCAGGTCAGTGTGGGCATGCGATTGGGGGCAGGAAGCTCAGTATGTTGCTGCTCCACATGTCTGTGCAGGGTAGCTGGTCTGAATCAGTCTGCATCCATGGCGCTAGTTCTGTGACGACTCGGAGCTCAACCTCGTCTCCTTAAACAAGCAGGAAAAGCAAAATGAACATCTGAGAATCGCCTCGCCAAAATGGTACCAAAAAATTCAAACACAAAACACAAATGCCCTCTTCCTCAAATGTGCACTTTTGCCTAGCAAATTTGATTTGTAGGCGTCCCTACAGAACATTTACCTGATGTCTCACTCCACTGGCTCTCAGAGCTGTGGTAAGAATCTGTCATCATGCCCACTTCATTGCTCAGGAAGCCCTTTCCGTTTATGTTGCTTTGAAGCCACTGCGAGTGATCTCGCTCCAGTAGCCGAGTGATCTGCAAGAGCCAAACACACAGATAGATTGGCCAATTTGCTCTGGGTAACTCAAAAAGACACATACTGGGGCATTCCTGACAATGAATAGAACACTGACACAAACAGGCTAACTGTAAGCTGAAGACAAGAGCTCACCTCGATTACCTCCTCTTCATTACCGAAGTCTGGAATGACAATGGAGCGAAACAAAAAAGCATTACTCTCTATTCCAAGAAAATATGTTTCATTTTCAAGTCTTCTCAGCGATCAGTCATTGGTGTGCAAAGTACCTGTTGTGTGGAGGGGTGAGACTTGAAACGAGAAGAAGCTGCTTGTGCTCTCAGTGCCGATTTCGATGGAGCTGGTGAAGTCTGGGACGTCTGGAGAATACGATGTGTCTGCAGAAAGGAATTGTTCCAGCTGTTTACTTCAACAAGTAGCACATTTGTGACACGCATTCATTCCTGGTGACTAGGAAGCCATTCAGAAGCTAATAAAAAGGTTTTGCCGCTTACCTATGTGCCCAGTGCTGTCTACTGTGTTTTCCTGAGTCACTGAATCATCTTGCGCTGCTGTTGCAAAGTCTGCTTCATCTATTTCCATGTCCTCACTCTTCATCTTCTTGGCTGGTTCCTACAAACAAAAATTCAATTCAATTTAATTGCATGGAGTAAGAAAGCCAATATAATCAGAATAATATGACTACCTCTGCTATCAATATGACTGATAATAATTAGTGAAATAATAATAATTACTTACCCTTTTCTTGTTCTTGTTGGCCCTTGACCTCGCCTTCTTTTCTGTGGAAATTGAAAGAAAAAAAAAGTAAGACGGTGTTTCTTTTCGGGAGTACTGATGATTGACTTGATGCTGGTTTTGTTTTTAAGGCTCACCTTTAGGCGATGGTTCCTGCAGCATTCTGTAGACGCGCACGGCCCCGCAGCCTTTGTTGACGCTTTTGTGTTTCACCTCTTCAATATCTGGAAGGGAGTTCATGGCACAACGGAAATTGGCCTTCCACGTTTTGGGATCAGGTGCCGTCTCGCCTGGCTTGTATTTTCCTGCATTTAGAGGTCGGGCATTGTAAATGATGCATCAAAAAAAAAAAAAAAAACATGTCAATCAGCAGAATTTCATAAATGACACTCACCGGTGTGAACTGCCCACTGCTGGAACAGGCAGGCATCTTTCTCCATCTGCCACCCGTGACGAGCAGCATGCTTCCATGGAATGGAGAACATCTTCTTCTCCTGAAGTCGAAAAAAAAAAAAAAAAAAAAAAAAAGCATTTAACTAAAAATACATATATATATATATTTAAATCAAATACTTCAAACAAGTGCAGTATGAATGAACAGAATGTAATAAAAGCCCACACCTTGTCAACCCACACAAGTCCGTCGATGGTGTTCGAGTCGATCTTGCGCTCCAGCCAAGGACGCATGCGCATTCTCGTCACAGGCATGGTTCCTGCAGAACATCAGAACTCTGTTACAGTAGAAGTAAAAGCGAAGCCTGTTTCCCTTCCTCGCCGAGAGCAACATTTTCGTGTCCGTGCGTGTGTTTATAGAGCAGAAAAAGTTGTTCCGCGTGTATTATATCCGTGCGTCAATAATAACAGAATACAGTCAGAATTAGAAGCAAAAGTTGACTGGTGTGTGGCTACTTACAGCGAGGGTAAAAGCGCTGCTACTTCCAAATGATCGAAGTTTTGAGGCTTTAGTCCCGCTTTCGCAAGGGAGGCGCTTCCACCGTGGTCGCCTGGAGCCGACTGCGACGTGACGCCGCTGCGGAGCGCGTTATATACCCCGCGCTGGCGCTTCGGGGGTTTTTCCTCCCTCCGCCGTGCAGCGCGCGCGGAGCCGGGGGGCGTGGCGCGCCCGTTCCGCGCATGCGCGCCGGCGCCCTCCGCCGGTTTCCGAGAAATCACGCTGTTACAGACAAAGCGAGGCCCGTGTGAGCGCTGGAGCCGCACGGCCTGTTGCAGGGAGGGCCAGGTGTAGAAATGCAGGGACAAAAGCCATAATTACATTAACACAATAACATTATTGTTTAAAACAATTTATTATTTACATTTACAGCGTTTATCAGACGCCCTTATCCAGAGCGACTTGCAAGGGACAGTCACCCTGGAGCACCTTGCACACACAACTAAATCTTCAGGGATTTTCAATTGGACCAGTAGCATCATAATGGACACGTAATGCACACAATGGCACTGGACGACACTTTGGACTTCTCCACCTATGCACCTGTAGTACCACTGGCAGGCTCACATTAACCTGGAGGGGGGTTCCTCTCTGTATGACTTCTTCCATTCTTTTTTCTCTCTCTCCTAGAGTTTTTCCTTGTGTGCAGAAGGGTCAACTGTAGGGCCAGTCAAAGCCCATTGAGACATACGGTTTGTGATTTTGGGCTATATAAAAAATAAATGTTGTTGTTGTAGTAAGTGGGGTCTGAACCTGGGTGAGTGTGTTACACACTAGGCTACTACCACCCTATTTTAGTTTATTTTGGCCGTATCATACCATATTTCTTGATTTTTCACACACTCACACACACGAAGAAATGCTATTTTGGCTGTGTAAACTCCCACGCATGACGCGCGCTCTGAACACTTTGTAAACACCAGCGGCAAGAAGTGGCGCTTTTACTGGAAATGCACCTTCGCCCATTGGCCCGACAGGGGGCGCCGCTGAGTTCTTTCCCCCCTCAATCCGCCTTGCATGACATTTTTTTAACCTTTTGCCGCGTAAAGCAGCTGTTTTTGTTTGTTTGTGTGTTTTAGCACGATTCCACCCATTAGTGAGAGGTGAAACGTTAAATTGTGGAACGTCAGGACGTGCGACCTTCCGGAATTCCTTCTCCAAAACTCTTTGAGGTCCGTCTGTTCCGCGTCGGGCCGGCAGGGGGCGCGTTGGAGAAGGGGAGCCTGGGTATTTTCCTGCTTCTCCTTGGGAATTTTCACCGGGGTCCCGTTGGACTTTCCCAGCGCGGGTATTCCACCGGCATTTCCACCGGGCTGGACGATATCCTTCTCAAAGACGATGTCTTCTCAAATGAACATCCTAAACATTCCTGCCGCAAATGTGCAACTCTTTGTTTCACAATGCTGATCTCATAATTTACTAAATGAGTCGGCTGCACTCCTTTATCCTTTATAAAGGGCGTGCCGTTTGTAACTTTGAGCTATATGAACTTTTGCATGATGTTTTTTTTTATTTGTATGCGTTTTGTAGCATGCACGTGCAGTATAATATCTGTATTATACTGCACGTGCATGCTACTGTAGGTTACAAGTTTTGGCGGACGACCAGAGAACGTTTTTCCTTTTTTTTGCATGTGCACCTTTAAAGAGTAGAGTTCTAGAGATAAGCTTTAGTATTTAAGCTTTAGTTAGTATAGTTGAGTGTATATACATATATATGACTTCTTTTATGGTGCACTATGAGGGGATCTGTGAAACATTATTTCAATACTCGGTACACTGTGTATACTGTTGTGTTGACAATAAACCGATCTTGAATGTATAGGGAAACGGGAGAGTGACGTCATGAACTGTAGTTTCATGAATTGCATGCTTGTAGGCCACATGATAATAAACAAAACCACTCATAATAATATCAATGGTTTTTAGCATAATAGCGGCAACAGTAGTATGTGTGAAGTGATTGTCACTTGTGATACACAGCAGCACAGCACACGGTGCAGTGAAAATAGCTGTAGTATTACTTTGTCATATTTGTAACATAATAATTATTACTTTCCGAGCTTTGACGCTTTGCACTCCGACGAAAGGTCGGGATTACCGAGGGTCCGCCCACTGTCATCAGATCTCGGCGGCTGCAGGTTGGTTAAACGCGGCCATCTGGCCGACAGAACAGTGATTCCAGACCTGCGTCATCGACGTCATGTCCCGTCTGCCCACCCTCCCGTTCACGAACCCCACCCCCCTCCTTCCCCCTGCAACCGGTGCCTTTACCCAAAAAGCCGGGGTTGCCAGGTCTGCGGTTTTTTTTTGTTCGCCCCGCTGGTTTTGTTAAATTCTGGGTTTTAAGACTACGGCAATTGCCCAAGGGCTTCGCCATCGCGGACAAATTACGAAAATTTTGCTAACAAAACTATCCACCAAGCCGAGAAACTTAATTTAACCTCTGACCCAGTTCAAGTTTAGCCACGATAGTTAAGCAAAGTTGTTAATAACCATTTTTATTTCATCCGGGCAAGCGAGAAAAAATACAGAGAATCCAAGATGCAATCCGTGAAGATTATGTAAAATCCACGTGGCGCAGATTGTGATTTGATAGTGGAATGTTTTTGTGTGTGTTTGCTGAAGCCTGGCAACCCCCAATACACCGCGGCGTGATGGCGTCTCATTACTAAATAAATAAATAAACAATGCGGGGGAAGTTCCGGGAGGAGGAGCGAGGCGGAGCGTGTAAACCACGTGGTTTTATAGAAACAGGCAGCGGTGCGTGGTGACTGCGGGGTTCAAAAGTTCTCTTTTAATTCAGATCTGGGCGAGACAGGGAGAATGGCACGACGCGGCAGATGGGAGTACAGTGACCCCGCTGATTCCGCCACAATAAAGCCATCACTGTCGGTGCCGTGGAAATAAAACCACGCGTTTGCACTCTGCACCCGCCGGTGCATTTATGGCTGTGTTTATGGCCATAAAATGCTCTCTACAATGATTATGCTTGTGGTCTTAATGATAAGCCAAATGCTTATTTACGCGATAAATATTTCATGGTAAAAAAAAATCTCTAATATTATATAGTTAAAATAGTTAATGTATAACAAAAAAAATAATAATTTCAGTATCCATATCCCGGTTTCATTCGGATCTCTTAAACTTTTAAAAGTAAAATAAAAGATAATTAGTGGTAATTATCGCGTAATGGAGGGGAACTGTCCACGGTGCTGATCCGTTTAGGGGTACTGCTCGCTTTATTATAGGCACACCTGTGTAAAGATACAGGCTGAAGCCCATCTGTCACCCTCCCACTGCCCCATTCAGTGCTGAACTGTGGTGGGGGATGCTGGTGCTCTGCCCACTGCTCAGCATCACAGCGCTCCACAATCACGGCACAACTACTCACAGGCTACCGATGAAGGGTTAACGCGACTTACGTACCCAGACGACTACAAAGCCTTTATACACACTTCCAAGCATTTATATCAAACCAACAAGTGAACAGATTGGATTAAACGTTCGTGCGTTAAAAAAACAGCGTAATAAAACGGTGTGAATCTGATTGGCGGCACCACGTCACCCTGCTCGTGAGGAATTGTGAATCAGCAAGTTCCAATTGGCCCAAGCTGTCGTGCTTAACCCACTGTCACTGTAACCCAATAAACATAAAGTCGTATCTGGACAAAAGTCAATACATAAATACAATTTGCATCATGCACTTGAACACGTGTCATCTGATCATCTGAGTGCATATTTTGATCGCTTGTGTGTGTGTGTGTATTTTAACCTTGGACCATGCACATAACAACAGTTAATTATTAATCATCCGCAATATAAATATATTTTGGAAAGAAGAAAAAAAAAAAAAACAAATATAAAAACCAATACAGAAGCAAAAATCAATGCAATCTGCGGGATGAGTCAGAAGAATGGACCGGCTGCCAACTGGACTAGCCTCGTCTCTCGCCGTAGCCCAGTAGGCTTCAGCTGCCGCCGCCGCCTGTAATCTCCCAGATTGACCGAGAGGTGCTGCAGCATCGGAGCCTCCCCTGCGCCGCGGCGTCGGAGCCGATGAGAAAGACATGCTCGCCTTCGTCCTGGTCTCTGGCGCGATCTGGATCGTACTAGGTGAGTGCGGTGGCCGTATCCGCGGCGCGTCCGCGTCCCCGTGCATGTCGCAGCGCCTCGCCGGGTCGCGATCTCGACGTCCCCAGCGTCGAGTGGGGATGGACGAAGGGGTCAGGTTGTGTAAAAACTGTTGTTTGTTTTATTTCGTAAACGCCGGTTTGCGTTTATAACGCACGGAACGCATTTTTTTTTGCCTGTCGCCCGTCGTGGCCTACACGGAATGCTTTTTAAGGTCATTCACCTCGCACCTCATCACTCCGTTCTGGCGACACCACGCCTCGCCAGTAACGTTTATTTAAGCCACGACGAAATTCTCTCCCCACGATGGTCGCGTTCGTGGCGAAGAGCGTAAGTAATTGCGTAAGAAATGATATTTGTGCTTGGTTGCATCTGCGGGGCGCAGCACATGGAGGCTCGTTGGGTGTAGACAAGCTGTGTCGGGCGCAGTTCACGCACATCCACCCACGCCGACGCTTATATCGCGGCGGCCCACCCGTTTCGGCGACCGTGTAAAAAGCACGGGTCCGCCGTGTTGAATTTTGGACATTTTCACGCCTCGTGCCGGCTTTCTTCATGCGGCGTGACGTCAGTCGGAACGCCTTCCCTGATTGGCTGGAGCTGTCCAGCAGCGACGGTCCTGAAAAGGATGCCGGCGCTCATGTTCCCGCATTTACGCCGCAGGAATATATGGCACATGCACCATTCCCACTTTTTTCTTTATTAAACATTCGGTTATTTTAAAAAATATATATATTTTTTTTAAATTGCACCGCTTTACGCACACAAAAAAAAAACACATCACCCGACACTGTAGACAGTCCTGGCACGTGTCTCCTCCGTTCATAAATAATGTATAGCTTCTGGCTTGACAATAGGCAAATTTAAACCACATCTCCCCTTTCCCCTTTCAATAATTAAAAGATTTGGGCGATGCGCGCGCTTCATTAGTCGGGGTTAAAATCATGTAAAGCCCAGATAAAGATAAAGCCTTGAAATGGCACCCGGTACAATTTGAGGGTCCTGCCTTGCCGAGCACCAAACTGTGAATATGTATATATTTTTGTCTATTTTGTGATTGTGTGTGTGTGTGTGTGTGTTGGGGGTAAGATGAGATGACGCTGCGTTCGGTGTCACACACAGTCACGGCAGCACCGTGGGAGGGAGGAGAGAGGGAGGAGGGGAGGGAGAGCATCGTGGAGCTGGGAGCGTCTGCTGAGGGTGGTGTGATACGGTGGCCAGGCAGGTTCAAACCAAACCGCAACGAGTTTTTTTTTTTTTTTTTTTTAATATCATGCTGCTCAGCTGGGAGGCAGTTTCATGCTTGCTGAGATGCCCCTGACATACGGCACACGCAGGAGCTGACTGCCTCACGCATTTGTAAGTTGAACTAATGGGGTGCTATTAATGAAATGTTTTATTGCAAATGGCATGCTGGTTTTTATTTATTTATTATTGAAGTATATAAATGGACTGTAGTCAAATGCCCACAGTCACGTTCATTTGCCTGTGTATGCATTGCCGTGCGTTAGTGTGTAGTCCACACTTTCACCTTAAAAAAAAAAAAGCGTTTTTAGATGCAGGAGGGGGAGAACGGTGCAACACAGCGCCCAGCCCTGTGCAGGTGGTGAAAGGACAGAGAGAGGGCGGTCGCCGAGAGCGGGTGGCGCGATGACTTTAAATAGAAAGGGCAAAGCCTGGGGGTTACTCCTGTTCATTTGTCTCTCTGCTAATAGGCCGTAATCCCAGGGCAGCGGAGCCTAATTGCTGCTGACGCTTTGCAGATGGGCAGAGGGGGTGGGAGAGACGCTGGCACCGTTCGTGGTGGCGGGGCTGCCGGTTTCTCCTTGACACCATAAGCCTCAGAGGACACAGGCAGCCCATCCCTCTTATTCATAAGCGGTGTCAGACGACACACGGCCTCACTCTGTGCCTCCATTGCGCCATAAAGCTCAGCAAATGGTTGAGAAGATTAGGGGAACAGCTTGAAGGCTCACACTTGCAAACAGGAAATCCAGCGATCCATCACACTCTGCACTTTTACTGCATGAATCCAGATTGCATCATTCTGTAATTCATGCTATACAAGATGCACGTCCAATAATTCTAATGGTCTCCAAAAATGGCGCTGAATTTATATATATTTTGCCTTTTATTCAGGTCAATACAACACTTGATGGGAAATTGTATAATGTACATGTCCGTATGAGAGAGAGAGAGAGAGAGAGAGAGATAGACACACACACAATATATGTTGTATTGACCCGAATATAAGACAAAATACATCTTACATTCAGGATCCAGACAATTAAGGGAACAGACAAATTTGAGCTGGCTGCCAGTGTTGCCAGGTGCTTTTTTTTTTGCACTTTTTATGTGTAGAACTACACATTCAGTTCTCTATTTTACTTCATTTAAATATCACAAACGAATCTGATTATTAATTTGGCTAATGTAAATAGAACTAGAGTCGATGGGGATAGTTGGGAAATTCCTGTTTCCTGTAACACGTCAGAGCATCTGCATTGCCCACGTGGTGTCATGAAAACCACAGTGATTTTCCCCTGTCAGGGGTGCCATTGTCAGTAACTGAATTCAGATCATGGGCATTAAAATTTACCCCGGGGTGTTGGTCATATCTCGGCTGCATGATGAAAAAAGCTTGCATTTCACCCACACACGGGAGGCGTATAGTGTCAACGTTCTTGGTTACCGTTGCCCGGACCACAAAAACACAGCTTCTCTTCTTCTCAGAGCAGGTTTCTGAGGACAAAAATGCCATTTTCCCACAGAGTGGAGTCTGAGGTGGCTTGAATTGGACGTGGACGCTGGACGCATCCCTCGCCGGTAGAAGCATGTCCATTGATTTTTGTTGTCTGATTGTTCCATGCAGACGTCCTTTGCTTCCTCGCTGTTTTTGTAGGCCACGTTGGAGTGAATAATCAATGCTAATGATCACAGTGCTTAAATAAGCAGTTTTTTACGCAGGAGAAAAACTTTGCGCCCTCTCTTGTGGTTGGTGCAGTTTGGACTCTCAAATGTTGGATGGAGCTCTGCCTGCTCTAAAATCAATACTCTGAGAATGCTGTCGGTGAATTTAATGACTTTTGGACATTAAATAATTTATTGGCTGAGGCTTGAAAACAGTGACTGTTTATTTTTTTTTTGTACTGAGGACCAATCTTAAACCTTGAAGCATGGAAATAAACCGTAATAAATGCAGCACTAATGTCAGATAATAACAGAGGTCAGTGTGACATGTAAGTCCATTCCAAACTTCAAATTTGCTTTGGCCAAGTGTCGATCTCTTTTAATCCCTTGAAATGTGCGTACATTTAATGGACAACCTCAAGATAAAGCTATTCCGTTATGGCATCCATTCACCAGGCAGATAAACAGAGTTCATCTGCACAGTGACACCCGCCTGTCCCACAATCCTCTATCGCTTTAGCCTGGTTTCCGGATCATTTCCTACCAGCCAATCCGTGGCCACAGTTCATCTCCCGACACACATACAGTGAGAGAGAGAGATTGTGGCACACACACACACACACACGCACGTTTCCTTTTTCTCGCTCAGTCACTCTTTGCTGAGACAGTGCAGCTATTTTTACCTTCGCACTTCCCTTTTTTTTGCCGGAGTTTTCACAAGGGCTTCCTTGCAGGTTGCATCGAAAGACGAAGCCTTTTAAATGAAGCTCAACTGGTGCACAGCAGGCAAAACTGGGCCGTTGTCATCTTTGCATTCTGTCTGCTTGACCTTCAGCATGTAAATATTTGGTGTGCCTGCGCCCTCGGGCTGTTGGCAGGTGTGCCAGCCTGGTGCTTCGGCCACAGCGATGGTATCGTTGCGCGCTACACGTCCTCGTGCACACTAAATCACCAGGTGCTGGTGGCATCAATGTCTTCATGCGTAGCAGCAACACAAGACTTCCCACTTTGTTCTTAAGATGAGGAAGATATGTGTATATTGAATATACATGTAAACGTGGGTTGAATATGGACTTGGGGTGGGGCACAAGATAATTGTGATACTTCGTTTGGTGATACATTATTAATATATAACTGTTTTGCGGGGTATTAGGTAGATCTGGCCATACACATTATACTTTGCTACAGTCACTCACAAAGGCCACAGAATGGAACTATGGGGAAAAGTGGATTAAAAATGAGGAGAAGGAAGTATACTTGGGCTTGTCTGCGGGGCATGGCAATGAGTGAGTGAAGTGTGTGGTAGGGTGTGTGTGGTAGGGCGTGTGAGTCATTCACCAGGGGACATGGTGAAAGTCAGACTTCAGCATGTAGGAGTTTGTTTCCTACTGACCTACTGAATAATGCAAACCGTCACCCCTCTTTCACCTCTCTTTTTGTGCATGTGGGGGTGTCTGTGTGTTGCTGGCATGCATGTGCGTCTCTGTGTAGGACTGGCTCTCATTAATATTTGGAATCAGAACCTTCACCACGTGACCTTGTAGGCGGTGTTTCGTCACGCATTATTCATTCCAATGTCGTTTTGCATGTTTGCTAGGTATGTAAGTGTGTTATGATGCGGTTGGTTCCAGATGTCTGGTTTGTTTGTTTGTTTTGTCTGGTGGGATGATTCAAATATTTCAAAAATCTTATAACAAGAAAAACCAGGAAGGGGAGGGTTGAGGAAATCGAGTCTTTGTTGTTACATTTACATTTACGACTTACAATCAGTAGTTACAGGGACAGTCCCCCCTGGAGCAACTTATGGTTAAGTGTCTTGCTCAGGGACACGGGATTTGAACCTGTGTCTTCTGGTTCATAGGCGAGTGTGTTACCCTCTTCATGCCATTTTGATGGACAATGAATACAATGTTCAGCTGAATCTGCACTGAAAAAAAATCACATAATGGACATTGATTCATTGGATTTAGGCTGTCCTAAATCATACATATTAGTTCAGCTGGATTTTAAATTAATAAATTATTTTAATTAAGATGTTGAAATGTGCATTTTGTGGAAAACATAACAATATTGAGTCAATTCTATGTGATTCATTTAAGTTCATTTCATCCCTTTTTTCAGTGTGTGTGTGAATCTGGCAGTGGATAAAAAGAATGTTAAAATCATAATTGTACAGTTATAGGTCATATTAAACGTGGGGAATTTTTTTTATGTTTTTTTCTGGCTATGTGTATCAATTGGTTCACATGGGTATGTAAATTATATCCATTGCATGAAGTTTCTGAAGTACATGAAAAGAACCTTATGATTTGGTAAATATAATTACTTACGGGAAGTTAAGACAAGTTGAAGAGCGTGTGTGTGTGTGTGTTAACATCTGCCTATGTGTTTATATATTCAGTACATTGAAATTTTCTCTCTCTCTTTTTGGCTGTCTTTTTCACACACACTCACAAACACACACACACAGCACTGATTTCCAGTCTGATGGAGAAGATGCAGGCCCAGGAACTGATGCGCAGCCTCCGGCTGCCCGAGCTGGACGAGCTGAGTCACTTCTTCCACTCGCTGCCCACGTCTACGCTGGTGGGTCTGGGCGCTTTGACCGCTGTGCTGGCCTACTGGCTGGCCACACGTCCCCGTGCCATCACACCACCATGTGACCTCAGACACCAGTCAGAAGAGGTGAGCTGCCTACGCACAACTAAACGTGTTCATAAAGGAACGTGCATAATGATGATTTAGCCGTGGCTGGTACCGTCATCTCTGTCGTTAGACAATGATAGTGACAGTTACTCTACACGGTACAGAAAGTAACAGAAAGGGCTAAGTCGTTCATGGAGAGGTGGTGTTCAGTGATCTCCAAACACAGATTAAAAATGTGCAGCTGCTGAGGGTCCAGCGACTGCGATTTGCACCGTAACAAAAGAGGCATGATCATTTGACCTCAAGCGTGCTCCTGTTTCTAGACCACGTGATCGCAGCTTGGGCCTCTCAGGAGTGTGTAAAGGAGATTATGCCACTCTCCCTTTCTCCCGCACCTTCACCCACACACGTACCCACAAACCGGGAAAAAAAACATTTGGCCGCATGCCCCCAGAGATCCAGCGATAGTGCTGAGTCTGTGTGACCTGCAATTCAAAAGGCTCAAAAACACAAGCCATCTTTTCCATCTTTCACCCTGACATGTTTGCAATGGCCACTATGAAAATTTCCATTTGCACCTCATTTGCTTAGAAAACGTGTATAAAATTAGATCTGTGCAGCTTACACAAGAGAGTTGCTTCCTCTTGCCTCGCGCCATGCAGGCTCCACAGGCAGGTTACAACTTGAGCTTGACTGTGTTTACAATCCTGAACGTTAGCATTATGCATTCTTCTCTGCTACTGTTTAAATGAGTCATTAATTGGTACAATTATGGAATTATATATATTTAAGGTGTGTTATCATGTATATTTTGTAAATGTACATTTGGTGCATTTTCATTTTTGATCAGTACATTACGTACAATATCCATTGCAGTTTGGCACTTCCTTAAGAAGGCTGTTATTGCATAATATATAATATATCTTTTAAAACCCTGCTAAACATGGTAGTGTTGAATGGAGATTTTAAATAAAGATACTATATGTAAAACTAAATCTGCATTAAATATAAATTATATAATATTAAGTTAAATAATTACTTTATTATTATAATATACTAAAATATCCATAGATGGGGTGTACTCTTGTAGATTGCCTAAAAACATGAAACTGAACATAGAGCTGGCCTGTTGTCTCATTCTTGTCCCCTTCCCTTCCAGCTGGAGGATGGGGCGCACAGATCCATGCTTGGAGGCAGCCCAAAACTGCTGACTCACTACCACGAAGATGCCAAGACCTTGTATGAGGTCTTCCGAAGAGGCCTCCACGTTTCTGGTGTGTTGTTACTCAACGCTGGGTGGGGAGTCACTGGGGTATTTCATGGAACTGAATCCAAGCCAGCCGGTGTGGCAGTGTGAGCACCTGGCAAGCCTGAGGAGGAAATGGGAGGAGGTATAAAAAGGCCTGAATGAACCATCTAACACACATCATCTTGTATTTCGTTTGTGTGCAGGTGATGGACCCTGCTTAGGGTCCCGGCTGCCAAATCAGCCATACAAATGGTTGTCCTACAAAGAGGTGAGCATGAATAACACAAACAACACACACCCACATCCACACACAGTATACAAACATGCACCGCCCCCCCCCACCTTTGAAACATTATCTGTGACGTTAATTAAAAAGAGGGGAATCTGTTATTATTAGCCACGAACTGAATAAATAAATTGCAGGGTCATTATTTTCATATGTACTTTGATAGATGTATCGTGTTCACTATAATTTGTGTGATTAATATTTGCAGCAGCGGCGGTTTCGTCTGCAGATTCAGAGTTTTCGGTAAATGTGCTCCAGTTTGCTCTGAGGTTTCCTCAGGCCATTTTCAGGCATTTGCAATCCAGTGCTGAGAAATGACCTGATAGCATCTTGTGGGACATCATTTCTACGTTGAAACAGGAAACGGTGGGGTGGGGAGACTGTCTTTAAAAAGACATTACTGTGGTAAGAATGTGCGTCTTTCACTTCCAGGTTACGGCTCGGGCTGAACACATAGGCTCAGGCCTGCTGGAGGAAGGCTGTAAGCCCTGCCCCGACCAGTTCATCGGGGTGTTTGCCCAGAACAGACCCGAGGTAATGGTGCCCTACTTTCTAGCAGCATGCGGCTATAAACATGTTTCTCAGGGACACAGTGCTTGTATATATGTTGTGTACAAGTGAAGTTCACCCAAATGTCCGCTGGTTAATGTCTTGAGTGTGTTGACCACAGTAGTGTTGGTCATTGCTCCACTGGTACCAAGGTAGTGTTCCACGAAACAGTTAATGGGAAAAAATTAATATTGATGTCATGATTAACCAATAGGAAGGCTCCTTTCCTAAGTGAACTTAAGTGAACCCAGCTGTCGGAGAAATCTTGATGTGTGACATTATATATTTCTGTGTTATAGAATATAATGCTATATATGGTTATCTCCCTCTCTGTCAGTGGATCATATCTGAGCTGGCCTGCTATACGTACTCTATGGTGGTGGTGCCTCTGTATGATACACTGGGCGCAGATGCCATTCGGTTCATTATCAACACTGGTAAGGCTTGGTCAGCACCTACCCTCTACATGTACATTTACGGCATCTAGCAGACGCCCTTATCCGGAGTGACTTACAATCAGTAGTTACAGGGTTAAGTGTCACTGTCACTTTTTGGTCTTCTGGTTCATAGGCACTAGGCTACTATTAACCTACCTTTTAAACCATAAACATGCATGTATTTTACAGTTCTGTTACTATTAAAGCAAAACCACACCTGGGTTAACACACAGGGAGGGTATCTTTTCAACTTATTTTGCCTGTTTTTGCTTGAAGCGGAGATCTCTACAGTGATCTGTGACAAGGCAGAGAAAGCTAAGGTGCTGTTGGGCAATGTTGAGCGAAAGGAGACACCTGGACTGAAGAGAATCATTCTCATGGACCCGTTTGACCAAGTCCTGGTAGAGGATGGAGAGAAATGTGGAGTACAGATCCAGGCTTTTAAGGATGTGGAGGTAGCGTGAACCACCCACCACATCTCCCCCAATTGCTATTACATTTCCTGTTTTTGTAAACGCACTCTATCGTCCATATGCCCAGTCTCATGCTGCTGATTCAATACAAGTCACTGCATTTCTTCAAATCTGTTGCGCTTTAATGCAACGAGGGCCTTGCGCCATTCTGTCTACTAGGCTAGTGTTAGGCTGGTGCTGATGATTCAGGTTTTGTCTGCAGTCTACGATTTGACACAGGATGTTTTGTATTTATAACCACAGGCTCTTGGTCGAGATCATCACAGAAGCCCCGTGGTAAGTATATGGTTGCAGCAGCTGCGCTTCACACGGTCTGTGTCATGGTTTACTTACAAAGGTCTTGTGTGGTCTCAACCAAAAAAAAAAAAAAACACACTTCTGCATCTACTAAGCTGAAGTGTTGCCAGGCAACCAGTGAAGGCTTCAGACAACCAGTACCTCAAGTACCTCAGCTCTCAGAAATACTGTCAGAGGGATCTTTTTACTCGTCCTTTAATCACACTACAGTCTTTGCAGTAACAAAGAGATTTTTTCATTTGTTGTTGTTCCTCTCTTGACATTCCAGATCATTCTTTATCTGATCCTAAATCTTGAAACTCTACTTTTTATATTTTGCAGAAAGAATTTATCATGACTAACATCAGGATCTTTGGTTACATTCAGTATATTAAATCTGCCACTAAAGTCTGCATAATCTGTAATTGTGAGAAAAATAATGTTAACTTGAATATATGTTTCCGTTTACTGCACTGACCATGTTTCAAGAAATTGAATAAGTCAACATATGTTGTGCTTTAGAGTGCTTTAAAGGAGACTGCTGTGGGCTTATCGTGCCGTTGCATGTTTGCATTGCTTTCCACAGCCGCCCCGCCCGGATGATTTGTCCATTGTTTGCTTCACCAGTGGCACAACAGGTATGTATCTCTGCCCACCTGTAGTTCAAGTTCTGTGCATGAGTGTGGATGCCAGGTTCAGCCTCCTGCTGTCCATGGTTAGAACTACATAATGGCATAGCAAAATGGTGTAATGAGGTGATCCTGTGCAATCAGTCCGTGTGAGCATAAATTGACTTGTGTATGAGATGTTAATTTCTTGAGAACCCTAACAATTTAAAATGCATATGTCCTATTTCTTGGCCTGTATAGCAACATACAAGTTTTTTGCTCTCCAGACTTTCATATTTTCATGGGATGTCTACTATCTAGGAAACTATCTAAATATTTGCCTACATTTGTTGACCTGAATAGGTGTGCCATATTATGGTCTATGGCATCATTATTTGTACAACCCTCCTTTGTACACACAGGACCTGGCCTCAGAACAAATAGATTTGTTGAAAGTCCCAAATTAATTGAACAACGGTAAAATAATGCTTAATTCAGATCCAGGCTATGGATATTATATAACAGGCATGTGTTAACCCAGCCACTGGTTCAAAGGGAGGGTTGCATCAGGAAGGGCATCCAGCATAAAACATTTGCCCTGTCTGTTGTGCGATAAACAATTTGATCCGCTGTGGCGATCCCTAATGGCAGCAGGAAGGAAGAGGTGGAGGAGGATGCTTCAAGGCCATGAAATTATAAGCACATACTATGACAGGGAACACCAGCAGAAGTGGTTCAGATCGGGAAGTTCTTCACTGTGATGGATGATTTTGGTTTAGAGAATATTAGATTGTTTGATTTGTTTTTTTTTTTCTTCATCAGGAAATCCAAAGGGGGTCATGCTGACCCATGGGAATGTCGTAGCTGACTTTGCAGGCTTCCTCCGAGTTACTGATGTAGGTGCAACATATTACCACTGACAGTATGACAGTATTTGACATGAAAAAGAAAAAACATTGCAAAACATTCTCTGTTTCTTTTTTTCTCTTCTATACCTTCTACTTTCGGACTGTGGCTTTTCTGCAGAAAGTGATATGCCCAAACCAGGACGACTGTCTTATTTCATTCCTGCCACTTGCCCACATGTTTGAAAGGCTAATTGAGGTAAAATGCTAACATCCGTTGTTGGGGGGGTGTGAACTTCTCACCCCTTGCTTGCCGCCAATGTGCAGCAAGCAAGAGGAAGAGCAATAATATCCACATTTGCTTGCTTTTTTTTTTTCCACTAATTTTTCTGTGTGGATTTTCAAATATTTATTTTTTTTTTTTAAAAAAACCCTCTTGTTTCATTCTGTCAAGTTGTGACCCTTGTTGTGATGTTAGCTCCTGCCTGTGCCCTGCAGGCTGTGGTCTTTTGCCATGGAGGAAGGGTCGGGTTCTTCCAGGGTGACATTCGCCTCCTCTCGGATGATATGAAAGCTCTACGACCAACCATATTTCCCGTGGTGCCGCGACTGCTTAACCGGATGTACGACAAGGTGTGAGAGACTGTGTCTGAACCACATGCTGGCACTGCGATTCAGAAATGTGACTTCCTCTTCATACAATCTGCCTGGAGGGATGCTTCAATAACGGCTGCACACACCCATATACACATCCTCCATGCAAAACATGCAGGCCTGCTCATGCATGCCTCCCACCCGCCTTTCAGCATCCAGGTCCACCTTCATCAGCCTTTTACTGCTGTCTGTTGCCCTCAGATCTTCAGCCAGGCCAACACCCCTCTGAAGCGCTGGCTGCTCAACTTCGCCGCCAAGAGAAAAGGTGCAGAGGTCAGCAGCGGGGTGATCCGCAGCGACAGCATGTGGGATAAGATCTTCTTCAGCAAGATCCAGGTGCCACTGCCCGAAATTCAGAATTACAGCCACTTTTAGCCAATCCCCATTTCGGTGTCTGTATCTTTAAATGCTAACGAGGAGGGGAGAGGCGGGATGAGGAGGAGAGCAGCCTATAGAACACCGTTCACCATCCACAATATTTCCAGGAAAAAAATTTAAAAATGTATTTACCCACTGGTTCTTCAGATTCTCGCGTGACGGAACTCTCATGTTCACGTCTAAGGGGAAGGAACGTGGACAATGGGAACGTGGTGGATGGGGACAAGGAGCAAAACACGGCCCAACCAAAGTGCACAAAAGTGTGTTTATTTACAGTGCAGGATGTGATATATACAACAAAACCAAATAGTGCGATGTACACCACCATAAACCCCTCAACCAAACTCACACAACTATATACACACTAACAGAGTGGGAATCCACTCACATACAAATGCACACACAGGCAGAGGAGGGGACACTTAGAAGGGAGGGCCAACACAATATACAAGAACAATCCCTATCAACTACAGCTACAACTCCAACGGGCCTCTTCTTATGCTGTCAGTGGCAGATTATCCTCCAGACCGTGGGCGAAGCCGGCAATCAGACACTCCTAAAAAGGAAAACACAAACACACAAAATGGCAAGCATTACTACTCCCTGGCACAGAGCACCCAGGGACGTAACAGAACTAAAAAAAACAAACATTTGTGCTCATTTTTACATCCAATCACAGAGCATATGCAATGCTTTGCACAATTGGAAGCCATGACGGTCAGTGTTGTTTTAGGGAAGGAGTGAGAAATTCTCACCATTTCTAGCCTTCAGGGCCATAGACAGACTAGGGGAACTCGTATTGATGTTAAATTATCTCACAAAGTAAAATTTTCATAATAGGGACCTTTAACATGTGCTCAGTCAGTGACATCACCAACCGCTCACTGAAGTTATACTTGGATGTGTGAGTGTCTGCATGCATCAGACCAATTTATGAAACCTCGCTGCATTCAGTTCCATTAAGAGTATGCTCTACGTGTCCACCTGACAGGAAAGTCTTGGTGGAAGGTTGCGGATGATTATTACTGGTGCCGCCCCAACCTCACCCACTGTGCTGGGGTTCCTTAGAGCTGCTCTTGGCTGTCAGGTTAGTGATGCACACTGTTTCTCATATTGACAATTATGGTGTGTGTGTGTGTGTGTGTGTTTAATGCTCGATAATTTTTTGTAGGTGTATGAAGCTTATGGTCAGACTGAATGTACAGCTGGCTGCACCTACACCACTCCTGGTGACTGGACATCAGGTGAGTACTCTCTGCCTCCATTCAGTTGGTATGAAAGACTTGATTCAGAGGTCCTTACTGTCCGGTTAACACCGACGAGAGACACTTCAGTAGTTATGTAAAGCATAGCTTGTGTGTGTATGCAGGCCAGATTGATTTACACAGAGCCACGCAAATACACACAGTGTCATCATCACAGCAGGCCACATGAACAAACATCCATGTGGAGAGCAGAATTGCAATCTCTTGGAAATGCTTTTTTGAATATACACACATATCAGCTAGGACAGGAATAGGGTTGACTGTGAAAGTTCAAAAGTCATTTGCACTCAGATAACCTTGGTTGACTTAATTGTGTCTCATTGCCATTTCTGTGTGTCTGTATTCATAAAAAAAACTCTCGCAGACTGGTTTGCTAATTTTTTTAAAATCCAAACTCTGTTGAAATGCACCACCAAACGTCAGTTAAGCAGTTGTGATACTTCCTGTTTTTTTGTTCGCATGGGCATGTTTTATTCATGACGCCATCTTGTCCTTATATGAACTTCCACACTTAAAAATGATACACCAGCTCCCCTAGTTGTGAGCAGGGGTGTTAAACTATAGCTGAACTCTGCTCCACAACGCCCCTCCTGCTCCCATACACTTCCTAAGAAAAGTAAAGCACGACTTTTTTTCTTTCCTCTAGGTCATGTTGGAGCGCCGCTGCCCTGCAATCTCATTAAACTGGTTGACGTGCCTGAAAAGAATTATTATGCTTCCAAAGGGGAGGGAGAGGTACTTGCACACATTGGTGCACATATGCAAACACGAAGCAACACACAGATAAAAAAGAACCTCGCATGGCTTCTTTTCTTCTTTTTTCTTTTAATAGGTGTGTGTGAAAGGTCCTAATGTATTTAAAGGCTACCTTAAAGACCCTGTGAAAACCGCAGAAACACTGGATGATGATGGCTGGCTCCACACGGGTGATATTGGAAAGTGGTTACCAGTAAGTTGGAGCCTCCTCTTGCCAGTCACTAAAGCTACATCTCAGACACTGTGATGAGAGATACATGCTTCAGCTTTGCCTTTGCAGAACGGCACGTTAAAAATCATTGACAGAAAGAAGCACATCTTTAAGCTGGCCCAGGGGGAGTACATTTCACCGGAGAAGATTGAAAACATCTACATTCGCAGTGAACCTGTTTCTCAGCTATATGTGCATGGGGACAGCCTACAGGTGACCTGTCTATGTGTGTGTGTGTGTGTGTGTGTGTACACAAAAAGTATAAAAAATATACTCAAAAATA
Source organism: Denticeps clupeoides (assembly GCF_900700375.1). Lineage (NCBI taxonomy): Eukaryota > Metazoa > Chordata > Actinopteri > Clupeiformes > Denticipitidae > Denticeps > Denticeps clupeoides. The sequence continues at coordinate 17,374,590 of NC_041712.1, forward strand.
TACTCACAAAAGTTTGGACACACCTACTCATTTATGGATCTGCCGTTTTTAGAACATTTATAGAAAAAACTGAAGACACAGTACTATGAAATAACACAAGTGAGGTTATGTTATGTAACATCATTTGAGCCTTTCCAAATCAGGGAGCTTTTGTTGTGTTGGCAGCATTTCATACCCTTGGCTTCTCTTGACCGGGGGGGGCGATATGCTGAACGCTTTCATACCCGTTAATAAGCATCTCATGAAGCAGCTTTTGATGATGACAGTGACTCTCTCCTGCTACAAAAATGGTAAAATTGTCTTGCAGGGAATGGCTCCATCTTAGTCATCATAACCACCACAATGAAGGTGTGTCCAAACTTTTGATCAGTAGTGTGCGTGTACATTTTACAGAGCAAACCACTGCTCATGTTAAAACATACATTGATCTGTTTCTTCTTGCAGTCATGCCTGGTAGGCATTGTTGTTCCAGATCCAGAAGTATTTTCCAGCTGGGCTCAGAAAAAAGGCTTTGTGGGCAGCTATGAAGAGCTATGCAAAGATAAGGTATAATGATTTTTAGTAAAATTTGGTTTACAGTAAGCATTTGCACTGTGTTTTATAATGCATTGTCCTTCTGGTAACTGAAGGATGTAAAGAAAGCCATAATGGATGACATGGTGCGTCTTGGGAAAGCCAGTGGCCTCCATTCATTTGAACAGGTAAATAATTGTACCTCAGGTCTCCAAAACATTTCTTAAATGAAAAATGCTAATGTAGTCCATCATATCTTCATTTGGGAATTTATAAAGCACAAAGATTTTAACCTTTAACACTTTTTCTTCCAGGTGAAGGATATCTACGTTCACAGTGAGATGTTCTCCATTAATAATGGCCTTCTGACACCAACCCTGAAGGCCAAGAGGCCAGAGCTCAAGGAGTTCTTCAAGACGAAGATCGAAGAGCTCTATGCAAACATCTCCATGTAATTAGCTTTGGACAGTTTAAAACCCTTGGTTTCTGACTTCTCTGAGTAACCCCTTTTTCCCCAACCATCTGTTCATAAGTCCCTCATCAAAATCACATGAAGAGCCCAAAGGCCTGAATGATGTAGTGGTTGAATGTCATCCAGGGATCTTTTTTTTATGATATTGCTTTCCTTTTGTCCACTAAAAAGAATAATAATATCATTCACCCCACCTTTCTCCTCATGCTGCAGCCTCGCACAGTGCTCAAAGGGGAGACAGTGTGCCTTTGGGAAATGGCTGAGCTACCACCAAAATAGGACTTTTGTCAAAGAGATAATGGCAACTGAAGCCAAAAAAAGAACAAAAAGAAACGCTGCTGCAGAGCACTGCAAATGCAGACTTGTTTTCTGAGACTATGTTTCGGGTCCTTGTAGATTGTCTGTCCAAGTGTACGCATACTGTGAGGTAATATTAAACACATGCCGGTCACTACTAGTAAGCATCTCCAGAGCATTTATGTGAAGATTACTGTGGCTTTACTGTGGCCTACTGACCTCCAGGAGAAGCTCCTATGTAAATCTCATATCCTATCTGGGTCACTGCTCTGAACAAAGCTACAGTCTCAGCACCGGGAGTCCAGACACAAAGTTTGAAGGCCCATTGAAGGCCCAAGGGCCACAGGCTTCTTCGCGCTTACGGGGCGACATCCACGGCACAGCTGCTCCCTTACACCGGACAGACGAGAGAAAGCGCATGAACCTTGTCCGGGAGCGAATGCATGCCGTCTTCCCACCACTGGCGGGGCTGTCTTTTCTGATGACCTCAAACGTTTCTTTTTGCTGTCAATAGATTTTCATTAGAGGATTTAGCTTTCTTATTATGTAGTCAAGCTCCAGCAAGCCCCGTTCACCTGCTCAAGTGAGTGTGGCATGTTTGAAAATGTTTGGGGATTTTGCTTAGGCAAAATGTACTGGCATTAGAGCTTTTTTTTCTGTCCCAAAGTATTCCAGTTGGGTGTACAGATTCAGATCAATTTAGATATAAACGTATTTAACCTGTGAATTGAATGAAGTCTTGGGTGTGGTGTTATGAATCAAAATGTTATTTAACCTGCAACTGAAGGGAACCAGCACCATATCTTTGTAAAAAGTAAAGCAAGCAATAGGCTTAATGAATGGGGGTGGGACGCATATGTATATTTCTGTGTTAAAGTTAAAAAAATGTGTAGAAAACAAGGGAAAATGTATTTGAACACCAGGGATCAACTGGTAGTGCTGGAGAAGTTCCCCTGTGCATCCTACTGTTCCAAGCACATAACCCTTTCATACCTCAGTGTGAGAATGAAATCTATGGATTTTTAACATCAGCATCTATGGGGACAATAGTATTGTACTCTTAATACTTTCATGTCTAAATGTAAAATGCAGTGCCGTGAGGCCCCAGAACAGGAGGTGACTTGAGCCTCATTGTTCTTGAAGGTATTTTACTTGGTGCATATAATGTACAACATTGTGTATGCCAACCAATTCCATTTCCATTCGATGAAATTCAACATGTAAAAAAAGAAGTGAAGTGTGGTAGTTTGTAGGTATGTTAGTTTTACATAGGTTTATGTCGCATCTGTGAAGCCACATGAATTGGCCATTCATCGGGGCATAAGGACTCTGTATACATTATTTATTGGGAGAACAAGCATGCTTACTGGACGCTTTGGTTGAAGACTTATTTTACATGTAAAATCTCATCCTTTTGTATTGTTATTTTTGCATGTCTGGTCAAAACCACCTGAGATTGCTGCTACTGTGTGGCATGAAACTGGCAGGGGTGCACAAAAAAAGCTGAAAACAAATAATGAATGTAAATGGAGGGTAAAACAAGCATGATGTGGGTTAGGAACAATTATTCTGTATAATATCTGTAATGAATTAGGATATATTGTCAAAAAAAAAGGTACTTTTATAAAACAAAATCTGACCAAATGATAAGTGATGAATAAAGCTGAGTTTGTTTGATATCTGATTGTGTGTGTTGCTCCTTCTTTAACCATTTTTTACCATACAGACTGTTTACTTTCTGCCATCTGGTGGCCTAGACTGGCAGAACATTCTTATACACTTTAGACTAGGGGTGAAATAAAATATACACTTTAATAAGCTTTAATCCAAAAGTGGAACATAAATATATGTGTAAACGTTAGACTAGAAGAGACAGAGGCAATATAGTTACAGTGGAATACAATCTAAAATGTTGGTTTTACAGTTGGAATTTAAATAGGGACTAACTTTGAAAAGGAAAGTAAGAATTGATCTAACATGTGCAAGGTATAAACAGCAATGTTCTGTGTAATAAAGCAATAAATATGGTAGGATCCATGCAGTTTGCGCAAAAGCATCGGTGATCTGTGGCCATCTGTCATCCATCCTGTCATCCATCCATGTAGGGTGGTAGTAGCCTAGTGGGTAACACACTCGCCTATGAACCAGAAGACCCGGGTTCGAATCCCACTTACTACCATTGTGTCCCTGAGCTAGACACTTAACCCTAAATTGCTCCAGGGAGACTGTCCCTGTAATACTGATTGTAAGTCGCTCTGGATAAGGGCGCCTGATAAATGCTATAAATGTAAATGTAAATGTAAATCCTAAACAACAAACTTTACGGGGCAGTGGTGGCCTAGTGGTTAAGAAAGCAGCCCTGTAATCAGAAGGATGCTGGTTCAAATCCCAAGGTGCCATTGAGGTGCCACTGAGCAGAGCACACACTGCTGTCCCCACACACTGCTCCCCGGGCGCCTGCTCCACTGCTCCCCACTGCTCACTGAGGACACAACGAAATGTGTCCTCTGCATTTAAGCCATCACCTTAATTGAGCAGTCCCCAAAAAGCAGCATCTCTGTCATGGATGTACTGCTACGGTGAACCAGGGATTCTGGTTGGGTCTTGTGGTGATTTTCATAGAGACAGTTACAGGGTGATGCATTAAATGCAGAGGACATGTGTCGTTGCATCACCGTGTTCTGTCCTGTGAATGACAATCCCTTTTGATTATATGTCAAATATTGAAGCAATAAAACTTTGTGCAATCATGCAATCAACGAAATTACAGTTTAAATTGTTTAATTTGCCCCAATGCTGTGATAGTGTCTGCCGGATGGTAAGAGGTGTGGGGGGTCAAGTATGATGCAGGAGGCCTTACTGCTGCAGCACTTGTGGAAAATGTCCTGTAGCAGAGGGAGAGATGTTCCGTTGATCTTGGCAGTGGCTTTAACAGTCCGATGTAGCAGAGATCTGCAATTTTGCAGTTTCCAAACAAACAGAGATGCAGCTGGTCTGAAGATGACTATGATGGTAGTAGCCTAGTGGGTAACACACTCGCCTATGAACCACCCGGGTTCGAATCCCACTTACTACCATTGTGTCCCTGAGCAAGACACTTAACCCTGAGTTGCTCCAGAGGGGGACTGTCCCTGTAACTACTGATTGTAAGTCGCTCTGGATAAGGGCGTCTGATAAATGCTGTAAATGTAAATGTAAATGACCCAGTAGAACACGGTGAGGATGGGAGGATGGGCCCACTTCAGGCGTCTCAGAAGTGGAGATGCTGCTGGCCTTTTTTGGTGATGGAGTTGGTGGTGGTGCAGGTGAGATTGTCTGAGATGTGAACTCCCAGGAACTTGATGCTGTTTATAGTTTCTACCTTGGAACTGTAAATGCTGAGTGGTGTGGGCGGGGTGAGCCTTTTTTTGTCGACATTCAGTGACATGTTGATCTCATATCACCAGAATGGCAGCTGCTGAACCACAGTGAACCACAGTGAACCACAGAATGCAGGCCTGAGGAGCTCCTGTGCTCAGTCTGATGGTGCTGGAGACGTTGTCGCCGAATCAGACTGACTGAGGCCTCTGACAGGAAATCCAGTATCCAGTTGCAGAGGGAGGTGCGCAGTTTCTCAATCAGTTTTTGACAGATGATGGTGTTGAATGCTGTGAACTCTATGAACAGCATTCTAACATAAGCGCCTTTCTTTTCCAGGTGGGAATTGGAGAGGTGACCTGTCCTCGGCCAACCTGTTCACCCGATATGCAAACTGCAGCGGGTCCAATGAGCGGGCGAGGTCTTCACATGCTCTTCACAAGTCTCCCAAAGCACTTGATGATGGTGGGGGTCAGGGCAATGCACTATGATGATGGGGGTCAGGGCAATGGCAGGATACTGAGGATGTCTTTAGCACTGGAACTTTTGGTGACTTTAAGCACTGTGGACTGAGACGATCATCTGGCTTAGAAATTAGTTAAAAATATTTGTAAAGACATTGGCCCGCGCACCCTCTCAGCATTCGACCTGGGATGTGATCTGGTCCAGGAGCTTTTTGACCTTCATGAAACCTCTGCTCACATAAAAAAGTGAAGTTAAGGTCATGCACAGCACACGGTGACACAAGGTAATGTGTCCTCTGCATTTAAGCCATCACCCTAATTGAGCAGTCCCCAAAAAGCAGCATCTCTCTCATGGACGTACTGCTACGGTGAACCAGGGCTTCTGGTTGGCTCTCGTGGTGATGTTTATAGAGACAGTTACATGCTCTGTGCACGTACTGATGTAGCAAGTCACAGATTCGGTGAACTTGTCCAGGTCCAAAAAGCCATTTTGGGAGGCTGCCTCTTTAATTCTGAACATTTATTAATGCGCGCAAAAACAACTAAACTAAAGTCAAGCAACGACGCAAATATGCCTGAAAGCATTATCCTTGCATTTATGCACAATATGTCCCACACGTTTTCAACCCTGAGCATTCTTTTTTTTTTCTCCTGCCGCTACTTTCAATCTGATCGTGCCTGCTGTGTAAGAAACATCAGGTCTGTACAACCTGGCGGCCCCGGAGCCCCGAGTGAACCTGCACTGCCGCGTGTCACCGCTGGGTGTCAGTAAAACACAGAGCTTTCACGACGCGGCCCGGCAGCGCCAGAACCGGCGAGGCGGGCGCGTTCCTCCGCTTCGTTATCAGACGCCAGTCCCGAGTGTATCGGCCGGAGGACATGGGTCGACTCAAACGCTGCGCCGCCCGGCCTGACAACGCGAGGCCGCGTCCGCTGGCCAGAAGCGGGAGGGCGGGCCACAGCATGACCCCGATGAAGGCCTTCTCACGAGGCAGTACGCGTCGCCACACATTTCGAAACGCTCAACTAGTCGCGTCACTGAGGTTAACGTCAAGTTAACCCCAGAGTTAGCAACCTAGCTGGCCACTCGTGGACGAAGGCGATTTCCTCTATTTGAAAATATATTTTCACAGCCTGTCTCGTTGGTTTTCTTTCTTAATCCCTTGTTAAAAAAAAAAATACAAAGTTGTCTTGTCGTGTTTGGGATTGTACACGTTTTAAATGTGTCGTCTGGGCACGTAGGTGTACGGCGAAAAGGGCGATTTAGCCGCCGACTGTCTCCTGTCCGCGAGTCGGTGTCCGCCACCGAGGGGTGAGTTTACATGAATGAAAACCCTTCAGTCACGTCAGGAAAAAAAACACAGAATAATGATTATAATCAAAGTAAATAATTATCGTTTCTTCCGTCAGGGAAGGTGGCTTGTCCGCTCAACCCAAAGACGAGTTACATGATGCTGAGCACAAGGTGAGACGTGAGCCACCCGGTCATTTCTCACCGCTTTTACCGGAGAAGAAGACGATTCCTTAATAACATCCCTTAACATTAAGCGGAATTCTATTTAAATGTGTTACTTGATTCTTTTGTACTTCATTTTTGTATAAAAGATATTAAATGAACGAATTTTATGATTGTGTGCTTATTAATTATCTTAATTAACATTAATACACAAGCAAAAAATTGTTGTCGTCTGACGTCAGGGGGACGTTATTGATGGAAATGACATTTTGGCGGATGCTAAGGGGAAGGTATGGACTTCCTGAAATGCATAAAGTCTTTTGTTAATTAATGCATATCGTTATTAACCTGTATTTTTTCCATTATTAGGAGATCACAGTTTCCTGTAATGCTGACACTGGCTCAGACGATGACAGTACAAGTAGGATTTTTCAGTTTGAGCATAACTTTCCGTATATTTTGCATTCACATGTATTACATTTTTTATTTTTTTAAACAAAGGTGTGACCATGCCAACTGGTGTCTCAACCTTTTTACTGGATTGTATGGACTCAGACACAAGTTCCTCGGTCCTGTCCTCGCCTGAGGTTTTTCGTAAACGGGACTCTTATGGTAGGTTGGTAGTGGTTTTAAGGTGTGGTATTTATATAAAGTTACACTGCCTGGGTTTACATGAGGCCATCCAGTGGTTGTGGAAAACTATTGGCCTGCGTCAAAATGACAGATCAGTTGAAATAACGGTGAAATATCATTTTAGTAAGCAAATTGATACTGAAGCAAGTCATAAAAAAAAAGGATGGACTCTGGAGCAATGGAAAAAAGGTCACGAGTCCAGGTTTTCCATTACCTGTTTGCACCCGGGTGAGAGGGGAGCACATGAAAGTGGCAGTCTTATGATCTGTGGTGATTTCACTTGGTCAGGCCTGGGTTTTAGTCAGCTGACCACAATTTCTGATGGGATGTGAATATCTCGAAATGACAATACCATGGTTCCTCAGGCTCTGATGGTGAAAGAGCAATCTGGGAACATGAGACGTCATTTTCACCCATTAACCCCCTAACCCCTCTGAGAATATTTGTGCTGGAGAAGACATTTTTGATACTTTCATCCTCGAAAAAATTGCAGTTAATAAATAATTGCTGTGCAGAGGTTGATCAAAACCAAATGGTCCAACCAAATGAGTTTAAATTATTTATTTTTTTTGGCAGGGCCACAGTGACATTTATGGCATTTATCAGACGGCCTTTTCCAGAATGATTTACTACCAGTAGTTACAGGGACAGTCTCCCCCCTGGAGCAATTTAGGGTTAAGTGTCTTGTTCAGGGACACAATGGTATTAAGTGGGAATTGAGCCTTGGTCTTCTGGTTTATAGGCGAGTGTGTTACCCACTAGGCTAATACCACCAACATTTCTTATTTTTAATTGTCAGTCGACCTGGTGGAAAACATCCAAATTTTAATTATAATGCCTAACATGTACTATTAAGGCATAATGGTTGCTCATGATTTGTGTGCCATATTTAAATCACCTTTAGACAAATGTACACTATTGCAATATTTTTGTCAATACAGATATATTTATTTTTTTGACCATTTTGACCATATTTCAGCCTTAGAAGAGATGGCTCAGTGCTTTAGTGACGATGATCTCAAGGACCTGCCCCTGAAAAATTCAACTCTTCTAGATGTCAGCTCTGCCCAGGACATCATTACACAACAGCCCCCAAATCTCTCATCCATTTTAGGTACCAAATGAATACTGTGAACAGAGCTGTTCAGTTATGTAAAAATGTCCCATACAACATATATTCGGTATGTATTTCGCATTCAATGTTTTCTTTTTGACATGTTGCTTTCAGAAGCCTCTGGAAAGATTGATGCAGTGCCTGGAAACATGTTAGTGTGAGTGTGAATGCAATCCCTCAAATACGTGACCCTTAAATATTGTTATTACTTAGCTCAAAATATATTGCTGAACTGTATAAAATAATGTTTATTTATTTATTTATTTTACTTTAGACCTTTGACTGTGAACACTATGTGTTTGAGACATGCTTTATCAGGTTTTTATGAATATTTTTTTCTTATCTTAATAATATGTATGTATGAAAAGGCTGTCTACTAAATGAGTATTTTCTCTGTAGGAACTGAAGAAGGTGTGTCCAATGAAAAAACACCACAGACTGGTGGAATAATTTTGCCTCCACCTGTAAGGAAATCAAAAGTATGTCATTTAGAGTCTCATCTCAAGTCTAACATTAATGTGATGTTACCATTGGTTTAGTAATGTTTAATTCTGTCAATCAGCCACAAACAGTGAGAATTCAACCCATAAAATGCCGCAAGAAGGTCACGTTCACTGAGCCTGATGGTCTAAGACCGTGCACCCAATCTTCTGGGAATGGAAGGGATAGGAAACACCCAGAACGCTCTTCCCCAAGCAGTGATGCACACCACAAGGCTGTCCATGCTTCTGGGTCGGCTTCAGAGAACCCTGAAGAACATGTCAAGTTTTTTGACTTCGCTAATGAAAAGGAGAGGAACGTGTTCTTCCACAAACTGAGGCATACTTACCCTTTAATTTTCCCCTCCAGATTTGTGAGTGGCACAGCTTAATTAATTGCCTACATATGATAATACATTTACTACATAATGCATTTGCATTTTAGCTTCCTTCATGTTAACTGCTGTATTCAGAATCAACACTGGGTGTTGTATATTAATGCAGTTTCCTGAATTCCTTTCCATGTGTAGTTCTTTCCTATACACACACACACACACACACACACACCTCTATATGTTGTAAAGCCATTTATGATTTTGTCTTTCTCTGCAGGTGGACCCCTCATGATTTGACATCCGTCTGAGATTTAGTATTCACCTGATGTGAGTTCAAACAGCAGTTAATGGCAGTAAAACCAATGTATTTAATATATTTAATTTGAAAGAAAAAAATGTAATGAAACAATATTCCCAATATCATTGTTCAATTTAAGATGAAAGTTCGCCATCAATTCTGTTACAATGCGCATGTCAGTATTTAAATGTTCAGTTGTGTAATGTGGTTTATTAAAACAATAGAATATCTGTACTTTGTTGCAGTGCCATTAAAAGGTTGCAAACCTTCAAAAATCTGTTTTTATTCCGGCGGATTAACGTTTGTTTTGGTTCATGCGTTTAATATCAAAACATCAACACGGCGATTCCCTCTACCACGTGGTGCGCCACCCCGAAATAGCAGCCAATGGCGCTGCGCGGTGGCGCTTCCGAGCTGCTCGTGTGACTAATGCCTGTCACATGACCCGTACACGAATGGAGCTGCTTTCAAGGGACTAGGTGTGCTCCCGGGCTTCGCGCGGAAAGGGAATCCTGTGCCGAGAGCCGCCTGGTGCGCGATGCCGCCGACGCTCTTCCACAAGCTCTTCAACAAGCGAAGTGCACTCTCGCCTCCCCCGAAATGCGGCAGGGAAGAGCCGTCGTTCAGGTACGTGTTCGAACCCTGAACTCGACGTGGCCGCGTTGCCCTGGAACCCGCGGCGCGTCGCTCGACAGGCTCTTCGCGTGACGACTTGCACGGCGGCTGGTCGCGACGTTTATCTTTCGTTTTGGCCCCCATGTTAACTATAGCTGTTTGGATAATCAAGCCAAGGAATGTAACAACAACAAAAAAAAAGTGGCATTAATATTTCAGAGGTGAACGAACGTCCTCCTTGTGTTTAAAACGCAGCGCTGTTGATGCGATGGCTTTGTGCGCGCGCACGCGTTGCTGTTGTGGCGCGTGACGCGCTAGTTAGCCAGCTAGCTAGCCGAGTAGCGACGTGCACAAACTACCCGCCGTTAACAAACGTTTGTGGGACGTTGTTTTTTTTTTTTTTTTTTTTTAATCTTTCGGCGGGCGGAGAGAAATAGTCCTGTGCACCTTTTCCCTTTGTGCGGCCGGACTTCGCGAAAGGGCTTTTCGGTGCCCAGGCTGCAGCGGGGCACGGCGCGTGCCCGACGCGCAGAGCACGTGACGCGGCGGGGGCCGAGATGGCGAGACGGCGCTGTGGCTGCGGTCACGTCCGTCATGCTGCTGCTGCTTGGGCTGGCGGAGATGCAGCGTTGTGACCGAATAGCGTGGACCGGACCTGGAAAATAATTAATATATTGATGGGTGCGTTTACATAAGCCACAACCCTGATGCGACGTGTTTTGTAATGGGATTTAATGGCAGAAAGAGCCAGTAAATTCAAAACTGTAGCTATGTACAGTACAGGCCAAATGTTTGGACACACTGTGTCATTCAATGTGTTTTCTTTATTTTCATGACCATTTACGTTGGTAGATTCTCACTGAAGACATCAAAACTATGAATGAACACATGTGGAGTTATGTACTTAACCAAAAGTTGAGACCTGACCTCCACAGTCACTGGTCCGCAGAGTGAAGGCAAAGGGGCCAAAAAGTGCTAAACACCTCTGGGAACTTCTTCAAGACGATTTCAGGTGACGACCTCTTGAAGCTCATCGAGAGAATGCCAAGAGTGTGCAAAGCAGTAATCAGAGCAAAGGGCGGATATTTTGAAGAAACTACAATATAAAACATGTTTTCAGTTATTTCACCAAGTACATAACTCCACATGTTCATTCAAAGTTTTGATTCCTTCAACGAGAATATGCCAATGTAAATGGACATGAAAATAAAGAAAACACATTGAATGAGACAGTGTGTCCAAACTTTTGGCCTGTACTGTATGTCAGTCTGAATGTTGGGATATTGACATACCCCTATGCTACTACCACACTTGGCAGAATTGTTTACTCTTCTAAAGAAGTATAGACTTCTCATGAAATGTCTAAGACCCTTAAACATTGCTAGAACGTGACTTTGATCTAGGCGTGTATCTTTGAAACACTCATTTTTTTTTTTGTACCAGATCTCCCAGCGTCCCACTAATGAAAGGCCACTGTATTCCTCCCATCTTTCATATGTGGGTCAGGCATGGTCACTGGCTATAAAGATGTCCAGACAGCTGAAATATATTTGTTTGCGCTACAGTGCCAAGTGCGGGTGATCACCTTTCCCGGTCCTCGTGTCGGGACATATCTCTGGCAGAGCACTTCATTCATCAGAGCATTAGAAGCATTAGTTATGATCCCACTGTTAGTTAAGCTAATTAACTCGTTATTGCAGTCTGCATTGGCAAAGGTTCGCTCTGGGATAAATCGGTTTTGGTACGCTGTCCACGTGTATAGAATTGGCGTTTACGTGTGAAAATGCTATTTAATTAGATTGCACACTGTTCTTGACACCTGGAGATAAAAGTGTTCTCTTTGCGTCTCTCTCTTGAACGTTACCTTGTCAGGACTTGAAAGGCAGGTGCTGAAACCTTTAAACCTTGGAAAGGGGACTCTAAAGAATACCAAAGAGGGCGACCTCTTGGGCGACCCTCTTAAGAACCATCCTGGACTCTGCTCGTATGTCCTTAGCGGTTGCTGAATAAGGACACAGCATACTGTACATTGCTGCGGCCTGAGCCAGAGGCTTTTGTGTTCTCGTCCCTCCTTTACCCAGACGCCATCCTTCTGTCATCGTTGTGCGTGTGGCCTTTAGCTTGCTCCCCCTGGAGAAGTGTGGTTTACAACAGCGAGCACAGCGATTGTTGCGTGCTATGGAGACGCTGAGCATCTTGGCCTATAAGTATCAACATTTTATAGTGCTTACACACACACAGCGGATAAGTTGTGAAAATGCGAAACAATACAGCCCCTCTTCCACTCGTTTTGTCTCAAAATAAAACTACCCTAACCTACCCTTATTGTCTACGGCTTTCACAAGTGTGAAAGTGCATGATGGGTTAACCACAAGCTGAAATGCACTATATTAATGTTTATTAAATCAGTCCCCGCCTTTCTATTTGGAACTTTTTGTTTTGAAATTCACGTAGTCAAAAGCGCAGCGGAATGCTATTATTTAGCATTTTTGCTATTTTATTGGTTGCAGCGATTGAAACACCAATGTGTGACACACATGACTTTGTGAAAGTTATTTTATTTATTTATTTTAAATGAGTGAAGAGAAAATCCGGCGACATCCTGCGACTTTCTGTTGAATACAGAACTCGTCCCTCCCCGGGGGGGCACCCCGCACTACTTGAGAAGCGCTGCGCTAGTCTAATTGGAAGAAAAAAAAGTCCATTTAATCTGTTTCCATCCTGCCCTTCCACCTAGTTTAGATAAAAACCGAGTGATTCAGAACACATGACTTGTGGGATGTGAGTGGCGATTTCTCATGCTGCCGTAGTGTAACCGCCCATGTCATGTGAATGAACGCTCATCGTGGTGGAACTGCATGCAAGCGGCTCTGGACGTGCCATGGGGGTTATCGCTCCGAGACGGCCGCTTCCTCTGAGCTGGTGAGCGTTTTGTCGCTGGCCTCTGAGCCCGTCGGGGACATCGGCCCGGCGGTGTGCTGTTGAGAGTGTGCCGTCATGTTCCTATTAGAGCTATTTTGAGTGGCGCGGGGTGGTTCTCCGAACTGCAGTGGTATGGGGTACATTTTGGCGTGACGGTCTCTTCAGGTGTCCTGGCTACTGTAATGTTCCCAGGGCCTGAGCGCGTGAACGCTGCCGAGCAGGAATCACTGGTGCTTTTGATGCTCGACAACCAGGCCCACATCTGAGTTTCGCCTAAAGGCTCGGCAGGAAGTCGTTGAAGGCTTTGGACATGTCGGCGTTCACTCCGCGCTGAGTGATAAGGAGCGTTCGATATTCTTTTAAATGCGTCATGACGGGCCGGCTTTAAGCCAGCTGGCATGGCGTTGGGCAGGCCCGGCCAAAACTAAAACAACAAGCGCTGGGTGTAGCTCTTAACTCACGGGCTGCTCGGTGTGTTTAGATTTCACCTCCTCGCTTCTCAGACTGTAGCCCCAAATGTCAGGGCTGCAGTGATTGGGATGCTGAATAATGCAGAATTTAGTTCAGGAGTAACGATTATGGATTTATTTCTGATCTGTCCATATAACTAATGTTACCCAACGTGTATCTACATTTATTTGGATCATATTAATTCCGTACAACTTGCATACGCCATAGCCGTGTTGGGTGGTTGCATGTTGCATAATTTGATTGAGTGATTGGTTAATTAATTAATCAATAAATCATTCAAAACATTATTTTTAAGTTAGTTATCAGTTAAGTACTCAATGGTTGCATACTGATTGTGACAAAATTGTGCTTTGTAAAGCTCCAGTTATTCCCAGATCAGCTGGATTGACTGGTGTAGACAGTTACAGATCTTCAGTGTAGATAACCTACATCTAGATGTGTCCAACACTTAAAAATTATTAGTTTTTTCCAATTCTAGTGATGTGATATGTGCTTTTTATATATATATATATATAAAAAATGTGTGTGTGTGTCCATTTATATGCATAAGTCAGCTTCTAGTGTAGAAATAGAAGGAAATGCTGCTGCGTTGGTCATTTCCCCCTGTCCTGTGTGTCACCTGATCACCTGGTTTCAGTTCTCCTGTCCTGTCAAGTCAGTCATCCACTGATGAGCAAATAAAATGGCAGACAAGATAACAACATGTCTGGTCATGGAAACCAGGTAAATGTTGCTCATCGTAGTGGGACACTGGGGCTTCCAATTTTTATTTGGAAGGTTGTATTGCAGTAACATCAAATGCTGCACACCCGGCGACATTAATTATATTAATATTTCAGTATTGTTCCTAAAAATGTCTGTGTTTGAAGATGAAATGATGGGGGAAAAAAAAAAAAAATGACACTTCCCGTGGTCTGTCTGAAAGCGTGGTACTGAAGGAAATAAAGTGACACCTAGAGAGTGAGTAAATATTGGAAAATGACATTTGACCTTTTATAGGCGTGTTTCATTTTTCACAACTTTGTTGACTCTTCCTAAACTTTGAAGTCACGTGGTTGCTTCAGGGGCTTAAAAGATGAGCCCCTGGATAGTCGCAGGCGCACTTCGACGCGACTGTCTGGTGATGAGGTCACAAGCGCATATTCAGCGATCATGTGAGCCTGGAATGTGTTACTACCTGAAACTGTCGAGCCTGATTCATTTCTGGTATGGACAATGGGGCGGATCTTTAGGAATGCATACCTGTCACTGTTCGGATGCTTGATGCTTTTAGGGCACTTTTCTGGTGTCTAAATGAATAAATAAAGAAGACGTGTTTGTGTTCAGAGCTCACTGTCACAGGACCAATGGCCTTAATGCCCTATGATCCCTCTTCCCAATAAGGGTTGTGTAAATATTTGAAGTGTCATCTCAGAGACATCAGAGTGTCACATTGTCATTTTGGCTATGCCAGTCCTATGCCATTCTTTCTTTTATAGAGAAGAGAAGAGGAGAGAAACTGCAGGTGTTAACTGAGTAGCGTGTGCTAAAAATGTTTGAAGAAATAACCCTCATTATGACTTCACACTCACACATCAGGGAGGCATCATCTGCTGGTGGAAGAGGTGGAACGGTCCAGGAGGGGATTTCCTGCTTAATTGGGGGATGACTGGGAGGGTTGGACCCTTTGAACTTACTTACTAAATTACCATAATCATCATGATTATTATCCAGATAAAAATATATAAAATGTGATTCATAGAGATATTTTAAATAAACAGCTGACTGACTAATAGATGGTTGTTGGTTGTAGGCATTAGTGTGACCTGGGATCATGCAGTTCATTACACTGACCATACATTATAGCAGCAGCCACTGTCAGCTAGGATTGGTGAAACTCATGAGACTACAGTTATTAGCCAAATTTGAGTCAAATTTGTGCAGATTTTACAGTGTGTTGGTTAAAATTGCTGTGATCACATCTAAAGGAAATTCTTGAGGGACCTGATTATTAGAAAGACACTAATGATCTTATGCCAAAGATGGCCATAGGTGTTTCAGTTATCTAAGTGTATATGTGGGTATACATGGTAAGGCGTGCAACTGTATTATTTCAGTAATAGCTTTGTTCCTCAATGTCATCACATTGTCTTTCCCAAATGAAATTTAAAGGTCCCATGCGGCCTGTAGAAGTGAGGTGGCATTCGTGGAAATTAAGTCAACACCATTCACCAACCCCAATGTTCTGCGCAGACAAGAAGTCGTGTCAGTGTTTTTCCCAGAAGAAAATAAAATTAACTCAGTGGTTTTTGCGTTATTGAAAAAAAAAAAAAATGATAATTTCTGCTTATTTTTACGTCCAATCACCGAGCGACCGCAATGCTTCACACGTTTGGAAGCCATGACGGTTAGTGTTACTTTTTTGGGGGAGGGGTGCTAAATTCTCTGGGTAGAAAAAGCATGAGAACCTTTCCCCTTATGACATCATAAGTTGACAAACTGTCGGCAAAGCAGAAAGGCCAAAGCACACTGTATGCATATCTAGACGGGACACTAGACGGGCTAGGGGAACCAATATTGGGGCAGTGGTGGCCTAGCGGTTAAGGAAGCGGCCTCGTAATCAGAAGGTTGCCGGTTCGAATCCCGATCCGCCAAGGTGCCACTGAGGTGCCACTGAGCAAAGCACCGTCCCCACACACTGCTCCCTGGGCGCTGGTCATGGCTGCCCACTGCTCACTCAGGGTGATGGGTTAAATGCAGAGGACAAATTTCACTGTGTGCATCGTGTGCTGTGCTGCTGTGTATCACATGTGACAATCACTTCACTTTCTTCTAATGTTAAATTTTCATTTCATGGGACCTTGAAGGGGTAATCATGACCCTTTTTCCCTCCAGGCTTTAGTGAGTGGCAACTAATGAATGGGGCTAAAACCCGTATGGCCCCTTCTGATTTATTGGTAGGAGACTAGGATGAGTATGTGTGTCTGTGTGGGGTGTGTGTGGAGCAGCACATATGGGGTACTGACCAGGTGTTCCCTTTCACCCCCACAAGACAGCGTGATTAGGCTAATCCAGCACCCAGCGACGTGGCCGGTTTCGTTTTCATCCAGCCATGTTCTAGAGAGGTGGTGGAAAAATTCCTGCCGCTGCATTTTAAAATAATTGACCCAGGTTCAGAAACCATTTAACCCCCCACCGAGCGTTTATGTAACATGCTCTGCTGTCCTGCGAGGTGGCGCACCCCCTGCTGGACCCATCCACCCTATGCACTCAAGCATCTGTCTT